>NW_027397082.1:10502976-10680453 GCF_003265705.2 Callorhinus ursinus
TCAGCCAGGGACCTACTCAATACGGACATTAGTACGATGTCAGACCTAGAGTTCAGAATCATGACTTTAAAGATACTAGCTGGGCTTGGGCGCCTGGGTGGCTCAGATGGTTGAGCGTCTGCCTTTGGCTCAGGTCATGATCCCAGAGTCCTGGGATCGAGTCCCGCATCAGGCTCCCTGCTCCTTGGGAGCCTGCTTCTCCCTCTGCTTCTCTCTCTCTCTCTCTCTCCTCCTCTGTCTCTCATGAATAAATAAATAAAATCTTTAAAAAAAAAAGATACTAGCTGGGCTTGAAAAAAGCATGGAAGTTATTAGAGAAACCCTTTCTGGAGAAATAAAAGAACTAAAATCTAACCAAGTCGAAATCAAAAAGGCTATTGATGAGGTGCAATCAAAAATGGGGGCACTAACTGCTAGGATAAATGAGGCAGAAGAGAGAATCAGTGATATAGAAGACCAAATGATGGAAAATAAAGAGGCTGAGAAAAAGAGGGAGAAACAACTACAGGATCACGAGAGCAGAATTCGAGAGATAAGTGATACGATAAGATGAAACAACATTAGAATAATTGGGATCCCAGAAGAAGAAGAAAGAGAGAGAGGGGCAGAAGGTTTATTGGAGCAAATAATAGCAGAGAACTTCCCTAATGTGAGGAAGGAAACAGGCATCAAAATCCAGGAGGCACAGAGAACGCCTCTCAAAATCAATAATAATAGGTCAACACCCCGACATCTAATAGTAAAACTTACGAGTCTCAGAGACAAAGAGAAAATCCTGAAAGCAGCTCGGGAGAAGAGATATGTAACCTACAATGGTAAAAATATTAGATTGGCAACAGACCTATCCACAGAGACCTGGCAGGCCAGAAAGGACTGGCAAGATATCTTCAGAGCAGTAAACGAGAAAAATATGCAGCCAAGAATACTATATCCAGCTAGGCTGTCATTGAAAATAGAAGGAGAGATAAAAAGCTTCCAGAACAAACAAAAACTAAAGGAATTTGCAAACACGAAACCAGCCCTCCAAGAAATATTGAAAGGGGTCCTCTAAGCAAAGAGAGAGCCTAAAAGCAGCAAAGATCAGAAAGGAACACAGACAACATACAGTAACAGTCACCTTACAGGCAATACAATGGCACTAAATTCATACCTTTCAATAGTTACCCTGAATGTAAATGGGCTTAATGCCCCAATCAAAAGACACAGGCTATCCGATTGGATTAAAAAACAAGACCCATCAATATGCTGTCTGCAAGAGACGCATTTTAGACCCAAAGACACCCCCAGATTGAAAGTGAGGGGGTGGAAAACCATTTACCATGCTAATGGACACCAAAAGAAAGCTGGGGTGGCAATCCTTATATCAGACAAACTAGATTTTAAAACAAAGACTGTAATAAGAGATGAGGAAGGACACTATATCCTACTTAAAGGGTCTATCCAACAAGAAGATCTAACAATTGTAAATATCTATGCCCCAAACATGGGAGCAGCCAATTATATAAGGCAATTAATAACAAAAGCAAAGAAACACATTGACAACAATACAATAATAGTGGGGGACTTTAACACCCCCCTGACTGAAATGGACAGATCATCTAAGCAAAAGATCAACAAGGAAATAAAGACTTTAAATGACACACTGGACCAAATGGACTTCACAGACATATTCAGAACATTCCATCCCAAAGCAACGGAATACACATTCTTCTCTAGTGCCCATGGAACATTCTCCAAAATTGATCACATCCTAGGTCACAAATCAGGTCTCAACCGGTACCAAAAGATTGGGATCATTCCCTGCATATTTTCAGACCACAATGCTTTGAAACTGGAACTCAATCACAAGAGGAAAGTCGGAAAGAACTCAAATACATGGAGGCTAAAGAGCATCCTACTAAAGAATGAATGGGTCAACCAGGAAATTAAAGAAGAATTAAAAAAATTCATGGAAACCAATGAAAATGAAAACACAACTGTCCAAAATCTTTGGGATACAGCAAAGGCAGTCCTGAGAGGAAAGTATATAGCAATATAAGCCTTTCTCAAGAAACAAGAAAGGTCTCAAATACACAACCTAACCCTACACCTAAAGGAGCTGGAGAAAGAACAGCAAATAAAACCTAAACCCAGCAGGAGAAGAGAAATCATAAAGATCAAAGCAGAAATCAATGAAATAGAAACCAAAAGAACAATAGAACAGATCAACAAAACTAGGAGCTGGTTCTTTGAAAGAATTAACAAGATTGATAAACCCCTGGCCAGACTGATTCAAAAGAAGAGAGAAATGACCCAAATCAACAAAATTATGAATGAAAGAGGAGAGATCACAACCAACACCAAAGAAATACAAACAATTATAAGAACATATTATGAGCAACTCTATGCCAGCAAATTAGATAACCTGGAAGAAATGGGTGCATTCCTAGAGATGTATCAACTACCAAAACTGAATCAAGAAGAAATAGAAAACCTGAACAGACCTATAACCACTAAGGAAATTGAAGCAGTGATCAAAAATCTCCCAAGAAACAAAAGCCCAGGGCCAGATGGCTTCCCAGGGGGAATTCTATCAGACATTTAAAGAAGAATTAATACCTATTCTCCTGAAACTGTTCCAAAAAATAGAAATGGAAGGAAAACTTCCAAACTCATTTTATGAGGCCACCATTACCTTGATCCCAAAACCAGACAAAGACCCCATCAAAAAGGAGAATTACAGACCAATATCCTTGATGAACATGGATGCAAAAATTCTCACCAAAATACTAGCCAATAGGATCCAACAGTACATTAAAAAGGATTATTCACCACGACCAAGTGGGATTTATCCCTGGGCTGCAAGGCTGGTTCAACATCTGCAAATCAATCAACGTGATACAATACATTAACAAAAGAAAGAACAAGAATCCTATGATCCTCTCAATAGATGCAGAAAAAGCATTTGACAAAGTACAGCATCCTTTCTTGATCAAAACTCTTCAGAGTATAGGGATAGAGGGTACATACCTCAATATCATAAAAGCCATCTACGAAAAACCCACAGCGAATATCATTCTCAATGGGGAAAGGCTGAGAGCTTTTCCCCTAAGGTCAGGAATGCGGCAGGGATGTCCACTCTCACCACTGTTATTCAACATAGTATTAGAAGTCCTAGCCACAGCAATCAGACAACAAAAAGAAATCAAAGGCATCCAAATTGGCAAAGAGGAAGTCAAACTCTCACTCTTTGCAGATGATATGATACTTTATGTGGAAAACCCAAAAGACTCCACCCCAAAACTGCTAGAACTCATACAGGAATTCAGTCAAGTAGCAGGCTATAAAATCAATGCACAGAAATCAGTGGCATTCCTATACACCAACAACAAGATAGAAGAGAGACAAATCAAGGAGTCGCTCCCATTCACAATTGCACCCAAAACCATAAGATACCTAGGAATAAATTTAACCAAAGAGGCAAAGGATCTGTACTCAGAAAACTATAAAATACTCAGGAAAGAAATTGAAGAAGACACAAAGAAATGGAAAAATGTTCCATGCTCATGGATTGGGAGAACCAACATTGTGAAGATGCCAATGCTACCTAGAGCAATCTACACATTCAATGCAATCCCCATCAAAATACCATCCACTTTTTTCAAAGAAATGGAACAAATAATCCTAAAATTTGTATGGAACCAGAAGAGACCCTGAATAGCCAGAGGAATATTGAAAAAGAAAAGCAAAGCTGGCGGCATCACAATTCCAGACTTCCAGCTCTATTACAAAGCTGTCATCATCAAGACAGTACGGTACTGGCACAAAAACAGACACATAGATCAATGGAACAGAATCGAGAGCCCAGAAATGGACCCTCAACTCTATGGTCAACTTATCTTTGACAAAGCAGGAAAGAATGTCCAATGGAAAAAAGACAGTCTCTTCAACAAATGGTGTTGGGAAAATTGGACAGCCAAATGCAGAAGAATGAAACTGGACCATTTCCTTACACCACACACAAAAATAGACTCCAAATGGTTGAAAGACCTAAACGTGAGACAGGAGTCCATCAAAATCCTAAAGGAGAACACAGGCAGCAACCTCTTCGACCTCAGCCACAGCAACTTCTTCCTAGAAACATTGCCAAAGGCACGGGAAGCCAGGGCAAAAATGAACTATTGGGATTTCATCAAGATAAAAAGCTTTTGCACAGCAAAAGAAACAGTGCACAAAACCAAAAGACAACGGACAGAATGGGAGAAAATATTTGCAAATGACATATCAGATAAAGGGCTAGTATCCAAAATCTATAAAGAACTTATCAAACTCAACACCCAAAGAACAAATAATCCAATCAAGAAATGGGCAGAAGACATGAACAGACATTTTTCCAAAGAAGACATCCAAATGGCCAACAGGCACATGAAAAAGTGCTCAACATCGCTCGGCATCAGGGAAATCCAAATCAAAACCTCAATGAGATACCACCTCACACCCGTCAGAATGGCTAAAATTAACAAGTCAGGGAACGACAGGTGTTGGCGGGGATGTGGAGAAAGGGGAACCGTCCTACACTGTTGGTGGGAATGCAAGCTGGTGCAACCCCTCTGGAAAACAGTATGGAGGTTCCTCAAACAGTTGAAAATAGAGCTACCATTCGATCCAGCAATTGCACTACTGGGTATTTACCCCAAAGATACAAATGTAGGGACCCGAAAGGGTACGTGCACCCCAATGTTTATAGCAGCAATGTCCACAATAGCCAAACTGTGGAAAGCGCCAAGATGTCCATCGACAGGTGAATGGATAAAGAAGAGGTGGTATATATACACAATGGAATATTATGCAGCCATCAAAAGGAATGAGATCTTGCCATTCGCAACGACGTGGATGGAACTGGAGGGTGTTATGCTTAGTGAAATAAGTCAATCAGAGAAAGACATGTATCATATGACCTCACTGATATGAGGAATTCTTAATCTCAGGAACAAACTGAGGGTTGCTGGAGTGGTCGGGGGTGGGAGGGATGGGGTGGCTGGGTGATAGACATTGGGGAGGGTATGTGCTACGGTGAGCGCTGTGAATTGTGTAAGACTGTTGAATCACAGATCTGTACTTCTGAAACAAATAACGCAACATATTTTAAGAAAAAAGAAAAAGAAGATAGCAGGAGAGGAAGAATGAAGGGGAGTAAGTCAGGGGGAGATGAACCAGGAGAGATGATGGACTCTGAAAACCAAACTGAGGTTTCTAGAGGGGAGGAGGGTAGGGGGATGGGTTAGCCTGGTGACGGGTATTAAAGAGGGCACATTCTGCATGAAGCACTGGGTGTTAGGAACAAACAATGAATCATGGAACACTACACCAAAACAAATGATGTAATATATGGTGATTAACATAACAATAAAAAATTAAAAAAAAACAAAAAAACCAAAAACTGAAATTTAGATAGTCATTGGGAGAAAAAAAAAAAGAATGCTAAAATATTATTCCTAAATTAGAGGGGCGCCTGAGTGGCTCAGTTGGTTAAGCAACTGCCTTCGGCTCAGGTCATGATCCTGGAGTTCCAGGATCGAGTCCCGCATTGGGCTCCCTGCTCAACGAGGAGCCTGCTTTTCCCTCTAATCCTACCCCCTCTCATGTACTCTCTCTCTCTCTCATTCTCGTTCTCTCAAATAAATAAATAAATCTTTAAACAAAACAAAAAAAACAAAAATAAATAAATAAATTAGACACAAAACTGGTAAATACAGGGTGATAAACTATAACCTTTAAAATAATCTAGTCTACTAGTCAAAAGAGATTCATCACATGTTATCGGTTTTTTTCCAGTTTTTACAAAATTGTAAACTATTTGGGCCCTAATCAATTGTGAATACTAAGTTGTTAGTAACATTAAAAGGTCATGCAATCTTTTTTTTTTCCCCCCTGTAGTTCCAAGTTTGGAGTCATTTTTCTGAATAAGGACCTTGACAATAAAAATAAAACTTAGAGATAAACTTTCTTGGGTACCTTAAATATTCCCAACAAGTTAAGGACCAAATTCTCAACATCTTACAGAATGTACAGTCACTGTCCCTCCATAGAATCAATCACATTGGGGAAATTGGAGCTATAATGAAAAACTTAGTCATTGGAAAAATAGTTGCCTGAATAAACCTTGGGTTAACTTCCATAATTACCTCTATACTTGCACCAAATCCCCACAGCTTTCATATTCCATATAAATGATACCATACAATATGTGACCTTTTGTGCCTGGTTTCTTTCATTTAGCATAATGTTCTCAAGGTTCATCCATGTTGTAGCCTGTAGCATACAGTAATGGTACAGGCTACATTCCCTCTTATGGTTGAATAATATTCCATTGTATGAATAGATCACATTCTGTTTGTCCATTCATCAGCTGATGGACATATGGGTTGTTTCCACTTTCTGACTATTAGGAATAAAATGGCTATGAACATTCATGTTCAAGTTTTTGTGTGGATATAGGTTTCCATTCTTCTGAGTATGTCCCCAGGTGTGCAAGAGCTGGGTCATATGGTAACTCTTCATTTACTTTTTGAAGAAGTGCCAAACTGATATCCAAAGGGGCTGTGCCATTTTATTTATTTGTTTGTTTTATTTATTTATTTATATTTGACACAAGCAGGGGGGAGCAGCAGAAGGAGAGGGAGAAGCAGGTTCCCCTGCTGAGCAGAGAGTCCAACGCAGGGCTTGATCCCAGAACCCTGAGACCATGACCTGAGCCAAAGGCAGCCACTTAACTGACTGAGTCACCCAGGTGCCCCAGGCTGTGTCATTTTATATTGACACCAGCAATGTGTGAAGGTTCCAATTCTTGGCAAAACTTGTTATTGTTGTTTTTTTTATTTTAATAGTCCTAGTGGATGTGAAGTGGTATCTCATTATAATTTTGATTTTCATTTCCCTAATGACTAATGATATTGAGCATCTTCTCATGTCTTTCATGTTAATTTATGTATTTTAGTTGGAGAAAATACCTTGTCCATTTTTAAGTTTGTCTTTTTGCTGCATTGTAAGAGTTCTTTATGCATTCTGGACACTAGACCTTTAGGTCAGATACAAGATTTGCAAGTATTTTCTATTTCTTTGGGTTGTCTTTTCCCTTTCTTAATAATCTCCCTTGAAGTGCATAAGTTTTACATTTTAATGTCATCTGATTAATCTGTTTTCTGATTTGGTTGCTTGTGGTTTTGGTGTCATATCTAAGAAATCATTGCCTAAATTTTAGTCCAATTTTGATAACTGATATCTATGAAAGGAGTCAGCTACTTTACACTGCCTAGAAAACACTTCTACCCGAAATCTCCAATACTCACCCCTCACCTCATTTAGGCCTCTGCTCAATTTTAACTTTTCAGGAAGGTCTCCTTTGACTACCTTATCTAAAGTAACACTACCCCTTGGTTACTCACCATCCTTGATACTGCTTTATTTTTCTTACAGCACTCTCTATCTGACATTCTCTCTCTCTTTCTCTGTCTCTCCTCTTTTTCATTTTCATTTATTGCATACCTCACTCTCACATTGGAATGTATGCTCCTGGAAAGAAGGAATTTTTGTTTACTTTGTCAACTGTTGGTTACTCAGTGCCCAGCATAGACTTGTAATAGGTGATCAATGATACTTTGTTAAGTTAATGATTCCTCAAATCTCCAACGCATTCTTAACAAACTTTTTCATCTTTGCCAATCTGAAATATGAGAAATGGTATTGTAACATCTTTCAATTTGCATTTCTATTTCTGTGAGTGAGGTTTAGCACTTTCTCATATATTAAAAAATCATCAGGGCTCCTGGCTGGCTCAGTGGGTACAGCATGTGACTCTTAATCTTGGGGTCATGAGTTTGGCCCCACATTGGGGTAGAGACTACTTAAAAATAAATAAATAAGTAAAAATGATTTTTAAAAAATCATCTTTCTGTGTAAACATCATTGTTTTCAATAGATGCTATTTTAATAAGTAAATACATTTCTTTAAAAGGATTATAGATGTCACAGAGTTTGGTTATTCTTTACTTTATCAGGGTTTGGAATAGTGCCTGTTGAATGAATGAAAAATAACTACCGGAGACAACTATGAGAAGGTGAGCAGAGGCTCCATGAAACTTTTTGATGTTTAAAAAGAGTCCTCCTAATTGAAGGGGATCTCCTAGGCTAAAATACAGAGAAGAAATGATTAGCTTCCTTGGCAGCTACTCATGGACTTTCTTTTAGTTTCCCTGCACTAGCAGAGACTGAGAGTAGGATTGGGGGCAGGGAGTGAGTGGTCCCAGGAAGCAGAAGTGATACAGTGAGAAGTGACAGAACAGGAAGGAAGAAAATTCGAGAACGTGTGCAATGGTGAAAATTTTGCTCACATGGGCACTGATGATCAATCCTACTGAGAGACTCCTGAGGAAACATGTACCACATGCCTCAGGACTGTCACACCAAGGACAGAGAGACTGAGGCATTCATCTGCCAATTCCCATCTCCCACTGCTTAAAAAGCACCCTTGGATGTGTATCTCACCCATGTTTGGGAACTGCACCTGTAGTTAGCTGTGCAGCCTTCCCCATCCTCAGAGAAAGAACGAAGGCAGAAAACAAGACAGTTGTACTGGCACACCCTTGAGGAGAGAGTCTGTCGACATGTATGGAATCTCTAGTCCCCTGCACTGAGAGCATGTGTGTGGCCTTTGTGTTGTTACTCTTTAGTCTTCTATTGGCTTTGAATGTTTCCACGTGCTTTTGTCTTATCTCACCATCTGGATTTCACACTCTTTAAAGGCCAGTCTATTGGCCCCTCTAAGGTGTATCATACAGTCTTTGGGATTATATAATGACATACACACACTTGTTGATTGTTTTTCATTCATTCGTGCATTCGTCACAAAATGTGATGATCATGGTTCTGCGAAGAAGAAAGGAAGATATGCTCTTCGAATTTTTACCTAGCTACCTTGCTTTTTGTTGTCCAGGGTCCTGGATTTGCCTTTGTCCCAGCATTTGTGCATCCCAGAGAAGGAAACTAGACAGTCTCATCAGCCCTAGACCAGATGTCTAGGTGAACATGAGCTACAGAGTGTACTGGGCCAAAGAATTGGAAGTCATGAAATGAAATCTTTGCTGTCTGCAGATCATGTCTGAAATATGTTACCTTCTCAATTGATTTGTTAAAAGGAGAAAGGAGTGGTCAGTGGGGTCCTGATTATATTATCTAAGCTGGTTTTATAGTCTTAATAATGACTTCTGCGGGAGGAAAGCTGGTGAGTGTATTATATGGAAGAGGACTGTGTCCCTGTGCCCAGGTTTCATCCTAGTTGGTCTAGACAATGCCACCAAGTACAACTGGGTAGACTGCACCACACAGCTCCTGGGGGCACCATTCCCATAGTTGTGCAGTATGGAGACCTATAGATAAAAATCGCAAATGGAAGCTCCTTCTCAAACAGGAAAGACTGAGAGAAGTTTGGTAGGTGTCTCTGCTCATTGAATGGTGCCAAGTAACTGACCCCTCCCCACATGACTTTACCCTGGGGAAGATATTGAAGGCTGGCAAGCTGGTGGGTGAGATCTCGTCTCCCTTACACCAGTCAGTTGAAAATAATAGTTGTGGCATCTACTCTACACCAGACTGTGCTAAACAATTCATGGATAGGGGCGCCTGGGTGGCTCAGTTGGTTAAGCGACTGCCTTCAGTTCAGGTCATGATCCTGGAGTCCCGGGATCGAGTCCCACATTGGGCTCCCTGCTCAGCGGGGAGTCTGCTTCTCCCTCTGACCTTCCCCCTCTCATGCTCTCTCTCTCATTCTCTCTCTCAAATAAATAAACAAAATCTTTTAAAAAAAAGTATTAAAAAAACAATTCATGGATAATATTTAATCCTCAACAACCTTGGGAACCTTGGGCAAACCACGCAGGTCTTCAGGTCAGTACTACTTCAAGTGCACTCTGAATCCTTGCAGCCTATGAATTGCTCATTACCAGTTCACAAAGAAAGCAGTACAGAATTAAGGGTAGGCTTTTAGAAAATTTCATAGTCATTTAATATCCAAGTGCATGATCAGGGAACTTATCTTGTTGAACAAGGGATAGACCAAGTACTGCCCATGAGTCATGTGTTTTGAGAGCTGTGTATGTAGTAGGACCATGTTACCATGTGTGATATTTCAAGGTTAGTTGGTAAACGGTAAACCGAACACATGTAAAAATCTGAGAAAATAAAAAAGTATTTCTTTAGATTGTTTCTTATTTTGACCTATTAAAGATACCTTCTTTTTGTAAAAACTGTATTTAAAATTTATCATTTAAAAATATTAGCTAAGGGATGCCTGGGTGGCTCAGTCAGTTAAGCGTCTGCCTTCAGCTCAGGTCATGATCTCAGGGTCCTGGGATCGAGTCCCACATCGGGCTCCTTGCTCAGCAGGGAGCCTGTTCCTCCCTCTGCCTGCTGCTCCCCCAGCTTGTGCTCTCTTTCTCTGACAAATAAATAAAATCTTTAATAAAAATATTAGCTAAATTAGGGAAGCAAATTTTCATAGTAATATTTAACTATAATTTGCATGTGTCAAACTTGACTCAACTGCTTTTAATCAAGAAAAAACATACTTTTCCTACCATGCAAGTAGCAACAATAGTGCAACAACGACTAATGAAAGTGGTTCTGAAGAAATTAAAACCAAAAGAATTTGTACCAGTTTTACTTGGAAGTATGGTTCCTCATGTATTGAGCTCAGTTTTGTAGCCATAATTGCTACTGAAGTGCTGAAACTCTAGTGTGTTATTTGCAGAGCTGTATTAGCTGATAAAGTCAATAAATAAAGTCATCGAACTTAGGTAACATTTACATAGAAAACAAAAGAAGTACATTCAAAACCTTAAGAGAGAGGGAAACAAATCATGAGAGACTCACTCTCTCCCCTTTCTCTCTCTCTCTCTCTTTTTTTTTAAGAACACTTGGGAAGAAAGACCATTGAATTTAAAAAACTGATAGAAGCAGAGTTTCCATATTTCACATATAAACATTGGAAATTTGTGTCTTATAAAGTAGCATTTTGAGATGCTAAAATTTCAAAAAAATAGACATTAGTGAGGACTATCTTAAAGATCTTGGAAATTATGGCTGAATCTGTGCAAAGAAGATAAGTCAAGTATTATTTTTCATAGCTAGATAAATTTATCAACCAGCTAATGACATGGCAGATTAAGTCACAAAAGAAATACAGCCAGTAAAGTATTTTTCATTGCATGTTGTTGAATGTTCACATACTGCTAACATGACAATTACTTTAGTGTATAGTACATGGTGGAGATAAGAGGGAGAATTTTTTTTTAAGATTTTTTATTTATTTACTTGACAGAGAGAGACACAGCGAGAGAGGGAACACAAGCAGGGGGAGCAGGAGAGGGAGAAGCAGGCTTCCCACGGAGCAGGGAGCCCAATGCGGGGCTCGATCCCAGGACCCCGGGATCATGACCTGAGCCGAAGGCAGACGCTTAACGACTGAACCACCCAGGCGCCCCAGGGGAAAATTTTTTTTCAGCTTCATTGATGACAAACACAACTAACAATGAACCATATAAAACTATGAAGAATTATGTTGTTAATGAATGCGGTTTGAGTTTAAGTTTGGTGTAGGAATATGTTCTTTTTTTTTAAAGATTTTATTTATTTATATAAAATATAAATATCTCTCTCACAGAGAGAGAGAGAGGAATCACAGTAGACGGGGTGGCAGGCAGAGGGAGAGGGAGAAGCAGGCTCCCTGCTGAGCAGGGAGCCCGATGCGGGGTAGATCCCAGGACCCTGGGATCATGACCTGAGCCGAAGGCAGACACTCAACCGACTGAGCCACCCAGGTGCCCCTAGTGTAGGAATATGTTCTAATGGTGCAGCTGCTTTGACAGAAAAACATCCTGAAATTATTACCCAAATTAAATAGCTTGCATGAGGATGTAAATCAACACACTGCTTTGTTCATCAAGAAAATTTTACAATGAAAACATTTCAGGTTAAATTAAACAGGGTCTAGTTCATATCAAAAAATTATGAATTATGCAAAAGCTAATGTATTAAATTTGAGATTATTCTCTTTTTTATGTGATAACATGGAAACTGATCATCAACAACCATTGTTGCATACTGAGATAGGGTGCTTCCCAAAGGGGAAAGTTCTATTAGGGATGTTTGAATGTAAAACAAACTTTTGGTGTTTCTAAAAAGTAAAAACCACCCACCCTTATAAGGGCCCAACTTTTTGAAAATGTGGTTTGAACAACAGACTTGTTTATTTGTGTGATTTTTTTGGCATTTTTGATGATGTTACTACTTCTTTTTTTAAAAAGATTTTATTTATTTATTTGAGAGAGAGAGAGAATGAGAGATAGAGAGCACGAGAGGGAAGAGAGTCAGAGGGAGAAGCAGACTCCCTGCCGAGCAGGGAGCCCAACGTGGGACTCGATCCCAGGACTCCAGGATCACGACCTGAGCCGAAGGCAGTCGCTTAACCAACTGAGCCACCCAGGCGCCCGATGTTACTACTTCTAAGCAAGGAAAGACTACAATATGATTTTCAATGGCAGATAAGATCAGAGAGTAAGAATAAAAGCAGCTTGGAAGAAAAGAGTTTCCATACTGTTATACCATGCTCCATCATTTAACAGCGATTACCAAAAAAGTAGGCGATGATCTTGTTATTGCACATGTGTAAAATGATATAGCGAAATGACTTACAGATTTGACAAAATTGTTTAAATTTTATTTCCATCAAAAGAAGATCCATGCATGGGAAATTCACAGATCCTGAAACCATTGCTTTCATTGAAAAATAATTTGCAGCACTATCAACAATAGCCAGACTATGGAAGGAGCCCAAATGCCCATTAACTGATGACTGCATAAAGATGTGGTAAATGTATATATACAATGGAATATTACTCAGCCATCAAAAAGAATGAAATCTTGCCACTTACAACGACATGGATGGAGCTAGAGTGTATTATGCTAAGCGAAATAAGTCAGTCAGGGAAAGACAGATACAATATGATTTCACTCATATGTGGAATTTAAGAAACAAAACAGATGAACATTTGGGAGGTGGAAAAAAAGGAGAGAGAGAGAAACCATGAAAGACTCACTCTCTCTCTTTCTCTCTCTTTTTTTTTTTTTTTAAGATTTACTTATGTATTTTAGGTGGGGAGGGCAGAGGGTAGAGGGAGAAGGAAAGACAGAATTGTCCACTGAGCGTGGAGCCCAACTCAGGGCTCTATCTCATAACCGGGATGAGATAGAGCCCTGAAATCAGCTGAAATCAAGAATCAGACGCTTAGTTGACTGAGCCACCCAGGGGCCCCAACAGGGACTCTTAACTATAGAGAACAAATTGAGGGTTGATGGAGGGAGGTGAATGGGGGATGAGATAGATGGGTGATAGGTGTTAAGGAGGGCACTTGTTATGATGAGCACTGTGTGTTATATGCAAATGATGAACCACTGAACTCTACTACTGAACCAATATTGAACTGTATGTCAACTAATTAAAATTAAAAAAAAGATAATTTAACTGTACAATTGTTGAACAATGCAAGTTTGAACCGTGCAGGTCCACTTCTATGCAGAGTTTTTTCGGTAAATACAGTACTGTCAATGTCTTTTCTCTTCCTTAGGATTTTCTTTTTTTTTTTTTTAGAGATTTTATTTATTTATTTGACAAAAAGAGACACAGTGAGAGAGGGAACACAAGCAGGAGAAGTGGGAAAGGGAGAAGCAGCTTCCCGTGGAGCAGGGAGCCCGATGTAGGGCTCCATCCCAGGACCCTGGGATCATGACCTGAGCTGAAGGCAGATGCTTAATGACTGAGCAACCCAGGCACCCCTTCCTTAGGATTTCCTTAATGACATTTTCCTTTCTCCAGCTTACTTTATTATAATAACACAGTATATAATACATATAACATACAAAATATAAGTTAATTGTTTATGTTACCAGTAAGTCTTCTGGTGGACAGTAGGCTATTAGTAGTTAAGTTTTGGGGAAAGTCAAAAGTTACACAAGGATTTTCAACATCATGGGTGTCCCCAACCCCCACGTTGTTCAAGGGTCAGCTGTATCACTTTACAGGATAAATTGGTGGAACTGGCAATGGATGGAGAGGTGAGATGTATTTTGAAAATCAGAATCATTTGCTTCATTTTGGGTAAAAGTATAATATGAAAATCCTGAGCTTCGTGGAACTGCTTTAAAATTTCTTCTCCTAGGAGCGCCTGGGTGGCTCAGTTGGATGAGCGTCCGACTCTTGATTTCAGCTCAGGTCATGATCTCAGGGTCATGAGATAGAGCTCCAAGTTGGATTCTGTGCTCGGCGGGGAGTCTGCTTGAGATTCTCTCTCTTCCTCTCTCTTCCCCTCCCCCCAGTGTGCTCACGCTCTCTCTCTCTCCAAGATAAATAAATAAATCTTTAAAAAAAAGTCTTCTTCCATTCCCATCAACAAACCTCTATGAGACTGATTTCTCCACTAAAGCTCTTATTAAGACAAAACATAAAAGCAGTTTTGACGACCATTGTACGTTGCGAGTAGCATTATATTCCATTCTGCATGGATTAAATAGGCTAGCAAGCCATAAACATGTGCATTTGTCCATTAAAAACCCATAATCTTGATATACTGTTTATTTGAAGTAGGGAATCACTATATTTCACTTATAATTTTCTGTTTAATTGTGAATGCAGAACGACAAAAAGTCATTAGCAATAGCAATTCTCTATATTAACGTCTATAATATGCACACTGAATGAACAACATGTAGAGATTTTGCATTTATTTTACTTTTTCCTATGTTATGTTTGATTATATTATTATATTACATTAGGTTTTAAAAAGTTTTGTATGTAATATAATTTATCTAGTAACTCATTTTTTTAAAACTTTACAAATGGATTGATTTGCAACAGATAATTTTTTTATGTTGAAAATGTAATTTTAATAGATAATTCTTCATCTTACATAGGAGCACAGTAAAATACACCACATTCTGAAGAAACTCCAGAAGTTATGAGAATCAAGAGTGGGGGAAATTCAGACGGGCTACAATATCCATCACCTTAAATTGCGAGAGACAAAGGTTCCAACCTGCGGGTTAACATTTACATACTCAGGACTGGCTACACTGATGACTTACAAAGAACAAGGATAGGGAATTCGATATGGAGAAGGGTGGGAAAGAACAGTTTTTTGAGGGGAGGAACTCTGTCAATGCAGAAAAAAATTACTGAATATCAAACAATAGGAGCTCCCATAGCAAATACTGAAGGATGAAAGAATCATTAACTGAGGATCTGATACTCTCAAAGGAAGAAACCTTTCAGATGACACTTACGCAAGGTGGCTGCTTGAGATCTGCTCATCAGGTCTATAAGGAAGCCTCATAAATGCCTCAGCAACCCCAAATGATTATCAGATTAGTGTTTCCTAGTAGCACATACCAGTGGTTACACATGAAGTTTCCAGACAAGAACTAAGAAAAAGGTCATATCCCAAATGCCAGACACAAACAAATGTGGCACAACATGTGAATCCTACACAGTCAGTCACAACTGCCGCTTTGCTGTGACTCTCCTGTACAGTAAGTTTCAAACATCATGGCAAGACACCTATGATCATCTAATCAGACAACACAAACACATTTATTCAAATTTCTAGGAGGTAAAAAAAAATATCAAATACCAATGCTTTATGCATGCTCAGGGCCAGCTTATAAATACTCCATTCAGTGACATCTTAACACAAGTTTGCATCAGGGAAAAGAAACTGGCAAAATCCACCTCCTGCCGGATCAACTTGTCATATGGTGAAGACCAAAAGAGAATGTTCCATCAGTTTTAATTTTTAAATACGATTGTCACATTGGGAAAATGAAATAAACACAGTAAAATAAACTGTACAAAGGCAAAGTAGAATAACAAAAAATATTTTACTAAAACATAAGATTTACAGAAGTTTCCAGACAAGCCATACAAAATGGTCACAAGCTTTTTCTTGAAGGAAGGATTCTACACTTGACAGCAAGTCACAATGTTATTAGTGAGGGCTGTGATGTTTGTTTAATATTCCCATTTTGGTTCAAACAATCAAGCTTGTCCATCTACAGTGTCTAAATAAAGTTAGACTTGGCTAGAGAGCATATTCTAAAGAACTGGTTAGCTGCTTTTAATCAATGCAATTAGATCACCATAAAAAGGGGGAAAGGAGCCCAAAAAATTAAACTACCTTTCCCCCTCAAAAAAAGTAATAAAGAAAAACACCCACACCCCTGCAGCTAACCCTGACAACTACCTTCACTCACAGTGCTTTATACTCAAACCACGATGGGGAAACGAATAAAAGCAGAGAAGGGCCACTGCTTTTAAACGTTTCACAACAATCCGGATGGTACTTCTAGCCTCTGCTCATGCTTTACAACAGTGAATCAGGACAAGACATAGGTTTGCTAATGTGCATTTAATCACCAAAGGACTGAAGATGTCTGGGCTTTTATTCTGTAATGTTTCTAAATGCAAACAAAAAAGGAAGAAGTCTTGGCAGAACAGGAGAACAGGAGAACTTGATGATCAGATCGATTTTAAATATTATTCATGGCATATAGCCTAGTCCATGCTCTAGCTGTTTCTATGGCTTGGGCTTCCTTGGTCTTCCACTGCTTCGCTACATCATTTGCTAATGGATCATCTGGATTGGGAGCACTTAACAAAGCCTGGATCGATAGCAGAACTGTGCGGATCTGCAGTGCTGGGGACCACTTATCTTTCAAAATATCTAAACACATTCTTCCCAACTTGTCTACATTAGGATGATAAATTTTGGTCATGAAACGTACTTTCGGGGCTGCCATCGGGTATTCTTCTGGTAGGAATAGTTCAAGCTTAAAAGTCCCTCCCTCAAAGGGGGAATCCTGGGGGCCAGCAATGACCACATGAAAATAACGGGCGTTGCTCTCATCTGGTTCTGCTTTAATGCCAGGAACTGGTTCTGCCAGCAAACGCTGGGTTTCCTTGATAATCCTGAGGGGCAGCCCGGCCATCTTGGGTCAGATCCCGAGTTCGGCCTCTTGTCTCGACTCCGGCTCCGCTCGCCTCACGCACGAGTGGAAGTCCAGGGCTCCACTTCCGGCAACAGATAATTTTTTTAAATACTGGTTCTTCACCATAGTGTGAGAAGCTCTGTACATGTCACCTTCATCTGTAAGGTTAGGATAAACTGCCAACTTGAATCCAACACAGTTTTGGATGGTGTAAAGTCCAATGAGTTAGGGAAAAAAGGACCACTCAGTCTATGGCCATATCATCCTGAATGCACCCAATTTTGTCTGATCTGGGAAGCTAAGCAGGGTCAGGCCTGATTAGTACTTAGATGGGATTCCACCTAGGAATCCTAGGTGCTGTGGGCTTAAAACAGAACAAAACAAAACAAAAAACAGAAAGGGACCACTCATTCCTGCAGGAAAGAGGAGCTGTTTGGGGTTTCACTTTTTCATGTTTCCCACTAGAGGGCAGTCAAGAAGTACTTATAATTGACGGTGCATCTTAAAGCCAAAATTGCTCTTAAACCAAGAGACTGAAACATGTAGGAAACAATAAAACAGAGCAAGCGCAATTACCCAGTGACCATTTATTGGGTATAGTTAACACTACCAAACTGTACGTTTAAAAATGCTTAAGATGGTAACATTTGTATTATGTGTATTTCCCCACCACTGAGAGAGAGACAGAGAGAGAGAGAGAGAGAGAGAGAGAGAGAGAGAGAGAGACTCTTTAGGCCAGAAGCCCAGAGTGGGCAGGAACCGTCCACATTGACAACTCCAGCTCACAAGATGTGGAGAGAAGTGGAGACACACAGGCTGACCCATCACAGGGGCAGTTGAGCCTCTTTTCTGGGGCACACACACTTACACACACATGTACTTTTATTCCGGTATTGCTTTACCCTACTTTTCCAAAGTCAACTGTTTTAGGACCCCTCTCTCCATAATTACTCAGTTCATTCAACATTTACCAACGACCTCCTTGTTCCAGGCACCTTGGAAGGCTCTGGAGGACAGCTGTGAATGAGCTTCTGCCTCAAGGTGTTTAGAGAAGATAGGTCTTTCTGTTTGGGGCCTTGAAGTTCCTGCATCTCCTTCAATCACTGGCAAGTGGGCCAGTTGGAGCTGTTTCTCAAGTGTTCTCTTGAGAAGGTGAAGAGACAAGGAAGCAAGAGGGAGAAGAGCTCCAGAACCACAGAGCGATCCAGGGTTGCCTTGACAACAAGATCGGGGCACATGGCCAAGCCCTTGAGGTGCCAGGGCTGGACTCAGCCTTGGCCAACTGTCTGTGGAAGGATGTCACCTTTTGACTCTAACAGAACTTCACTGAAGTGATTCTTTGAGATCCAAAGGAAGAGGGGCCCATGCTTTGAGAAACTCATCCCACGTCTATTCCAGCCTTTTTCCAATTCTGTAGGAACACAGGAATGTCCTACTCTGAAGGTGGGCTGAGACCTCCGGGGGCAGTGTCGGGTATGGGTAAGGGTTTGACTTAAGAATCAAACAAGCTTTAGTTGAAACTCAGGCTGTGCCTCGTGGTAGCTAACCTCGCACAATGTCTCTATGTCTGAGCCCCACTATCTTCATTTTTAAAGTGGAAACAATATTAGCAGCACCTCAAAGGGTGTCGTAAGGATGACATTATAAAATGTATGTGAAGTTCTCAGCACAGTGCCTGGCATGCAATAAGCACACAATAAAGCTGAACTGGAGCTCAGAGTGCATCTTACCCCACTCCATTCTACAGATGGGAGAACTGAGGCCCAGTAGCCTAGTAATGGTGGAAAGATGATGGATTTGGGAGTTAGACCTGGTTTGAATCCTGACTCTACCCCTGGACTTTAGGAAGTTCCCTTAATCTCTCTAAACCTCAGTTTCCTCATCTGTGAAATGGGACAATCAGGCTGTTCTGAGGACTAAATGGAAGATATTCTGTAAAGCACCTGGTATCAGGGCCTGGCATATAGTAGTTGCCCAGTAAAATGTTCCTTTGGGTCCTTTCTTCTCTTTGGTTGTCCAGAGTCATATTTGGCTCACCCTTTCTTTCTTTCTTGCTTTCTTGCTTTCTTGCTTTCTTGCTTTCTTTCTCTCTTGCTTTCTTTTTCTTTTTTTTTTTTCAGTAGGATCCGTGCCCAGTATGGAAGCCAACGTGAGGCTGAGATCAAGACCTGAGCTGAGATCAAGAGCTGGACTCTCAACAGAATGAACCACCCAGGTGCCCCGGTCCTAACTTTAAAAATGCAAGCCTCAGGGAGTTCATGCTGACATTCATGATGCAAACATGGACGTCAAGCAGCTTTATCTCAACTCAAATCCAATTCCTGACCTTGGGCAAGTTGCTGATCCTCTTTCTGCTGCATTTAACTTGTCTGTAAAATGAGGATAATAATAGTGCCTAGCTCCTGGTGCTGGGTGAGGATCAAGCTCTTTTGAAGTGACCCATAAATGTTTATTAGCATGTCCTGCAACCACGGCTCTGATCTGTAAGAGACTCTCAGGTAGATAAGTAGTAATGCCCATATTCCTTCCTTCCTTCGGTCCTTCCTTCGTTCCTTCGTTCCTTCCTTCCTTCATTTTTTGTTCATTTGTGCGCCAGGCTATTAGAGCTGGGATTCACAGAATTAGACACAGAATCATTCCCTGCTCTTGAGTTGCTCACAGTCTACAAAACTTAAACGATGGCTACCTGATTGTGTGTCAAGGGCTTTGAGGAGAGGCCAGAGTCTGCAGTCAGACTTTAGCCCTGCCACTCTGTGTCCTTACCCGAGTGACTTAACCTCTCTGTGCCTCTATAAAATAATATAAAATGGGGATTATCAGTCCATTTCATTCATGGGATTGTTATGAAGTTTGAATGGTTTCGTAGTTGCAATGTGCGTAGAACAGACTGGCACATGATAAGCAAACTATGTGGGCTTGTTCAGTCGATAGAAGCATAAGCAGAAATGACATCAGCAGCATTCAGGGAAGAGGGTGGAGTCCTAGAGGAAGAAATAGTGAAACCCAAAGAAATTCAGTGCACTTCCTACATGTAAGTCCCCCTACATTTCACGTTTCGATATAGTCCCACCAGCCAAACCTGGAAGGGACCCTGGAGAATATTTTGTTAAAGATTCACGGTTTGAAGATGAGAAAACTCAGGTCAGGTGAGGTGAATAGAATAATGACCCCCAAATATGTCCAAGTCCTAATCCTCAGAACCTATGTTTATGTGACCTTACATGGCAAAAAGGACTTTGCTTGTGTGATTAAATTAAGGATTTTGAGTTGGGGAGATTATCCTGGATTTTCCGGGTGGGCGCAATGTAATCACAAGGGTCCTTGTAAGGGAAAGAAGGAAGCAGGAGAGTCAGAGAAGTCAATGTGATGATAGAAACAGGGGTTGGATTGATGTGGGGCCAATGAGTCAAGGAACTCGTGCATGTGTGAACAGGGAGCTCTGATTTCCCCATACCCCTTTACCCCATGGGTGCCCTTCCATTGATCTGAGGCTTCATTCCCTGCTGATTGTCCCAGGAACCAAATTTGCTACTTTCAGCTTTGATGAAGTGCCCTCCTCCCCACCCCCGCCTTTAGAGACAAAGCCAGAGCTTTACTCTCAGAAGTGGAAACTAGGAGTGCCAACAGGAAATGAGTGCTATTAGCTATCTGGAAATCTTTTCAAAAGAAAGAACTCTCCCTAGATGAGATTGGTGAACGAGGCTGATGAGATTTGGGAAATGTAGCCAATAGCAGATAAGCAGTCTTCTAATTGTCATGGGTCCTCTGTGAGAAAGATTTGGTGGCTGGCTTGGAAAATTGATAGGAGACAATAATCAGAACTTGTGCCTCCACAACTACACAGGGCAGAGGAGGCCTTGCAAGGCTGGGAAACCAAATTTATATATTTGGACAGGAATATCTCTAGAGTGGAGAAGAGAAAATAGGCTACTGCTGCTGGAGAGAACACAAGGGTTCACCAGTGATCAAGGAAACAGGCCCTACTGGACTTGGTAGATGGGAACACAACCGGACACCAAGCTCTTGGAAGGCTCTTTGTTAGTTTCTACCAAGAACTCTCCTTTAGGAAACTCATAATAGGGGATACATAAAAGATATTCAGCTGCTAAGATGTTCATTTTAGCATCATTTATCTTGGTGCAAATACTCAGCAATATGGAATTGGTTAAATAGATGATGGTATGGCTATGTAGTAGGACACTATGCCAGACATTTTTTTTAAAATGTCGAAGACCATTTTAAGACATGAGATGTTAGTACACACTCGTAATTGAAAAGTGGGTTGTAAGACAGCATGAGAGTGGGATCCCATCTTTTTTGTTTGTTTGTTTTGTTTTGTTTTTAAAAAGCATACAAAGCCTGGAAGGACAATCACTAAAATGCTACAAATAGCACCCTTTGGATGATGGGATTATGGGAGGTTTTAGTGTTTTATCTTTTAGCTTATAGGATATTTTCAATATTCAATCATTAGCATATGTTACCTTTGCAAATGAAAGTTATCTATAAAAAATAATTAAAAGGAAGTGACCAATTGGTTATATCTAGTTTGTGCCTGGATCTTCTCATACATTATCTCACTTATACTTTAACACAGTATGAGGGGGCGCCTGGGTGGCTCAGTCGTTAAGCATCTGCCTTTGGCTCAGGTCATGATCTCAGGGTCCTGGGATGGAGCCCCGCATCAGGCTCCCTGCTCGGCGGGAAGCCTGCTTCTCCCTCTCCCACTCCCCCTGCTTGTGTTCCCTCTCTCACTGTCTCTCTCTCTCTGTCAAATAAATAAATAAGTAAAATCTTTAAAAAAACAAAACAGTATGAGTTAGGTGTTATTGTGCCCACTTTATTTACCGGGAAACTGATACAAAGACTTGCTCAAGGTCACACAGTTAAATAAGTGCCGGAGCCACGATTTCAAACCAATTCCTTCACACTCATAGGCCACCCTCTTTCTACAACACCACTTGCTTCCCCCATAAAGAATTGCCAGTTCTCTCTGTGCTCTTTCTGTGGTCAGAGCAACCCTCAGCTTATATAGTAGCTTTGGCTTGCCTTATCCTCAGGAGAGGGAACAATACTGCTGCTGTTGCACTCCAGGAATCGCCTTATAAATGAATACCTTCATTTCCTGTTTCCTCATTCCCACTCTTGTTATGCCTTAGAGTACATCAGTCCCTCCAGAGCCGATGAGGGCTGGGGGACCTGGTGGGTCAAGGCCCAGGGACCATGCTCACTCACAGGCTCTGCTACCCAGCTGCTTTCCTGCTTAGCCTCCTTCACTCTAGCATCCAGTGGGTCATTTGAAATAAGCTGGGGCTTCTATAAATACCAGAAGCTGGGTGATCCCCGCCCCCCCCGCCCCCCCCCCCCCCCCCCCCGCATGCGGTAACCCAGGGCATTGAGATAAACGCTCAGTTTCCATTGTGCAAGTCGACCTGGGAGGGATGTATCTGAATGGACTCAGTCTCCACACCACTTAGCACAGTGCTTGGCGTGGAGAAGGCACCCCGTCACTATAAAATGTATCCATGGCTACAAGGAACCAGCCAGGTCACTCTCCCGGCCAGCAGCTTTCCTCTTCTCTCCCCTTAGGTCAAACATTGTCCAAGTGGCAGAGAACTGAGCAAGCTGCTAATATATTCTGAAGACCTCCTACTATCCAAAATGACTAAAGAGAGGGTGACAGAATCGAACAATTATTGAGTGCCTGCCTGGGATCAGCATTCTGCTCTTTCTCGTATTCATTCATTCCACAAATATTCAGCTTGGTGAATGTCTGTGGGCTAAGCCTTGTACTGGATGCCACAGAAAATAAACAGGTAAAAAAGGATATGTAAGGAGCCCCGCATCGGGCTCTCTGCTCCACGGGAAGCCTGCTTCTCCCTCTCACAATCCCCCTGCTTATGTTCCCTCTCTCGCTGTGTCTCTCTCTGTCAAATAAATAAATAAAATCTTTAAAAAAAAATAAAATTATTATACAGTAGAATTGATTTCTTTCCTTCTGATGTATGTTCCATGCATTTTAGTACGTATAGATTCATGTAACTAGCATTACAATCAGGATGCAGAACGAAGTGTAGGAATTGTAATTTCCATTTGGCTATTGAGGAAATTGAGGTCCAGAGAGTCTGAGTGATGCCCCGAGGACAAACACCCTGGTGTTAACACAGATGACAGAAGGAAATTGGGATTTTGCTGTGGAGTCCGAGAGAGGCTAAGGAAAGGATCTGGTTCCAGGTATTGGACCTTGAAGTAGAAATTTTTGTTTTTCCAGGGATGGTTGCAAACGTCCATAAAGTCTATTCTGAAGATTTTAAGAAAAACTTCTGGGAATTTAGAGTTTAGCTGGGTCCATTGATTTACTCTCTCTCATTACCTGCCCAGCCTCGAGGTCTATAGCTTGTCTGCAATAGCTGATTTTATGAAGCATTTGGATTCATTTTCTTTAAAAAATATGAATACATAGTAATCTTTTGCCAATCACTCCTGGTCATATTTGTGACTGTCACTTGATTACCCAAAATGAAACAATCGCTTTTCTGACTCCTCTCTTGGGGAAAGCGTGCTTGGCTGCCCTTATCACAAGCCTGCTTTTAACTTGATGTGTTTAATGAGTGCCATCCTGGAAAACATTTCAGTGTTGTGAAAATGTAAATTAAAAGTCACTAAAGTAGATTAAAAGGTCGAGAGTCTCTTCCAAGGAGTGTCATGCACTCACATCTAATACCTCTCAAATACCCACTGTGGTTGCTGAAAGTTTATGTAATTAATAAATACACATGGTTAAAACTGATACTAAGTGACCAATAATTTCCTTCCCACCCCAC
This sequence comes from Callorhinus ursinus, assembly GCF_003265705.2. NCBI lineage: Eukaryota > Metazoa > Chordata > Mammalia > Carnivora > Otariidae > Callorhinus > Callorhinus ursinus. Next base: position 10,526,871 of record NW_027397082.1, read on the forward strand.
CCCCAGACCCTAGTCCCTTGGTCTCTCTTTCCAGAGGCAGACATGATGACCAGTTAACTGTGTATCCTTTTGGGAAGTTGCTAAGCAATCAAAGGTATTTTGTTTATTGTCTATAGAACATGTATTTATGTATTGCCTAAAGGAAATATGCCATCCCATTTTTCCTGACACTATTCATTCAGGTAAGTCAACGGAGGGTGGGCACCAGGGATTCAAAGACAAATACGGCAGCTGTGATTTTCAAGAGCTCATAGTAGAGCAGAGGGGAGCTTATGTGTAAACAGGACTGAACACAGAGTTCTTGGATTTGTGGCCCAGATGCTCCTTGGTCCCACCCATTTGGGTCCTGACCCATCCACCACCGGTGCCATCTTGTGGCAACGGCTGGTTTTCCAGACGTAGTTACATACAGGGCTGGTCTAAGGTTTCCAAGGCAGGGCTAAGCTTGCCTTCCCAGTGGAAAGGGAGATTCTTCTCCTCAAAGTCCCCAACAGGAACCCAGAAGCCCACTCCCACAGCTGGTGACCTCTAGCCTGGAGTAAGCCTCATGAACAACTTCTTTCCAAAGTGCTTGGAATTCCCACCCTACCACCATTGGGTGGGAAGGGACTTTAGAGAGTGACCCATCTCCATTCCAGACTTCCCCTCCCACACATCCTCTAAAATGGGTCTTCTGGCCTTGGTGGGGGTGAAACACATCAGTGAACAAGTACTCCCTCCCTGGGGCAGCCTACATCTGGACTGGTCACCCAACACAAAGGGCTAGAAAGATCTTCCCTTTATTAGCTGACACATGTGGCCCTCTGACAACCATCCACTGTCCCCATTGCAGGATTATCCAACAGACACACCACATACAGCTTATAGAATCAGCAAAGTGGAGGCCACTGAAAAAAAATTTTTTTTCAAAGAACATTGATAATTGATAAAATTAAAAAAACTGAAGTGGTCATCAATGGAAAAATCAGCACATTACTAGACTTCCTTATACTTGTTTTTAGGATTTACATGGTTTTATTTTGTATTACCTATGGGGATAAGGGTGGGCAGGAGATATCATAATCTTTAGAGGTTGAAGGCCCCTAAAGATCTTGAATGTGCTCCATCGACTTAGATTCTGCGTTGACTCAAAGGAAGTCTCCTTCTCAGATAGCTTTCAAATATCTGATGACTTCCTCCACTCTCACACTCAACTTTGCTGAAGTTTGTCAGCCTCCAGGAAGCCCTTTTTGAGCAACTGGGAGAGAATTGGGGTTTCCCCCAAGATACACAACCCCATCTGTATTTGTCTTACTCGGTGTCCTGACCCATGTACAAGGAGACAGCAATACTCCTGAGCGGGTGCCCACACAGCGCCCACAGAGTCAGTGACTACTCCTTTACTTCATGGCTGAAGCTTGAACATCCGCCCACCTGTCCCCATCAGCCTTACATCACCAGTCTGGAGGGATGGGGATCATCCCTTCACCTCCTTACACATCCGCAGGACAACCAGGCTCTCCCACCAGGCTCTCCATAGTAGGGCTGTGGAATGGGGCTGACGTTGAGAGTTGGTGCCCCTCAGCCTGTTAGGATGAGGGTATAAGAAGGGGGGACTAAGCCTTTCTAGCAGCCTGGGGGGTCATAAATATCATGGTTCTTATTACTAAACAGGGTATGGCAGAGAGAGGGCTCTGGAGAATAGGGGACCCTGAATGGAACAGGAAGTGGTCACTGTGATTCAACCACAGAGCTTTTCCCTGAATGTTGTCTGTTGTGTGACACAGCATTTGGGGAAAGTCACTGTTCTGAGGTGGGGGTGTGGGTGGGTAGAGAGATGTTCAAGTTATGGGCTGGTCCTGCCACAGAAACTGGGCAGCGAAACCAGGAAGGAGAGCTCCTGCAACATTGGTATCTCCAGGGGGCCACCGCCAGCCCAGATCCCAGCCCTGTGGGAAAATGCTTCTCTGTAGGGGTGGGACAGCCCCCGGGAGGCAGCATCTCTCTGACTTCCCTGGGTCAGAGACCCAACTTACTAGAGCTGCCATTTGGACAGGTTACTTTACTTCTCTGAACCTCTATTTCCTTACCAAAGTAATGGGAATAATAATGGAGACAACTAAGCGGGTTGTTGTGAAATTCAAATGAGATGTTACATGATTATCACTTTGAAGAGAGATTGGCATAGGGTAGGTGGTAAGAAACAATAGCTATTGGGATGCCTGGGTGGCTCAGTCGGTTAAGCGTCTGCCTTTGGCTCGGGTCATGATCCCGGGGTCCTGGGATCGAGTCCCACATCAGACTCCCTGCTCCGCGGGGAGCCTGCTTCTCCCTCTGCCTCTCTCTCTCTCTGTTTCTCATGAATAAATAAATAAAATCTTTAAAAAAAAAGAAACAGGGCACCTGAGTGGCTCAGTTGGTTAAGCGACTGCCTTCGGCTCAGGTCATGATCCTGGAGTCCCGGGATCGAGTCCCGCATCGGGCTCCCTGCTCAGCGGGGAGTCTGCTTCTCCCTCTGACCCTCCCCCCTCTCATGCTCTCTCTATCTCATTCTCTCTCTCAAATAAACAAATAAAATCTTTAAAAAAATAAAATAAAAAATTAAAAAAAAGAAACAATAGTTGTTATTATTTTGTGTAAATTATAACCAGAGACTCTGAATAATCCATTTTAAAGAAAAGAAATCTGAAGTGTCAAGAAGGGAACTGATGTCTCCACAGGGTCTCCACAGCTGTGCCTAGAACCAAGGTCTCCTGCTTCTCAGCCCCTTTCCCCACCCCTCCTTCATCACACCATTCACTGTGTCAACCATTTTATGTATGTGAGATCGTTAAATACCATGTGGTATTTAACATCGTTAAAAGGTAAGCAAAATTGTTCCATCTTTCGGATACCATGTCATTCAGAATGCTTCTATCCATCTTCTCATCAGTTTCTCTAGAACTCTGCCCTCGCTGCCCTCCCCTTTCCAGGAAGTCCTCCTGGATGAAAACTCCCCCAGAACTCGAATCCCTCGGAGACACTGTATCCTCTCAGCTATTAGTGGACAGCCTGCTCTAGCGAGGACTTCTGCAACCATCAACAATTGACCCAAACATACAGGGGAAGTCAAACATGGGCCTTTCAGGGGTGCCTGGCTGGCTCAGTTGGTAGAGCACGCAACTCTTAATCTCAGGGTGGTGAGTTCAAACCCCATGTTAGGTGTAGAGCCTACTTATAATAGAATATTTTTATTTTTTTTAAAGATTTTATTTATTTATCTGAGAGAGAGAGAGAATGAGAGATAGAGAGCACGAGAGGAAAGAGGATCAGAGGGAAGAGCAGACCCCCTGCTGAGCAGGGAGCCCGATGTGGGACTCGATTCCAGGACTCCAGGATCATGACCTGAGCCAAAGGCAGTCGCTTAACCAACTGAGCCACCCAGGCACCCTATAAGAAAATATTTTTAAAAATGGGTCTTGCAAATCATAACTTTAAAAAAAATTATTAAAAACTGGGGCATCTGGGTGACTCAGACGGTTAAGCATCTGCCTTCGGCTCAGGTCGTGATTACCGGGTCCTGGGATAGAGCCCCGCATCGGGTTCCCTGTTGAGCGGGGAGCCTGCTTCTCCCTCTGCCTGCCGCTCCCCCTGCTTGTACTCTGTCTCTCTCTCTCAAATAAAAAATAAAAATCTTTAAAAAAATCTTTAAAATCTTTAAAAAATTATTAAAAATACATTTATAATAAACATAAAGTAGGAATAATAGCCACCTGTTTTTTTTGAGTGTTTATTTTATGCCACGCTTTCTTCTGGGTGATTTACAGGGAATATTTTTAAATCTGCATTTATAGCATTCTCAGCAAGTGAGGAGGATTCCTCAACAGCTTCCATCCTTCCAGGGTTTTCCTGGCTTCTGGCAGCTCACCCAAGGCAGTAGCAGCCTGTGGGCAGCTTCCACTCTCAGGAGACGTCCAGTCTCAGATAAAGCCACAGAGCACTGGGATGGGGGACAAATACCCCAGGTACATCTGGGGACAACCAGTCAAATACATTCACTGTGGTTTTAAGCATATTTCTGAGAGAAGACCTGCCCTCTCTGGTTTGGTTCTGATCCCCTCAGTTTCAGGGTCAGCCTGAGGACAGGGGCCAGGTCTGTGGTGTAAAGTCTGAGATCTTCAGGGTACATTCTCAGCGCAGTGGGAGAATCGCTCCTTCCTCTCTCCCTAATCTCTGAGACCTGGTCACTCACCACTCCTTCCCCTGGCTCCCGACCCTGTCTCTCTTACACCAACAAGCTTGTTGCAATTTCCCCCAATATACCTGGCGGTGTCCTACATCTGGACTTCTGCACATTTCCTTCCCTGCCTCGAACACTCCTGCATCCCCTGCTCACTGTCTGAGGACATTCCTGGGGAATTAAATAAAGATTCCATGTGGGCCTGTCTCCCCGGACAAAACAGGGACTGGGATTTAGTCTTTTTTTTTTTTTTTAAAGATTTTATTTATGTGAGAGAGAGAGAATGAGAGATAGAGAGCACGAGAGGGAAGTGGGTCAGAGGGAGAAGCAGACTTCCCGCCAAGCAAGGAGCCCGATGCGGGACTCGATCCCAGGACTCCAGGATCATGACCTGAGCCGAAGGCAGTCGCCTAACCAACTGAGCCACCCAGGCCCCCAGTCTTAATTATTTATAAAAATAGGCTGCAGGCCTATTGGCCCTAGTTTGCTGATTTGATTTTTTAAAATATTGCATTAAAATATTATTTATGTTGGTCCTTGAATTTTTTGGTACCCCCCCCCTATGTTTTTGTACTCAAAGCAAGTGCTCCACTCTTTTCATACTATTCCCTGCCCTGTTTGTTTGCATCCCCAGAGCCCCAGCATACTTCCTGGAGGTTTGATGAATGAATGGATGAATGAATGAATGAAGAGGAAATCCCAACATCACATCTTGTACTGGGCTGTGGGGAGCAGCTGAGTGCCATGATGTCAACCCCACCTGGCCACTTCCTAGCTGTGTGTCTTTGGGCAAGTTACTAAACTTTGCAGAGCCTCCATCTCTTTATATGATGAGTGGGAATGACAGGTCGGGGTTCTCCCACCTCACAGTATTGTGGGAGTGACTGGCGACTGCCCCTGCTGGGGCACCGAAAACTGACAAATACACAAATACCATAGTTGGGAAGGCACACGTGGACTCCTCCCACCACGATGAAGTTTTGCGTCCTCCTTCCCTCCCTCCCTTGCACCTGCTCTCGGAAAAAGGAACAGAAACGACTTCTTACTGACATGGGAAGTGATCCCCGCCAGGGGAAGCTGAACTTTTAATTGGCACCAAAGCCTTAAAGTAAAGGAAGTGAAGTGGAATTTCAGGGGCGGCGCGGAGGAGGAGGCTTTGGGGGTGGGAGAGATTTTCTGAGTCACTGACGGCACATCCAATAAACAATGTCAAGGATAATGCTTCCAAAAGCTCCAGCCACTCTCCTCAAGAGCAATTGACTTCTTCCTGGGCCTCAGTTTTCTCCCGCATAAAACGAGAGAGTTGGACAAGCTGCCCTCTGAGCCCCCTGCGTCTTGGAGTTCTGATGGTGCTTTGGCAGGACAGGAGGGGGAAGACGCGTCTTCCGTTTCCCTTTGCCCTTCTTAGATAACCGTTCTGGTGTCTTCACTCACACAGGCGACCCACCAGGCCCCAGCGTAGGGCCCTGGGCAGGCCCAGGATGGATTCAGGAGCACGTGGGTGTCTGGGCTCCCGAGACTGGGGTGGGGGTGGGGGTAAAGGTAAGCGCTCCGCCCCTCCGGCCTAGGGGAGCCCGGCTAGGTTGGGGTGCATCCTCTGCCCGCCCCACCCTCAGAGCCGCCCTGGCTGGGCGCGGGTGCCCATTGCACAACTGCCGCCCCGGGAATGCAGCCCGGGCAGTTCCCACGGGGCTCCCAGCTCAGGGTGGGACCCCCTCCTTGGCAGGGCGATCAGAATCACGCTCGGCAAAATATTAATTATTGCTGCTTCCAAAGCCCCACCACTGGCAGGTGCCGGGCCCTGCCCAGGAAATCCAAATAATCAGCATCATTGGCATTTTAGTCATCCCCGGTGGGGGGGCCAGACCACGTGATCCCCGCCCCCTCCTTGTGTTGTGGTTGGTTTTGTTTTGTTTTGTTTTGTTTTAAGCCAGCGCCACTTCCTGGAACCCAGCCTGACACCCGCAAGCGGCAAGTGCCGGGAGGCCAGTGGGGGCTGGGGTGGGGTGGGGGTGGGTATGGGAGAAGTGGAGAATGTGAAACTCTTGGGGATGAAAGAAGAAAAACTCACTGTCCAAGCAAATTTATACGTGGTTCTCCTCATTTTGGAGAAGAGGCTGAGAGATGTAAGAAAATTGCCCCAAGGCCCAAGCTGGTAAGAGGCAGAGTTGGGACACTTTCCACTATACTAATGGCAGGTGATTTCACAGGCAGGATTAACCACCCTGGTCTAATCAGTGGTTGAGCATATTGGGAACGTGAGAAAGCAGTGGGCAGGCCAACCCTGTCCGGGTGTCAGTGGGGCTGTGGGACTCATACTCTTGGTGGCAGTGAAAATGTCCCATCAAAACACAATGAGCTGGTATGCATCCAGGAAGGTCATGCCCCCCTGACCTGCCTCAGAATTGTGGGAATTTTAAGAGACAGACTCCTAAAAGTTTCTTGGAACAAAGTGCTTAATTGATGTCAGTTAAGCCTCAATTAGTATTCCAAAGAAGCGTTCCAGAATCAGAAATAGTTTGTGAAAAAGCACTCCATTTATAAATGCATACCACTCCCTGTCCTCTCCCGCTTCCTGGATAAGTGGAAGCAACATTTGGGGAATAATTCTATCTACTCCACAGGATATTTTGCTGTTCTTAAGAATAATGATTATGAAAAGTCTTTAATAACATAAGGAAATGCATATAAGGTAGAAGGCAAGACTGTATACAGGACAATCACAGCTATTTGAAAGAAAAAAAAGGAAGAAAGAATGAAAGAACCCAAACCAATGCATACAAAACAGACCGGCAGGAAACACGCAGATGTTGATAGTGGTTTTCTGTGGGTGGTAGGTGATTTTTCTTCTTTCAACTTTCCAGTATTTATGGCATATATTACTTTATAGTAGAAACTAGCCATACTTTATTTTAAAAGAGAGAAAGTGGATGATAATAGTAATATAACAATAATTACAACAATAGTAAACTAGCATTTACTGAGCGTATACTGGGTGCCGGGCACAGTGCTAAGCACTTTACTTGCTTTAAAAAAAAAAAAAAATCCTCAGAGCAATCCTGTGAAGTGGACATTACTAATGTCTCTATTTTACAAAGCCTCTGAGATATTAGGGCATGTCCTAGACATTGAGTTTTTGGCTGTCCTGGATCCAAAGCCCCCTGGCTAGCGTGCAAGACTTGCCCTCATGTGTGGGCCTGAAGGAAGGAAGCACCCCCCACCCCCTCCTATCCCTGAGGTCCAAGAGCAAATCCTCCCACCTCAAGCCAACGATGGGTGGATGCTCCTGCCTGAGGCCTGGGCCTTGGACCCCTGCATGCTGGAGCGTTAGAACTCCATTTGCTGTGATATCTGGCTGCAGTGGCATCAACATCCTGACTAGACACTTCCTCGCCAAGGAACAGTTTTGTGTCTCCTACCACTCTGAGCCTGGAGAGCTGCCTTCACTTCTGCTCCTTTCCTGAGACTACCCCCTCTTGACCCCCTGCCGACGGCATTGTATTTGATACCCTTCTTTGTTTAAGACAGTCAGGGTCTGTTTCTGTGGCTTGTTACCAAGAGCTCTGACTGATATCAGTGATTTTCCAGCAGTTCCAGAGCAAATGGTGGAAGCAGGACTCCAATCCAGACCTGTCCATCCAGAGCTCAAACATTTAACCAATCCTCCTGTGCTACCCACTCTTCCCCAGCATATGATAAACATTTCTTGAACTTCTAGAAAACAAACCAGAAACATCGTTTGGAAATTTTTCTCAGAAATGAGGGCCCCACCATCCACCCTACTTCCACGGGGGCCTGGCAGGCCAGGCAGTAAGCTCAGGGCAAAAGCCAGGTCAGGGAGGAGCCAAGCCAGGTCTCCAGTGACTGCCCTACCATGGGACCTGGGAAGGAGAGGAGGAGAGGCAGCTCAGGCCTCACTGGTACTTCCTGACTGCTGCCAGAGAACTGACTCAGGATGGGGTCTCCTCCCCCAGAAGGCTTCTTTGACCTTTGGCGTCTAAGAGAAGAGCCTCAAGTGTGGTCCCCATGGCACCCACGCCAGGTTATGATAGTTGGTTTGCAGGTCAACCTCCCATGCAAATGTAAACTTCTAGAGGACAAGCACTGGACATTTTCCCCCTGAATCCCTCATGTCTGGCACATCAGTATTATTGGAATGAATGCATGAAGGGCTCGTCCCTTCCCCACACCCAGCAGTGGGAAACCTTAAACCCTGGGACTTGTCAAAAGCATCTTGGCAAAATAGAACCACCACGGGCTTTGGAGTTGACAAATCTTGCTTCAAGCCGTGGCTGTCTTACCTACAAGCAGATTCTTCCTTGACCTCCCTGACCCTCAGGTTCCTCATCTGCAGCATGGGGATAGTAGCTAAACTCTCACCCCAAGTGACTGGGAAAACAGAAACAGTGGTTGGGACACAGTAGAAGCCTCAGTCTATCCCAGGGGCTTCCTCCTCCCAATACTCGATTTTCATTTGCTTCCCTCTTCCTGCCCCTCACCTGAGTAAATATCCAACAGTAGGGAAAAGGTTAAATAAACTATGGCATACCAATAAGAGAAAATGTTAAGAAGTCAATAAAAATGTGGCTTAACCAAAATTTTTAACAGAATAGAAGATGGCCATGTATTCATGTGAAGTGAAGAAAAGGCCAAATTATTTATACAGTATGACCTCAGCCATTTGAAATGAGTATGCATATGCATGCTTGTACATGCAATAGGCAATTTCTGGAAGGATATGCAAGAAAACTCTTAACAGTGGTTTCCTCTTGTGTGGGAATAGAGAGTTGGGCTGGACTTTGACTTTTTCCCTTTATAACCTTCTGCCCTTATTTTATACATATAAAAAAATAGAGAATAAATCATCTTATAATATAAATAAAAAATTTGCCATGATTATGTATTAATCTGTAAATAAAAACCCCCAAATGCAGAAAAAATAGAAAGGAAATAAAACAAGATTTCAAAAGTGGTTATTTGGGGAGTGGTGGAATCGTGGAATTAATAAAATACTTTTCTCCTTCATATCTTTCCATATTTTCCAGATGTTCTGCGATGAGCTTATAGCTCTTCTATAATCAGAAGTAAGGCAAACCTCATTTCAGTAGCTCTTCTGGACTAGGAAGGAGGGGGAGGAGGAGCAGGTGAGTGTGTCCAAAGGGCCAAAGGAGCCCGAGGTGGAACTGGGCAGAGGCAGTTGTATTTTTGGAGCCCTGTGGTTCCTGCTGAGTCAACTAACTAGTTGTTTGGCCCCAGCCTGCCAGTGGAAGCAGGAAATGCTCCCACTCCTGCCCTGGTTCACTCTTAGTCATCCTCTGGGAAAGCAGGGTAGGGGTGGGGGCCAGAGGGTAGTTGGGAGTCTCCATCTACCCCTGCAGCCTTCTAGGCAGAGAAGTCCTGGGAAGGAGTCTGAGACGGAGATAGCCTATCCACCTGGCATTGTCCACTTGGGGGGGAGGGGGCGGCAGCTGGGAGGGAGCAGCAGGGGTTGGGGGAGGGGTGCTGGGAAAATGCCCCTCTGGCGCCTCCAGCAGGCAGCACTGCACCCCACTGTGGAGCTGCTGTGAAAATTAATTACCATTTGTCCAGAGCTTTGAGATTCCCCAGATGAAAGACATGGCAGAGGAGTGTCACCATGAACACGTGTTCACGGTACGGGCTTTTATCCCAAACACCCATCATGACAATCACGTGTTCCTCTCCTAACCTCCCCCAGCCCTGACATCCTGGCCTCAGAGCACCCGAAGTTGAATGTCAATATCAAATCCTGCCGAAGGGGAGGAGGGAAGGGCAGGGAACAGCGGATCCCCCATCATCCTGTATCTCAGATGGGTAAACTGAGGTGCCCCGTCCTCCCCAGTTAAAAGGAGGAAATTATGAGAAAATCGAGAAGAGCGAGGTAAGAAGACTCGGAGAGAGAGGTTGTGGATTAGTCTGTCCCAGAACCCAGGCCTCTGCCCCTCTTGTGGACTGAGGGATGGGAGGAATTCTAGAACTCTCTGGCTCGGGGCATGCAGTGCAAGTAGGTTCATCCCCAGATGTGCAAGGTAGATGGATTTCACTCTGACTTCTAATTCCTCTAGCAAACTGAAGGATTCTCTGATGATTGCTTCGAACACTTGACCGTGGTGAATTCTGTCCTCTCCTGGCTCTGTGAATTTGGGTGAGAAACTCTTTGGTTTTCTGGATTCTTTTTGTTCTGTCTTTCCCTCCAAATTTTAGGCAAGGTAATTGATCTGTAAAGCTGCTTCATGTGTTTCTGGGCAGGTGTACAGAGCAAATCCAACAGAGAAAAGATCATGAAGGGGCCAGGCCCTCCCTCAAGGAGACTGAATTCTTATTGGAGAGTTGGACCCTCCCTTGCTTAGAAGACACTTAAACAATGTAAGAGGTCAGACAGACGGAGAAAAGGCCTAAGCCCCAAGAAGAATAGGACAGTTGTGGACTAGAGGATTCAGGAGACTTCCCTAGGACCCAAATAGGGAAATGCAAAGGGACCCGGCCTCAGTAGAGACAGTGAAGAGGCTGTTGAGGCCAGAATGGAAGGTGCACGTGAGGACGGGGACAGGCAGATGGGCTGGCTGGGTGAGACTGCAGGTCCCTTGAACGCCAAGCTAAAGAACTGGGGTTTTGTCCAGAGGGCAATGAAAAGCCACTGAATGTTTCTGAGCCAGAGGACGAGATGATGCAGAGTTTGAGAAGAGGTAAAATACTTTCATCGGGAGGTGAATTTTCACATCTCTGAGTCAGCCACCCTACCACGAAATTCACCTTTTCCTCCTCAGTCGAGCCGCTGACCTCTGTGTCAGCTAATGATACACATAAGCACAAATGTCACCTCCCGGGGTTGCTCTCTGACACACTACCTGGTGTTATTTTCTTTATAGTACTTATCACCTTTGGAAATGAACTTGTTTAGGCACTTGTTTACTTCCTTTTTCTCTTGTTGTCCTTAGAATGTAAGCAAAATGAGGTAGGTGGGGTGCCGTTACCTATTTTGTTCGGTGTTTCATCTCTAGCACCTAGGACAGCACTGGGCTGGCGGCAGATGCTCCATGTGCATTTGTGGGATGAATGAATAAGTGGATTGATAAAAAATGGATAAATGGTACTACCGTGTTCTCAGCCACCTTGGCCCCTTGACTTGTCTGTCCTTCTTCCTCTGCAGGATCCAGTTGTTCTTTCCGTGTCTGTGGATATTATCTCTGCGTCTCTCCCTGCCCTCCTCCTCCCCCTTTGCGTTTTACCCCTTGATCCTCTCAAACAGTGTCTCAACTCCTCAAAGGCAGAGGCTCCTCGTTATCATTTCCCCATGGGGCTCAGTACAGGGCAATGACGATTCCCACTGATCTGGTCTTTATAGTCTTCCAAGTGCTTTTTACACCATCCTGGTATACCTAGGACTCGAACCTCAGTTCTCATCTCTAAACTACACACTTATTCCATTATTATTCTGATTGATGCATAATTGCTGTTGAAAGAATGAATGAACGCTGGAAGTGCTCAAGATCCATTGTAGAGGGAGAAACTGGAAGCAGGAAGGCCTTTGGGGGGAAATGTTGGTTCATATGGAGAAGAGGAGAGTGAGGGAAGTGGGTGCGATGCAGGGACAGCCAAAAGCTGTGGCTAGAGAAGGTTGACTCCTCGATTACTCTGTCACATGTGTCAAGTACCCTGTCCCCCTTGTCTTGTCGCTTAAGACAGAAAGACATGTAGTCAGGAGAAGACACTAGAGATGAAGTTAAAGGGGGTGGGGGGGATTCCGAGTCCAAAGGAGACATTATTTACTGGTTTGTGAGCTCTTGTATTTATAAGCAATAAATATTAAACATGTAAGCAATTCCACTAGACAGAAATTGCAGAGGACAGGGGCGCCTGGCTGGCTCAGTCGGTTAAGCATCACCCTTTGGCTCAGGTCATGATCTCGGGGTCCTGGGATCGAGCCCTGGGTCAGGCTGCCCACTCCGTGGGGAGTCTGCTTCTCCCTCTCCCTCTGCCTGCGGCTCCCCCTGCTTGTGCTCGCGTTCTCTCTCTCTGACAAATAAATAAATAAAATCTTAAAAAAAAAAAAAAAAAGAAAGAAATTGCAGAGGACAGGGGCACCTGGCTGGCTCACTTGGTGGAATGTGCAACCCTTGATCTCAGGGTTGTGAGTTCTAGCCCCATGTTGGGTGTACAGATTACTTAAAAATAAAAAAAAAATGTGAAAAGAAATTACAAAGGACAAAAAAGTATAAAGAAAATGTAAAATGGAAGTCACCAGTTTTTTCACCATCCAGAAAAAGTCATTCTAACATTTGATGTACATCCTTTTAGACTACATAAACATCAATATAAGTATATATGCACTTATATTTATATATTTATATAATTATATTATATATGTTTATATATTTTGTTGTATATATTGTATGCACAGTATATGTATTTTATATATGTAAGTAGACACACACATTTGTTTTTTTAATAAAATGGGATACAACAGTTTTGTAACCTGCTTTTTGTTCACTTAATAATATGTAGTGAACACAAAGGAAATTTTATAAGCCCAAAGGGCAGTTTGAAAAGATAACCTTTGGGATAAACAGGAAGCCAGAGAAGATATATGAGCATAAAGTGAGTGGCTAAGCTCTGTGGTTTTGATAAATATTATTAAAGCAAATAAATCTTAGATGTCCTGCCAGGTTAGGTAAATATTAGCTCTCTATCAGCAAGGTCGCTAATTCATAGACTCACAGGATGTTGGTCTTAAAGAAGCCTTTGAGATGATCTAATTCCATCCCCTTGACTTAGGTATTGAGAAACTACAAACCCAGAGACATTAACTAATGTGCCTAAAGAGGCATGACTGGTGAGCCACAGAGCTGGAATGAGAACAGAGTCCTGATTCCCATTCCGGTGCTCTTGCCACTAACCCACACGGATCAACTGTGGATATTCTCTTTAGGCACAGGCCCTGATGTGTTGAAAGGAACAGGGAGAGATGAGGCCCCACACCCAGCAGTTCTCCAGGTGTATAATATCACTGGAGCTGTGTGTGTTAGGAGGGCGGCAAATGTCCTCGGGCAGGTCACGGGGGAGGCATAGAACAGAGTACTTGAGAGGGGTTGGCTCTGATGTCAGACCACCAAGACACCAAACAAATCTTGGTTCCCTTGTTGTTCTTGCTGCATGACTTTAGGCACTTTAACTTTCTTGCCTCATTTTCTCATCTGTAAAAATGGAAGAATAGCAATATCTACCACATCAGATTGCAGTGAGATTTAAGAGATAATGCACACCAAGAGCTCAGCAAGGTGTTTGTCATATGGAAAGAGTTCAATAAATGTGAGGCATCGTTATTATTAATGCTCTGGTGTTGAAGGTCAATGTCCTCGTAAGCTTTAAAAAGAGCTTAAGGGCACATCACAGCTGTCCTTGACTGTGACATCTGTAAGGAAAAAGGATTTAGAAGCCCAACTATGGAGCTTTGTGAGCCCTGTCCACTATAAGGGCAGGAACCAAGATAAACTATCACCCAAAGGAGGCCCATAGGCAGCTGGGGACTCAGAGACTTTCTGGTATTCTCACTGGAAGTCGTGCCTGAGATATAACAGTGAGGTCATCCTCATACTCTCTGGGCTAGCCAATTATTATATGAATCAAGGATGTAATTTTTCCCCTCATTTTTCAATCTATTTAAAAGATAAGCAACTGTTTCAAGCAGAAAGCATAACAAGTTATTACGAGGTTTATAACTTACACAGAACTCAATTCACTACAAGAGTACAAAGGGTAGGGAGGGGGATATGTAAATACGTTATTATAGGTTCTTTCACTATATGCAAAACAATAGTACTATTTGAAGGTAGTGATGCATTAAAGCTGTATATTTTAAGCCTTAGCACAACCGTTAACAACAACAACAACAAAATAAGTGTAATCAATCAAGAAGCTAACCGTGGAGAAAATGTGAAATTATAGAAAGTACACAGGGCGCCTGGGTGGCTCAGATGGTTAAGTGTCTGCCTTCAGCTCAGGTCATGATCCCAGGGTCCTGAGATCGAGCCCTGTGTCGGGTTCCCTGCTCAGTGGGGAGTCTGCTTCTCCCTCTTCCACTGCCTCTCCCCTCCACTCATGCTTTCTCTCTCTCTCAAATGAATAAATAAAACCTTAAAAAAAAGAAAACACTCAATTTGTCTAAAACAAATCAGGAAAAGAGGTGTAAAAAACAGAGGGGACAAATAAAACACAAACAGCAAAATAGTAGATGTAAGCTCAACATACTGATAATTACATTAAAGGTAATTTAAAAGAGATAGATTGGACAAGAAAAGCAAGACCCTACTATATGTTGTGTACAAGAAAACGACTCTAAATATAAATACACAGATAGATTAAAAGTAAGATAAACAGATGCACCGGGCAAACACTAATCAAACGAAAGCTAGAGGGGCGCCTGGGTGGCTCAGTCGTTAAAGGTCTGCCTTCGGCTCAGGTCATGATCCCAGGGTGCTGGGATCGAGCCCCGCATCGGGCTCCCTGCTCTGTGGGAAGCCTGCTTCTCCCTCTCCCACTCCCCCTGCTTGTGGTCCCTCTCTCGCTGTGTTTCACTCTGTCAAATAAATAAAATCTTAAAAAAAAAAGAAAGAAAGAAAGCTAGAGTAGCGATATTAATATCAGGAAATACAGACTACAGAACAAGGAATATGACCAGAGATAAAGACAGACATTTCACAATGATAAAGGGGAGAATTCATCAAGAGGACACACCAGACCTAAACACTGCTACACTTAACAGAGCTTCAGAATGCATGCAGCAAAAACGGATGCAACCGAGGGGCAGCTGGGTGGCTGACTCAGTCCGTTAAGCATCGGACTCTTGATCTTAGCTCAGGTCTTGATCGCAGGGTGAAGTTCTGCATTGGGCTCCATGCTGGGTGTGGAGCCTACTTAAACAAACAAACAAAAACAAACAAAATGAACTAAAAGGAGAACCAGCTAAATTCCAAGTGTAGTTGAAGACTTCAACACTCTTTTTTCAGTAATTGATAAAAAAGTAGACAGACTTAGCAAGGATAGAGAGGACTTGGGTAACATTGTTAATCACCTTGGCCTGACCTTTCATAACACTCCACCCAAAACAGCAGAACACACATTTTTTTTTCCAAGTGCACATGAAATATTCACCAAGACAGACCATATTTGAGGCCATAAAATCAGTCTCAATAAATTTAAGGGCGCAAAAGCACACAAAGTATGTTCCATGACCACCACAGAATTAAACTAGAAATCAACAACAGAATGATATATAGAAAACCTTCCAAATTTTGGAAATTAACTGAACAGATAAAAAAGGGAACCGTAATGGAAATCAGAATATGTTTTGAACTGAATGAGAATGGAAATGTAGCCTATCAATAATTTGTAGAGTGTTTACAGGAAAATTCATGGCTCTAAATGCTTATATTAGAAAAGAAGAAAGTATAAAATCAATGACAGATTTTTACCTTAAGAAGCTAGAAAAGGAAGAGCAAATTGAACCCAAAGTAAATGAGAGGAGGGAAAAGTAAATATGAGTGGTAATCTGTGAAGTAAAATATGGACACATTGTACAGAAAAATCAATAAAACCAAAAGCTAGTTCTTTGGAAAATATAAATAACACTGATAAATTTCTAACCAGACCAATCAGGAAAAAAGCAAGGAAAGACAAAAATTACTAGTATCAGGCATAGGACAGGGAACACCACTCGAGATCCAGGGACTGTAAGATGATCTAAGGAAACATTATTGACAACTTTATGCTAAACAATTCAGCAACATTGATGAAATGAACAAGTTGTGTGAAAGATACAGACTACCAAAGCTCACTTAAGAAGAAATAAATAACTGGAATAGCTCTATATCCACTAAAAAAACTGAATTTATAATTAAAAAGCTTCACAAAAAAGAAAACTTCAGGCCCCAGTGACTTCACTGGTAGGTCCCACCAAATAGTTAAGGAAGAAATAATACCAGGTCTATACAGTCTCTTACAAAAGTTGGAAGAGCAAGGAACTCTTCCTAAATCATTTTATGAGAGCCACATTATCCTGATACAAAAACTAGACAAATACATGACAACAAAAGAAAAGACTAGAGACCATATCCTTCATAAACACAGGTACAAAAGTCTATAATGGAATATTAGTAAGTCAAACCCAGCAATACTTAAGAAAGATAACATGTCATGGTAAAATGGGGTTTATCCCAGAAAAGCAAGGTTTGATCAGCACTCAAAAATGAATCCACGTCCGGGTGCCTGGCTGGCTCAGTTGGTGGAACCTCTGACTCTTGATCTCAGGGTTGTGAGTTCAAGCCCCACAGTGGGTGTAGAGATTACTTAAATAAAATCTTTAAAAAAAAAATCAATCCATGTAATGAAATTAAGAAAAGAACTCCATTTACAATGGCATGAAAATACTTAGGAATACATTTAAGGACAGAATTGCAAGACTTACATACTGAAAACTACAAAACTGTTGAAATAAGGAAGATCTAAGTAAATAGGAAGATGCCCCGTGTTCATGGACCAGAAGACTTAACATTGCTGGGATGGCAGTACTCCCCAAACTAACCTACAGATTCAACACACACCCTATCAAAATCCCAGCTGATTTTTTGGCAGAAATTGACAAGCTGCTGCTAAAATTCAAAAGACCCAGGATAGCCAAAACAATCTTGAGAAAGAAGAACAAAGAATTGAAAGACTTACACTTCCCAATTTCAAAACTTACTACAAAGCTAAAGTAATCAAGATAGTGTGTTACTAAATCTCAATAATAAAACATATAACTCATTTAAAGAAAATTTTCAATAGATACTTCACTAAAGAAGATCTATGAATAGTCAGTAAGTACATGAAGTAATTAACATCATTAGCAATTATAGAAATAGAAACTCAAAAATCCAATGAGTTACCGCTACATACTACCAGAATGGCTAAACTCAAAAATACAAACAAACAAACAAACAAAAAAACCCAACAAAACTAATAATAGCAAGTGTAAACTAGAATATAGAGGAACTGGTACTCTTGTTCCTTAATGGTAGGAATGCAACTTACCATGTGACTGGAAATATGTCCACAAATGTCCATAGCAGCTTTATCCATAACAGCCAAAAGCTAGAAACAACCCAGAGAATACAAAGGGGCACAAGGAAATTTTGCAGGTCAGTAAAATAGCCCATACCTTGATTGCAGCGATGTTAACATGGCTGTAGGTATACATTTGTCAAAACTCATTTAACAGTAAAAATTAAATAAGTGAATTTCATACTATGTAAATTATACCTTAATAAAGCTAATTTTTAAAGATAATGAACATCATTATTTAATTCCCATTGTGATAGCGCTCTGGAGGGAAGCCATAGGTACCAGGGGAACATTTAATATGGAATCCTGAAATATGGGAAGGTTTCCCTGAAGAAGTGAAATCATGAGTGAGGTACCAAGGAGATCCAAAAATGAGCGGGTGAAGAAGGAAAAGAATGAAGCAGAGGAAGGAATGTGTGCAAAGGCCCCGAGGCTTGAATCCTCTCCACACCAGCCTTGCCAATAGAAATCCCACTTTGCTTGCCCAACCCTTACACCAGTGGGTAGTTCACTGCTGCAATTATTGTAATTAATAATCATGACCAGTATTCATTGAAGACTACTGTGTCTTTGACTTCACACCAGGCAATTATTCCTCTTGACGTTTACTCTTCAAAATTGTACCCACAAGGTAGATTCAATCAGTATAGCCCTCTTATGGATAAGAACTTCAAGGCTGGGCACCTGGGTGGCTCAGTTGGTTAAGCGACTGCCTTCAGCTCAGGTCATGATCCTGGGGTGCCGGGATCGAGTCCCGCATCGGGCTCCCTGCTCGGCAGGGAGTCTGCTTCTCCCTCTGACCCTCTTCCCTCTCGTGCTCTCTATCTCTCATTCTCTCTCTCAAATAAATAAAATCTTAAAAAAAAAAAAAGAACTTCAAGGCTTAGAGACATGAGGTAATTTGTCCATGTCCACACATCTAGTGAAAGCCAGAGCCAGAATTCACACGCCGGCTTATGAAACTCTAGCCCCTGAGTTCCTAGACACCACTCTATACAACTTCAGTCAGACAATTCATTGGCTCTCCTCTGGAAGCCACACATCTCGACCTTTCCCTGTTCTTCTTCATATGACATAGTTTCCAATCCCTTCCTTGTCCATTATCTGTAAACCCACCAGTTTGTCCACATCCTTCTTGAAATTCAGTTCCCAAATCTGATGGCCCAGTAATCATGTTGGAAGAGAAGGCTGTCAAGTTAATGAACTCTTGCCATGAGATCTCTTGAAACCCAGTTCTAAAAAACAAATAGATTTCATAACCACCTTTAAGGGATGGAGACATGGAGACACACAACCGAGACACTTCTGAACTTCATTTTCCGGAAAAGTGTGGTACAGAGAAAAAGTAGAGTTTTGGGAGTCCAATGTGAGTTAGGTACCCTGCCTCTGACACCCACAAGCTCTAGCTATGTAACCTTAGGCTGGGTATGTCAGCTCTCCGCTTTCTCACCCGTAAACAGGCCGAACAGTATCCACTCTGCTGGGGTTTTGTGGCCCTTAAGTGAGAGAACATATGCAAAATACCCATCATATAGCCTGCCCATTGTAAGTGCTTTTTAAAAGATCTTTTTAAAGGTTCTAAACTCATTAGGTTCCCTGGGCCTGGCAGCTATGCTTCCTTATTCTAAGTCTACCTGAAGACTAGAAATAATTTTTTTCATCTTCCTCCCATAGAGATATATTTGAGAGGTTTTTCCTCTCAAGCGGCACATTTTCTCCTGGCTGCTAGAGAAAAGTGTACAGATGCTTCTAGGGTCTATTTTAAGCTCCCACCTAGTGGCTTCTTGGTTTCTGTAAACTTTACAAGTGAATGGTGGTGGGTGTGTGGGTGTTGATCTACTGCTATAAATACATACTACCAGAATATTAACTTTAGGTACCATAATTCATCACCTTAGGGTGCTCACTGGCAGTAGAATGAGACCAGTAGGGTTGAGTTTCATTGTGCCCAGGCTATGGGGTAGTCTCCTGGGCCTTCGTATCCAACGCTCAGTTTGCTGGCATTGAGCACTTTACATGGCAAGTTAGCCAAGTGTACGGCAGGGTCCCTGCCCTATCTACAGCCCTGCTCAGGGAGGCTGATCCAGGCAGGTCTCTGAACTTAGAGGAAACTGATTGGTCCCAGAGTGGACACCTGACCTAAGGGCACTTGACCCATGACTAACAGGGTGATGTGGTGACATGAACTCTGACCAATAGGGTGACAGTCATTAAATCTAGGAAACTTGTTTCCTCTAGGATTGGGAAAGAACTGGCAAATGGCATAGGGTAAAGGAGCTTATGTGGAGAGATGGAGAGCCCAGTTTCTGGTCCTGACAGTTTTTCATTCCCAGTTTTTGTTCATTCACTCCTTTACTCAATCAATACTTACTAAATACCCACTATAAATCAGGCCCATGGTGGGTCCCTCTCTCTCTCTCTTTTTAAGATCTATATTCATTTACGTATTTATTTTTGAGAGAGAGAGAGCAAGTAAGCCTGTGAGCTGGGGGAGAGGGGCACAGGGAGAGCGAAAGAGAGTCTCAAGCAGACTCCCTGCTGAGCAGGGAGCCCAATGCGGGGCTCGATCTCAGATCTCAGGACCCTGAGATCATGACCTGAGCCAAAATCAAGAGTCAGATGCTTAACCAACTGAGCCACCCAAGCGCCCCCCTGGGGTCCTCTTGAAATGCAATGTAATCTGCTCTCCTGGTGCTTGTCTGGAGAAGAGAGACAGTAGGATAATCATGGATAAATAAATAACCCCCTTTAAACTTTGGTGAAATATGAAGAAAAAAATATAGATAGGAAGCTATGAGAGATGAACAGAGACATTTGACCTAGTCTGGGAGGGCTTCCCTAGAGAGGGGAAGTTTGAGCTGAGACATGAAGACCAGTGGGAGTTATCTAGTTAAAGGGTGAATTTAGGGGAGAAACGTGTTCCAGGCAGAGGAACTAGCATGTGTAAAGGTCCTGAGGCAGTTGGGAACATGGCGTGTGTAGTGGCTGTCAGAAAGCCAGTGTGTCAAGAGCAAAAAGACACAATTTGCATCTATCCACAAACCTTTTTCCTTAATGTGGCCTGAGGAGACTCTTCTTGCAAACAAAAGCCCAGTGGACAAAAGCAGCTAGTATATATCCCAGGTGCTCAGAGGGGTAGATCAGTGAAATGACTTCATCTTTGCTCTACAATTTACTAGCTGTGTGACCTTGGGCAAGTTACTTAATCTCTCTGAGGCTCAGCTTGTGCATTTGGAAATGGAGATAGTAAAAAATGTACAGAGTGGTGGTGAGCATTAGATTTGACGATGCCTGGGTGCCTGCCTAGGTCGGTTTGTGGTGCATAGTAGGTGCTTACTACACACTTTTGGTATTAGCCAAATGACTGAGAAAAGACTAGGGCTCAATAAGAACTCATTTCTTTTTTGTACTCCAGTGAGAGTGGAGGTGGGGCCAAGACTAAATACAGCGTTCAAAACAAGTTAGTAAACAATACAAGAGAAATAAGGGATGCACCAAGGCAGAGCTCAGTTATTAGCACCGGTAAACACAGCCATGTGTAGAGGCTGCCATATCCAGGGAGCTCGGGCATGAAGTATGCTGAGCCCAGAGGGGAGAGAAGGAAGCTGGAGCTTCATTCTAGAAGAGGGGAGCTGGAGAAGGGGGTTGTGTGGGGCTTCAAAGGCCAGCTCCAGTCTGGGACAGAAAGTCCAGTGATAGTCATTAGTACTTATGAACTCCATGAGGGTAGGAGCACTTGGCTCTCGTTCCCCCAGGTTCTAGCAGGTGCTCAGCCTTGAGTGGATGGAGCAGTGATGGGTATCTAGGCATGGAGTCACATCCCTCTCATCCGGTGTGTAGAGATCAGGAGGGGTTGTATTGTGGCTTTGAGCAATCTGTCCCTCTGTTCCAGGGTTCTGCCCCTAAAAGGTTACCAGCAGCAGAATACAGGGCTAAAGTGGAGGGCAGTGCCAGGGATTGAGAGACAAGGAGTGAGGGCCCTAGCCAATGGGGCTTGGGGTCAGGACAGGGTTTATCCCAGAAAGAATACAGACCTTGGCAGAGTTACTGAGAAGGCAAAGGAAGCCAGTCCCATGGATGAATCCTTCAGAGTGAGATGGAGAGTTGCAACACTGAGGAGAAACAGGCTTCTTTCCACATGTTTTTATACACCACCTCATTCCATTAATGCATCGTGGTATGTCTAATCTTTACCACCCAAGGGTGGGTTTGTTTTTTTTGTAAGTCACTGTGGAAGTGGAAATAAAAGAAAGTTGGGAAATTTTAATGGAAACAAAATAACATGCCATAAAGTCATTGCAGACAATTGTATAATTGTTGCAAGGTAGGCGAAAACTTTCGTTCTGAGCTGCCTGGTGACTTGAGCAAGGAGGGAAACAGGGCAGGCACGAGCTCTATTATGGTGTGCAGAAGATAAATCAACCACCAGCGATTCAGAGAGATAGAGCCTCTGAGGGTATTGAGACCGGGGCAGCATTTTCCCTGGATCCTCACAGGGAGGAGACCCACGGGTGCACAGGGCTTCTGCTAGCGCACTGGTGTGTGGCTGCTCATGCATTTCCTGCCCCCCCTCAGGCCCAGCTCAGGAGCGAGGGTGGACCTGAAGGGGCTCACCCACAGCTGCAGCTGGGACACAGAATAGGGAAGTACTATCTCTGTTCTCCCAGCACTGGTGCTAGAGACCAACAGAGGTGGTTCTTCACAATCTGGGGATGAAGGAACCAGACCTCACCACCTTGAACTCCCCACCTGGCACTGGAAGCCAGTGAGAAGTTGGTCTTGACACAAATGGAGGTGTAATTAATGAGATTATTAAGGGAGTGAGAGTCAAAAGCCATCCCCAGCTGTGGGGCTTCACTTGGCTTACCCTCCAGTGACTCACTGGCTTATGAGCAATCCTCATATGCCTGATTTAGAGGACTTACTCACCCTTCAGAGAAAGCCTTTAATGCAATAAAGCAAATGTCAGCAAGTGGGACACAGCTTAGCACATCACCCCAGCCTGCACCCAGTTTCCTACCCCGTCTCTCCCTGCTCCAGGCCCCTCCAGCCACTCAGCACCTGGACAGGCTTCTGGGTCACATTCCAAGAGGCTCAGGATTTGAAGCACCGGAAGGAACTCAGGCATCAACTGGACCAAGCCCTGGAGAATTTTGGTCCAGCGAGGTTCTTAAGAGATTAGCTCCAAAGTGTTAGAGTTAGCGCAAGGTGAGGGCTGGAAACCAGGACTTCCCCTCTTCCCGGTCCGTCCGATGTTCTTCACTCCCCTTTCCGTGAAAGCCCTGCTTGGATTATGCAGATGAGGGGCATGAGGTGAAGGAAATGCAGCCTCTCTAGCGTGGGTGGCATTCTTCCGAGGACTTGCCAAGGAATCTGTGGAGGGAGAGTAGCGAAGAGGAAAGGCTTGCAGAGAACAAGGCCTCCAGCCAAGCCTTTGAGGTGAGATGTTTAGAAAGAGGTGGGCTACCCTGGGCTAGGCCGCCATCTTGCTAGTTGTGGACATGGTGCCTGAGGGGGGAGCAGGCCGTCTCTCTGGGCCCCCCAGAACCGAGGGGTATGTTTGGAACTCCCACATCAGGTCCTGATTAGGAAACAGGCCCCAAGAGTTAGGCTGAGGCAGAGGCCTCGCCAGGTGTGGGTAGTAGAAGTCAATATTGTTCTTTCCTGCCTCCACCAAGAGGAAACAACTCAGTGGACAAGTCGATCCAGCTTGGGATTTAAACCCACTCACTGACTGAGGGAATTATCTGGCAGAATTAGTCCCAAGGGTGAAAAAGAACCGGGGCAGGCACTTATGGTGAACTGTCACCTAGTTCACTTCTCTGTCCCTCGGGCATTTTTCCAACCTTTTCTAAGTGTGTCTGCCATGTGCCAGGCACTAAAAGGAGGCTGACCACAAGCTTGGCATTCAGGTTTGCTGCGATCAAGGGCCTTGAGCTTTAAGGGACCTTGGGGATCCTCTAGCTCATTTCACTGATGAAGCATCTGAGGCTCAAGGAGAACAATTTGCCTGGGCTCATGGGAGTCGAGAGCCCTGAGTGGGTGGATGCTCTGACCACCTCTCCGTGTGACCGGCACCTAAGGACTCCTCTTGCAAGTGAGCTTAGGGAAGCCTCTCAGTTGGAAAGCAATATTCTGCATTGTTAAGGTCACCGGCCACGAGCAGATGCAGACTCAGCCTACCGTGGCACACCCCCGTCACCCTAGTGCTCGTCTGGATCCAGTGAAAATGCTGTGTCCCCACCTAAATGTACTCCTACCTAATTACCCCAACTCATCAACACGAAGCACTGTTTTTTTTTCTTTTCATCTTTTTATTTTGCACTATAAAAAACAACAACACCACCCAGTAACATACTGCTTTTCTTCACATTCATATGGATTTTAGGAAATTATTGCCTTTTCCCCTGGAGAGAACCTACAGACAAAAAAGAAGTACCACATTACAAAGTCTGCAAACCCCAGAAGTCCACAGCTTGAAGACAACCCCCAGGGGCAGGGAAGAAAACGTGTGTCACGAGAGACGAGACAAGCACACATTAAGGACAGCAAGCTGGGGAGGTGACCGTGTCAATGCCACTGACCCGGACGCGGCGGGTACCTCTTTCTCTTGGCACCCGCTGCCACCCCTGAAAGGGGTGATTTTTGGTCTACGGTCTGAAGAACTCCTTTCAAATGACACAAGAGATACTTTGAGGAGAGAGGGGCGACGAGGAAGGTTCAAGTATGAGTAAGAAATCATGCGAAGTCCGAAGTCAGGGAAGAACCCACAGTGGAAAGGACACCCAGAGAAGTCGACATCTCGCTACTTCAACCATCCGCCTCCACCCTGGACCCAAGAGGGAGTCTCGCAAACATGGGACGGTTCAAATCAGCATCTAGATGGCGTCCCTCCAAGCCCTGGACAGGTTGCTTTCCTGACTGGGTGGTGATCAGCTTATGCCCTGAAGCAACAGACAGATACGGAGACTGCCAAAGTTAAAAAAGTAAGGTGGAAATTGTGCTTCCTTCAAAACGAATCGGCTTCGTCACTGCCTTTTCTCCTGGTCTGGCAACCACTCTCTCCCACGCCGCTGTGGCTATTTATTGCCTTGCGCTTGAAATGAAAAGGCGAGCTTGGAGGTGCAGGGCCCGGGCGGTCCTGAGAGGGCAGGGGGTCTGGAAGTACAGTAGTCGGCACGTGCTGTGCTCTCATCATGGCTTGGCCTTCCTTCGGTCCCCAAAACCTCTCCCCGCTGTCAGCGTCAAGTTCGTTTGCAAGCCTGGTGACCGCTCACTGTCCCGCGGAGGTTTTCAGTATTGCACAGGTATGAAATGTCCACGAGTTTCAAAAAAGCAGAATCACAGTTGTTCTTGGGGCTGGGCTGGGTCCCCGATGCCGGTTTCAGCAGGATGTGGCCGTGGCCATGGGGCTCCTGCTGAGCTCTGAGACTGTCGAGTGGGTGGGCACGGGGGCCAGTACCGAGGTAGGGAAGGTGCAGTAGGAACCCTGCAGGTCAGGGCTCAGTGTCGGCAAATGGGCTATGAATGACGAGCTTGCTGCCTCCCCTTGGCAGGAGGGAGCCTGGGGCGTGGAAGGCAGGATCTCAGACTCATACTGCAGGAGCTGGCCCATGAAGCCAAAGTTGGGCGACACCACACTCCTCCGCTGCTTGATGTAATCGAAGGCATCCTTCAGGCGGAACTGCTTGGCTTTCATGAGGTAAGCCATGCAGATGGTGGGCGAACGGGAGATCCCAGCCTCACAGTGGACCAGGACCTTGCCTCCCTTTTCCCTGACACAATCTGGAAGGAAGAAAAGACAGTGAGGACGAGTTGGAACTGGAACCCAAAGGCAATGATGCCAAGGTACAAGAATTAAACACAAAAGTGACCTAGTCATCAAAATGTCACATCTGTCCAAGAGCTGAGGTTCCCACATAGTCTTTAATGCCCACTGGCAAGGACAGAGCTTATGGGGCCCCCCCAATGTCTATCCCCATGTAGGGCCTTTCTAATCTTCAGACGTGCTTCCCTGTTTTCCTGGATACTTGCACAGATTCTGCCCTGAAGATGCTAGATCTGGGGTAATACTCCCTTTCCTGGAGACGCCATCCTAACTTGGGTTCCACGGATGGGTTTCAAGAGGACATTGCAAAATCCTTGACATTGCATGCAAATTTACTGGGTAGGTACATTTTTCTGAGAGCACCCCAGGTTCAAAGACTGACTCAGACAAGCAATTCCTGCCTTTTGGGATCCGATTCTCATGGGGAGGACCCAGACCCTCTCCTGCTAGAGGCCTGCCAGCCTCCCTGGGCACCCTGTCTGCCTGTGCCAGGGCGGGATGCTTGGCTCAGCTCCCAGGGTTCCCACCACCAAACATACGATAAATAGTGCACAGCCACTAATTATAGCCCTGGCTAAATGACGCTTACTAGACCGGAGGATACAAATGGCTTTCGCAAACTCCATCTTGCACAACAATGAGAGTCACTGCTATAAAGCTACCACCATCAGTTAGCATTCTTTAGCTCAATATGACAAGGTCTCCCTCCTTTTCTGTTCCACTCCTCCCCCCAAAAGAACTATAACAGTTAAAAATGAGGGGCAAAAGGTTACGCATATATATGTACACACACGTCAATTAAAAACCACAAAAAACAGTCTTTCCAATTCCCTCTCTTGCTAGTGAGGAAACAATTACAACATTACAACACAGGAAGTCTGATGTACCTGGTACAATGTAAAGCCACAGTGTGCAAAAACACTTAAGGTTTTGAAGAGCAAAAAAGTCAGCTCCCTTACCCAGCTCCCTCCTCAAGTTCAAGAAGTTTGCAAATGAATCTGTAAGATCTAAAAGATCAAGTTTCTGAAGAGTCAAGGAGGAACCCCAGGGCTTCCTCAACAGAACAAAAATCCCAAAGGACACAGTGTAGCTCATTAGAGGTACCCCCAATTTAGTCTGACTCAAAAGAAAAAAAGTTCCTGTATATTAGTTCAAAGGGGACCCCAACCCTTAGGATTGCACGGTCATGGCTCCTATCTTCCTTTGCTCCTTCTAGACTACCTTTTAACTGCCCAGTGCCACGTCCAAGAAAACAAAGGGCCTAGCGTATGCTGTTTTTGCTCTGCCCCTCAGGGCTTGTCTACCATGTGCCCTCCCAGGCGCTCCCCTGGGAAGGGGTCAAGTGCCATGGTATGGGCTCAGTCCCCCCCTTTCACCAGCAGGGCAAGGAGTCTGAGGAAAAGCATCGTGTGCTCTCAAAAGGCTGTGGGTTTCTGTGGTTGTGTACACAATACACAGGATGGAGAGGGAGGCTTCTGAGAAATGGATGGGGGCGGGTTTCATGACCTCATTGAGTAGCTATCCAGGTAATTAAATAACAGGCAGAGAAGGGCAAGGCATTCCCAGGGTCAGGGAGACAATGTCAAGGGGTTCCCATTCTGAACCCATCATTTGGGCTGCCTCTCAGCGATCCAAAGTAATCCTGTCAGCCCAGAGGCTCAGATGACCAGGACAGGCTCAGCCTTCTGCCTTTGGAGACTTTCCCAGTGGGTTTCCTAGAGAGGAGAAACCATGTGTGATGAGCACAGGGCCCACCGTGTGGCTGAAGGGGGTCCCCTTAATTGCTACCTGCCCTAAATAGTTACTGCTGTGCCCAACACCTGCCTTTCCCCCTCCAAAAGCCCTCAAAACAAGATAAGGAAAGTCACATCTCAGCTTCAACACCTATGTGTGTTAAAGGGGAAGAAGGCAAGGCCACAAGGTTGGGGAGTGGTGCTTGCAAATCTGAAACAGCCGCTGAGGCAGAGAGGGGCGAAAGAGAAGCTGTCAAACGAGGGAACAATCCAGCCTATGCTGAAGAGGTGGAAGCCCAAGGCCCAGTGCCCTTTCCAGGCAGAGAGGCCAGAAGTTTCCAGGCCTGTCCAGGGGAGTAAATGATAACTGCCTAACACAACGTACGGAAGATGCCAACTTTGCTATGCACAGAGCATGGAGCTTGATCAAATGCTATCTTTAATCCAAAATTAGCTGAAAATGCAAAACAAATTGCCCCTAAAGCAGTCTGCCAAAGACTGTGAAAAGCTGCCAGGGCCCTCGGGGCTCGGTGTGTAAGTAGTGCTCTCTCAATCCTTCTGTTGGCTTTCTAAAAATGCCCCAACCTACGCAGGAGCACAGTGAGGATCATTCTTTCCCTCCCTTGCTTCCCTGGCATGGAGCATTACGCATGGACACACTCTGCTTCCCACCCGGCTAGGAAAAATAACAAGAGCAGCAGTGAGTATTGCCATAAAATTATATTAATTCATTTATCTTGCAAATTAAAACTCCTATTAATAGCAACTCGAATCCTCCCCTCTGCCTCTTTGGTGGCTGCATCCCTTCCTGGCTCCAACTCCTGGTGGTTGCATAGACAAGACACTTTTCTTCTTGGCAAAGGTAGCCTCCATCGATGCCTCAGAACTGAGAACAGGTGCCCCTATGGGGCTCCCCGAACGACTGAGGACGAGTGACTGAACCTACCAATGAAGTCTATTGCTTCTTGAAAGTGGGAGCTGATGTCGGCTGTGTGGCTGTCTTCCACGGGGATCCATTTGTAGTGTAGGTGGGTGGTGCAGGACTCGGAAATCCGCCGGGAGACATTCAGCAGGGCCGTGATGTGCAGGTTGGCGAGGAACTCGCACTTGGATGCATGGTAGGCACTTCCAAGGTAGAGGAACGGAAGGATTTCAACTGGGCCGCCCTGGAGGGAGGGGGAAAGGACAGCCGGGAAATACTGGGTTAGCTTGCTCCTTTAGGAGACGAAACAAAACAACCCTGACCTACTTGTTGTAAGGTGGGAGGTTCCCTTTCTGGTTTCCAGGTAGAGAGTTCAGAGCCAGGGTAGTTCAACCCAGAGTGTGGGGAGAGCCTGGCAAATGCTCTACCCGACGTGGCTGCCTTGTGACTCAGTGACAGCCAAGCCCACACAGCAAAGATGTTTCATTTTCTTACACATACCGAGGTAGGGAACGCTAGCAGCCTTCCTGTGCCGACAAGGATGAGAAGATGTGCGTGAAGGGGAAGAACGGAGAGGCTTATGCTCACGTTCCGGCTGCCCCGACAGCACCAGGGCAAGCCTTCTAACCTTGGGGCAGCCCTGGCTTCTTTTGAGTCGGAACAGGTAAAAACTCAAGATGAGTACCCCCACCTTACAGTCCTGATATTTTCATGGTATATTTCATCAAACCTAGGACCCCGATGATTGATCCTAAGACACATGTGGGTTTCAGAGATGTTAAAGTGTGCCCCCCAGAAAGGTTGCTTCTTGGAAGTGGAAATGACCACTGTTTACCTGGAATCCCTAAAGAAAAGCTATTAAGCCAAGGGCAGAGGGGCTCCTCCTCCCCCTGATCTTTGTCACGTGGGACTGAGGGTTTGTGAGAGATGCTTACATCATCACCCTTTCGGAAGGCCACCCACACACCAGGTTTCCAGTTAAGGAGGATCCCAATTAGAAGCTGAGACCATCTACCCTGAGGCAAAGTTAAAAACAGCTAGCTGGTCAGACTCTGGCAGCCTTAGCAGCTCCAGGGTGGCAAGAAAAACCAGAGATAACTGGGACAATGGGAGGCCCCAGAGACTGAGAAACACTGTGCTTTGGGGGGGGGGGGGCGGTGGCGGCGGCAATGGCTGAGTCTCTGGGAGCTTTTCCCATATCATCCATCCGTTTCCTGTGTTCCCATTTCCTGTCCCAGAATAAAAGCGGAACGGAAACTCTGCCGGACTCATAATAGGGAAAGGGGCGTAGGATGAGGGCTAGCAGAAGGCAACTCTCAAATTACCTGACATGTGGTGTGTGCTTTTTCTTTCCTGAGAAATCAAGTGTTCAAGCAAAGGCCAGTTTGGCCACTTAGAAGAAAGTCATAGAGGATTTTACCAAAGATATAGTAAGAGTAACAACCAGATTTTTTTTTTTTTTTAAAGTAGGCTCCACGCTCAGTGAGGGGCTCAAAATCACGACCCTAAGATCAAGACCTGAACTGAGATCAAGAGTTGGATGTTTAACCGACTGAGCCCCACAGGCGCCCCAACAACCAGTATTTTTATTAGCGCCTACCAGAGCTGGCCCTTGGACTTAACACTTTCGATGTACCTCCATAGATCTCTCCCTCTCTTTAGTGCCTGGAATCTTTAGACAATTACTTCTAAAGCCTAGAACAACACACCCCTGAAACCATGTGTTTTTCTTTTTCTGAATCCTCTGTTTAGACTCAAGAGGAAGAAACCAAAGGCCTTCAGAAACCCCAAAGCTTAACACAACCTTGCTTGGCTTCTCTCAATGCAGAAGCACTTCTAAGAAATAGCACCAGGGGGGTTCCCCGATGAACCTTGGGAGACATGTCAGGGCCTCCCCGGTCCTCTCTTGGTCAAAGGTCTGCTGTGCCTTCACAACATCCTGACAATTCTTGTTTCTCTTTCACTTTCTGAGATGTGAGGGGAAAACACCACCCAAACAAACAGAAAATAGAAATCCAGCTAAGCCACATGCCCATGGCTTGAATGCTGAGGGTTCATCATACGCTCTGTGTTTTTTAATAAAGGAAAACAAAATAACAACCCTGGCACCTTGCCAAGCTAATAGACTTCCTGACCAGGGATCCCATTCAAGGGAAGTCACTTGGCTTTACTGGGAAGTTTATTCCCAGGGGCAGAGTTCTGCTCATGCCAGGCAGCATCCAGACATCTTCCTTCTTATGATCTGGACATGTACTTATGTTGTGGGAAATACTTGGAAAGCTCCTCCCACCAAGTCAGGTGCCTAGGATGGGCCCCTTCCAAAAGAGGTTCTGTTTCTGTGGAAAACAGAATGAGGCCTTGAAAAGAACCAGAGTTAAGAGAAGGGAGGCGTTCTGGGTCTACTGTTGCCAGGAGCCCAGCTACAGGATTCTTTGCAAAGAGATCATCTCCAGCGGTGAGACACGTTTTTTTCCCCCTCTGTAAAATGGGAAGGTGGGCTTTGAGCTCTGGTTTCTGCCAGATTTGGGTCCATGCCTGCCTTTCCCTCATCCTCCAGCACTGAAGGGGACCCCTGACTGAGCCTTTCACACACTTTCAGCCTTTAAAGAGTTGCCAGAAAGTAACATTCTTGGAAGGAAAAAAAACCCCACATATTTGTATGAGCATGAAATCCTCTACAGTGTCTCCTGATCTTCTCTGGTTTCAGAATTTATGGAATTGTAAGCAGCAGAAACCCTTAGGGCCCGCTTAGCCATCCAAATGGTAGTTTCCCCACAACCCTCCCCCGGTCCCGTTTCAGTTAAAAATAACAAAAAGACACATCTCGACAGGTACTAGGTTGGTTTGCAGAAACTGCAGAGCATGAACAATTACAAAGATTAACACAGGAAGCCTGAAAGTCAACTCTGAAACATCTTCAGGGAAACCTAAACTGATACTCTGAAGCTTCTCTGCACTTCCTAGGCCAGCTAATAATAATGTATCTTTCACTTCCCCTTTTCTCCAGAAGCTGTCAAGCATCCTGTGGCTCCTTTGCTCTTGTCAGCTTGTTTGCTGGAAAGAAGCCCATTTACTCTTGGATGGAAACTCAAGTTGGCAAGCAACAGCTCTCTGAAGCTAGAGGGCTCTGCCAACACCCTGATCCTCAGAAGAACGCACCAGTGAGGAGAGGGAGAGCCAGGGGGCCGAGGAAGGAATGGAGTCCACAGCCAAGACGGCATTTCCAAAACCACTTACCTGGTCATAGGCTGGCCTGTAGCTGAGGCTGAGCACTGGTTTCCCACACTGGCTCATGAGGGCTTTCTCGGTTTCAACCTTTTCTTGTGAAATGGGCTGTACGTCCACACAACACTCGGGATATTCCGAGTAGAAAGTCTCATATCCTCCTGCAAGGTAAAAAAAGAAAAAAAAAAAAAAGGAAGCTAGATGTTAAGCGTTGATTTCTCAGGCTTTTAGAAAATGTCCAGAATTAATCAATACCCTAAGCGTGGAAGAGTCAAGAATATTAAGCTAACATAGATTCTGGTCTTATAAAAAAAATTGAGCCAAACCAACTAATAGCTTTGGAACAGAAATGGGCTACACACACACACAAACACACATTCCCTCTTTTCTAAAAAGTTATAGTTCACAGAGAGGCAATGATTAATTTTTTGCATCTAACAGAAGCAGCTGAAAGGAAATCTGACATCTGGCAATATTAACAAAATCCCTCCAGAAAACAAAAGCTATTTTCACTTACTTGTCTAAAATGCAGGTGTGATTATGCAGAATTGCATTCACTTGCAAGAAGAGACTCCTGAATTGGTCTGTTTCATCCCTAGCCCATTAGCTCTGAACTGGATGATAGATGCAATCCCCTCTATTCATAAGGGAATGGGGGCTAATATGAGGTTTAAACTCAGTGCAATAAAACAGCCCTGCCCTTTCTCACTCCCAAGGAGCTAAAGAACACTGCTGACAATCCTCTCTATAGGTCCAATTTTGAGTAATCAATCTAGTTAATTACCTTCCAAACCAAACGAGGCACGAGGCCTTCAGAACCGAATTCTCAGTCCCAATGTGTAAAAACTGTTTCTCTCCCCTTCAAGACCACCTACCCTTCCTTTTTATCTTCCTTAGCTTCCCCTCCTGATCTTTCTTCTCTGTAAGTCCTCAAATGATAACTACCAGCAGGTATGACTGTAAAAATCCTTAATATTACATTTAAACTTCTCCAGATGGGTCACTTAAGGTAAAAACTACTCTCTGACCAAGTCACAGAAACTTGAGCATATTAAAGAAGTCTCAGGCCCAGAACTCAATGGGAAAGAACCAAATGAAAAACATGCCAAGTGCTGCTAGGTGAACAGGCCAGGCTCACTTGGGAAAGCCCTCACTCCCAATCCAAAAGGACCCAAGGGACTTCCGCGAGCCTCCAGAAAACTTGCTATTTTTTTCTGACCCAGAGAATTCACCTAGGGTCAAATCATCAATTAAATATGCATTCCGAGCCCATATATTTTCCACAAAGTCCCCTCTTTCTTCCGTCTCTTAGTGGTGTGATAGGCCCACAGTGGAGCCCACGGTGGCCTTAAACCCCTGCAGTAGACAAATAGTTAATGGATAACATGGCGGTCTCCAGCTCCCTCCCAGAAGCTGCAGCCAATTCCTAGAATGAGTCATCTTGCCATTACTGCTTCCTCCCAGCTTGCTGGAACTGCCCCCGCCCCCATTGAGTACACTCAAATCTCCTCTGTGGTCACTTCAACAAAAAGCCCATTGGGCCCTCCCCAGATGACCCTCTGGTCCTCCTGGTCATGATAGGAGTCCACACGCCAGGGAGTAACGGAGGTGGGAGGTTGTGGTGTTTGCGGCTTAGTTTCCTCCCACCCCCCACTGGAGCCCCTGGACCCTTTCCCTCCTAGAATGTAGACAGAAGGTCACACTGAGGGACCCACAGCTTCATCAGAAGAGATGACCCTAGTTAGTAAGTCACTTCCTGTGCCTGGGCCTCCAACGATTTGGGTTCCAGGGCACAAACTGAGTGATATGGGATGGGAATCTGGAGTTAAGAGTGGCTCAGGCCCTCCCAAACTTTCCCAAGAATGAGGCTTGGGAAAGACAAGCCTTCAGGCCACCCCATCTCTTGTCTTTAAATAGCACACTTAAAAGAGATGGCTGTCAGGACAGACAGGAGGTGCGGGTGTGGGCTGGGTCCTGCCTGCCTGTTGACAAAATAAGGCAGGCAGACAAAGCTGCTCAGTGTAGTTGAGGGACAGATAAACAAGGGGCTGTCTCTTCAAGCTGGGGTCAGGAGTCCTTCAGATTAGATGGTCTCTTTCACCCACTCCCCTCAGAGGCAGGGAGAGACAGACTGTTCTCTGGTGCCTCACTTGAGCTGCAAGAGCTCTGGGAATTCTTTTGGCTGCTTCAATCCCCTTCAGAGTGATTCTGCTTTTGATCACCACTGCATGACCAGGGGAGCAGAGAAGCTGCATGGACACTGTATATAAAATACACACTGACAATGCCATTCGGTCGTCATCCCATTTTAGTGTTATTTTGGGGAGGGGGGAGTAGAGGACGATAAAGGGACGTATAGAAGTCATTATTACCCCCAAGATCTGAAATGCCACTAGATTAAAACCTGAATTCATCATATCTGGACATGAGGTAGATGAAGAAATAAAAATTTTCTTGGACAACAATTTAACTTCCGTGGTGTTATAACTGTTAAGTACCCAGCAATTCCTACTGAAATTTAAAATGCACACAACTATCAACCCGGCAATTCTCAGAATCTCACAGAAAGACAGTGCACACATAAAGCATTTGAACAAAAAATATACCCAACAACATTGCCTCAAATAGCGAGGTTGAAAGCAACCTACTGGCTACCATCAGGGGACTGGTTTAAGAAGTAAGGGGCACCTTACTCAGTAGGTTAAGTGTCTGCCTTTGGCTTGGGTCACGACCCCAGTGTCCTGGGATCAAGCCCTGGGCCCTGCACCAGGCTCCTGACTCCCTGCTAAGGTGGGGAGTCTGCTTCTCCCTCCCCCTGCTCGCATGTGCTCTCTCTGTCCCTCTCAAATAAATATTAAAAATAAAAAAATAAGTAAAATGGACATGTATGCTCTGATAAGGATAAATCTCCCAAGATCTAGTTAAGTGAAAGAAGAAGGAACAGGAAATAAACAAAACCATTCTATTTTTTAAAGATACTGGTGGAAAACTAACTTGTCTAAAGACGAACAAAAAATAGTTGGTGGCTGTCTCTGGAGAATGGGACTGGGTTCAAGGGCGTGCAAAAGACCCACTTCTCATCGTACAGCCTTTGCGCTTTTAAAATTTTACCTGTGTTACTGTCATTAAAAAAAAAACAAAACATTTTAGACATGAATTTTCCCGAGATGTGAGTCTACAGAGCCGCTTACTTCCTGTGGCAGTAACTTCTAAACAGTCAGCACGACCCCCCCTGGAGAGGGGTGGGGAGCAGAGGTAGGAGGACCAGGCGGGGGCTTCCTGGAATATATCTTTCATGCTACTGGGAAGACAGTAGCTTTTCCTGTACTCATGGCTAAGAACAGGAGGCAAAAAACCACCAACAGGAATAGAAAGAAATCCCGGGCTAAGTATGAAACTTTCTGCAGAGCTTGGAGGGCATCCCTCCTTCCCCTGCAAGTGAGGCTGGTGGACAAGGAAGATGATCATCTTCTGCCTGTCATCTCCCTAACAGGAATCAACAGGGGACAGTCTGCAAGAGGTGCTAATAGAGGTGGGGGCTGCGAGTGTGCTCTGCAGGCCTGGAGTGTGTGAAATTCCCCAAGTTGCATGGTTTTAAAACAGGGCCCTCACGCTCAGTTCACTGCACCCGAGTTCTGAACCACATCACTGCTGTTTCTCAAGGTGTCTGCAACAGCGTTGGCAGGGCCTCAGGGCACAGCTTGGGCTGAACCCTCATCTCTGCACTGTGGACTCTCTTCCGTACGTTGGAGGTTACAAAGGACCTAAATACAAGGCGGGAGAAGTCATAGGAAGTGACCCAGAAATCAATGCTCTGTAATTTGAAAGTCAGTCACTCACTACACGGGCCGGGGAAGTCAAAGTCCTCTCTCCAGCAGGTGTAATGGACGGACCGGTGGGGCAGCTTCTGGGGCGTCTCAAACCAAAGGCGACGGAATCCCCTCCACCACCACCTGCTACACCTCTCCTAAATCCTGGGGCTCGCTGGCCGGCAGCCTCCCACCCCTGGGAAGCAGCAGGAGGCAAGCCCCGGGGATGATCTGCGGGGGGGGGGGGGGGCGTTGGGGAAAAGGGTGAAAAGGGTGGGAAGGCTGTCAGCTCCAAATGGAGCTAGAGAAAGGCCTGGGAGGGGAGAAGGGAAGGCCGGAGGAAAACAATAAAAAGCAGTAAAATGAAGTGGAAAGGAAGGGGAGGGACTGGCCCGGGTCAAAAAGGCAAGAGGGGTCGGTGAAGGCAGCCTAACATACGTTAATTGTCCAGGCGGGAGGAGAGGGGACGCCGCGGCGCCACGCTCCGGGGGGTCGCGGCCGGCTGATCCCGCCTGCTCTGCTTATCAGAAAGGCTCAGAGCCCAGGCCCCAACGAGGGTGGCTAAGCCAGCGCCAGCAAACGGGGGCCCGCGCCCAGCACGAGCCGACGGCCCCCGCGGCTGAGAAGCGGCGCCCCCGGCTGCGCAACCAACCCCACCCACCCAGGCGGCCGGGAGCTTTCGAGGAACGCGGGTGGGGAGGGGGAAGCTCTGAGGGCTGACACTGGCAGCGCCCTCCCTAGCGCACGTCAAGCCCCAGGGTGCAGACTCGGGCAAGTGAAGACTACCGGGTGCCGGGTCGCGGAAGGCGCCCCGCACGAGGAGGGGACCCCAGAGCCCCGAGGCGTTCGCCGCGCGGGGGGCGGAGGTGGGGGGGAGGGTGGTGACAGGGGCTCGGCGGCCCCGACGCGCTCACCTTTAAGGAAGTAGACCCGGGGGCCTGCGGGCAGGCAGGCGAGCAGCGAGGTGAGCACGACCCGCGCGGCGCTCTCCTCGCGGAGCTTCTGCCAGTGGCGGCTGCCCTGGTCGAGCACGACCACGGCCGCCACGCCGCCGCCGCCCTCCTGCAGCAGCCGCGCGCGCGCCGCCTCGTCGGGCAGCACGTAGCGCGCCGACACCGCGCCGCCGCGGGCCCGCCGCAGCACCACCGAGTTGAGGTTGACGTTGAGCGAGCCGCGCACGCTCGAGGCGGCGAAGGCCAGGTAGGGCCGGCAGTCGAGCACCACGCAGCGCGCCGCCGCCTCCTTGCGGAGCATCTTGCGCAGCTGGCGCCCGTCGAGCGACGTGACCTTCATGCCGCCGCCCCGCGGTCCCGCGCCGCGCGCCCCGCAGGTGCCCACGGCCAGGGTGCCCGCTGGCGAGGCACGGGAGGGCGACCCGCGAGGCCGCGGCCGGCCGACCGAGCCCGGCGCCGGTGCCGGTGCGGCCGCTCAACTCTTCTTTCCCGCCCCGCACTCTCGGCAGCCAGCCCGGCCACTCGCCGCCCCAGAAGCCGGGGATTCCGCCAGCAGCGCCGCGTTTTATGTGAATGACTGTGCGGCCTGTGACGTGGCTGCCCATATAAGGCCGAATATGTGTATTTCCCCGCCCCTTCGGGCTGTGGCCACGCCCCGGGGAGCCGGAGGCGTGGGGGGCGGGCGCCGGGCGTTAGTCAGCCGGAGAAAGAGGAAGTGGAAGGCGCCTCCCTCCGCTTTCTGAGGCTGTGCGCGGAGAGACACTCACTCGCGCATCACCGAGGGCTGCCGGTGGGGTGTCAGGAACGCCACGAGGCCGAGGTGACCCACGCTGTGCGGGAAGAGGAGGAAGCGGAGGAGGCAGGGCCTGGCGCCGCACAATCCGGCTTTGAGTTTCATAGACGTAGGTTCAGAACCCGCTGGGTGGGGGCCTGCCAGGCACCGAGCCAAGGCGGGGCCGAGGGGAGCCCAGGGCCAGTGCCCCCAGATGAATCGGAAATGGATTTTGGTCTTCACCCAAGTCTTGACGCGTGAAATGAGATGATAGCTGGGATTGGCTTCAAGGGATGGTTTATGGATGACTCAAGATTGGGTTTGTGTTGGTAACCGTTGAAGTTCAGTGATGGGTACCTTATACTGGGTTCATGATACTGTTTTCTCCACTTTTCTGTTTGCTTGAAATGTTCCATAACAAAAGTACCTAAGAGTAAAAATGGAGAGAAGAGCCAGCAAAGGATTAACAGCCTTTTCTCCGTCACACTTCAATAATAATTAGAATAATTGTTTTTTGAGGAGCTCTTTTCTGGCCCCTGGAAAGTCTGTCACGGAATCAGCTGCAGCATCAACATGCATCCGTTGATGGAGCTCAGTCCAGGCAACTATCCAGGTGGCTTCTGGATTTGGGGGATTATCTGTGGATCAAGTCTAATCCCAGGCTGTCTGCCCCCACCAGTCCCCAGCAGCGTCAGGCTTCCCATCCCCAATCTGGGTGAACTGGACACGTTCCCTCATTCAGCAAGTATTTCTTGAGGGTCAGCTTTGTGCCAGGGCTCTGCTAGCTGAAGGGACAGGTGTGAGGGAAACATGCCTCTACCCTCTAACCCGTGACCGGAGCAGGGAGGGTGCTGCTCTGGAAAACAGCCTGCCTCCGCTAGAAAGGTGCTTGTTTACTACAGCCAGAGGAGAATGAAGTCTTTAGAAGGAAGCAGAAATCAAATTCTGAAATCACAGGCAATCAAACCGGACGCTAGATAGTTGCTATTGGGTCACAGCGGCATTCAATCAGAGGCGCTGTCCTGGCCCAGACAGTAGAGGCTTAAGGAAGAAGGGATGTGGGGGTTTTCTTTCTCTGTGGGGTTATTCCTGCCAGCCTTCCCTGCAGTTGTCTCCCAGTGTCACCAGCAACATCCACCACCAGACATTTCAGCCAGAGCCACGCAAGCCTGGAGCACCCGCAGGGCCAGGCTCTGTGTTGGGTGCTGGACACCAAAGTGAGCAGGACCCACTCTGCTCCGGTTGCCCCAGCCCAGAGAGGAAGCTTGGCGCAGCCACAGGCATCTGTAAGGTCCTGCAGTCAGTACGGAAAAGCATCCAGGGTGTAGGGAGTGGGGACCTGGAGAAGGCCTCCCAGAGCAGGGGAGAGCTGAGGGGAACTTCAAAGAATGAATTGAGGTTAGCCAGGCCACGGAAGGGGAGGGTGGAAGGCATTCCAGGCAGAGGAGACTGCTAGAGGTAACGAAAAACAAAACAAAACAAAATGCCTGCTCGGTGTGTGGGAGACCAAGGCACTTCTGGCATTTATTAGAAAATTAAGCAGGGTCAGATGACGGAGGGCCTTGTGTGCCATTTATGGCATTTGGATCTATCCTTTGGCTGGAGCAGCCCTGGATGAGGGGTCTTACTCAGTGACCCGGTCGAGTGACATTTGGGAACCTCACTGAGGCAGCACTGTGGAGGATGTTTTATTTGAGAGTGGGGGTAGGGGTCCAGACTGGAGTCAGGGAGACGGATAGGAGGCTTTTGTGGGTAATCCAGACCTGAGCTGATAAGGGCCTGCCGGAACTTGGCAGTGATAGCAGCGACTGAAGAGGCCACGCAGATGGGAGAAACGTTTAGGAAGTAAATTGCCGGAAGGGATGGGATGGGGAGACAGTAAGGGGGACGCCAAGGTTTTCAACGGGGGTAATTGGGTGAATGGTGACACCTTTAGATAGGGAACCTACAGGAACAGATCTGGGTGAGTAGCAGCAGGAGGAGGAGGGGGTAACATTCAGACGTGTTAATAAGTTAGAGGTGATCATGGACCACTCAAGGGGGTACCCAGTAAGCGGGGCGGGGGGGGGGTGGTGGCCTGACAGCCAGTGCAGAAAAGTCATCTGTCAGCCTCTCTTTCCATGTCCAACAGATCACCCCAGGTCCCAGGACTCTGCCTTCCAGATTTCTCTTCTGGTGTGCCCTTTCCAGTCCCGGGGCAGGGCTGGCTGGCTTCATGGGTGTCTGACCTGTATTGCTACACCAGGCCCCATGCTTGGTTAAATGCTCTGCTGTCACTCTCTTGAAATTCTTAATAATTTTTGGACGAGGAACCCTGCATTTTCTTTTTGCACCGGCTCCCATAAATTATGTAGCTGGTCCTGCCCATGGCTATAGTTAAAAGGCCCCATCGTCTCCCATACTGGGCTGTATGGTAGTGTCCTGTTTCCCATCCTCCAAGCCCTCTCCTTGCTCTCTCATCCTCTGCAATGTGATCTTAAGCATGGATCTGAGCATAGAGCCCACCTGCTCTGCTCAGAAACCCTCAATGACACGCACTGTCTGATAAAGTCCGAATTCCTTAGTAGAACACCAAGGTCCTCCTCGTTCTGGCCAGGTGGCCAGAACCCACCCCTAACCTTGTTTCTCTCCTTCCTTTCTGCCCCTCCCCCAGGCTCTAGTTGTTGCCTGTTTCCTAAACTTGCCCAGCATTTTATTGACTGCTCCTTTTCGACAGGACTACAACTCATTCCTTTGTATACGGATCCTTCCACCTTCACACACAGCTCCAGAGCTACCATTGCACCTCCAAGAAGCTACCCCCTTTACCCCCTTTATCCCCCCAGTTGTCCTCCTGGGGGGGGGGTCTCACCTTTGTGCAGTTTCTCCCTCCCCCAACCTGACACGTGAGTGTCATCTGTCCTGCCGTTAACCTCCCAGGCCACAATGAGGATTTATCTCACCAACTGTGCCTGCGTCATAACATCCAGCACGTGGTGGGAGCCTGATCCATGTGGTAGGATGGAATTCAGTGCTTGCTGAGACTTGCAGCTGGCTTTTTAGGAAGCACCTGGGAAGAAAGTTGGCCACAGCATATAAATCACAGCATTAGACCCTGGGTAAGGAGGCAAGTTAGGAAGCTGTGGACACATGGTTTCCTAGGGTCAGGAACTGGGCTTCATCGGCCACAGGCCTAGCAGGAAGAGGAAGGTGTCTGAGATTGGAATCATGTAAATATTCATGCCTGTCCACCCTACTGCTTTGAATGGGGGTGAGGATGGGTTCAGGGGAAAAAAAGCAGAATTTAAATTAACATTGTGAGTACATGAGGCAGGGCCTCTCCTCCCTGCCAATTATACTCAGAGGGAGACAAGATTTTTTAGGTTTCTGGGTGCTGGTTTGACCACTCATCCTATCCCTGATGCCCTGGTTCATCGTTGTGATCTGGGATTCTTACCCTTTGGAGGGTCAGGGGTGGCCCTTTTAAAAATGTTGTGGGCCTACAGCGTTCAGCTTCCAGTGTCAGGGAGTTACACAGACCTGGGAACTCCTGTGTCCGTCTCAGCTCATCTCAGCCTCAGTAGGAGCTTCTGGGATTTCTCCCCAGCCCTGCTTCCCAGCCTCCTGCCCATAAGGTGGGCCCAGGTGGCCAGTGACGATGGATCAGAAAGGACCCAAAAATGCCAGGGAGGGGCCCAGGGCAATCCCAGCGCCAGCCCAAGGATCCTCTTGGAAGGATGAATTTTGCCCCCCCCCTTCATTTATTTGTTTCTGATTACGCAGGAAATGCTCATTGTGGAAAATGGAAGTAAAAATGCTGCCGCCTTCTCCTCCTCCCCCTCTCCTCCTCCTTCTTCTCTGCTCTCTCAGGCTTATGATCCCAAATCAAGGCTACCAGCCAGGTCTGGACCCTAGAGTTGCTTCCCACCCTCTGGCATAAAGGAAAGAGCACTGGACTA
The DNA here is from genome assembly GCF_003265705.2 of Callorhinus ursinus. Taxonomy (NCBI): domain Eukaryota; kingdom Metazoa; phylum Chordata; class Mammalia; order Carnivora; family Otariidae; genus Callorhinus; species Callorhinus ursinus. The sequence continues at coordinate 10,567,365 of NW_027397082.1, forward strand.
GGAGTCAAAGATCTGGATTCCCATCCAATCTCTGCTGTGGCCAGCTTTTATTCTTGAGTTAATATTTGTAAATGACTTTTGTGTGCATGGGTGTTTTTCTCCCCACGGACCTCTCTCTCCCTTGCCCCCAGGTTTCTCGGAATGGGGTCAATACAGTGGTTCCTCATGAGTCCACAGCACTTGCTGTGTGACTGGTGAGAATCACTCATCTTAGAGCCATGGTTTCCTCTTTTATAAAATAAGGGACATTAGTGTCTGTTTGCTGATGGTGACTGATGATGACAGAATGTACATAAAGCTGTATTGCATGATGCAAGCCAAAGATATTTGTACGGCCACTGTTGCTAATACTATCCATCAGCAAAGCATTTACTCATTTACTCGGTCGAATCCTGGTGCACTGGTACATTCAGTTTCCTCCTCTGTAGCTCATAGGTTAATATATGTAAAGTACTTAGAACACTGCCTGGCACCTATTAAGAACTCAATAAATGTTAGCTAGTTGAACAGACTGTAGTATTTGTTCCAGCCAAGAAAAGACTTTTCTAATCGCACAGGGAAAAAACAGATGGGGGTAGGCATGGCAGGGAAGAGGAGCTGCCTAACTCAGCTGGCAATCAAAGAATTATTAGAAGCCTATGAACTTGTTCTTCGGAAAGTCTACTGAGTATAGGGAGATAGTTAAGAGTAAAAATCCCCAGACCCACTTATAGTAAGGTAGGGGAGACAAGAAGCCGTTTACACAATAATTACGCAATTGGGTGGTTTTGAAAATGTTGAGAAATGAAGACATTTTACAAAAAGAGATGGCTAAAGCCTGGAGTATTAGAGCAGGTGAGCCTGGGAGAGGAGTGGAGATTTGATAAATAACCTCGTCAATTCTAAGAGCAAGGACTTGGGAGTGTGACATCCTGAAGTTCAAGTCCCTGGTCTGCCTCTTACTCATTGTGTGACCTAGGCAAGTTACTTCACCTCTCTAAGCCACAATTCTCTCATTTGGAGAAAAAAAAGGGGGAGAGGTTAATAATAGTCCCTACCTCATAGGGATGATGAGAAGATTAAATAAAGTGCCTACAAAAAGCCCTCCTCTGTGTGCCTGGAGCATGGTGAGGGCTCCATGCAAGCCATTATTTTTCTTTATGAAAAGTGATTAGAGGTACAGAAGCACAGAATCTTGGCAGTAAGGAATTTTAATTCTACCTTGAAATTTTCCAGAAAGGAAGCTTACTGCCTCAGGAGACATTTTTGAATGAGGCCAAAAAAGGAAACAAGCATGTTCTGAGATATTACGAGATGCCAGGGATATCCTGAGCACTTCACTTATTCTTACAACCACCCTATGATGTAAGTACTATTGCCTCCATTTTATAGCTGACCCAGGTCACAGAACTGAAGCCGACCTCCCTGTTATCTTCCATACTGTCCTTCTACGTCTGGAGAAATACACAGTATAAGTCTAAACCCTGTTTGAAATATGTGAAGAGTCATCTTGTCCCTTCCCTACTGTCTCTTTTCTAAGACAATAGTCCTCATTCCTCACAATAATGGTTTTCCAAACTCCTAGAAAACTCTTTGCTTATTTGCCAGAACTCTTTACTTGTGATCCCTGAATGAAACCAGGGTGCAGCAGAGAATGTCCATTTATTCAAAGTTCCTGGGTTCTACCAAAAAAAAAAAAAAAATTCCTGGACATGTTTAGAGGAAGGAGGAGATGATGTGGGAGAGCAAACACCTGAAAGCAAAGAGATGCAGTTCTTGCCCTCCATGGAGGAGCCACAGGCTGTCTCTCAAGGATGGGAGCAGGATTTTTGTCCTCCAGTCCAGCCTCACCCCAGTGCCTATTCTGCTGTTCAAATTCGGTCTTGATAAGGCAGGGGCATTTTTTTTTTAAAGATTTTATTTATTTATTCATGACAGAGAGAGAGAGAGAGAGAGAAAGAGAGAGAAAAGCAGAGGGAGAAGCAGGCTCCCAAGGAGCAGGGAGCCCGATGCGGGACTCAATCCCAGGACCCTGGGATCATGACCTGAGCCAAAGGCAGACGCTTACCCATCTGAGCCACCCAGGCGCCCTCCTGGCAGGGGCATTTTTGAATGCCATAGGAAGTGGGCTGGGGTGGGAGGAGGTTAGAAGGAGCAAGTTTGTGGTCTCCCTAATTTCAACCTAGAAATTCTAGATTCAAGCCAGAAAGATAAATAACTGGTGCAAGTACGAGTGTGTGTGTGTGTGTCTGTGTGTGTGTGTTTGTGTTTGTGTGCACGTGCACGTGCGTGCCCTTGAGTGAACCTGTATTAGCTACACAGTAAGACACCCTGGGGGCAAGGAGGATGGGAGAAACCACCCAGACTTGAAATGTCAACAGCCTCTGGGTAGAGATCTTGTCTGCTTATTTCCTCCACTCCTTCCCCCTCCCTCTCCCTCTCCTCCCGTCCTCCCTCTCTCTTTTCCCCCCTCTCCCTGTGTGTCTTGTGGTGTTTGAAGATGTTTCCCAGACTCCAGTCCTTTTCCACCTTCATGGATTTTGTAATATCTGAATACTACCTCCTCTGTCATTCCCGAAATTAACTTTACAGAGACTCATTTAAACAAACAAACAAAAAACCCTTATTCTGTCTTAAACCAAAGAAAGGATCTGAGGTTTGATAATCTAATTCTATGTTTTGTAGCAGAAATTAAAATATAGGACAATTTAGATGGAGGTTTTCATCTCTGTGCTACCTACAGTAGTCTCCCCTGCCGTCAGGATGCCACCCCGCGCCAACCCCAACAAATTCGGTTCTGGAGCGGAGTGGCCAGTGTGTATCTTCTGTATCTTCTGAGCTACAGTTTCTACTTGCATCAAGTTGGGATAATTACTAAGTTGTAAAGTAGAAACAAAATAATAGACATGAAAGTACTTCCTAAAGCGCTTGGGGTATTCTTTTTCATCAGTCATTTCCTTGCTGTTGGGAGAGGTGGGGTCTGGAATCCTATCTCCCCTGGTCCAGAACGAGTGGAAAGCATTCCTAAACCTCAAGCGTTCAGAGCAAGGTCTTTGGCCAAGGCGCCACCTGACCTGGGTGTTAGTACTGTTGCCTCCAGACTCTGGACTCAAGACCCAGGCAGCTAGACCCCCCAAGAAACTTGCTTCTTGTTGGAGGAAATGGGCACCCAGCAACCTAGATCCCAAGTGAGAACAGGCCAGCTAAAATGCATGAGTCCTATGGCCTTAAGCACCTTGTCAGTGCTACCCAGACAGTTTATTAACCCACATGTCTGTGCTGAGACCTCACCATGAGAAACATCTATTGAGTACCAGCTGCATGCCTCTGGCTAGGCAAGTTTAGCTGAATAACTTATTTAACCTGTGAATTACATCCCAGCGAAGGTGAGCCTAGTATAGATGGGGGCACTCTGATTCAGAGAGGCTAAGTGACTTGTTCAGGGTCACACAGCAAGGCATTTAAGTGTCATCCCCTGAGCAAAGCCCACCAGGTTGGGCTGACCCCTTCCTTCTCTCTCTGTTATAAACTTGCATCAGAGGCCCTGTGCTTCACAGTTACATTTGATTATTTACATCTCTCTCTCTCCCTCAGTCCAAAGGCCCTTGCAGCCATAATCTTTAGCCTGTTCCATAACTGACCCTAGTAAGACACTTGGCCCACTGAATACATGAAATTCAGTATGGTCTGAGCACCCTACTGCTCAGCTCTGGGCTGAGTGGGGAAGGAAGAGGAGCTCAAGACTTCATTCCTGACTTTAAGGGCCTATGGTCAGTTGTTACAGAACTGACTCTGAAAGAGAAAGAGGGTCCACAAGTCAGGCTTGGGCTTGGTTATAGATTCAAGGAGGGGTGGGGGTTAAAATTGGGGGGAGAGGGAGCCTGGGTGGCCCAGTCATTAAGCATCTGCCTTCGGCTCAGGTCATGATCCCAGGGTCCTGGGATCGAGCCCCACATCGGGCTCCCTGCTCCGTGGGAAGCCTGCTTCTCCCTCTCCCACTCCCCCTGCTTGTGTTCCCTCTCTCGCTGTGTGTCTCTCTCTGTCAAATAAATAAATAAAATCTTAAAAAAATAAACAAATCAGGGGGAGAGGAGATGGTTGAGGGCCCAAGCGGTCAGGGCAGGCTGGGGAAATGTGTAGGAAGGGAAAACCAGGGAGCATTTACTCGGGCAGAGAGGAGAAAGGCTCTGTAGCTGAAGTAGACAAAATGGGAGACAGCACAGGGTTGGGAGGAGGAGGCAGCCAGGTGTCTCCAGGGCGATCACCCTGGTGGGGGGCAGAGGAGTTCTGGGACAGGAGAGAAGGTGGGGAGAGGCTAGGTCTAGGAACTCACACCTGCTTCGCGCAAGCAGGCATTATGTATATGGAGTCTAAAAATGTTTATTACCCTTTGACCTAGTAATTCCACTTCTGGGAAATGATTTTAAGGAAAATCTCCAAAATCCGGGGGAGGTAAAGCTATATTCACAACAGTGTTCATCACAGAGCTATTTATAAGAAGGTAAAAATGGAAGCAGCCAAAACATTTCTCATGAGAATGGCAAAGAAATTGGTATATCCAGCAGCCATTAAATGTGATGTTTTCAAAGCCTCTGAATAACATTCAGAATCAATTATGTTGAAACGTTAAGGGAAATGGCAGGTTACACATAATAACAATAGCCCCCTTTATTGAGTGCTATTTCCTAAAGCCACTTCCTAGGTGCCGTGTAATCAATACAACAGACCCGAGCGGGTGCAGTTACTCCCACAGAACAGATTTGGAGACTGAGGTTCACCCAGGTGAGGCAGGGGGAAGGCTTGGGATTCACACCCTGGTCCCACTCCGGTATGTGCTGGTCGCCACCTTATATGACACAACCACATCTGTCAAGGAGACAGGAGAGAAATTTATGGAACCCTACAACTGTTCTTTTTCGGGGTGGGAGGTGGGGGAGGGATGATCCCCCTACTTTTCTGTATTTTCTAAATTTTTCCTCATGAAGTTGTGATACCTTTTGTATCTTTTCCTAATTTTCAGTTCTTTATTCTGCTCATCAGTCTGCAACTCGTTTTTTCCCCACTTACCAGTAGGTCTCAGTGATCTTGTCATCTTGTGGATGTCCTTTATTCTTTGGGGGGCCTCGGGTGATCCCACAGTACAGATTTGGCATGATTTATTTACCTCGGTCTCCCATTGAGGGACATTTTTCCCTACACCCCTTTGGACAGAGGGTTGCATTTCTTTCAACAACGGATTGAAACAAAGGACTTCCCCGGGGGCTACCCATGTGGTTTTGGCGGATTGGGGTGAGCGCTCCACATTCAAGGACTGTCCCTGTTGGTAAGCAGACTGCTGGAGTGAGTGGGTCTGTTTGAAGGATCAGTGTCTCTGGAGTCTTAGGTTTCCAGAAATAATATCCCTACACCCCACACTCCCCTTGGGCCAGCTCCATCAGCTGACCCTCCTTGGCAGGTGTAGGGCTTTTCTCTTTGGGGGAAGTTACCAATTAGGATCCCCCCCGCCCTTGATTCATATTGACAGGCAGCTAATCCTGTTTAGCTGTGGGCAAATCCTCTTCAGGAAGTCAGTTATTCCAATGCCTGTGGGCCACCAGGATGCAGAACTAACTCTTTTTCATTCAATTCCACCAACTTCCCTGGAGGTTTGTTACAGCAACCGGAGCCCGAGCCAATTCCTTAGACTGGCTGTGCCACCGGCAGCCAGCGTTGTCCGGGCCCTGGGCTGTGTGTGCTTCATTTACACAGAATAAGGAGCTGGAGTCTCAAGATTTCAAACAGCTCCAGCCTTCTGCTGTGATTCTTCGAGGCCTTAGAAAGACACAGCGCTGCATCCTACTAGCTCTGTGCTCCTGGGTGAGTTATTAACTTCTCTGAGCGTCAGTTTCTCATCTTTAAAATGGGGGTAGTGAGACCTACCTGGCAGGATTGTGCGAATGAAATGAACTAACTGCCAGGAGTCGGGTGCCTAGCACAGTGGCTATGCCTGGAAGCTGAGCCAGGGAGTCATGCTTCTCATCCTTAAAGATCTGAAGAATGGAAGCCCTTGGCTCCCTTAGCCCAGTCTCCAAGGGCTTCCCTGGGGCTGCTCAGGAGAGCTTGCTTTTGAGAATTTCTTATTCAAGCAGGGAAGCCTACTCATTTCTCAGCCAAGGCAATGGTACCCTGAACCACTTAAGCTAAAAACAAAAGCAGCAACAACTAAACGCCCCTTCTAAAGGCATCTCTGGACCTCGGTAAGAATCCAAACCCATATAGCTGCTGTCTGGCCGGCACATCATGTATGCCACATGTTGCTTCAGCCTTAGCTTGTCTTCATTACATCACTTCATCATGATCCTTAGCCGCCAGCCCATCAACCTAAAGCTAGCTCCCAGGAGGGGAGGCATCACCTTAGTGAAGTTGAAAGGTCTGGTCCAAAATGTATTATTAGAGTGAAAAAACCAAGTGGAACAAAGAGTCTGGCACTAGTACTGTAGGAAAAGGGGAAACCCGCTTACCCAGACAGGTGTGTGTTCATATACTATAGACCTTTTTTTTTTTTTAAAGATTTTATTTATTTGACAAAGAGACATAGCGAGATAGGGAACACAAGCAGGGGGAGTGGGAGAGGGAGGAGAAGCAGGCTTCCCACAGAGCAGGGAGCCCAATGTGGGGCTTGATCCCAGGACCCTGGGACCATGACCTGAGCCAAAGGCAGATGCCTAACGACTGAGCCACCCAGGCGCCCCTACAGTATATACCTTTTTACTCACTTACAGGCATTGTGCTGGTACAAGAACTTCTCTAGTATAAAAGTTATCAGCTAACAGCAGTTCCTTCTGGGGAGCACAGCGTGCTCTCCCTGCTTACTGTTTGCCTTTCTGGTAATGAACACATCTTTTGAGAGAGACAGTTATTGTAGTGGTTAGGAATGAGGGGATGTTGGAGTCAGACCATCCTGTTTGGCCTCATACTCAGATCGGTATCTCTGCATCAGCCACCGAAGCTCTTGCAGCTCATTGGTAAAAGTGGGATGACAATAATAACAAAAGCAACCTCACTGGGGATGTTAGAGGGTTAAGCAAGGAGATGCATATGCTTAGCACAATGCCTGGAATTCAGGAAGCACTCAGGAAAGGTCAGCTGTTATTATTATTTGTATAACTTGTGTGTGTGTGCACACATATATGCATATAAATATTTATATGGCTTGGGCCCAAGGGCAGAGGTATTGTGAGGCTGCACATGCCCTCCTGTGACAATCACAGCCATAAAAACAGGCGAGAAGGTAAGCTGGTACAGCCACTCTGGAAAACAGTATGGAGGTTCCTCAAAAAGTTGAAAATAGAGCTACCATACAACCCAGCAATTGCACTACTGGGTATTTACCCCAAAGATACGAATGTAGTGATCCGAAGGGGTACGTGCACCCCGATGTTTATAGCAGCAATGTCCACAATAGCCAAACTGTGGAAAGAGCCAAGATGTCCATCGAGAGATGAATGGATAAAGAAGGTGTGATTTATATATACAATGGAATATTGTGCAGCCATCAAAAAAATGAAATCTTGCCATTTGCAACGACATGGATGGAACTGGAGGGTATTATGCTAAGCAAAATAAGTCAATCAGAGAAAGACATGTATCATATGATCTCACTGATATGAGGAATTCATAATCTCAGGAAACAAACTGAGGGTTGCTGGAGTGGTGGGGGGTGGGAGGGATGGGGTGGCTGGGTGATAGACACTGGGGAGGGTATGTGCTATGGTGAGCGCTGTGAATTGTGTAAGACTGATAAATCACAGACCTGTACCTCTGAAACAAGTAATACATTATATGTTAAAAAAAAAAAAAAGTAGGAAGGGAAAAATGAAGGGGACATCGGAGGGGGAGACAAACCATGAGAGACTGTGGACTCTGAGAAACAAACTGAGGGTTCTAGGGGGGAGGGGGGTAGGGGGATGGGTTAGCCTGGTGATGGGTATTAAAGAGGGCATGTACTGAATGGAACACTGGGTGTTATACGCAAACAATGAATCATGGAACACGACATCAGAAATAAATTAAATAAATAAATAAATAAATAAAATTCAGTATCTACTCATTAAAAAAAGGCATGAAAAGGAAATAAAAGGTATAATCTTTGGAAAGAAAATAAAACATCTGTCATTATTCCTACATGTCATGATTATGTTCCCAGAAAATTTAAAGAAGTCTATAAAAATTATTATAATCAATAAATGAATTAAGCAAGATCTTTGGATAGAAGGTCAGTATTCAAAAGTCAACTTTATTTCTAGATTTTAGCAATTAGTAACTGAAAATAGAAAATTTAATGATACAATTTACCACAGTATCAAAAGAAATCAAATACCTAGGAATAAATCTAACAAAATGAGCAAGACCTCTACACAGCAAACTACAAAATATTTTTGAAAGAAATTAACACCTAATTAAATGAAAGAATATACTATGTTCGTGGACTGAAAGGCTCAATATTATAATGCTATAATAAATAAACTACTATGGTTCTGGCACAAAGACCCACGGTGGAATAAAACTGAAACAGACCGGGGCGCCTGGGTGGCTCAGTCCATTGAGCATCTGACTCTTGGTTTCAGCTCAGGTCATGATCTTGGGTTCTGAGATCAAGCCCTGTGTGTAGGGCTCCACGCTCAGTGCCAAGTTGCTTGTCCCTCTCCGTCTGCTCCTCCCTCTGCTCACACTCTCTCTCGCAAATAAATAAATAAAATCTTTAAGAAAAACAGAGGCGAGAAAAAAAGAGAATGTCTGCTTGTTAATAGCCAGCTCTGAAAGCCCTTGCCCCATGTGATCTTCTCTATCTTCAAAAGTGGGGCAGTTAAAAGAAACACTGAGGCGGGAAAGGGTAAAATGTTTACAGGTCCAGCACACAGTCTACCCCCACCCCAACAGTACCCCATGGGTTAGATGGCGAGAGAGCTGGAAAAGTGACTCAGGTTTATCCTGTCTCCTGAGCCAGGAGCTTCTGGGGCAGAAAGGAATCAGAGCTAATTCATTCATATGTTCAATGAATACTTGCTGAGTGCTGCTGTGTGGCAGTCACAGATCTGAGCCCAGGGACACAGCGGTGGGCAGAGAAGACCTAAATAAAACAGCAAAGGAACAAATGAAATCCCGTAATCAGGGGGCTCCATTCTCCTGGAGGTTGGTAGACAATTAAGCAAAATGAGTAAGACTTGTGGTGTGTGGGATAGTGATAAATGCCATGGAAAAAAATTAGCAAAGAAGGGTTGTAGGTATTATTGGGATGGTTGCGATTTTAAATAGGGAAGGTCTTGATGAGCAGATTACACTTGAGTAAAGACCTGGAAGTGCAGGAGAGAGCCCAGCACTAGCCAGGTGGAGAGAAGAGCGAACACAAAAACCTTGAGCTGGGAGCAAGGAGAACAGCAAGGAGGGGCCGTGGGGCTGGAATGGAGTAGATGAGACCAGCGGGCCCCAACAGGGGGGGATTTTGCTCCCCAAGTTGCCCCCAGGGGACAGCTGGTGGTGTCTGGAGAACTTACTTGTTGTCACAACTTGTGGTGGGGCATTACTAGTGTCAAGGGATGCTGTCCAACATCCTACAGTGCATGGGGCAGCCTCCCCTGCTCCTCAAAGAATTATCCAGCCCCAAACATTTCTAGGGCCAAATTTGAGAAACTCTTGCCGAAATGAGTTGCAGGAGATCATGTCCAAGAAATAAGAAGCAGAGGATTAGAGGATGGGGTTGGGGAGGGAGACTGCCTAGAGCCTTATAGGCGTATAAAGACCTGACTCTAAGCCATTGGTTGTAGCTTAAACCTAAGGACAATGGTCCTTGATCTTGGTTCCGGGTGCTGGTTCCCTTTGGTTTCCTGGGTGTGGCCAGCCCTCAGGGGCTGGAAAGTGGAAAACGGAATGTCCAGTCATTAAGTAAGACTGGATCAGCATGTAAAAACCCGGTTTTGCTAGGAAGTTGTTAATCTGGATTGTATGAGGATAGCCCAGCCTTAGTCGCTAGCGGCCCTGAGAAGTCCTGACTTCATCAAGGAAGTGAGCCTTTCCTTTCACCAAGTAGGTTGGTTGTAGTGCAAGGCCAGTGTTTGGATGTAAGTCTTGCCTTCTAAAATTTTTAATGTGCTGAGGGATGGGGGGAGGGGAGAAAGATTAACCCCCCACTGATACGTGGAAGATTCACGCAGGTCCTGCCGAGTGCACACCACTTGCTGGAAGCTGAGGTTAGATGGGTGAATGAACACACGTGTGTGAGGGAGGGAGTCTGGGCTGGGAGATGACATACCCAGACCCCGAGACATGGTGAGATACTTGCAGTCACAGAGGAGTGTGGGCCCTGGCAAGGGAATGGGGCTCAGCCCAGGGTGTGAGGGGGACAGGAGAGGTGGTGTCTACGCCTTGGAAGACAAAGTAGCTCAGGAGGTGAGTTACGTGGGGGACAGGCACCCCAAGCGCCCCAAGCAGAGGGCAGGGTGAGGCAGTGTTTTCAGGAACTCCATTCTCTGTAGATTTCTGAGGCTCACACTTGCAGATTCTTATGCAGGTCTCCTCAGGTCCCTCAGCCTGCATTTAACCCTGCACCCAGGGATCTGTGGCCCAGGTATTTCTCCAACACCTGTGTGTTGAAGGGCAAGGTTAAGGCATTCAGCCTCCAAGAGAAAGGCAGCCAAATGCTGCTGCCGTGAAGGGCAAAACCAGAGGAGTCTGGCCTGCTGAGCATGGCCACACTGAGGGCAAGGGTTCCCAGCCTTGAGTGGCCTAAACATCACTATGGGGGGGGGTGTGAAATTGCAGATTTCTGGATCCTGTCACAGACCCTTTGCCTCAGTCTCTTAGAGAGGTCCCTCCCTCCCACCACCGAAATCTCAAAAACAAGAAGACAGTCCCACCCAGTGTCCCACCTACTTATTTTAATAATAATGGCTGCTTTTTGTTGAACATTTATTGAGTGCAGGGCTCTGTGCTGCATTTATTATCTGCCTTCAAGCCTCACAACAACCCAGTGAAGGAGAGAAAATTCTGATAAGGAAACTGAGGCACAACAGTCAGGGCAGAAGTGGGAGCGAATGTAGTGCAGGCTTGCCTGACCCCAAACTCGAGACCTTAAGCTCTCTCCACTGCGTCCCTCCTGATGCCGTGCGGGACATCTCTATTGCTTGTCTCCAGAGCTAGATGACAAACTATTGAGGGCAAAAGTTGCATCTTAGGCTGCTTGTATTCCTCAGACAGAAATGCCTTCTATTAATGGGGATTGCCTTCTCAGAAACAGCTGAGAGCTTTCTCTGGACCTTTCTCCCAGCCTGCAGACCCCCAGCCCCCTCAAACAGCATCTCCTCCTTTCTCTTCCCAGGTGGAGTCAGACCTCTCTGGGCTCCTGGGGTTCTAGTTTCTCTGCTCCGCGGCACTTGTCAGAAGGGTCTTGTATCTGAGTTCTCAGCCTTCCCTTCCTTCTGACACATTCCTCCTGGGCTGTGAGCTCCTGCAAGTAGTGAGGCTGGCTTTTGCCCATCTGTCCCACGGAAGCAGCACCAAGTAGGCTCAGTGAATTCAAGGGGAGCTGATTGATGGCATTCAGATTCTCGATTTCTGCAGACATAAACCAAGGACTGGCTCTTCTTCTTCTTTATTATTTTTATTTTTTAAAAGATATTATTTTTAAAATAATCTCTACACCCAACATGGGGCTCAAACTCAACCCCAAGATCAAGAGTTGCATGCTCCACTGACTGAGCCAACCAGGTGCCCTTTCTTTTTTAAATCACATTTGTTTTTATTTGATTTATTGGGCACCTACTATGTTCTAGGCACTGGCCCAGGTACTAGGAATTCATTAGTAAACAGGATAAATGAGTTCCCTGCTGTCATGGTCCTTCCTGGTAGTGGGGAAGACAGGAAACACATGAATACACTCGGCAAAGCCAGCCTCTGTAGTCGGGGTTGGAGAAAAGAAAGAGCAATCAGAGCAGGAGCCAGACCGGTCCTTCTGAAGAGCCGGCATTTGAACTGATGATGGGATGATTAAAATGAGCCAGCCATGTATGAGTCAGGGGAAGAACATTCCAGGTCCAAAGGCCAGGACCAATGTGGCCCATTTGAGTATTCACGGATGCTCCTTATGGATGGAATTTTGTGGGCAAGAGAGAGAGGTAGAACAGAACTTGGTTGTAAGTTCAAAATGGGTCTTACTGGGATAAAAGCAAATTGTCAGCAGGACTGTGTTCCTTCTGAAAGCTCGAGGGGAGAAGCCATTTCCTTACCTTCTCCAGCTTCTAGAGTCTGTCTGCCTCCCGTGATTCATGGCTCCCTTCCTCCATCTTCCAAGCCAGCAATGGTGGGCTCAGTCCTTCTCACAGTGAGTCACTCAGACTCAGGGCCTCCCTCTTTCACTTTTAAGGCCCCTTATGTTGACATTGGGTCCAGGATAACCTCCTCACCTCAAAATTCTTGACTTCATTGTATCTGCAAAGGTCATTTTGCCGTTGAAGTCACATACTCACAGTCTCCATCTTTAGAGGGGCATTATTCAGCCTGCCTCCACCCAACGTGGACACAACAGGACTCTTGCTGTTTTCCCCTAAACATGCTCTTCCTGTTCCTCCCCCATCTCAGCATATGGCAGCCTCACTTATCTACCCCAAACCTGGGGTCCTCCTTGATTCCTCTTTCCTTGCATCCCACCCCTGCCACATCTGATGCGTCCAAAAGTCCTGTCTGTCCATTTCTCTCAGCTTCCTCTCCTGCTACTGGTCCAAGCCGCCACTGCCCCCCACCTGGACCCTGGCAGTGGCCTCCTAACTGATCTCTGCTTCTGCCCTATCCTCCCTACAGTTCATTCTCGAAACAGCTGGTGATTTTTCATCATCACCCTGCTTAAAACCCTCCAATGGCTTCCCATCTCAGAGTTAAATCCAGTTTTTTTCACCATAGTTTGCAAGGCGCCGCACAATCTGAGAATCTCCCAGATTATCTCCTACCTCTCTTTCTTGACTACTAAGGTAAGACAGGAGCTGGGACTGTTTGAGACTATTTTCTACCCAAAACAGCAATGATGCCTTCTATTAATTGACTCTCTTCCTTTGCCCAAGTTAAGCATTTAATCCGAAAGCAACCCAAGAGAAGCAGGTCAGGATGGGATTCCAACAATGATTTAACTTGAAATAACATTACCACTAATAACTGTCCTTCTGCCCCTCTAGCCAAGTATTCCAAACCTTTCCCGCTGACCCTGGTCAAGGTGCTGTGAACTATAGGAACAGTGCCTGATAGACCCAGGCCTTAGCATTGGCCACTAGGAGTGAGGCTCTAGGGAGAAAAATCCAAGTCTTCAGAAGACCTTGTCTTAGGTGATTTCAACAATAAGGAAGGTGGTACCAATGAAGCCTCTTGCAGGAAGCCCTCCCTGATTGCTTCAGCACCCAGCGCTCTACCTTTCTCTCACACTTTCAGTTTGTTTCATTTACTTCCCAGCAGGCTTTGCAGAAGCCAATATCGTTTCACATGTACATTTCACCCATAGCATGTGAGCTCCTTGAGATTTTTGTTTGGTGTTATACTGCTGAATCCTGAGGGCCTAAAAAGGGCCTGGCCCATGGTAGCCGCAATAAGTATTGGTTGGATGACTGTATCCTTCTAGCCACCCACGGACACTGGACTTGGTCTGGGCCAGGCCCTGTCCTGGCTTCCAGGGACTTGCAGAAGTGACCCGTATAACTGCTTGCCCTCTGACTTTACCGGGGAGACAGACGTATTCACTGCATGCACCCAAAGAAAGGAGGAGGCCACGAGCAGGGGAACCGGACCTGCTTGTTGGAAGGGGAAAGGTGCAGATGGAAGTGAGCGAGACAATTGTTGCAGAGTCCCTGGTGGGGCAGGTGGCTGTGGGGAATGGAGAGCCACCACTGGGCAAAAGTTAGGAGCACAGGCTCTAGAACCCAACTGTGTGAATGTGAATCCTGCTCCACCGCTCACGCGCTGTGTGATCTTGCTCAGTTATTTAATCTTGAGAAAAATGCAGCTTTCAAAACCTACTGCAGAGATTCTGATCTAGCAGGTCCAGGCTGGCTAGGAGCCTGTGTTTTTTGTTTAGTTTAGTTTTGTTTTGTTTTTTACAAGCATCTCATGATTTATTATAGATGGAGCATAGACTTTACCTTGAAAACAGTGGCTTGCATGGAGAGAAGGTCAAGCCGATCAGCAAACTGGAGGGTCAGGCTTTCATCTCAGTGACCTTTATCAGTCTGAAATCATAAATCGTCCTTCAGAGTTAGACATTATACCACCTACTAGGTGCTATGGAGAAGGCTTCGGGACAGCAGCCAAGGAGGATATCCACCAGGCCTTGTCTCCCCAGATCAGCCTAGGACACTCCCCAAGGGCAGATACTCAGGCAGTCTGCGAATGTGCACTAATAGACTGATGGATTTTCTCGCTAATCCCCAGCTGGCTAGCCTAAACCCCACACAGCGGTTCTGGATGGACCACGTGAACTCCAGCGAGGGCCAGGTTAGGATGGGGGGGCGGGCAGGAGGTAGGTGCCCAGCTCTGGTGTCTTCATTGCTTGGCTTGAACAAAGACCTCAGAGCCAGGAACTCTGAGGAGCCAGATGCAAATAAATCCTTGGGAGATGTGAGTGAACCTCTCTGAGCCTCAGTTGAAATGCAGGGTCTAAGTGTTACCAAAGCATTCTTCATTTATTCATTTCACAAACATGTAAGCATCTGTCATCTGCCATGGTAAACTGGAGATATAAGGGTAAAACAGGTATCTGTCCGTGGGGAGGTTATATTCCAGAGGGGACTTAGATAAAAGCAAATAAAATATATAAATTTAAATCAGAGGATAATAGGGCGCCTGGGTGGCTCAGTTGGTTAAGCGACTGCCTTCGGCTCAGGTCATGATCCCGGAGTCCCGGGATCGAGTCCCACATCGGGCTCCCTGCTCAGTAAGGGAGCCTGCTTCTCCCTCTGACCCTCCCCCCTCTCATGTACTCTCTCTCTCTCTCTCATTCTCTCTCTCTCAAATAAATAAATAAATCTTTAAAAAAAATAAATCAGAGGATAATAATGATAGGAAGACCATAAAAGAGAGTAATAGGGCAGTGGGCGGGGGGGGGCAGGGTGTTCCTTTTTTAGTTAGGCCAATCAGAGAAGGCTTCTGTGGGGAGGTGACATTTATCCTAAGCCTAGATGATGGGGAGCCAGCCATGTAGCATCCAAGGGAAGTATATTTCAAGTGTAGGGTAGAGCAAGTGCAAAGGCCCTGAGCTGGGAAAGTGCTTCAGATGTAAAACACAGCGTCTTCTACAGGGTCCTCAACAAAGGGTCATTTGGCCACTGAGTGGCTGTCTGTACTGTCCAGGGCCCACAGCTCTCATCTAACAGACTCTGTAAGTCATGACATCATGGCTGTAACTATGGCAAACATTGGTGGAGAACCTCATGCCAACCATAACCTCTTCTCATCTGAGACTCACAGTCACTCCTCAGGTAGGTACAACTACTGTATTTGGGGCATTTTACTGAGACTCAGAGTGAAGCAAATTGTTCAGGTCACTTACTTGTCAGACGGAAGAATGGGGATTCGAATCCAGGGCAAACTCTACAGCTCTGGACTCATAATGGATGTGTGGCATTGTTGATCTCTCTAAAGCAGGAACTCTTGGGCCTGGGGTGGTACCTGCCTCTCCTTAGGCCATTACAGTGGTCTCCCGGCCTGCTGGGCACTGGCCGCCATGCTGAGCCGCCCCTCTGGCATGTAACTAGCTGAGGGCTATGGTCTGGGGGTAGTGAGCCAAATCAGCCTGTCTGGAAACCATCCTTCTAGGCAACTCCTTCTAGAAGGAAAAGCTGTGTTCTCTTCCCAGCCTGCCCCCCTCCATGGCCCCAGGCCGAGTGGGGGCGTGAGTCAGCCCGAGGCCCGTGTGGGGGCGTCCTCCCGACTTCTGCAACATCCTGTATTCTGCCTTCTGTGTACCGACTTTCCATTACCAGGGAATCCCTCCCATTAGGGTTTGTTTTTACACCCTGGAGCTGACCAACCCACAGAACAATTACAATGGCTCCCCCAGGGTCACCCAGAGTCACTCCTGCATTACACAGTCAGTCTCCAGCCTCCAGGGTCTGGCAGGAGCTTCCTTGCCTCCCTACCCAAGGCCTCCAATTCTGCTCCTTCTTCAGCCCACACTGTTAGGACCTTCTCTTCCAAAGAGCCTCCCTGCTGTCTCTGCTCCTTGAGCTCCTATTGCCCTTTTGTCTGAGCCCTGAGCGCGGACTTCGGTTCCGCTCCTTCCTCTGACGAGGGCATGCCCTTTTCTCTGGGGAGCCACCCCTCCACCACTCCCTGCGATTAGATGGGGCCTCCAATCACATCATGCCCTTTCTCCTGCCATTGTGATTGGCCCAGGGATGGGCATGTGACCCAAAGCAGGCCAATCAGAATCCTTGCCTGGGATTTTGGATATGGAACATAGGAAGAAAAGCTTCTCTGTCTTTCCTTTGGGTTTGCTAAACTGGCATAACACAAGCCAGGCTGGGGTTATCTACATGCGCCCCCTTCTCCGTTTACGAGATGGAAGCTACCCGTCCACGGTGGGAGAAAATGAAGCCAACACACAGAGAGAAGCAGAGAGAATAAAGATGTGAGTGGCTCATTATTTGAGCTTTTAGAGTTCCTGGACCTGGCCCCACCTCAATTAATGAGCCAGATTTACTTATTTACTTACAACTTGTTTCTGCTTGAACTAGTTTGAATTTGGTTTCTGGCACTTGCAACCAAGAGTCCAAACAAGTACAATCATTCATAGGGTTCTTTCTTATACTATCACATACAAAATGTCTTTTGGGGGGTCTGTGCTTCTGTCTTCTCATGTAGATGGCCATCTCACTCAGAGCAGGAGTTGTTTCTTTAAAAATGTTTATTGTGGGGGCGCCTGGGTGGCTCAGTCGGTTGAGTATCCAGCTCTTGATTTTAGCTCAGGTCATGGTCTCAGGGTTGTGGGATCTGTGGGCTCTGTGCCTGTGCTTAGCATGGAGTCTGCTTGTCCCTTTCCTTCTGCTCTCCCCCACCCCCCACTGCTCTCTCTCAAATAAATAAAACTTTTAAAAAAATGTTTATTGTGTATTTTTTGATATAAAAAGACATAGGCAACAAATAAAACATAATAATAAAATTAACTCTTATAACCTGCTATGTGGCCTAAGAACTAGAACATGACTCAGACATGACCCTACCTGCGGGCTCCTCCCCATCCATGACCTGTCTGCCCCCAGGGGTAACGACTGTCCTAAATTTTATGCTTAGTATTCTCTTGCTGTAGAACAATTTTAGGACACATTTGTATGACCTCCTTAGAAAAAAGTTGTTTAGCTTTGTTTTTAAACTTTAGAAAAAATGGTTTAGTGTACATAGTCTTCTGAAACTCGCCTTTTTAACACACCATTTATTTCTAAGATTCATCCATCTTACTGCATGTAACTATAGTTCACCTATTTTCACTGCTGTGTAATATTACATTGTGGGAATAGACCATAATTCACAATTTTTTCCTTCTCCTGGTCACGGACATCTGGCTTTTTCATAATTTTACTATTATAAACAATTCTTCTTTGAACATCCTTGTACATGTCTTTCACGCAGGTGCAAGAGTTCCCAGGGTATATACCTAGGAGAGGAATTCCTTGCTAGGTTATTGGTGTGTGCAAGTTCAACCATACAAGATGGTGCCAAATCATTTTCTAAAGTGATTGTACCTACTTATCCCCCCCCCCACCACCTTATGTAAGAGCCCCCACTGCCAACATCTTGACCAACTTGGTACCCTACTTCTGTCTCCCCCACTGTACCTAAAAGGGTTTTGGACTCGTAGGATCAAAAATGGTTCATTTACTGATTGCCTGAGCCAGTGGAGTGGATGGGGAGGCAGCATGAAAGACAGATGTAGTTGGAAGTTGGAGAAGATGTAGAGACCATCTTCATCCAGAAAGGTGAACAACTAGAACCCCAGTATCTCAGATGGTCAGTGCTGAGCAGAGATTGCTCTCTGGGCTTCTCTGGGCCAATGCCCTGGGACCCTTTTGGAGGCCTTCATGATTGCCTGATTCTGACCCTCAGGGCTCAGCAAGCTCTTTATGGAGACAAACTTCTAGCATGGGCCTGCTCTGGGGAACACGTGCCTGGCACTGCCCACCTTGGAGCATTCCAGAGGAAGATTTTTCAAATGCCTGTTCAGGCATGTCCCATGAGCCAGGGAGGGGACTTTAAAAACCCACCCCCTTGGGAATCCTATCTATGAATAATACCCCCTACATTCAGATGGGCCCTAATGTCCATTTCAAAGCAGTCAGGTTTCCTTGCCCTCTTTACTCTAACTTTTTTTTTTTTTTTTAATAGGCAAGTCTTAGTAACATGGTAGAACTTTCTGTTTCCAGCCACCCCGGAAATTCGTAATCTTAGCGCACACGCACACACACACACACACACCCTCTCAAAGCACACATTCCTCATTTCAAGTCCAAGGCCTACAAAGAGTTTTCTGTTGAAGGTCAGCAGCTCTGATTGCATTTCTTTATTTAGCACATTGTTTTTGCTGAAGCTGATTCCATCACCTTTGAGTTCACGGAAGTGGAGCCCATTAGAAGAGTCGGCAGTCAAGAGGCTCCCAAACAGGCTAAGAGATGCTAAACTTAGGTTCATATGGCTACTGTGGTTTATTGACAGAGACCTCTCTCTCTCAATTTTAATGGAGCCTGAATTTTCCTGCTTTACAGCCACCAACCTGTTTGTAGTGGGAAGAAAGGAAACTTGGGGCTTTAGTCCCAGATGTCAACATCCACTCTTAATCTCTGCCCTTAAATTCCCTACTCCTCCGGCAATTGACCTACTTCCCATGGCCCTAACATGGCTCTGCGATACTCACATCCGGGCCGCAGGCTGGCCCAGGCGTGCAGATGAGGCAGCACTGTGTCTGGTCCTGGTGGAGAGGGCTATGGACCTGACTGTTGACTGGTCTCTTGGCTTCCGACCTGTGTCTCTCCTTCCCCCATCTCGATGGCCGGAGCCTGCATGTCTGCGGAGGCAACCATGGACTTCTCTGGCCCCCGCTTCCTCACAGCTGGCCCTGCCTATTCTATTCCCACCTATGGTTTCTGTCCTCTCTACGGGGACACTGGCTTTGTCCTGGGGCCAGCTCTCTGATCCACAGTGTGGGAGTGAAAACATCCACCGCGCCAATGAAGGTGGGCTTACACTTAACGGGCACACATCGTCAGGCGTCATGAGATTGGGGAAGATGAATCCCTTGGACAGTGTCTTGTGTTGACATCGTGATGGGGAATGCTGTCAGGGTCAGCTAGGGCTGTGACTGCGGAGTGAATTGCTCCAACTCCTCCAAATAGCAATTTGTCGATATGTATTTAAACAGAAAAAAAATGTAATTCTCTCTTGAGCTAGAAATTCCACTTCTAGGAATTTGTTTGATGGAAACACCAAAGACCTATATATGAAAGTGTTTGTGGGGCGCCTCGGTGGCTCAGTCGTTAAGCGTCTGCCTTCGGCTCAGGTCATGATCCCAGGGTCCTGGGATCGAGTCCCACATCGGGCTCCCTTCTCAGGGGGAGGCCTGCTTCTCCTTCTCCCACTCCTGCTGCTTATGTTCCTGCTCTCACTATCTCTGTCTCTGTCAAATAAATAAATAAAATCTTTGAAAAAAAAAAAAAAAGAAAGTGTTTGTGGTGGTCCGGTTTCTATTAGCCCAAACCTGGAAATTATCTCAATACCTATTTTTCTCTCAGATACAGCCGTGCAATGGTGTACCATGCAGCCGCTGCAAAAGCATGAAATAGTATCCATGGACTCATATGAAACGATCTTCATGGAATATTTGGTGAAAAGATGGTACAAAATCGTATATTTTGCTAGCTCCATATTTTAAAATAGGATATGGACTATCCATGTCTGTATATGCTGACAATATTTCTAGACAAATTAAAGATGAATAGATAACAGAATATTTTCTAGGGATGAGCATGGGGTGGAGGGACAGTTATTTCTTGCTGTGTGCTCTTGCACTCTGAAGTTTTTGTCATGTGTAGGTACGAGTTAAACATAATTTTGAAATATAAAAATGAATATAGGCTGTTTTTTATTCTAATTACTCCCAGGTTTTTATGTCTGGAACATATATATGTCACAGATAGGGGCTCTGACAATGACTTTTAAGAATGGAAAGACATCATACATATTAGGGAACTGAAAGAAGGATGTGGGATCCCCAAAGTTTGGCCTTGCCCATGCCCACCCCAAAGCTGCTGGTCTCGTGTGGCTTTAAGCCTGGGAAAGGGAGCCTCCCCAGGTCCCCGTCACTGCCATCCCATCTCCTAACCCTGGCCACTCATCGGGCCACCAACACCCTCTTCTCGGGCTCCCAGCTTTATGTTGAGTATCACTTGGTGGATGCCAGGCCTCAGGCTCGGTGCTAGTGTCAAGGTATTTGCTTTTTTCTTCCCTCCATCCCCACAGCTGGCACAGTGGTCCAGGTCTCTGTAGCTTCCTCAGCTGCTTGCCCCACTTCAATCCACTTCTCACACAGCTGCCTGAGCGATCTTTCTAAACCGTAAGTCGTAACAGTTCTTGCCCTGCTTAAAACCCATCCTATGGCTTCCTATTGCCATTAGAATACAGTCCAGCCTCGTTACCATGGCTGTGAGGCCCAGCAAGACCTGGCCCTTGCCTCCCTTTTCTCCTTGCCTCTCCCACTGCGCTCACTCGCACTGCTCCGGCCACACTGGCTTTCTTCCTGTTCCTTGAAGACCCAAGCATGTTCCTGCCCCAGGGCTTTTGCATTTGCCATTCTCTCTAACTGGCCATCTCTTTCGCTCTTTGCATACTTGCGTCTCATCATTCAGTTCTCTGCTCAGTGTTACTTTTCTGACTACTCTAGGTAAACAGGGCACCCCTCCCCTAAATCCACTCACCACTCCATCCCATACCGATTTGTTTTCTCATAGTATTTATCAGTGTCAGCCGGGACCTTTGCGACTTGTTTGGGGTCTGATCTTTGTCCAGCGAATTTCACTGTCATTCCCTGTCTCCACATCCATGGTGCTTTAGGCAGTGCTTGGAGCCTGGTGAGACAGCCATGAGTGTTTACTAAGTGGGTGGACGCAGTACCTGGCAGGTGCTCTGTGTTGGTGGAATCTCTGCTGCTTACTTGCTGTGTGGCCTCAGGAAAATCACAATTTCAGCAGCTGTGAAATGGGGCAGGCTGGGAGTACCCAGGCAAACAGAGAACTTCTCTGAGTGGAGCGTTTTGGTATTTTCTCCAAGTCTATTATTCTAAAGAAGTTGCACAGAAACACAGACTCTGATTTTCCAGCTGGGGCCATTTTCTGCCCACCTTCCTGCTCTGGGAAGCAGCACATGTGCCTGGGAGACTCTCCAGGGAGGGAGCATTGGCCTGGAAAATATCCCAATGCCCAGGGGGAGGGGAGAGGCATGCCTGGGGGTGTTGAACTGTCTCCTGGAGAAGAGTGTGGGAAGAAAGAAAGACAGGGGTAAAGGAACTCAGACTTCAGGGAGGTGGTGTAGGCTGAACCCTCAGACAATGTCTGACACTCACTGTAGGGACCCAGAAAGAATGAATGATGAACGTGACTATTGTTATTACTGTCGCTAGGCCGTGAGCACCTCCAGGAAAGAAGGAACCAGACATGTCGAACTGCATTTTCACAATTCTCTGCCTCATTTCGCCTTCACGACAGCCTTTGAGGCAGGTACACTTAGGAACCCCGCTTGGAGCTAAAGAAACTGAGGCAGAGAAGGAGTCTTGCTGCAGGGCCAGGATTCAACACATTCAGAGTCTTCCAATTTTGAGGTCTCTCAGAACTTCCCAGTCTTCTTGGCTTTTGCTCAGCCCGATCTGTTTTGTTTTAGTTACCCACAGGAGAACAACCACTCTGAAATGGAACTGGGGCTGTTGGCTTGTTTTGGAGGGAACAGGGCTCAGAAAAAGAAGGAGCACCCCCGCCTGGCTTTGCAGGAGAATCCTTAGGTGGAGCCCAGGGGCCGCTAGGTAAGGGAGAGAACCAGGGCCAAACCCAGAAAACCTCCTTTCAGGCTTTGAGGTGAGGTGGCTAATCTCCATGCAGCTTACAAGAGGCTCTGGAGGAAGCCAGGCCTTTGGAAGGGGCTCGGCCCAAGTGAACAGAGCTGCCCAAAACAGGCTCCCACAGGCTGGGAACTCTAGCCTTCTGGGGCTGGATCCTCCAGCCCTGTCCTGACCTTCGAGGGGCGGAGCCAGGCCTCAAATCACAACCTTCCAGCTGAGTGACAGGCCCAGCCTGCAGGTTTTTCCTCTAGAGCTAAGTTCTAGGGGCCATGCCTGACTCAGAACCACACCTGGAGCCACCTGCCCAAGATGCAGCCCCTTGTCCTGCCACACTGAAGTGGTGACATTCTCCACCCTGACTCACTCCTTTCCCCAGAAGGACACCTACAATCTCACCACTGCTGCTAGTGCTTGGGATAAGCCCTTGAGGTCAGATCCTTTGTTCAAAGTCTGTAGGGAGCTGCCATGAAATGTCTCATACCTTCATGGGAATTTATCCACTCAAGGGTGGGCGGGAGTGAATGTCCTGTTCCAGGGGCTGTAAGGGATTGGGAGTGGCCCCTGAAGGGATCCTGGGGGAATACACTAGAGAAACAGGCCCCAGTCAGGCCTGGGGTCAAGGCGGGAGGAACAGGTGGTGGAACCTGGAGGCAAAAAAAGAACCGAATTAGGTGCTTTTTAATTAGACCATTATGTTTTAGGCAACACCTCTGCTGGAGAGTTGGTCTGCTTTAAGAACCGGATGAAGGCAGTGCTGTCAGGGTTTGGTGCTCTGGGAAAGGCCACCTGGGGTCTGCACGTGTCTTCTCTCCCCTACCCCACCCCCAGCTCAGGCCCCCTTCCCAGTACCTCCCTCCCCACCGTGGTTCCGGAGTGGCCACCCACAGAGCAGCCTCAGGCCTGGGCGCTGAGTCATAAGGCTCTGGTGCCTGCCATGGGGGGTGGGGGGGGGTGCAGGGTGGCAGATGGCTTGATGTGGGCGTGAGTGAGGGGAGGGCAGGTGGGAGGGGGTAGTGACCCTTGGCCCAGCAGGGAGGGATTTGAGGAAGTGACCTGGGAGGTGGGCTAAGACCGGCAATGAGCTTTCCTTTCCTGTGTCTTTCCTCCCATTTGCGGAGTAGCCAGCGTGGCCAGGTAGGGGTGGAGAGTGACCCCCGGGGGTCTAAGGCCTGAGACCCAGGGCTTCCGCACGGCCGGCCTGGCCCGGCTGGTCCAACCGTGGGAGGCAGAGCCCGGCTGTGTTTATCCAGGCTGGCGCTTCCGGAGCAGATGGGCGCCTGTCAGTGCTGCCAGCCAGGAACTGGGCTGAAGTCCACTCATCGCCAAGTGGCAGGTGACTCGGGGGCCTGGAGGGGAACATGTGTTTGGTTTGGCTGTTTATTAGGGAAAGTCTCTCCAGGCCGAGAGCTGCCTGCACACCTGAGGGAGCACAGCCCCAGCCAGTGTTGCACACAGTGCAGACTCTTTGACCCCAAGACACTCGGCCCTTCTAGTTCCTGAGAGCTGGGCAATCTGGGAAGGTGGCTCCAGAGTCCAACTCTACTTTTTGCCACCTCTGTCTTGCTGTATTAGTTACCTAGGGCTGCTGTAACAAAGTGCCACCCGCTGGGGGTTTAAGCAATAGAGATGCACGCTCTCCCAGTTCTGGAGGCTGGGAGTCCCAGATTGGGGGGCGGCGGGGTTGATGCCCCACGGAGCCTCTCTCCAGGCTTCTGGAGGCTGTCAGCCATCCTGCAGGTTCCTGGCTTGTAGGTACATCCTCTGTCCTCCACCTCCCTCTTCCCTTGGCTTCCTCCCCTCTGTGGCCCCCGTGTTTGGTCTCTTCCGAAAGGACAGCGGTCATTGGATTAAGGGCCCACCCTACTCCAGTATGACCTCAGCTTAACTTACTTGTATCCACAACGACCCTATTTGGGTCCTAATATGGATTCCGAGGTTCCAGGCAGGACAGAGATTTGGGGAGGACACTATTGGACCCGGGGAAGTGGGGTTGCTCTCCTGCCTCGCTCATACTCCCATCTTTAACGTTTCCTCCCTCTCACGCTGCCACTTCCCTGCTCCCAGGCCGGAGCGGGCAGAGAGGGTATGGCTGCCCCTGTCCCAGGCCCGTGGAGCCACAGCTGTTAATTAGGAAGAAAACACTCTAGAAAGGCAGGAATGATTTTTACTGACATGTTCTTCCCCATTAAGGGGCAATCCACTTACAACTGTGATTTTTTTCATCCTTTTTGGGGTTTCAGAGGCTTCTGGGAATCTGACGGGGAAAGCTTTGGACTCCCACTCAGGATAAATGCATGCACAAACACAGCTTTCAGTGGCGACACAGCCTTCCAGGGCCTGTCTGTCCGTCTGCCCGCAGGTTCCAGGGAGGATCCTCTCAGGGCTAAGGAATGCCTGCCCAGGAGCCAAAAGCTGGTCCAGGGGTTGTCAGCCTGGGCAAGGACCAAGGAGGGTTTCCTCACATTGGTTCCTTGCCAGTGTGTGTGTGTGTGTGTGTGTGTGTGTGTGCGCGCGCACGTGTGTGTGTGCATGTGCACGCTCCGGGGTAGGGTAGGCCTCACTGAAGAGGGGGGCGGATGTGTAGGGCCCAAGAAAAGGAGGATACTCTGATGTGGTGTGAACATGTATTTTTCTCTTGTCTCAGTAGTCACCACCCCAGAGACACTGTTGAGAAGAGGCCCAGCCCTGGGATGGCTTTCTAAGATGTATTATTAAATGGGAGGGGGTGGGGAGTTGAAGCATAATGGACCCACCATTATCCTGTTTGTGCAAAAACACCCACTGTGTACTTACGCACATATATATGTATATATGTGTGTGTGTGTATATATGTATATATGTGTGTGTGTGTATGTATATGTGTGTGTGTGTGTGTATGTATATATACACACACACACACATATATATATACAGAGACTTCCCAAAGTATAAACAGAAAACAGTGGCTGCTTCTGGGGAGGGGTCTAGCACTTTCCTTGATGCTCCCTATGTTTTAGTATGGTTTAACTTTTTCCAGTAAGAATGTATTCAAATGTTAATTGTGGATTAAATAAGTTAACAGCTTTTCAAAGAAAGGCTCTTGCTATTTGGGGGTTTCAGATCCCTTTGAAAAGCCCTGAAAACCACGGGCCTGCTCTCCACCCGTGCACCTGCCCACTATAAGAATCCCCAGGCTGGAGGGAGGACCAGAGCCCCAGTCCTGAAACTGACCCTCGGAGCAGCCCACCTCCTGCCCCAGCCAGGCCACTGGGATGTCCTTTTCCCTTCTCGCCACTTCCCACCCAGCCCCCAGTAAATTCTTGCCTGACCGTCCTCTGGGCCATTGGTTCTCAAATTAGAGGCAACAGAATGGGGGGGGCTTGTTAAAGTGGATTGCTAGAGCACCCCCACACCTAGGGTGGGGCCTGAGATTTCCTTTTTTTTTTTTAAAGATTTTATTTATTTGAGAGAGGGAATGAGAGAGAGAGAGAGCACGAGAGGGAAGAGGATCAGAGGGAGAAGCAGACTCCCTGCTGAGCAGGGAGCCGGATGCGGGACTCGATCCGGGGACTCTGGGATCATGACCTGAGCCGAAGGCAGTCGCCCAACCAACTGAGCCACCCAGGCGCCCCTGAGATTTCCTTTTCTAACAAGTGTCCAGGTGATCAGATATGATAGATCCCCTGCTAGACTTTGAGAACCACTGCTCTAGGTAAAGGGCATTAGTTGTGCCTTTGAGGGTTCACCTGGAATGCAAAGAGGGGCTTTGTTCCCTTTGGGGAACAAAGGCTTGTCACCTTTCCTGTGTGGTGGTGAGGAGAAAGTCCTGGGGACTCGTGTGGGGGCAGGGAGAAGGGGAACATCTTCTACTCTTAAGGGTTAGGACTAAGAGATGCCTGCACTGGAAGACTTACGATTGTCTCAGCAGAAGGGGACCACCCTGCTCCAAGCTTCCTTCCTGTCCCATCAGCCTCTGCAACCCCTCTGCCCTGAGACCGAAGGTGGGGCCACAGAGGCAAGGCCAAGAGGGGTAAAAGGTAAGGGAGGGGCTCTGCAGGCCCTGAGCTTCCCTTTTCTATCTTCAGGCTCTGAAGTTCTTGTGAATTCAGAGAGGGTCTTACCCACCCCAAACCCCCAAGGAACTTGACCGAACAAATTCGTGTCCCTGGCACCCGGCCCAGCAACTGGCACGAAGTCAGCGCACAGTGAATGTGCGTTAAAGGACAGAAAGGTGGAAGCTCAGCCCCACCCTGCAGGCCGGAGGACGCCATGCTGGAAGCAGGGGAAGGCTTTCTGGGGTACTTTGCCACTCCTTCCCTTTCTGCTTCTTGCCCTCCAGCAAGTCCCAGTTCTCCCCATGTCCACAGGGAGCAGCTGTGGGTTTGTTTTCTTCCCTACGGTGAATGTGTCCCACCCTGGGGGTAGGTGAAGGGAGGACTCAGAGCCCCAGTGAATTAAACCCCAAGGATGGAATGCGGGGCCTCAGGGCTAGTGGAGTTGTGCAAGGTCAGGATTCAGGAGCAGTGGGTTCTTAGAGGCCTCTCCACCCCAAGCCACATCAGACTTGCCCTCTGGAATCTCTCTTCAGGCCTCAGTGGGAGTCATAAAGATGCAGGCTCCCTGGGGGCTCGCTTTGGGGGAAGTGCCCTGGGCGCCACCACGGAGGGGGGCCTGTGTGTGTGAGGCGCTTCTGGGGATGAGCTCAGCTGTTGTTTGGAGCTTCTTTGTCTGCTCAACTGCCCCGGGAGTGATGCAAGAGGGTCAGCCGTGCCAGATTCTAGCAGAGGCAGAGATAAGAGCCCTTACCAAATAGAGGGGAGGCAGCCGTGGCTACCTGCCTGCCGAGCCGGGGGAAGGGTTGTTCGGTCTGCCCCTTGGCAGCCTCAGTGAGGGGTACAGCCCCGCAGCGCTCTGGTGGATAGTGACCTGTGGAGGGACAGGGACACCCGGAGCTGCTGCAGATCCCAGGTGAACCCTGTGAGGCCCAACAGCCAAGAGTCACCAGTGACTTCTCAGGAGCCCAATTCCATAGTCCTTCTGCTCCTCCTCCACCTCTGCAGCCTCAGCTCAGGCCAGCCCTTGCTTTCCGCCCCTACCCCTCACCCCCTCACCCTGCGCTCGCTCTGGCCCGCACGGCGCCTGGCTCTGGGGTGCAAAGGCTCCCACTCGAGGGGCTCCCAGTGGCATGCACAGAGAGAGTTGGCAACCGGCAGCTCAACCCAACAGGCGCTGAGAGCCGTGTCTGGGGAATACAGAAGGAAGCAACCCCTTCTGGAACTCCTCTCCTTCCACATCTGCACTGAACTCTGTCTCTGGTCTCCCGTTTGACTGATGCCAGCTCCTGTTTCTTGAGCTCTGGCATTCAGACAAGGGCTTGCCACGCCTTCCCCATCCTTGCCACAGCACAACGCAGGGAGACTGTGAACCCACTTAACAGAAAAAGAAACTGACGAAGAGTGTGGCTCAGGAGCTTGCCCCCCTTCCACGCCTTGATTGCCCTTCATTCCTAACCGTTCCTCCCACTGCAGGAAGATTCCCTGAGGTCTGGCCTCCCTTGTCTTCTTGGTCCTCTTTCTGGCCGTGTCCCCACGCCCACCCCTCCATGATCTTGCATCCTCCCACACCTCCTGCATCTGGATCAGAGGCTCCAGCACCCTCCAGATGTGCACCCCCACTTCTTTCCCTGCTTGCTGGGCATCTCCATCCAGGCATCCTGCTAGAGCTCAGCCCGCTGTGCCCAAGCCCTCCATCTCTCCAGACTTCTCTCTGACTGTTGTCGGTGCCCCCAGTTCCTGGCCATCCAGGCCCCAAGGCGTCTCTCTTTTGCCTCCATCCAGAACACACAGTACTCTGTGGCACGGCAGGGGCAGATGGGGCAGTGACATCCCACTTAAGACTCTTCTGGTTGCAAGTGACAGAAAATTCCTATTGGAACTGCTGGGATCCATAACAGACCCAACTGAGCTGGCGTCAGACAAGCTGAGCCCAGCCATTCAGATGGTACCGTCAGGCCTTTCAGCTCCACACACGCCTGGTACTGGCTCTGCTCTTAGTCCCCCGGGTGGCACAATGGCCCTCAGCTGGGGGCTACACCCTCTAGGATGGGAAGGAAGAGGCCAGATGCCTTTGTGAGAAGGGCAACAGGGCGATCACAGGGTGGGAGAGGCAAGCAGGGGCCAGTCCGTAGGGCCCTTCTTTCTCCCCCTGCAGGGCCCCAGGAGTCAGTGCATGTCCACCTCCTCCAGGAAGCCCAAAAGCCCTCCCTGCCTCACTGGTCCAGTCTCACCAGTTTGCCCAGCTCTCTGGGGCAATGAGCTAGAATGGGAGTTATGTGAGAATTGCAACATCCTCTCTCTTTGCCCTCGAGGAACAGGGAAGATAGCATCTATACGGACTCCATAAGAAGATTGGCAATCCGAATGGTGGACAGCGGGTGAGGACTGAGGGGAAATAATGGGAGGTGTGTATGGCCAAGGCTGGAGGGTGGGGGGTCAGGGAAGTGTGCACATCCTCTGTGCACTACATTGAAATGGCAATCAGGATGGGAAGACCTCGCCTGTGCCCACCACTCCCAGACACTGGGAGGTGATGGGAGTCAGCCCCACCCATTACCCAGGCCCTTTGTTGGGGAGGGGAGCTCGGGCTCACAATGCAGCCCAACACTGACCATTCTCCCCTGCCCCCACCTGGATTAGGGTTGTAGCTGGGGTCTAGGAATAGTGGTTGGGAGCAACAGTATTTCATTATCAGTTTCTATTAACAAATATTGACTGGGTACCTGCTTCAGGACCCAGTGAACACAATAGGCAAATTATCCAGTAGATTTTTTGAGCATCTACTACTGAGTTCAAGGCTCCATATAAGGCAAGGAGCTCAAAGTAAAATGAAATGCTTGGTTCCAGAAGCCGCATCAGCCTAGGTTTTTGTTTTTCCATTTTTAATAATTGATGACAGTAACTTCAGTACAGATATCAGCGTCCTGCTCTCAGTCATGAAAATCTTGGTTCAGCCAGGTTTTAACTAGAATTATTCCCTCCAATCTTCCCTACAAAGAGTTTTGGGTTTTGTTTTTGTTTTTGTTTTTTTAAGTGATCTCTACACTCAACATGGGGCTTGAACTCACAACCCCGAGATCAAGAGTCGCACACTCCACCGTCTGAGCCAACCACGTGCCCCTTAAGAGTTCTTAATTATATGAAAAAGTGGGTTTGTAAAACTTGGGGGGGATTCAGTCAGCTTGCATCAGCTTCTCTCTTTAAGTAACATATTTCTTTCTTTTTTTATTTTAGAAAAGAATCAAGAAGAAAATTAAAAATTGATCCATACTCCTCCCACCCAGATGACCCCTTGTTCTTGCTTCTTAAATGCATATGGAAAAGGGTTGAAATGCTAGAGAAAGACCCAGAATGCGAAGTAAAACTGTCCCATTGCTCCTTCCCAAATTCAGGTTCCTCCTCCTAAAGGTTTGTGCCATTCACGACCTCTTACACATCCCTCCAGAAAAGGTTTAATGCGTTTGTCAGCATCATAAATGCACTATTAGGGGCGCCTGGGTGGCTCAGTCGTTAAGCGTCTGCCTTCGGCTCAGGTCATGATCCCAGGGTCCTGGGATTGAGCCCTGTGTCGGGCTCCCTGCTCAGTGCGGAGCCTGCTTCACCCTCTCCCACTCCCCCTGCTTGTGTTCCCTCTCTCACTGTCTCTCTCTGTCAAATAAATAAAATCTTAAAAACAATAAATGCATTATTATATCCTATTCATAGAAGGTTCTCCCAGAAGTTAAGAAGGGTTGCTCTTGGGGCGCCTGGGTGGCTCAGTCGTTAAGCGTCTGCCTTTGGCTCAGGTCATGATCCCAGGGTCCTGGGATCGAGCCCCGCATTGGGCTCCCTGCTCAGCGGGAAGCCTGCTTCCCCCCCTCCCACTCCCCCTGCTTGTGTTCCCTCTCTCGCTGTGTCTCTCTCTGTCAAATAAATAAATAAAATCTTAAAAAAAAAAGAAGGGTTGCTCTCTGTCCTTTGATAGTTCATTTATATATATATATATATTTTTTCCTGTCCTATCACATCTGCATTTAAGAACTAGTCAGAGGAACCAGGTATCCTGTACTCCCCAGGCTTGGACTCGCTGGGTGACCTCAGCAAGTCACTTCACTTCACTGAGGCTCAGTTTTCTCATGGAGAAAATGAGGATCCTGGGGGTGTTCCACGGGAGTGGGCCTGAAGCAAGGCCTGGTTAGCTGGGAGGCGTTCCACACATGCCAGAGCATTCCCTTAGCCCCTTTTGGAAGGAGGCAGGGCCACTCGTTCTAAATTAATGTTACAGAAGGGCCTGTCAGCAGTTACCCCTCAGAATGACCCGTCACTTCACTTCCCGGCTGCAGGAAGAGGAGCGTTGGAGTCTCCTGACAGGAGATGACAGGGTCGCACGAATTCCTCACCCTTGGTGTTGGCTCCCACCCCAGGTGCTCAATCGATCCGACTCTGGAGGGCTGGACCCACCTGTCCTTGGCTGGGAAGGAATCCCTGCTAACAGCTGCGACAGGCCCCTGATTATATGGCCCCTGTCCCCCTCCCGCTATTCTTCCTCTGACCTCAGGTTTTAAGATCTCTGTGACCCCTGCCTCAGGGAGCAAACGGCCCATAGGAAAGGTCTCTAGCATCCTCTGGGGTCCAGAAGGTGACTTGGCTATTGTCACTAAAACTGCATGCCGCCCCAGGAAGTCTGAAGGCAGGCCAAGCTTCCAGCCTAAGGAGGTGGGGCTGTGCTGATGGCAGCTGAGGGCAGAGGGTGGACAGAGGCCATCTGTGGCATGCTGGGAAGCGTCTGCCGCAGCGCTGCTCCTTTGCAGGTGTTGCTTCCTTGGCCCTCCCAGATGCACTCCCACTTTGCAGATGAGGACGCTGAGGCTCAGAGAGCTGAGCCAATTTGCTATTCAGTGAGTAAGGGGCAGAGCCAGGACTGGAGTCTGACTGCGGAGTTCAGAGCTCATGCTCTGCCCCTAGGCCAGGCACGGGTGGGAACAAAACTGGGCCCCCAGAACTCAAGGCCATAAAGGGGCTGCCCATTCACAGGCACAGGCACCCTTCTCTTGGGGTCTGCCTTTATGAGGCCTGTTCCCTCAGTATCCTCAGTGCCTAGAACAGTGCCTGGCACATAGTATGTGCTCAGATAATCTCTGTGGAATAAAGAAAAGAATGGACAGCAGAAATGGCTGACAAGCTAATTAGATGACCCCTCCACCAAACGTTCCAAGGCTGATGCTCCCTAAACTTGTCTTGAGGCCCTGCGAGAAATGGTGTGAGCTTAACACCAAGCCACCAGCCAGATTTTGGAAAGGGGCACAACCCCCACTCTCTTTAGTAGCCTCTTTGCCTTCCAAGTCAAACCCTTCGTGGTCTGCAGCATGCGGCGAGTCCTGTGAGGTCCCCAAACCCAGGCTGCCGGAGGACCGTGGCCTCCCACGGACATCCCCCAGACTGGGGTCCAGGCAGAGAGGCCCTGACCGGAGGAGTGAGGACGGGATGCTCAGCAATGGAACATTTATGTCAGCTCACACTGTGGCTCCAGCTGCCCTCCCAGGGCTGGGGGAGGGGGCTGAAGGTCACAGTGGGGTCAGCCTTGGTTCCATCCGGCTGAGGTGCTCCCAGCTCACGAGGGAGTCGGACACCCACAGCCCGGCCTACGAGGAGCACATATTAACAGTAAGAGCAGAAATTAAGGAGCATTTGCCACGCCATTGGACACAGGTGCCTTCCATGTAATTTTCTCATTTAACTCTTACAAACACTTAGGGGCTAAGCACCATTTCATCTTCATTGTGCCGATGAGAAAACAGAGGTAGCTAAAAGTTACAGCCTAAAAAGTTGTAAGTGGGATTTGAACCTCAGAGCCCGGCTCCAGAGTCGTGTTTGGCCTCCTCGTGTTTGGCCACCAGGACCCACTGTCATTGTTGGGCCCTGCCTTTCCACTGTGCAGGTGAGCCACCGTCACCTCTGAGCAACTGGGGGAAAAGAGAGCAACCCCGCTGTTCAGGCCTGGAAGCTTCCTACGAGACCTGAGCTTCCAGGTAAGAAGTCCATCTCCCCTGCTGGAGAGGCCATGCGGCGAGGTGCCCAGGGATGAGGTGTCTCCACCATGTCCTGCCCATGCCGCAGCACCGTGGACAAATAAGCCACTAAGTTTGGGGGTGCTTTGTTACCTACAATAGAGATTCGAAACAGCAAGTCAGGAAATTGGTCAGGAAACTGGCCCTTGGAAGTGCTGAGCGAAAACATCCACTGCCCAATGGGTCACTGACCAAGATGCTTTTCTCTTCGTCAGAGAAGCTGTTCCAGGTGGACCAGAGAGGCTCACACAGGCCACTCCAGCTGCTCTTCTTTGTTTGGTGCCTTTAACTGACTCGCTGTGTCCTTTTCCCGAGCCCTGGCAGCAGCACCTTCCCTGTTGTTCCCCCTCCCAAGCCCCCACTCCACCAGAAGCCTTGGCCAGGGCTCCGCATAGAGTGTGGGCCTAGTTCAGCGTGCTGACTCCCACCAGTCAGCTTTGTCCATGTCAGGCCTTCATTCCAAGCCAGGTGCTAGCAGAAGAGAAACCTTCAGAGCCCAAGTGCCTGGTTCAAAGCCCAGCTCTGCCACTTGTTTGCTGTGTGACCTTGAACAAGTCAAGCCACCTCTCTGAGCCTCTGTCTCCTTATCTGTAAAATGGGAAGAATACTACCTGACCTGTGAAGGTAAATGAGATAATGTTTTTAAGAGCCTTACACAGTGCCTGGCATGTAAGTGCCCTCCCCCCCTCCCCCATATATCCATCTTCTTCTCTCCTTATCTAGAAATGAAGGGAGAAATTTTAGGTTCCAATGACCCTTCCATCTACCACATCTTAACCCTCTTCTCCACAGGTCAAGCCTGGGTCTGAAATTCCAGCATAAGTCATTGTTTGTGGCCCAACTGTCAGTACCCGATTACAGGTCAGCAGGGATGAGACAAGCCCAGCTTTCACAACTAGGAGACCTGGGCTCCAGCCTGCTCCCTGCCTGCAGGCTGGGATACCTTGGGCAGCAGGGTGAGTAGTTCCTGCCCCGGCCTGGCAGAGTTGCTGTGAGGGTCATGGGCACCGATGGACATGGAAGAGCTTTCCGTTGGCATGGTGTCAAGCATGCATCTGGATGTTGCCATCTGTAGTCCTTTTGAAAGAAACTGGTTCCCTAGAGCTGTGCTGCCCCAAATTAAATAAAAATAAAAACCCAGTTCCTCAATCACACTGGCCACGTGTGGCTGGTGGCTACCATATTGGATAGCACAGAGAGAGAATGTTGGCATCATTGCAGAAAGTTCCACTGGACAGCACTGCGTTGAAGTTTCCCCAAAAGGACAACCGGTGGGAATGAGAGGGAGTGATGAAGAACAAGGAAGTCTGAGCAGAAATGGGTGGGTGGCATGGATTTTTGTTTGTTTGTTTTGCAGAGCAGATTCAAGGATGGCTACCATCTCCGACTCCCTCCCTGCTAATAGCCATGCTGGGTAGCTTCTCTGGAAACAATGTTTTCTCACTGTGAGATCAGGCAGCGAAAGGGCTGCCTCCAGCAGGAAGTGGCCGGAGCAGGCCCAGACCACAGGGCCAGGCTTTATCCCCTGGCTTGGCGGTTGGGTGGGCCCACGGGATGACATGACAGAGCTTCTCTTTCCATCCGCAGTGCAGCCTGGTGGAGAGGGTGTGGCAGGCAGCCGGGGCCACAGTGCCAGGACGATGATGCTTGAGCTTGGTACTGAGGGACCAATTAGCCAGTCATGGGGTGCATCCCATGACTCTGCCACCAATCCACAGAGGCTCCCTGAGCCCCAGATCCTCTCCCACTGCAGGCCACAGTACCGGGAACCCAGCACACTCAGGGTCACCAGCACCAGCCAATGCAGCTTGACCGACAGGCTCTCTGGGGGGATGGGGTAGGGGGTTAAATTTGAATTTTACACAGTACCGGGAACCCAGCACACTCAGGGTCACCAGCACCAGCCAATGCAGCTTGACCGACAGGCTCTCTTCTCTGTCCAGAGAGCAGCAGGGACAGACTCAGGGGCCCACTCCATGAGAGGCCCAGCTGTGAGAAGACCTCCCAGAATTGACCTTTTCTGCCTTGCCTGGTAGAGTTCCTTCCTGCCCACCCCAACTTGACACACAGCCATATTCATGTAAGTACCCAGACTTCCAGATAGCAGGCGCCCAGACATGCGCACACAGACCCACCCAGAGATGGACAGAGACATAGACACCCGGACATGTAAAACAGATGTGGCCTCCCGGGTGCAGGCACCCGCGACCAGTGGCCAGAATTCCCCCTTTTCCTCCTCAAACAGAAGCCCTCCATTAACCAAAGTGTCCATTGTGTGTCTCCACACAAAAGCAGTCCTAGGGGCCTCCCTGGCCCTCCCCGACGACAAATGAGCCCCCCTGCAGTGCCCCAAGCGCCCGTGCCCCACACATGGGCTGGGGGACCTGGTCACCCAGCTGGACACGTGATGTCCCTGCTCTCAGCCAGAGGCTCCTTCTCTTGGCACTGTGAGAACGTGAGAATGGAGCACCTGTTCCGGGGCACACTGGCCTCGTCCCCCCTCTGTCCCCTTGTAATCTTCACAGCAGCTTCGGTTTTCCCATGGGGCTTCCGGTGCCCTCCCCCACCCCCCCATCCCCAGAGCAGGCAGGTAGCAGGACAGGTGACAAAGCCAAAGTCATTCTCTCCTGAACAGGTGTGTGCCAGGGCTGGGGGGGGGGGCGGTCAGGGTGGGAGGCCAAGCTTGGGGTAGGAGTTCCTAGAAGTCTGTCGAGCCCTGGAGTGTCACAGGCCCATGTCTGGAACCCTGTTTTGAGCAGTCAGTCAGTCGGAGTTGCCAGAAGCTGTGGCCGATTTCCTCCACTGCCCCCACGCTGGGTTCCCTTGCCACATTAGCTCTTATGAACATTAGCCACACACTTGGGGCCAGGCATTCCTCGTAGGCCAGAGTTTCACAAGTAAGTCTCAGAAAAAGCCCAGTTCCCATCTGCTCAGCCCCATGCTTTTCTGTTGGCAGACTTAGGTGCTGGCAGGCCCAGGTGATCTGCAGCTTCCAACCCATCTGCCTGGAGGCTGGCAGGTTATCAAGAGCCTCAACCCCAGGCCCGGGGTTTAAAGTCAGTCACCCATCTCTGAAACCACAGGAAATGTCTGTGCCAACTCAGGGGATTAAATCTCTCCCTGCTTCATGCTCTTTCACGATCAACAGAGCAAGATTTATTAAATAATAACAGACCATTTCATTTTTATTGTTATTTTTTTCCGAGAGGGGAAGTGGGAAGGGGCAGAGAAAAACTCTTAAGCAGGCCCCATGCGTGGGGCCTGACTCAGGACCCTATCTCCCAGCCCTGAGATCATGACCTGAGCTGAAATCAAGAGTCAGACGCTCAACAGACTGAGCCACCCCGGAGTCCCAATAACAGATCATTTTAAAATAACAATTTAAAAATGCTAACAGTTAACATTCCTGACACAATAATAGTTCATTTAAAAATAATAATAACTGTCTTTAGAATGTAAGGAGCAATATAAACCACAAAGGTAGGTATCTTTGTCTATTTTGTTCACTGATGTGTCCCAATAGCCTACACCAGTGTTTGGCACATTGCAGGCACTCAGAGGGTATTTGTTGAATAAAGTGCTTGCTATGTGCTGAGCACTATCTAAGTGCTTTACAAATATTAATGCATTCAACTTTACAACGTTGTGAGATGGGTGATATTATTCCCATTTTGCAAACAGGGAAACTTTGGCACGGAGAAACTAAGTAACCTACCCAAAGGCACACATCCAGGAGAGGGAGGCTTTGTGCTCAAGCCGCCTGGCTCTGGGGCCCAGGCTTCTGACCACCATCCCCTCACTGCCTTTCTTGATGGCAACATCATGTTCTAACCCTTATGCTGTTTCATTGAACGTATTTTTGTTTCATTTCTTTAACAATAATGTATTGACATCTGATTCTCCTACCAGACTACCATTTCCCAGAGGCCGGGGGAGGCAGGTGTGTCTCAGACACAGAAAATCATTCCAAGTTGGTAGAAGGAATGAATGAATTTCCTTCCATCTCATGGTCTATGTGTCATTCGCCAAATGGCTTAGGAATTCCTAGGGGTTGAGGAAGGAACCAAGGTATCAGTGGCCAAAAGCACAGACCCCAGAGTCCAAATGGCTGGGTTTGAATCTTCATCTCTACACTTTCTAGCTGTGTTTACTTGGGCAGGTTACTCAACCTCTTAGGGCCTCAGTTTTGTCATGTTGTTGTCTGTTAAATGGGGATAATAATAGTTTTTGCCTTCTAGAGTTGATGTGGGAATTAAATGAGATAATGCTTGCTCAGAGCTTGGCGCACTGTGAGGGCTCCATAAATGGCAGTTATTGTCCCTGTTAATATGATGTTGGTGTAACTTCTGCTTGCCCTGTATCTGATGTGAAGCCAAGGCCGCCTATTAGCGCTTCCGCAGGCCACGGCCAGCCGCCTGCAGCGGGCTTGACCCACCCCTCCCCATCTGTCACCGTGAATCCTCCGCCGGTTCCGGTCAGAGCTCACAACCTACTTATTAACTTAATTAGACGCGACACCTTTCTAAAGATACCCTGGCTCCAAAGCCAGCCCTAACATCTGGCGAAGGACCTGGGGAATGACACGTTCTCACGGGGCCCCCGGTCAGAGCCAGTGGGGCCTGGCTGGGGGAGAGGCGGGAGGCGCCATCCCAGTGCTCTCTAGGGATTATCGGCTGGCTCTGCCCTGTTAAATCTGAATTTTACATAAATGCCACATTTATACCCTATTATAACTAAGGCCCCAATACTACCCAGGCATGCCAATATTAAAAAAGTATTTGGTATTTACCTGAAACTCAGATTTAGAGGGATGCCCCTTTTCTACCCCCCAAAGCTGGCAATCCGAACTCTGGGGCATGCAGGAGAGGGAGACGAGGGTGAGGTGTGTGAAGGAGCAGGCATAGGACTTGGTTGGGCCCTGCTCTCAGCGGCCCTGGCAGCCGGGCTCCACTCTAGGCCTCCTGGGTCTGAGGCGAGGTTGCCTGGGGACTGAGTGGAGGGGAGGCTCTGCTGGAGGACGAGGGCTCTGCTGCCAACTCAGAGTTGTTTGCACTTCACCGGCTCCCTCGGGCACAGGCCCCCTTCCTGGTTAACATCCTGGATGGGAGGACCAAGCACAACAGCGCTTTTCCCCTGAGAGGTGGTGACATGCAATTCCAGGAGCACCGCTGGTGGGGATGGGCCACAGAAGACCAATCCCTCCTCTTACAAGAGGGCCCCCGAGAAGGTGAGGGGCTTGTCCCATGTCACGAGGGGAGTCGTGCTGGAGATAAACCTAGACCAACGTCTCTGGACATCTCATTCCCATTCCTCCATGCCTCCCTGATTATCTTCCTGTGCCTGTGGGGAACAGTTGCTTCCAGAACAATTTTGATCCTCAAACTCGACAGGCTCCGAGCTAGACCCATCCCCTTCCTTCTCTAACCTGCAATTCTACCTGGTTCTACAGCTCAAGACACGGTAGCCCATCCACCCGGCCGTGCACACTAGAAACTCTAGCATCATCCCGAGCACCCGTCCTTCCCCCATCCTCGCCATCACTAGGCGCTGTTAAGGCCACCTCCGTTGTAGCCTTGAATTTGCCCACCGCCTTCCACGGGGGCAGCAGACAGCCCCCATCCGGCACCCCGCTGCCGCCCTGCCCCACTACCCCCCCCCCCTGCCCCCGCCTCCAGTCCATTCTGCCCCAGCCGCAAACAAAACATGGATCTACTCTCCCATCTTATTGATCCGTCCTGGCTTCTTATTTTTAGGATCAAAACTGGCCTCCTTAACATGGCTTACAAGCTTCTTGTACCATGTAGGCCTGTCTGGCTCTCCCACTGCTCTTTCCTCCCATGGGAATCCCTCCCTGCACCGGGCAGTGGACCGACCTTCCTCACTCCTTTCGCCAACCAAGCTCTCTCTTGCTTCAGGGCTTTGCGTGTGCTGTCCCACCTGCCTGCCTCCCTCCTCCCAGCCTGCCTTCCTCGGCTAACCCCTACCTGTCCAATCTGTCCACCAGACCTTTGTGTAGGCTCCGCATCTTTCAGAAAGCCTCCCCTGTCCCTGCCAACCCTCTGAGGCTGAGGCGGGGTCCTCCCTCAGGCCCCGTGAGGGCAGGAGCCAAGTCTAGCATTTTCCCTGCTACATCTGTAGGAACCAGCGTGGTGCTTGGCACACACGAGGGACTCGCTAATCGTGACTTGCAGTCATTATTACAAATGCCTGGGTCACACCAGCTGGCGATGCTAGGAGGAGAAAGGAGAGGAAAAGACTGGTGGGCTCAGCGGTCTTTCATTTCCAGCCATACAACAGATTTTCCTGGGTTGCTTTACAGAAATCTTGATGCCCAGATACCACTCCAGAGATTCTGATTCTTTTGATCTGAGGTGAGACCAAGCATATGGGTATTTTTGAAATCTCTTCAGATATTCTTATGTGCAACTGGGGCCTGTGTGAGCTCTAAAGCCAAGCATATGGTCTCAGCTCAGTAAATTCTTGCTGACTGGTGTCCATTCCTACTACTCCTTATTGAGGACAGGCTGGGCGGGGGGAGGAGGATGTCCCCAGCTATTTACCGCTCTGCCCTCAGATTCCCTTCCTTGAGGAATGGCTCCCTGGGCTGAAGACCAATACATATACACCCTCCTCATGGAGCCAGTCTGGCAACCCAATGTTGGATCTATGGGGAGACAGCCAGGCCCAGAAGAAGGGCAGTGGCTGGGGTCTAGCTCAGCAGGCTGGGTCCTCCATCTCCTGCCAGAGTTGGCTCCAGAGGAGTTCAGTTGGTTCAATAAATATTTGCTGAGCGCCCAGGTTGAGCCAGGTACTTTGCCAACGGCAGGGGAGGGAGACAGAGGTGAATTCCGTAACTGAGTCTGACTGAGGATCAGTCCTATATTTGGCCCTGGACAGGGCCTCAAAGAGAAACTGGCTGGGGAGTGGAGGTGGCCCTGGCTGTCATCACCATTAGCCTCTAACTCCACCTCCACTATCACCTGAGCAAATAGGAAGCTCTGGGCACCATGTCCCCACCCCGGCCGCCTTCCACATTTATTATGGCCCAATGTGACCGGAGCTGTTGCATCTGAATCTCCTGGGAAGCTTGTTAAAAACACAGGCGCCTGGGCCCCAGCTCCAGAAATCTGATTTGGAAGGTCTGGGGTGAGGCCCAGCACTCTGCATTTTCAGCAAGCTCCCCAAGGGAGGCTAAGGCAACAGGTGGTTGGCGATTTCAATAGGTAGTTGCCTTTTAGCACCACAGCAGTGTCACATCCCCAGGTTGGTTGATGTATTTTGGAGAAGGAAGTGGGTGAACGGTGGCTCAGGGCCCAGCCCTACCTGGTCTGACTGACTCGCTCCACAGTGACTGTTCCCCAACGTTCTCCAAGTGGGCCTTGGGGGCTCTGGGCTGTGTGATTTGATTAGTCCTCACCCCAACCAGGAAAAGCTGGTGTTATCAGCTAGTGCCAAGAAAGAAGCAGTTAATGCCTACCGGGGGGACTGGGGGAGGCCCCAGGGGAGGTAGAGGCACTGGAGCTGGGAGCTGGATCTTGGTAGATGAATTCAATTTTGATATTTAAAGAAGGAGGGGTCGGTTTGTTCTGGGTGGCGCAGTCAGTTAAGCGTCTGACTCTTGATTTCTGCTCAGGTCATGATCTCAGGGTCTTGAGAGCGAGCCCCGCATCAGACTCTGCGCTCAGTGCAGAGTCTGCTTGAGATTCTCTCTCCATCTCCTGCCCCTGCCCATCTCTCTCTCAAATCTTTCTAAAAAAAAGGAGAAGAAGGAGGAGGGAAATCCCAGGGAGGACACAAGGTGAATGACGTCACAAGGTGGGGAACACATTACTGTGTGGAACGGTGGGTGGGCTGATGGGTCATGATGAGGGTGTAGGGAGGGACCTGGGAGTGACCACACAAGAAAGGTCCACCAAGGCCTCTTTACTTGGTGGGCATGGGGAAGTGACCAGAAATGTCTGAATGGGGAAATAAGGCTGATCTGGCTTCAGGAAGGTGACTTTGGAGAAACAGGGTTGGATGCAGGTGAGGAGGCCAAACAGGCAAGAACGGTGAGTCACTCCACCTCTCTGGGTCAGTTTGTTCACCTCTAAAATGGAGATAATTGTCTCTCCCTGACATTTGTCTCAGGCTTGTTGTGAAGACGGAAGAAACGGGAAAATGGGAGAGGGTGTTGGTGAGATCCCCTGACACAGAGAAGGTCCGCATCAGGGGGTGGGGAGCTGTGCGGACAATGATGCACTTTGGCTGGAGACCCCAGTGGCACAGCCACAAGACACAGGGGCATCCAAAGAAGACACAGGACCAGGGTGGGAGGAGGCACGTGGCATCTGAATCCACAGAGAGACAGAGAGAGAGGGACAAAGAGGCAGAGACAGAGAGACAAAGACAGAGACAGAGAGTTCAAAGGCTCATCTGAAGCAGGACTGCAAACTGACCTATTTCTCCATCTGAATAGACCCAATGGCCGGAATTTTGTTTCCTAGAAAGCCTTGCAGGCAGCCGCCCGGAGCCAGCATCTCAGGGAGGGCTTGACCAGCAGAAGCCTCTTCTCCAGCTAGAGAGGACTATGGGAGACCCTGCAGCCAGAGGGGCTCAGGGGCGCTGGGCAAGAGTGATGTGAGGGTGGCCTGGTCCAGAGCGGTCACTGAGGGTGTCCAGTCCAACTTCCTGCCTTGGCAAGAATCACTCCTGCAGTGTCCCCCAAGAGGGTTACTAACACCCCCCCCAATCCTGCCCCAGCCCCTGAGTCTTAGTCCCCTTGGGGCCATTGCTTAACCCAGCAGCTTTAAGTCTCACAACTGCAGGAAGTGAGTTTTTCAATCCTAATTTTCCCAGTGAACAAACAGCATCAAGGAGTCTACACAACTAGCTCGTGGAAAAGCTGGGATTCACACCCTGGATGTGATGGCCTTGGATGCTAAGGGCTGGGTGGCTTTCGCCCACAGTGTCATGCACCTAGTGCTCAGACAGGGGCTGGGCTGTCCTTTATAGGCTACACATCTGGAGATCAGAACACTAAGAAGCCAGTTATGTAAGGGCAAGGTGTGAGTTGGTGAGCTCACCGGAAAATGCTTCCTGGAGAAGGAAGTGCCATTCTGGAGGAGGGAACTGGCAGGCTAGTCTGGAGGCCTTGGCTTGGCCTGGGCTTGCTTGGTTCCCTCAAGGGTAGGGAAGCTGTCTTTCCAGAAAGACACAGCCCTGACACAGGCTTGTTCCTTCCTCCTACCTGGATTCCTTCTGGATCTCTGGGTGTGCAGTCCTCAGGAGTCTGGAAGGGCACACGCTGTCCTGAGACCTTTGATACCTACATATGTAAGCCATTTGTTCTCTGAAGAGGCTGATGTCGCATTCACGTCCCTCAGGGCCTCAGGCTGCAGCCTCCCCAGAGTCCAGTGTGTGGGCCTCATGGTGGATGGTTGGGTCCAACAATTCATATTGCTCAATGACACGCTGGCCTCATGGTGGAAACTTCCCCGTTTGGTGGGGAGACCACACCTGTGTTTTACATTTGTGAAACCAAAGACCCCATTTGGTCATTTCCCCCCAACAAAGGGCAGGAGATTTCAGAAGAGCATGACCTTGTCTGTGGAATGACCACACTTTCTTTCTTCGTTTCCTTGTTGTTATTCTTTTTTCTTTTTTTTTTTAAAGATTTTATTTATTTGACAGAGAGAGACACAGCGAGAGAGGGAACACGAGCAGGGGGAGTGGGAGAGGGAGAGGCAGGCTTCCCGTGGAGCAGGGAGCCCGACGCGGGGCTCGATCCCAGGACCCTGGGACCATGACCTGAGCCGAAGGCAGACGCTTAACGCCACCCAGGCGCCCCCAGTTTTAGGAATAATTTTGACTTCTGCCCTGGGAGACGAGTTCTTTCACCTCCTTCATGCATCATCTCCACTCCCTTCCTCCCAGAACAGTAATATATGGTCATTTGGTTATGTCATTTTTCATAGTTGACCTTTTATAACCAAGTAAACACTATGGCCAGCTGAATCACGTGAGGGACTAGGACTCTTATTTTCCCCTTTTTCTGTAACTGTGGGTGGTAACTGGCTCATGGTCAGTATCGGGCATCACAGCCTAGTGATAATCTGGCTCAACAGACCCCAACCACTGACATCACCAAACCAAACCCCCAGCTTCTTCCCGTGAAACATTTGCAGTTAAGATAATGGTGACTATGAAGAAGACACGGTCCGGAAAAAAAAAAAAATCACTGGGGTCTGCTTGCCTTACGTGTCACTAAGAAGTCACTGAATGGTGGCTCTGAGGTAGATTTCAGAGTCAGCATCTGCCCTCTGTGGCTGGGAGGGCTTCAGTAAGTTACATGCCCCTTCTGAGTTTCTGTTTCTTTGTTTGTGAAATGGAATTAAAAGTTGGAACGACCTACTTTATGGGACTCCGATTGGGATAAAATGGGATGATACAGGCCACATACTTAGCACATGGAAAGGCTAGCAAATAGTGAGCGTTATTATCGCTACCAGGTTAGTTATTGGTAGGGGCTCCTTTAGTGGGTATCCCAGAATGAAGAAACAGCATGCTTCGGTTCTGCCCAGGACTTGCAGAGTGCCTAACGGTCATGCGCCTTGTCTCCCGGAGAGCCGAGCGGCTGCTCTGATGAGCACAGACCCTGAATGCTATGTGGCGCCCCGGCCAGGTGCTGGAGGACAGAGGTGTAGACTGCTAGGATCCCTGTCACCAGGGAAATGAATGGTGTCTCCCCTCCCCCCTGTTTTCAGGGACCCCATTTCAATGTGGTTGGAACATTGCCCCGCAACATGGATCTCACTCCTATAGTCTCACTTCCTCTGCTTGCTCCTAGGAGAAGGTTGACCACCTGACCCTTTCCAGTTCCAGAATGTTAAGTCAGAGCTAATATGTGCTAATTTTAAGAAATTCAAACAGTGCCGTGCAGAAGTGTATCACATAGATTTAAACATCCTTTGGGGTGCCTGGGTGATGCAGTCAGTCAAGCATCCGACTCCTGGTTTTGGCTCAGGTCATGAGATCGAGCCCCAGGGTCCGGCTCTGTGCTCAATGCAGAGTCTACTTAAGATCCTTTCTCCCTCTCCCTCTGCCTCTCCCCGCTCTGCTCTCTCTCTCTCTCCCTCAAATAAATAAATCTTTAAAAAAATTTTAAACATCTTTTTTCTACCCTAGTGATGGCTACTGTTAACACCTCACTGTGTTCTCTGGGATTTTCTTTCCTGTGCCTCAAAGTATGTGTGTGTGTGTGTGTGTGTGTGTGTGTGTGTGTGTCTAGCATTGGTTCATACACCACACTCAGTTACATATTACAACACATATACAGTAATAAAATGAGATCACACCATACAATGAACTCTGCTACTTGCTCTTTATCACGGACCACTTTCCAGGCTGATATAGATATCTTTGCCAGCATGCTGTATATTTGGGGGATGGGATTGCTTCCCATTTTTACCAAGACAAGCAGTCTTGTAATGAACCCACTTTTGGGTATATCTGTGTGTATTTGTGCTAGTGTGTTGTAGAGCAGAGTCCTAGAAGGAAGGTTTCTATAGAGTGAAGACAGAAACAGTTCAGGAACGACTCGTTGGTGATTTCCTTACCCACCTCCAAGATGATCAGTCCAGCTTCCCTATCTCCCGCCTCACCTCCCTCCACCAAGCCAGCACTTTTCTAGAGAATGTCTAATCTGGGCCCGGCTGGGGCAACTGGAATGCCTCTTGTGTATGGCTACAGTTGCTGCTGTAGCAGTTATGGAAAACCAAAGGGCTCCAGCCATTTGAGGAGCATCTGGACCCTCAGCCCATGCCTGAGCCTGCATCGTCCCTCTACCTCCGATGAGGCTAAAACAGCTTGCAGACCAGAAATGACTGCTTTTGTCCTGCCTTTGGCCTTTCCACAGAGCTCCCAGTTTCATCGAATGAAGAAACTGAAACCCAGAGAGGAAGTGGCCTACGAAAGACCTGCTCCTGGCCGCTGGGTCAGAATCTGGGTCTGTTGGACATCCAGGAGGTGGGGAGGGAGAATGCAGGTGCAAGAACACAGGTGGCGAGGGGAGCTACATGCTGGGCCCTTCACCACATTATCCCAGTCAGCCCCAATCGCCGCGCCATGAGATGGGGCAGCGCTGTTCCCATTTCCCAGGTGAGGAAACTGAGGCAGATCAGGACGTCAAACTAGGTCTGTCAGATAGTCGTCCCCTGTCGTCCTTCTTCCTTCAACCTCCAGAGTCTGAGCTCCGGGCTACAGCCTTCAGGTTTGGGGACTCGAGATAACCAACAGCCCTTCTAGCTGTTCCTCCCCACAGAGTTCGATTCCAGGACAGACAACCTGCTCTGTTCCCAGCAGGGCACAAACCTGGAGTGTCCCAGCCAGGCTTCTGGAAGCCTCATCTCCCCTCACACAGAGCCAGTGAAACCGTCAGGCAGCCTGATTGCCCCCACCCTCCATGGGATTGGAACACGGGACCCCGGCTCACCCACCCCTCGGTGGGGCCTCCTGGTGACTTCTCAAACATCACGTAGCAGAGCAGGATCCAACCGGTAGGAAGAACCCCCATTTCGTCCTGCCCCTTCCCACGGCCAGCAGGGCAGCCCGGCCCCTCTTGAGGAGGCTGCCGACAGCAGGGAGCTAAGGGAACCCC
This sequence comes from Callorhinus ursinus, assembly GCF_003265705.2. Classification (NCBI taxonomy): domain Eukaryota; kingdom Metazoa; phylum Chordata; class Mammalia; order Carnivora; family Otariidae; genus Callorhinus; species Callorhinus ursinus. Next base: position 10,612,167 of record NW_027397082.1, read on the forward strand.
CACCTGGGCTCTCTCAGCTTGCCCCCCAACTCCACGGAGGCCGGGGACTCCTTGGGCAGGGCGCTCCTCCCTGGGACTCCAACCTCCCGCTAAAACAGTAGCCCTGGTTGCCGGGCACCGTCAACAAAACACTCCCTACAGGCCAAGCCCTTGCTGGAGATTGAGAACGAGGGTGTCCGGGGAGCAGCCCCATTTCCCAAGGCTAGCTCAGAGGGAGAGGTGGGGCTAGCTGGGAGGTGACTCCTGCTGCCTCTGTGTTGGGAGCAGTCTTCAGGAAATGTGATCCCCTCTTCAGGTCTACACTCCTCCCTCTTCTCCTCACTCCTCTAGGAAGGGTGGGCTACCCTTGGGGCCCCAAGAACCCTGGGTGAGCCCTCTGAGGAGAAGCGGTCTGGTGGATACACCGGTAACAGAGCCCAGCTCATCCCCACCCCGCCTGTTTGGCTTGGGTACAACGCACACCACCCTGCGGGGGCGGGGTCCCCCCAGCGGTCTCGAGCATCCACTCCTGCCCGCCCCCAAGCTGTTCTACAGTTTTATAATCTTCAGTATTTTTTTTTCCTGATAACAAAAGCAGAACAGGTTCATTATTAAAAAATATGACAGGTTTAGAGGAGAGGGTGAAGGGCAGCCCCCATCCCCACCCCCGTACCCAGTATGTGTGATAGGCTCACACTGCAGGTACTGGCAGGCATCTTTTTCAAGGACATTTCTTTGAAAGCAAAACCCATCATGTTGCTTCCATGCTGAAACCACTGCACAACTTCCCTCTGCTCCCAGATAAAGAACATTCCCTCCCTTGGCTACAGGCCCTGCTGCCTCCCCTATCTGGCCTAGTGAGACCCTCCCAGCTACATCGCCTTTCGGTCAGGCCCCTGTCCTCCCCTCCCCCTCCCCCTACTTTCCTACGTTTGCACAGGCTGTGTCCTGACTGTGTCCCCACCTGGAAGGCTATTCACTTGGTGAACACCTGTTCCTTCAGATCCCAAGTTACTTCTTCAGAGAGACCTTTTCTGAGCTTCCTGCCCATGGAAAAGCCCTGCTCTCTGCCATCACAGCTGGAATTATAAATTTATATAGAACTACTCGATGATCTTGCTCCCCAACCAAGTCCAGGAGAGCAGGGATCTCTTTTGCTCACTATGGTCTCCCCTTGTCTGGCGCATCATACAAGATCAACAAACATAACTGAATTAGTGGATGTGATAATACTAGTTCTAAGGCTAAAATTAACAATACAGGAAACAACAGATCAGTTGGCAAGGATGCGGAGAAAGGGGAACCCTCTTACACTGTTGGTGGGAGTGCAAGCTGGTGCAGCCACTCTGGAAAACAGAATGGAGTTTCCTCAAAAAGTTCAAAATAGAGCTACTCTATGACCCAGCAACTGCACTACTGAGTATTTACCCAAAGATACAAAAATAGTAATTTGAAGGGACACATGCACCCCAATGTTTATAGCAGCACTAACAACAATAGCCAAATTATGGAAAGAGCCCCGATGTTCATCAACTGGTGAATGGATAAAGAAGAGGTGGTGTATACACACATACACACACACACACACACACACACACACATAATATTACTCAGCCATCAAAAAGAATTAAGTATTGCCATTTGCACGACATGGATGGAGCCAGAGTATTATGCTAAGCGAAATAAGTCAGTTAGAGAAAGACAAATTCCACATGATTTCAGTCATATGTGGAATTTTAGAAACAACGCCGATGAACATTCTGGGGGGGAGAAAAAGAGAGATAAACCAGGAAACAGACTCTTAACCATAGAGAACAAACTGTGGGTTGCTGGTGGGGAGGTGGGCAGGGAATGGGCCAAATTGGTGATGGGTATGAAGAAGGGCACTTGTTGTGATGAGCACTGGGTGTTACACGTAAGTGATGAATCACTAAATTCTACTCCTGAAACCAATATTATACTATATGTTAACTAACTAAAATTTAAATAAAAATTTGAAACAACAACAACAAAATACTAGTTCACTAATTGCTTATACGGATCCAGCACCGTGCTGGGTATGGGGGCTACTCAACGAAACAGTAAGTCCAGGGCAGGTTCTCAAAGGTGGAGAAGGATGGGGACGGGGGAGGCGAGGGCTTGGTAAGTGCTGGAATGTCATTTTAAAGGGCTACGAGGGTGTGGGTTTTGAGGTCACTGTGTGGTATAGTTGTCATTGCCCGATTGTCTACTCTTCCCATGAAACACGGGACTCTGGAGAGAAGGGCCATTTCTTCTGCATCCCTCCACTCCTCCCTGCACCCCTCCCCCCCGCTTAGCCCAGGGCGAAGTCTACTGTGAGTGTCAAAAGGATGATGGATGGATGGATGGATGGATGGATGGATGGATAACAGAGTTGAAAAGCAAGCAGGACCTCAGAGATCCCTTATCCACATTCTCATTTTTAAAATGAGGAAGCTGAAGTCTAGAGAAGTGGAGTACATCTTTCATCACTTCCTCTCTTTGAGAATTATCTGTTGATTTCTTCTCTTCGGCCTATAAACAGGTTGAAATGCCCTCCAACCCAACCCAACCCAACCCAAACAAAACATCTCTTTCCCTCTTCCCTACACCTTTTCCCTGAGCTAGGACTCCCCTATTTCCTTTCTCTGCCAAACTTCTTGAAAGACTTGTAAACTCACCCTCTGGACTTCCTCATCTCCTGCCACCCCCTGACCTCTCAGCCTCTGCCTTCCACACACATCACCACAGCAACTGCTGTGAAGTTGTCACTCACCAGGGACCTTTGGGCCCTGAGCCCTTCCTGGGCCCCAGGCAGTGTTTGGTGCTGTCACCAGCTCTTCCTCCTAAAACCCCTGAGGCTCTGCTGGGGGGCAGGGATGGGGCCCTTTCTTCCTGTCTAGAAGAATGCTCTCTTCTGGGAAACTTTAACAGCTTCTCCTTCTCCCAGCATCTTCTACCACACTTTTAACCTTAGCCCTTTTGTTGCTCTTATTCTGAACTCAACAATTATTGGATACTTTCTGTGCGCCGGGCACCATCCTAGGCTCTTAGCTGTGTCACCTCATGTCATCCTCACGCCGAATGACCCTCTGACGTGGGTGTGTTAGTTTATCTGTACTTTGCAGTTGGAGAAGCCCAGACGTAGTGAGGAAAAGTAAATCGCTCAATGCCACATAGTTGGTAAGTGGTGTCTTTGGGATTCAATCGTGCTCATATTATTTGTAGGTCTGTGCTCTTAGCCTCAGATCCACACCTTTCTCCTAACTGCCTTATCTACATTCAGGACTCATCTGTGTTCTTACAACTCCCAACTTAATATTTTCAGAGGTAACCTCCCTCTGGAGCTTCAAACCTGCTCTTCCAAACACATGATGAGATTTTTTTCTTTTTCTTTTTCTTTTTAAAGATTTTATTTATTTATTTATGAGAGACGGAGAGAGAGAGAGAGAGAGAAGCAGAGGGAGAAGCAGACTCCCCACTGAGCAGGGAGCCCGATGCGGGGCTCGATCCCAGGACCCTGGGATCATGACCTGAGCCGAAGGCAGACGCTTAACCATCTGAGCCACCCAGGTGCCCGAGATATTTTTCTTAGATATCCTCCTTTTTTTTTTTAAGATTTTATTTATTTATTTGACAGAGACACACAGCTAGAGAGAGGGAACACAGGCAGGGGGAGTGGGAGAGGGAGAAGCAGGCTTCCCGCCCAGCAGGGAGCCCGACGCGGGGCTCGATCCCAGGACCCTGGGATCATGACCTAAGCCGAAGGCAGACGCTTAACGACTAAACCACCCAGGCGCCCCTTAGCTATCCTTCTAAAATCTCAAAGCCAGACTCCTCAGATCTCTTGCCAGGGGATCTTACCAGTCCTGTGCTCCAACATTCGTGGTGGCCCCACAGTGCCCATTGATAGAGGGGTAAAGCCTTCCCTGCCACCCTCAGGCTCATCTGCAATATGGACCCCCCCATCCCTGTGCCCATCTGCCATGATCTTCTGTCTCCTCCTGCTTCTGACTCTGTTTTCTGAAAGAGCTAGTGCACCCTGAAGCTCAGAGAGGACCCTCCCCTGCATGCCCCTCACTCCTGTTCCCCTTGGCCCCCAGAAACCCTTTGTATCTAGAAAATAGCCTGGCAGGAAATATACTAAATATGACTAGTGGTTACTTCTGGATGAATGGGATTCCAGGTGACTTATTTTTACATCTGTTAAATGTTTTCCAAATTTCCTGCGGTATGTTTTACTGTAGAATCAGAAAAGAACTTGTTAAAATAACTTCAAAAAAAGAATCTTATTCATCCACCCTGCCCACTTCCGCTTTCCTCTTCAAACCCCTTCTGTTCCTTTGTTCACCTGAGGCTTCCCTAAAGGTCATGGGTGGGGCTGCGGTCCCGGGCTTGAGAGCCAGGTGGCCTCTCGTGCAGCATGATCACCCTTGTCCCCGGTGACCCCTACCCCACGCCCTGAGTGTACTGGACACCCCAGAAATGTAGGAGGAGCAGAGTTAAGATAGACACATTCACAGTAGTATTTATCAAAACACTGAAGACTCATTAAACGTCTATCCGTGGGGGCCTGGTTAAACGGGGCGTGGTGGGTCGAGGGCCCTGCCTGTTAGCCATTAGGAAGAAGGACATAGATTCCCGCTGCCGTTATGAACTAACTTTGAAAATTTGTCATTAAATGAAAAATAAGAGTTCCAGAAAAATAAATGTAGTTTGTTCACATTTACATAAAGAATAAAAGGATAGATACACACGCACGCACGCACGCGCACGCACACGCACACGCGCACGCACGGGCACACGCGCACGCACGCACGCGCACGCGCACACCCTTATATATGTAGAGAGTATCTCTTGAAGGATCCCCCCCAAACTGGTAACAGCAGTTGTTTTAGGGAAGGGACCCAGGGGCCAGGAGAACTGGGTAAAAGGGATCAGGAGTTGTGAGTGTTGTTTCTGTTTGGTTTTAAAAACCTGTTTCCATGTACCTTTGACAAAGAAGAAGGACAACTTACGAAACAAAATGGAAGTAGCCATCCCAGAGCGCCCCCACTATTGAGTAAGTGGGTGGACTCTCAACTTGGTTCCCCTTTCTGTCCTTCCTTCTGATGGGCCTGGGGCGGGGGCTGTGGAGAGCAAACACCACCCAGCTCCATCTCTGCAGATGGAGCTGGCCCCCTGCTCCAATGAGGACCCTGTGCACAGAGGCCCCATGAGATGTCTCCAGAGGGAGCTGGGGCTGTGAGTTGGGGAGTGATCCCCCCTGCTGGCCAGGCACCACTCCGGCCTGGGGTAGAGCCTCCCCACCCAAGGCAGGTCATCACAGGCCTGTTGCCATACCCTCCCGGGCACTTTCTCAGGCCAAGGAGCACCAACCAACAACAAGGCATGGTAAGCAGGCACCCTGGCAGCCCGTCTCCCACAGGAAGAAGCTGTGTCCCACAGGGCGGGCGCGAGGGCCAGTGTGGTGGGAGAGACACCTGAACCCTGGCTTCTCTGGTTAGGTAGGACACCCAGGGCCAGGCAATGCAGGCCCTTCCTGCATCCTTCCTTCCTGCTCCCCAGCGGGGCCCACACACCTCCAACCTTCCTCACCCCAGACTTTGTCCCCGTGGGCCCGCTATCAGCCACAGACACTGAGAGTCACGGACAGTCTTTGTCACTTAAGAAGCCAATCTGGCCGGTAGCTAGAGCCCCCTGTGCCAGCTGTCCAAGCCTGTGGGCAGCGCACCCCACTGCTCAGGCTGCGAATGTGGTCTGGGACTCGGTGGATGTGGGGTCTTGTTCCTGCAGCCACTTACAGGGCACGTCCCTCCTGCCACCTGGGCCTCAGTCTCCTGGCCAATAAAATTCTCCAGGGAGGCAAATTGTGCTAAACAAAACCCTGGCATTTGGAGGGGTTGGGGAGCTTCGTGGCTTTTACCCAAGCTCAATTCAAATATGATTTCCAAAACATATTTTAAAGGACTCAAATATTTGTAATAAGCATCAACGTGTAGATTTAGAAATGACACGTGATTTTCACATGTCGGAGCCCACTTGTGTTCACGATTTCCTTAGCAGCACGCAAATATGTTGCCAATTCAAACTTAGAAAATAAATTGAAACGAACTTAGAAAATAAACTGAGTGCCGCTCTTGTCAACTGCCTGCACTGGGGCCCTGGGCTCTGCCGAATTTTGTCTGGACAAAGGGTCTGACAGGCATCAGGCTCTGTCACCACAGGGGGGACAGGAGGATCAAACCAGTGCTTCTTGCGGAATGCCATCTGTGTCTAGCCCCGGCGCTGGGGGACAGGGTTGCGGGGGGCTCCCCAGCGGATCGTGGAACATCTTGAGATCCTAGTCAGAGCAGTGCCACTGACTGGCAGAGATTTGCAGGGTCAGTTCTGGAAGTCACTAGCAGGTGACGGCTCTAGGCTGATCTGCAGGAGGTAGGGTCGGCTTTCAGCGCCCGAGTGGAGGGAACAGAACTTCCCTGCAGCTGCCGGGAGCCATGGCTCAGACACCCAGGCCTGGGGCCAGAAACAAATACTCATAAGGCCAGGGCACACTTCCGAGGTGCCAGGTGCCATGCAGCCTGCCACCTCCCCCGTGGGAATGCATTGTTTCTCACATCTGCATGAGGAGGCTTAGCCTCCTTTTACAGGTGAGGAAACTGAGGCAGAGATGGTTTACACCCCCCCCCCCCCCCCCCACCCCATCCTGTGGCTCGTGAGCAGTAGTGCTAGGAGTCAAACCCTAAGCCAGAGTGGAACCCAGGGAACGGCACCTGCCCAGGTGATTCAGGTGATCCACAAAGAAGTCCTTCACTGCTTTGTACAGGGTTCCAGGGCCTGGGATACTGGACTCGGGTGCTAATATTTCTGACCAGCAGTGGTCTTCTCATAAGCATTCCCTTTTTGCTGGCGTTTAATCCATTGGGTGGCTGTGGATGAACAATGTCGGAGAGGGGTCTCTGACGCCTGGCACAGGCAAGCCCCTGCTCCTTCCTTCGCTTCCCTTCCCCCATCAGGAAGGGGGGGGGCTGGACTTGACGACATCTGGGTGCCCTTCCTATTCTGACGTCCTGTAACTGACTGGCAGTCTGGGGGACGTGGGAGGGGTCAGGGGTCGGAGTGGGTCCGCCGGCCTCCAGACCCCACAGTCTGAGCTTCCAAGAAGTCGTGGGAGTGGCCACGCGGGCACAAGAAGGGGGTGTGTGGGGTACAGTGACTGCCGGGCAGAGCAGCATCTCAGAGGGAAGAGAGGAAGGAGATGGAGGTACCCTGATGGGGGGGTCCCCCTGTGACGTGGTCCCCATCCAGTCACACCAGCTGTGACAAAGAGCCACAAGGGAATGTGGTCTGGGAGACTGCGGAGCTCATTTACCTCAGGCTAAAAATAGTGCCTTCTCTGCAGCAGGTGGGTGACTCAGCAAGCCCTGGGAAAGCTCCTGGGCAGAGAAGACATGATGCCTGGAGGCCTTGCTTTCCCCCAAGTGCCAGAACAACAGGAAGGCTGATGGACAGGGGCAGAAACATAGGATATATTTGGCAACTCCTCCTGGGCGAACTGAGTTCTCCCCGCTCCCCTCCCCCAGACTCACTGTTCAAAATGAAATTGCTGTTCCAGGCCCAGTCTTGTGCTAGCTTTCTCCCAGGGCTTAAAGGGTGAGGAGAGCGCGGAGGGTGTGTGCGGGTGGGAGGGTGTTCGTCCCCACCTGGCTGGGGGGCGGGGGACGAAATAGGCCAGGCGCCGTCTATCCTGTGGTCTGCCTTGGCCTTTGACTCCCACCTTGGCCCCCTGCCCACCTGCCGTGGGACCGCAGGAGAGCTGCTGATGCCCTGGCCGTTCTCTGCCATGCTCTGTGCCCAGGGAAAAGGTAAGTGCTCCCTTCTTCCCATCCCAGGCTCTTCAGGAAGCAAGCACAGTCCTGGCCTTCTAGATACATCTCCAGAGGCTCAACGGAAGCTGAGGAACGAGGCAGTTATCTGGAGAATTTGCCCTGCCTCAGGCAGCTCTCTGAGCAGATTGCTGTGTAATGGCAAGAGGCAGGACCAGCACCAGGAGTCGTTCCTGCCAGTCACTTGGCTGTGTGACCTTGAACAAGTCCATTTTCCTCCCTGGTCTCCAGTTTCTCCTCTGTTTATCCACTTATTTAATCTCTTCCACAAATAGGCCTTAAATGCATACCTGTGCATTCCATGCTAGACACAGGAAAATAACAAGGATGGAGGATTCCAAATGTCTAGGGAGTCTCCACACCTCTCCCTATCAAACACTGGCACTATTTCTCCATCCCCTGACTCTGGGATGGCCTTGTAACTTGCTTTGACTAACAGGATGCTACAAAAGTGACATGTGACTTTCGTTCTCACCCTCTTGGAGCCCAGCTGCCACTGGGGAAGCCTAAGCTAGCCTGCCAGAGTGGTCACACAGAAGGGAACTGAGGTGCCCACACCGACAGCCTCGGCCAGCTGCCCGTCATGTGGGTGAGGCCAGGGGGGGCCCCCAGCCCCCAGCAGACTCCCAAACCACCGGCAGCAGAGATAAGCCATCCCAGCCAAGCCTTGCCCAACTCGTCAATCCAGAGAATTGTGAGCCATTGAACGGTTCCAGTTTTAAGCCACTGTTCTGGAGTGTTTGTTACGGAGCAAAAGATAATCAAGGTAATTAGCATTTTGACATATGGACCACTGTCTATGTGCCAGGAGCTATATTAAATGTTTTACACGTATTATCTTTATTTCTCACATCAGCCATGTGAGGCAGGCATTGTTATCTTAATTTCCACTTGACAGATGAAAGCACTGAGGCATGAGAAAGAGAAGGAACTTGACCAAGATGGCAGAACAGGTGAGTGGTGGGGCTGGGGTTGGAGGCCCTGCAGGTCGGGCCTCAGAGCCCACACCGCTAGCCCCTACGCTGTGTAGAACAGAGCAGCTATGGTTCTTGCCCTCGTGGAGTTGACGGTCTAGGGGGAGACGGGCGGGAAACACACAGAGAAAGGAATATACAAGCACAAAGAGTGGTAAGTAGTGTGAAGAAAGTGGGTGTTATGTTTAGTCCCAGGGGAGCCCTCCGCAGAGCGCTGAGGATGGAAGGGGGAGACTCTGAGAGAAATGCAGATCCCTGGGCCTCGCTGCCTGGTTGAGGGCCGTCCCTGGGCCTCGCTGCCTGGTTGAGGGCCGTCCCTGGGCCTCGCTGCCTGGTTGAGGGCCGTCCCTGGGCCTCGCTGCCTGGTTGGGGGCCCGGCCGTCTTTTTTTTTTTTTTTTTTTAATGTGCCCCCTGGGTGATTTTTCTTATCAGAGAAATTTGAGAAACACAGTTCAGTGGAATCACCTGAGGAGATTAAGAAACATAGCTGCCCAGCCCGCATCCTGAGATTATGACTCAGTTGGTCTAGAGTGAGCCCAGAAATCAGTATTTTTAAAAGCTCCCAGGGTGATTCTAATGTATAGCACAGGATTAGAACTGATTCCAGAAGATTCTACAAGGTCCTAGACTGTTTTTCTATATCTCTTTATAAGGTAATCCCAGGATTACCTGGTGCTTATTAAACTGTTCTTTTAGTGATTTAATACTGTGGAGGGAGGGCCTGAACTGAGCCTGAGGTAAACCCTTGCTCAGGGACTCGCCCCTGATTGAATGGACCCCTCCTCACGGACCCCCTTGCCAGATAACTTTCCCAGGGCTCCTGCAGGGGCTCCCCATGGCTTCCAAGTCCCCTTTAACTTTGATTTGTTTTAACGTGGAGCATTCCTTTAATGGCTGAGAGAAGTTGCTTACCTCCCACAAACATTTGCCCTTCTGTAGGCTAGCCAGACAGCCCCTTGGTTTTTTGTTTATTTGTTTTTTAAAGATATATTTATTCATTTTAGAGAGAGAGAGAAAGACCTCGGGCAGGAAGGGCAGAGGGAGAGAGAATCCCCAAGCAGACACCCTGCTGAGCGTGGAGCCTGATGTGGGGCTCCATCCCAGGACCCTGAGATCATGACCTGAGCCGAAATCAAGAGTCTGACAGTTAACCAACTGAGCCACCCAGGTGCCCCGGCAGCCCCTTGGTTTTATTCTCTCTTTCTGACGTCCCAGCTCAGGGACCTCTGGGGCATCGATTCCCCACTGTGAGAAGGATGGCGTCTGTGGTATGGCCACGAGAGGAGATGTGTTGGTACATAGACAGTTTCTTGTCTGGTTTCTTACTCTTCTTCCAAAGGAGGCCGGAAAACCACTGGGGGTTGCTCCTGCTTGATTCAGACCAAAGAGTATGAAAGAATCTGCTCTTGGCTTGGGGCCTGCCAGGCTCGGGCCTGGAGAAAGCTCCTGGAGGCGAGAGGGCAGAGAGGGACCAGAAGAGGCCTAGCCTAGCTGCAGCCCTGGGGAGCATGCCGCCTGGCCCGGGCGAGCAGAGGTGGTGTGCTGGCAACACAGGTGTGAGCTCTGGCACCTGGGAGCCTCGATTCCTCGTTCTGCAGTGTGGGTTGTGCTCGCAGTGCGGGGGCGGGGGGACGAGAACTCAGGGTTCACAGCAGGGCCTGGGCATGGTAGGCACTCTCTAACGGGGTTCTCGTTCCTCTTCTTTGGGACAGATACACAGAAATGCACTTGACACTCTTTTTTTTTTTTTTTTTTAAAGATTTTATTTATTTCAGAGAGAGAGAGAATGAGAGACAGAAAGCACGAGGGGGAAGGGGGTCAGAGGGAGAAGCAGACTCCCCGCCGAGCAGGGAGCCCGATGTGGGACTCGATGTGGGACTCGATCCCGGGACTCCAGGATCATGACCTGAGCCGAAGGCAGTCGCTTTAACCAACTGAGCCACCCAGGCGCCCTGCACTTGACACTCTTGAGGAAGACAGAGCCTGTTGGGATAGACCCCAGGAAATGTCCTGCAGGGGCTGGGACAGACCCCAGGGACCGTGGCCCATCCCTGGAGGCCCCAGATCTCCCAAGAGACTCCAAGAGCAGAGAGGTCTGCCCTGCTCGCCTGGCCTCACACTCCGAGGGCTCTCTGGGCGGCCCTGTGGGGCACAGCCTGCACTTCCAGGGGGCAGAATGAGGCTGTGACTCGTTCTCAGGCCCCGGCTCTCAGAAAGAAAGGGTCTGCTTGGGGGTGTGGCTGGGAGGGAGCCAGGCCAGAGGGCGTAGGGAAAAACGGGGTGCTCCAAGACCGCTTAACTCAGGGAGAAATCATCCCGGGAAGGGGCCAGTTTAAAAACACAACTGCGCTGGTGGTCTCTGCTGTCTTCTGACCCATCCTTCCAACTGGAAGCGTGATGGGAGGCCCCACCGGCCAGGTCAGGCAGGACCCCCTTCCTGAGCCCTGGGTGAGACCTGCGGTGGGCACCACCCCGGGAGGCAGGCAGAGCCAGGGTTTTGCCATCATGTCTTGTTCTCTCGACCCCCTACTCTCCTCCCCAGCCGCCCCCTCCTCACCAAGCCAACTAGGGACTGTTACCAGGACAACTTCTTCTATATGGCACAAATAGTTTTAAATAGTGCAGAGGTAGGGGTGCCTGGGTGGGTCATAGGGTTGAGCTGCTGACTCTTGGTGTCAGCTCAGGTCGTGATCCTGGTGTCCTGGGATCGGGCTCCATCCACATCAGGCTCCATGCTCAGCATGGAGTCTGCTTGAGGATTCTCTCTCCCGCTCCTTCTACCCCTCCCCCCACTTGTGCACTTGTGTGTGCATGCACGCTCTCTGAAATAAATAAATAAATTTTAAAATTAAATAAATAAATAGACAGATAGTGCTATGGGCCAGTAGCAGTGGCCCTGGGTATCAATTTGTATGTGTTAACCTGCATGGGGGTAGGTTAGGACTCTGAGGAGGAAATTTGGTGAGTAGTAGGGGTGGGGCAGGGAGAGAAGCAAGGGGCCCAAGTCTGACCTTCTATATCACTAAAATTTTGGTTGGATGTAATAGAAAACACAATGTTTTGCTTAATGCAAAACCAGAATGTATTGGCCTTGGAAATGAAGTGCAAGGGAGCATGGTTGGCTTCAGACAAGGCTTCATTAGGAACTCTAAACAATGTCATCAAGGCCTGCTGTTCCCTGTTGTCTTTGGGCTCAGCTCTTCTCCAGGTAACAGCTCAAGCCTGGGCAGGTTCCACACCCTGGGGGCAAGATGGCTTCAGAAGCTCCAAGCCTCTCACCCTCTCCTCAGGTCAAAGAACCAGTCGGCTTCTCTGAGAGCCCCAAATTCTGGAACTGAGTTTCATTGGCTCTGATTGGCCTGACCTTGGTCGTATGCCCATCCCTTAATCAATGACAGCCAGGGGGATGGCATATCCTAAGGTGGGGTGGATCTGTGTGGGACAGGGATCCGCAGAGGGAGCTTGGTCGTGGTGGGGTTGGGGGCCGTTTCTCTGGAGTCATAACCTGAGTAGAGTTACTGTGAGTGAGTGAATGGAAACAGGCTGAGAAGAAACACTGACTCCTTACTCTCTGTAGAGAGAAACCCCAGGGTTTCTCTGGGGCCTGGGCTGCAAACTGAGAGAGGGGTCTTCTGCCTATTTCGGCTCAGAGCACAGAACCGCGTTGCGCTGGGGAGGACCAAGGGCCTGCCACGTCGGCCCGCTCCAGGGGTTCTAGCCTTCTCAGGGAAGCAGGGACCTCACGGAGTACCCCAGGCAGTGAGAGAGACGAGGTCCCTGCCTTAGTTGTCTGGTACCTAGCAGACAACAAGGAGGTCAGCAGACTGGCTGTGGGCACCCATGTGACACCCAAGGAACTTGCAGAGATGATGGGGGATGGGGTGGCAAGTATACTGGGGTCCCCTGTGGGAGAAAAGGGCGGCGTCCTTGGTATGTGTACCTTTGCTGGCTATGACCCTTCAGTCTAGGGGTCAAAAGATTTGGATTCTGCTCATTGCCAGACTGTTTGTTAGCCTATGGCCTTGGGCAAGGCCTTCTCTCTTTCTTGGCCTCAGTTTACTCCTCCGTAAAATAGGAGTGTTATCAACCACCTCAAGAGTTGACATGGAAATCAGGTGAGCCAGGGCAGATGAAATGGGGAAAGGCTGAAGTGTGCCTGTTAACCCTCTTTAACCTGATTGCTGGAGGCCTGAGGGGGACGGGGGCCGAACGTTTGTGCCTGGAGGTATTCTCATCAGGAGGAAAAGCCGAGAAGAACAAGCCCTACGTGTGCCCAGGGGAAGCTGGTGGCCCCAAGAGACCCTGGGGGCCAGGCTGCCAGCCAGGGATGTGGGCGGCTCTCTGGGCCACTCCCCTTCCCTGCCACTGAGTCAGAGGAAGGGACTCAGGCTGGGCATCAGCCGGGCAGGTTTTACCAGTTGACCGGAGAAGGGAGGACTCGAGAGAGAAGGAAAAGCGAACACAAACAACCTCCTCCCACGGGCCCCAGCACAGATGCCAATCTTCGTCTTCAGCACTGGGGGAGTGTGCATGGGCCCCAATCTGCACTTCCTCCTGGCCTCTCCCCAAAGCCCAACAGCGGGGCCCTCTGGGTGGGGATTGCATGTTTCCCAGGATGCAGCTGGTCACAGGGACCCAGCCCTCTTCTCGCCCTGACCACCCACTCTCCAAGGCCTGGGTTCCCTCTGTACTCCTCCTGATCTGGTGTCCACACCACCTCGCTCCCATGCCAGAGCCTGGCCTGCCAGATTCAGCCTCTTGGAGAGCTGACAGGTGGAAATGTCTTCTCTCTGCCATGCTTGACCTTTCAGTCCACCTATGAATCAACTGGTATTGGATGGAAACACTTCTTTTCCATATTTGCCCCAGGCTGGGCAGCTTGCTCTTCCTTGCCGAGGAAAGGCCATTCTGTTTGGCCAGTACTGGAGGCCCCCAGGGGTCTCAGACCATGTCCACAGAGAATAGTCATTACAGTGGGAAAGTCATGGGTATGGAGTCAGACTGGATTGTAGCACCTGTGCTGGTCAGCTATGCAATTTTGGACAAGCTAATTTACTTCTCTAAGCCTCAATTTCCTTATCTGGAAACAGTATGGTCGTGCCTTACAGGTGGCTGTGAGGACTGGAGATAAGAAGTGCAAAGCTCCTAGCAGGGGTCAATAGATGAACCTTCCTGTCCTTGCACACCTTATCACGTATTACTTTCATGTTTCATTCCCTTCTCTACCCAAAATGATCAGCTTGTTTGCTCAGCAATCATGTGTCGAGAGTCTACTTTGCACCAGGGACAATTATCTTTATCTCCATGGCCTTGGGAAATTGCCAGGAGCTCATTTGATTCAAGAGACTACGGTGGCTTGGAGAGAGTAAGAGTTAGAAGGCTACCAGGGGGTAGAGCCAGGAGTTGATGTTGGGTCTTCAAGAACTTATGGTAACCACATTCCACGGGTTTCCATGGACTGTCGCTCTGCCTGGAATGTCCTCCCACCTCGTCTCCTTTCCGGATGCGATCAGTCATTCAAGGTCTCATTCCTTCCATCGCCTCCATGACACCTTCTGATCAGTGAGGACACTTGTGGTTGCAAGTGATAAGAAATTTCATCCCAAGCAGGCTTAAGGAAAAAAAAAAAAGGAAGTTTTTGCTTCAAGTAACCCAAAAGTCCAGGTCACCTTATTTAAGGGAAGGTTAACTAATAGCTCAACTAATGTCTGTATTTTCCTTCTCTCTGGATCTTGGCTCTGCCTTCTTTCCTGACAGTGGAGTGCCCAGCCCCCCACGGTAGTAAAAGTGCACAGCAGTTCCAGCGCTCATGTTCTTGCAAGTTTCGGGCAGAGTGAGAGGATGAATCTTAATTTCTCCAAGGCTCAAACTTAGTCTCAAAATCGAGACACATGATCTCTGATCATCTTGAGATGGGTCAGGTGCCCATTCCTGAACCAGTCTTATGTCCCGGGGGTCAGAGTCCGCGGCTTAGCTTAGACCTAAATCACATGACTCTCTGGAGATGCTACCCTCTGGAGGGAAAGTGAGCTGTGCTCACCAGGAGACAGGAGAGGGGATGCTGATGGCAAAACCACAGATCTCCACAAGCTATTGTTACTTTTCCCCTTTTCTGAATTCCTGCATTCCTGTTTTGCTTTTTTTTAAAAAAACTTATTTATTTATTTGAGAGAGAGGGGGCAGGGAGGAGCAGAGGCAGAGGGAGAGGGACAGAGAATCCCAAGAAGACTCCCTGCTGAGTGTGGAGCCCAACGCGGGGCTCAATCCCAAGACCCCAAGATCACGACCTGAGTCGGACGCTCAACCAACTGAGCCACCTGGGCGCCCCAATGTTCCCGTTTTTCTGCTGGACATCTCTGGTGCGCAGCAAACTCCTTGAGGCCAAGGCCCCACTGTGTGACCCTGAGCTCTTAGGAAAGCCCCTGGAAGAGAATGGGTGCCAACGACATACTTTCAACTGACTAAAGTGTTTGTTCAGAACTTGTTGCATCTAGTCCCCTGCCAGTTGTATCAGGATTTACCTGAGGAAAAGAGAAACACTCTAGCCATTTTAAGGAGGAGGGGGTTTATGACTGGGTATTACATGACGTACAGAATCACTGGGAAGGTTGAAGCTCTAGGCTGAGCTTTTAGGAAGGACCCTGTAGGTCACACTGAGGAACTGGGCCACCCATCAGAAGACACCGCAGTCACGAAAACTTTCTTCTACCAGCTCCAGCACCACCGTGTGCCTGACGTGATCCAGGCACACTGGTGCCCATGTCCGGCCTCTCAACACCCACCAAGTCGGCCACTGGACCCTTGAGTTTTGCTGACCCCACTGAGGTAAAAGCAGGCTTGACAGCAAAAGGAGAAATAGTTAGAAGTTTGGCCCCCACCATCTTTCCACTTTCACATCTCATGTGAGTCATGTAGTCAAACCTGAATCGTATCTGGAATCTAGGAGAAATGCAGTTGTGTTTTTAAAACAGAGTATTTTGTAGAGCAATTTTAGCAAAGTTGAGCAGGAAGTACAGAGTTCCCGTAGAGTCCCTGGCTCCACACGGGCGCAGCCTCGTCCCCCCTTAGCTTCCCCCACAGGGTTGGGACACTTGTTACAATTGATGCACCTACACGGACACATCATGGTCATCCGCGGTCCCTATTTACATTCGAGTTCACTCTTGGTGCTGCACATTCTATGACTTTTGACAAATGCATAATGACATGTACCTACCAATATAGTATCATACAGAGTATTTTCACTGCCCTAAAAATCCTTTATACTCTGCTTGTTCATCCCTCCCTCACCACTAACCTCTGGCAATCACTGATCTTTTTTTCTTTTCCCAGAACTTTAGTATTTTCATCCTGGAGGATCCACGTTTTGAGAGACTTGATTTAGGACAAGGTAGGTAAGGGAACAGACCCAAAGCCACTATATCTTAGCTCAGCTGCTTCCTAGCTGTGTGACCTTGAGCAAGTTACTTCACCCCTCTGTGCCCTTGGATGCTCTTTTCTATTAACAGTCCCTCCTCATAAGATTGATATGAGCAGTTAGTGAAATAATTCACATAAAGTGCTTGACAGTATCTGGCACGTGGTAAAAACTCAACGAATGTCTGCTTCTTAGTGATGAACTCAAAGCAGCCATATCCTGGATACAATTTCTTTTCTTTTCTTTTTTTTTTTTTTAAAGATTTTATTTATTTATTTGAGAGAGAGAGAATGAGAGATAGAGAGCACGAGAGGGAAGCGGGTCAGAGGGAGAAGCAGACTCCCTGCCGAGCAGGGAGCCCGACGCGGGACTCGATCCCGGGACTCCAGGATCATGACCTGAGCCGAAGGTAGTCGCTTAACCAACTGAGCCACCCAGGCGCCCCCTGGATATAATTTCTGTGAAGGGGATTTTTATTTATTTATTTGAGAGAGTGAGAAACAGCATGAGAGGGGAGATGGCCAGAGGGAGAAGCAGACTCCCCGCCCGACGTGGGACCCGATCCCGGGACTCCAGGACCACGACCTGAGCCGAAGGCAGTCGCCCAACCAACTGAGCCATCCAGGCGCCCCTTCCCTCTCAACTTTTGATTTTGGAAAATTTCAACCTACAGAAAAATTGAAAGAGGAATACAATGAGCACCTGTACCCCTTTCACCTAGATTCATCAACCGCCAACACTTTGCCACATTTGTTTTCTTTCCCTCTCTCTTTCAGGAAGTGAGCTGCAAGCTTGATGACAATTTACCTCTGACCAGATGAGCTATTATCTCAGAAAAACAAAAACACTCTCCTCCACAACTGTTATCACACTCAATAAATTTAAGTTGATGCAATAATATTACCTCATAAATATACCTCCTCCTGAGGTCCCCCCAGCTCAGTGCCCACCCCAGGCCCTGCCTCTGACCCTATCTGTGCAGATGCTAAAAAGGGCTAATCTTTGAGCCTTCCTTGGGATAGGGTCTGTATGTCTTGGCAAGTTCTCAGCCTAAGCATCTGTTTCTGACTGGGGGTAGGAGTGAAACACCAAGGGGTAGACAGTGTGAGGGGCCAGGGCCATGCTCCATGGACACCAGGCCCCAAACACTGACATGAAGCGACCTCTAGAAGCCATCAAGTTCAACCCCAATCTCCCCGAAGAGGAGACGGAGGCCCCAGAGTAATGAAATGACCTGTCCAAGGGCTCATGAATTCAAAACGCCTGCCGGGGGAGGGGGTGGAGGTGGGTTAGACTGGCTGCCTAGGAAGGTCTCGTGGGGGAGCCATGAGTGGAGAATGGACACAGGCCGAGAACATACCCCCATGTGTCAGGGTCTGCTCCTCAGGTCCCAGAAGCAGAAACTAGGTTTGTTGAGGACACCCAGAGGTGACTGCCACCTTGGACTTGGCTGATATTAGCCAAATTCTGGAGACCAGAGTCTAAACCAGAGTCCCTCATATGAATGGCGTTGGCAAGGGAAGAGTCCAGTGAGTCCATCTCGTCATTCCCTGGAGGCTGCTTGGCACACCTTCCTTCCGGGAGGCATAGTGCCACCTTTTTGTTCTTTGAATTCATTTCCTGTCCCCCCTGCAGACCAGTGCCTCTCCCTTATACCCTCTGACCCATTCTTTCTCAGAAGGGACACTGCACAATTTGTGAGCCTGTGCCCTCGATGTTCATCCATCACGTCATTTCTGACATCTCATCCAGATTGCCTTGTTTAGAGTCTAGGTGTTCCCAAACCGTTTCAAACATATAATCCCAATAGTCTCTGGGATTGGAGTGTTTCAAAAGATTCATACAATCATTCAACCGAGTATTTGGGGATCACTCATTAAATGCCAGGCTCCAGGGAGACAATAGTGAGCAAGATGATGGAAGACCCTTATCAGGAAAGTGATGTTACCGAATAGTCAGCTTATATACAGGACTGTAGCTGGGGCTGGAGAGGGGCTACGGTGGGGGCTGGGGACCAGTGAGGGCCCTGTTGCTCTGAGCCCCTCAGAGGCCCTGGTGGCCAGATTAGGGTGCTGGCCACGGGGTTAAAGAGAAGTGAACAGATCTGAGGAGACAACGTCAAGGGGCTTTATTGGTGGGCTGAGGCCGCACCGCATACTGCTTAAGAGCTGCTTAAGAGCACAAGCTCTGGGACCTGACTCTCCCACTCTCTGGCAAGGTGTGTAGCCTCCCCTGGCCTCGGTTTCCTTGTCTGTAAAATGGTGACAATAACTTTACATCATAGGATTATAGGTTGAGGAGACTGGGCAAGTATAGTCTAGCTTGGTGGAAACCAGGTGCTGCTCCTGAGCTGGGAAGTGCAGGAGCATGTGGGATTGGTGTGCAAGATGCTCTCATCCCATTTGGGATTCTTGATTCTAAGGACCCTGTGTAAGGCACCTAACCGGAGCTGCTCAGCAGGCGGTTGGATGTTGGGTCCCAGGCTCCAGAGAAAAATCTGTGCTGGATTTTCCATTTCATTTAGACTTCTTCTGATTCATTCTTTTAAATTTAGGCTGTATGGGTCACAGCGTTCATGCATGGCTCACAGGCAGTGATGGACTTGGGGCTAGAACTCAGTCTCCTTTATCGGAAATCCTTCTGCTTCAATCAGGCTGTGCCCTCTACTCCAAGAGTCAATAGCTTCTATGTATCAACTCTTGCTATTATCAGGTACTATGCTGAGCATGTACCTGGATCCTCTCCTTTGGACCTCATGACTCTCCGAGATAGCTATTATTAGAGAGGAAGAAGCAGAGGGGAGCTTCAGAAAGTTAAATGTGTTGCCTAGGATCACAGTGTAAATGGCCGAGGGTCTGTCCAGCTTCCATGCCCACTCTCAGAACTTATATTCTAGGGCAGCTCTGTCCAGTAGAATTTTCTGTGATGATGGAATGTTATATTTGCCCTGTTCAATAGGGTAGCCACGAACCACATATGCAGATGAGGAACCAAATTTTTAATCTTATTCTATTTAAAATAATTTAAATTTAATAGCCACATGTGGGTAGTGGCTACCGTGTTGGACAGCACTGTCCCAGTCCTTCCAGAAGGTCAAGAAAGACCTAGAACTTCTCCTCATGTCTTGTTGCAGTTTAATGGTTCATAGTTAGGGACAGGATCCTTCTTATGCAAAACGTGGTTTCTGCCACAGGCTACTGAGCTCCTCACAATAGTCAGGCATGCTAGCCCTCGAGGGTTAAAGAGATATTTCCTGCTGCCCACGGTGTTGAGAGGCACCAGATGGGAAAGTTGGATGGTGTGGGAGGTGTGAAGGCCCCTGGTGGCTTCTGTGACGGGGAGAGGAAATGCCCTTTTGTGGCATCCTGGAAGGCCAGCCCCCAACCCCCCCCCCCCCCCCCCGCCCCGGGCTGGGAGACAAGGAGCACCGAAGACTTCCCGGGATGGCCGGCCCACAGTAGGGACCACCCCTGGGGCATAGTCGCTGGAAGCGAAGGGAGCGTTGAAGAGAGGACCAGAGCAGGCTGGATGGGGCAGCAGGGGCAGCAGGGGCAGCAGGTGAGGAGGTGCCGGGACGGTGCAGATGGTCTGGCTGAGGGGGAGGGGAGGAGCGGCAGGGGCTGTCGGCAGAGGGGTGAGGGGCGCTGTGCAGACAGTGGGGACCAAACAGGCTTGGGCAGAAGCAGCGCCCATGATCCCTTGCCCATCTGGAAGTAAAGACCCTTCGTGTAAACCAGTTGCTTGTGCCCTGCCACCGTCAGCAACAGCCTCATAAACCTAAGTAAACAGAGGCCAAGAAGAGGCTTGTTGCTGCGTCAGCAGCACCTTCTGTGGTTGCAACAGTGCCTTAGTTACCCTCCTTCCCCCAGCAGGATGATTTTCTAATTACATCCAGTCAGGGACGTCAAGTGTGTTTCCCACTGCATTTCATTTCCGGGCCTGTTGAATGCAGAATTAATTTTTAATCGCCCTGGAAGTGTTGAGTTTAATTACTCAGATTGAAAATGACAAGGAGAATAGGACTCAGGGGTAACTTTTTGGGGTGCTTGTTGGGAATGGGGAGCAGATATCTTTTCAGAAGTCTGTTGAAGGGCATGTCTTGGCTGCGCAGCAGGCCCACAGTATGCCCAGCTCAGCAGTAGACAGGGTCAGAGAGGAAGCAGAAAATGTGGTCACCGGAGAAGCCCAGGCTTCGGCTGGACAGAGTCTTACCCAAGCACACAAATCAGAAGAAGGACCCAGTCCAAGACCTCCTGTCCTCAAGGTCTCAACGGTAGAGTGAAGGCTGTTCATCAGTTCACTCAACCCACTGCTCTTTGGGCTATGTCACCATGTCCATCCAAGTCCAAAAGTCAATCACTAGTCTTCATTGTATAGTTTCTACGTGGCAGCTGGGAGTAAACACGGTTGCCCCCGACGGTCGTTCCCCTTTCCTGTTTGGACGTGGGTAATCTTGCCTCTGCCACATGGCCAGGTGCTTGACTATGTGGTCAGTTGGGGGCCATCCCCCATTTTCCTTACAGAGGTTGCTGTAGGTGTGGGCATGTGATGCCATCTTGGCCAATGAATTGTGGGAAAAAGTCAAGGGGCGGGTTCTGGGAAAGGTCTTTTTTTAGTTCTCAAAGTGAGACACACAGGAGATGCCCCTTTTCTCTACTAGGTATTGTTGTATCTTGGTGTGAGGATTTGAGGTCTGGGACTGGGTGGCAGCCATAGTTTCACCGTGAGGAGATCCCCTTGAGAATGTGGCTGACATTCTGAAGATGGTAGAGCCTGAAGAGCCTGGGTCCTCGGTTACGCCCCTGATTGAACCAATCCTGGAACACCCTATCAAGACCCTTTTGTGAGGTGAGGTAATAAATTCTATGTGGCTGTAGTCATCTTGAGTAAAGGTTTCTGTTTCTTGTGGCCCAGGGCATCTTAAGTGAGACCCAGACACTGTGCCAGTGCTTCACATCCATTGCTTATGTGTTGCAGAAACAAATACAAATTAAGACCTGGGTCCTGGGCGCCTGGGTGGCTCAGTCGTTAAGCGTCTGCCTTCGGCTCAGGTCATGGTCCCAGGTCCTGGGATCAAGCCCCACATCAGACTCCCTGCTCCGCGGGAAGCCTGCTTCTCCCTCTCCCACTCCCCCTGCTTGTGTTCCCTCTCTCGCTGTGTCTCCCTCTGTCAAGTAAATAAATAAAATCTTTTTTAAAAAGTCTTTAAAAAAAAAAAAAGACTTGGGTCCTGCTCTCAAGGGGCTACAGTAGAATGGTAGAAAATGGGGTGTAGTGGGTGTGTTGAGCTGAGGGTGACCAACTGCACCCTGCAGGAGGATTCAGGGAAGGCTTCTTGGAGGAGGTGGTATTTAAAGGAAATCTTAAAGGAAAAAAAGTTAGGCAGCAAAGGAGGTGGAAGGGGCATTTCAGGCCAGAGATCACCATGAACTGAGGGCAAGCTGTGATAGCCTGGGGCCTCCTGAGGACCCCAATGGAGTGACCCTGCAGTCTTGTCTGGGCTGGGGCCAGGGAGAGGCAGGGGAGGCATCTGAGGCACTTCCACAAGCCTGTCGGCGAGCACCTACTTTGATACGGTGTCCTAGGCATCTCACCTTGCCCTGAAGGTGTCGGTGCTGGAGGAGTGGGCAAGGGACAGATCTGGGAGGGCTCCTAGCAGCTCTGTCCTGGTAGTGATCAGCAGCCTTCGAAGGGTGTCCAGGGTTTTCGAGACATCTCCTTGGCCAGAGTATGAAGCGGCACTTGCAAGGAAGTGAGGTGGAAATGGGGCAGGTCAGCAAACTAGGCTTTTGGGGGTGGGGCACAGAGAAGTCAGCGGGGACTAGAAAAGCGACCCATGCAGCAGGCTGTGGCAGTGTCCACTGCTGACTTCAGAGGCCTGTGGGGGTGGCCTGGCCTGGCGTTTAACCACAGCCGCGCAGTGGTTCCGGCCCTAGGTCGCGGGGAGCCACAGAGACTGGACGGTGCCAAACAGAGTCCTGGGGGGCTGGGACCAGGTCTGCAGTGTTTTCTGTGTTCCCTGTGGCTTCGACATCTGTGGTTTCCACTCCTGGTCTTCGATCCCTGCTCCTGGCCCTCCCTGCACCCGCCTACGGACAGTGGGGAGGACAGTCCGCCGGGCCTGAGGCTGCGGGAGGGCAGAGTCATGGCTGTTGAGGTTCACCGTGCCAGGCACGGGGGCCAAACCTTGCATATCCATCCCCACTTTATCCTCCCAACGTCCCATGAGGTGGGGTGTTGTCTCTGGTGCTCTTCGGGTCTGTTGAGGACGTTCTATGTGCCCAACGCTGGAGATACAGCATTGACTTTACAGACTTGCCCTCCTGAGCTTTCATTCTGTTGCAAGCCGGTGTCAGAGAAACATGTCAGCCCGGCCTCCACAGACTCGAGCACAGGTAGGCTTTTGTAACTAAGACAGCAAAGGGTCCATCTTAGGCATAATGGGAGCCAGGAGCTCAGGTGAAGTCATTGAGAATCTTCTCCTCTAAGGGTCTCTCGTTGCTGCCTCTTTTTTTTTTTTTCCTTTGCTTTGTTGTTGTTTTTTTTTTCTCTCTCAGGCAGGGTCTTCGTGTGCAGTGACAACATAGCCACAAGCAGCCCTGGGCTTGCACCCCAACCACCGAAAAGAGAGCCTTTCTTTCTTAGCGGGTCCAGCAAAAATCCTCAGCCTAATTCTCACTGGCTGGATTTAGTCGCACGTACTTATCCCTGAGCTCATCACTAAGGCCGGGAGAACAAGATGCTCCAATTGGCAGGGCCTGGGGTGTGTGCTCACCCCTGCGGCTGGCAAGTGAGGGCATTGCCAGGAGAACCACAGGAAGGGAGAAGAGTGGTTTCCCTGGGGAAATCATGGCGCCGGAGGAAAAGAGAATCGTTCGCCCCCCACCACAGGAGGGGAAACTGAGGTTAAGAGAAAACAAATGATGGGGCGCCTGGGTGGCTCAGTCGTTAAGCGTCTGCCTTCAGCTCAGGTCATGGTCCCAGGGTCCTGGGATCACGCCCCGCATCGGGCTCCCTGCTCCACGGGAAGCCTGCTTCTCCCTCTCCCACTCCCCCTGCTTGTGTTCCCTCTGTCGCTGTCTCTCTCTCTGTGTCAAATAAATAAATAAAATCTTTTAAAAAAAAAGAGAGAGAGAAAGCAAATGACTCGCCCAAGAAAGCAACTGGTGTATATCTCATCCAGAATTTGAACTCAGGTCTCTTTGACTGCGGCACCTGAGCTCTGAACCCTGATCCTCCATTCTTTCCAGGGCCTTCTGTGGGGCAGAGGCAGTGTATGACAGTAGGGAGAGGGGCTCTGGCGTCGGTCGGACCCGGGGCAAATCCTGGCTCTGCCATTATGTAAGTAAACCCTTTGGGTCTCAGTTTCCACCTTTGTGAAATGGGTTTAACGACACTTACCTCACAGGGTTGTTGGGAGGATTATGTGAGTCAAAGGACATGAAATTCCTTGGAAGAGAGCCTAGCTCATGCTCAGTGGAAACTGAATGAATTTTAAAAAATAAATCATATGGTAGGAGCTAAAGAAAAATTTTAATGGCTGAAAGGATGACACCTCTGAGCTTCCAGATCCTTTCAGGCTCCCTCAGCTGTTAGACACTTCCCTGAATCTCCTCGGTACCAGGGCAGGCAGAAGGGGACAGCAGGAGCGAAAGGAAGTCGGGGAGAGTGGGAGGGCTTCTCTTCCTACCACGAGAATAAGACCCAATCTCTGGTCTACCAATGTCAAGGGAAACGGAAATCCTGCTCCAGGGCCGGAGGGAAGCCCCCACCCGATCCGCACAGTTGGGGGGTTGGGGATGTGCATTCCCATGGGGAGGATGGGAGGTGGGAGCTCCTCCTTCCTCCCTGTGTTCTGCTCCTCTGATCTCCCAGCCGGGTCCTCTCAAGAGAAGAGGCCACTGGAAAGTCTCAGGAGTGTAGAGGCGTGGGTCCCTGCGTGAGCCCTCTTGGGGACATCCTAATCCTGATGCCTGATCACGCGCCTCCTCCCCCAGCCTTACCTTCGCAGCGAGCTGAGGTCTCTGAGCAGAGAACGTTAGTTAGCATGGAGGCTACAAGGGTAGGCTCTCGAGTTTGGATGGTTCGGGTTCAAATCCTCCTGTTCCTCTTGTGCAGTAACAATATGGCCCGTGGGGAACACCATTCATTGTTCATGTCCTACACCCCACTGCCATCATCCCTGAGTGGGTCTTGGTACACACGTATCCCACCCACCCACCCACCCACCCACCCACAGCGCGCGCGCACCCCCACACCACACGCCACATACCACACACACCCCCTTCCTTGGAGTGACAGTGTGCCCAGCCCCCGGCAATGGATTATGACTGGTCTAAGCCAAGGACTGGCAAACTACAACCTGAGGGCCAAATCTGGCTGCCTCCTGGTTTGGTTTGGCACATGAGCGAAAACGGTTTTTGAAAAAAATCAAAGAAGAATATTTTGTGACATATGAAAGTGACGTGACATCCGAGTGTCAGTGTCCATAAAGTTCGGTCGGAGCGCAGTCCTACCCATTTGCTGCTGTGTCTGTGGCTGATTTCACACCCCCAGGGAGACTGGAGTAGTTGCAGCAGAGACTTCGTGGCCCCCGAAGTCCAAACTACTTCCTCTCTAGCCCTCGTTAGAAAATGGTGCTGATCCCTGGTGTGAGCCCATCATGATAATCCCACTCCCTTTTGCCCAGCCTTTCTTGTGGCTAGCAGTGGCCACATGCTCCCATTCTTTCCAGAGAACTAAGCAGAAATCTGCTGGGGAGATTTGTATAAAAGCATTGCATTTCTGAGGGAAGCGAGTAGAAACGGCCCGGGTCCTCCCCTTCTTCCTACTTTCTGCCTGAGGCGGGGGTGTGCTGCCTGGAGCCCACACAGCCCTTCTCTTTCAGAACTCATTTCCTGCCAAGCTACAGGAAACAGAAGGTCACTAGTCCAGTGGAGGGTGCTGGCTGGGGTCCAAGCAGCGGGGAGATCCACCCTGGCCATCTGCCCAGGAGCTTGTGCTGCTTCTCACCTAGACCAGATTTGGGCCCAGAGGGGCGACCAGTGACCTGGGCTGGACTGAAGAAGGGTCAGCCCTTCCCAAGGACTGGTCTGCGTGTAGCAATATCAACGTGTGGAGCTGAACGATGGACCAAGGCTCCTCTCTGTTGAACCCTGGTGCTCAGTATTTCCCTGAGTCTGTTCCCCTCCCCTCCTACCTCCTCCACAGTAGCTGAAAGAGAATAGGTAATTAAAAAAAAAAAAAAAAGTTGGATGGCTGAGTGGATGGTTGAGGGATGGAGGGAAGGAAGGAAGAAGGAAGGAAGAATATGGTTAGTGGGAGGCCTCCACACACATGAGCTGACAGCCGCCCTATGAGGTCACAAGCTAGGTATTGTTCTGCCCATTTAAGAGAGGAGGAAACTGAGGCTCTCTAAGACTAATTGGCTTTCGCAGGATCACGAGAGTGGAGTGAAGCAGGGACCCCAACACCAGAGCTGGTCCAAATCTCTGAGCATGATCCCCTCCTGTCTCATCTCCCTAGATTATCAGCTCCAGGCCATACTAGGACCTCTATCCACGGACACAGGCAAAGAACCTGCCGTCACCTCAACAAAGCATGAAAGGAACTTTCACGATGTGGGTCTGGGCAGCTGCAGGCACGGCTTCTTGTCCACACCCCCCAGTTCTGCTCTTGGGGCCTCCAGGAACACATCACTTCCTAGCGGATGCTCAGTACATATTTGCAGAATGAATGAGTTGCTTGTATCAGCGCAAATTCCTCAACAAGAAGTCATAGGCTGCAAAATCCTGGCAAAGCAGGTAAAATTGACATCGTGTTTCCCAGCTTTGCCACGGATTGGAGTGTGCGTTCCTGGAGCAGAATAAGCTTTTTGCCACGTTGTACAAGCAAACGGTAATCACCGCCGTGATCGGATAGGAACATTTAAGCCGTGCGCTTGCTAGCGTGCCCCTCAGTACACCAGGCACGGGAGGTAAACTGTCTCCTTTAAACTTCCCGACGGCCCGATGAGGTGGACGTTATTGCCATCCTCATTTATGGTGGAGGAATCTGAAGCTCAGAGAAGTTGATCAGCTTGACCAGGGCCACACAGTTCGTAGGCGGCATAGTCTGATTTTATACCCAGGTCTTTCACCTCCATGAAGAAGAGAGGAGCAGGCAGGCGAGAGGGGGATGGGATGGGCCCAGAGGACGAAGCCTCTCCCGTAGTCTGTAAGGAAGATGGCTGAGTCAGGGCCCTGGCAGGGAAGAGAGAGCTGCTCACACGAGCGCAAGTCGGCGGGGGGGCTGCCCACAGGACGCGTGGGGTCAGGCTCAGCCCTAGCGTGCTCACTAGCAAACAGAACCGTTTGCGTGTGCTGGGGGTGGGAGCAGTGGGTCGGGGGTGGGGCTGGCCTGATGGTGACTCTCCCCCCATGAGCTTCTCCTGGAGGTGCTGGTGATTCATTTACCCAGTCAGCTGGGCCTCTATCAGGGTGCGACTCGTAGTAAACAAGCCACGACATGCCATCAGGCAAGAGAGAGATGGGAAGGGCAGGTGGCGCAAAGGGCAGCCCTCGGTCTCCTGCCAGACCCGGGTCTCATCCTGGGCCTGCCGTGCTGGGCTCCCCGGAGCTCCCACGCCAGGCCCACGCCAGCCCGGGGCAGGAAATGTTTCCTGCAAGCCATGAGGCGTGTTGGACAGCATAACCGCTGGCCCTTCTGGGAAATTCTAGGACTTCCACCCCATGGGCCGGCCCAGAGGTATAGCTACCACTCTGTAGTCTGCTGTGGGCCTTGGTGCCCAGAGACCAAGACCAGACCCCTTTGCGGGCGTCTGAGGGGTGTGACGTAGGTAAACCAGCCTGCACACCATTAACTGACACCGCCGTAGGTGTGGCAGGGTCCAACGGCTGACTTGGGATGGGTGCTCACTCTGTAAAAGTTTGTTGCCTGATGGATTGAATGGGCCCCGAACTCAGAGGCCAGAGGAGAGACCAGAGAAGGCATATCCCAGCCCTCAGGGGACTTAAAACTTCACTCACGTGTAATAACACAATTAACAGAACAGTTTATTTGTGAGACTCTCCCTGGGTGCTCTGAGAGTTTAAAATGGGAGCTGGGACCCTTCCAGGAGGAAGTGGACTCTGGTTGGTCTGAGTGGGGAGCCTGGAGGTGGGTATGAGTGTGGAGGGGGTGCAAGATGAGCCTGGGGACAAATGCAGTGATTGTGTGATCCTCTAGAGTGGGAAGGTCCTTAAATATTGGCTCTGATGACAACAAGTTTGTAATAGTGTTTGGCTAGAAGTTCACCCAGTGTCAGGAACCCACTAAACAGACACCTTCTCATTTAATCTTTATACCGACCCTAGGGAGATGTCAGTATTGTTCCCGTTTTTATAGGTAAGGAAACAGGCTGTAACAGGATCAGTAAAATGCTTAAAGCCACACAGATACAGGGGGCGCCTGGGTGGCTCAGTTGGTTAAGCGTCCGACTCCTGATTTAGGCTCAGGTCATGATCTCAGGGTTGTGAGATGGAGCCCCATGTTGGGCTCTGGGCTCCACGAGCCTGCTTAAGATTTTCTTTCTCCCCTCCCTCCAAAAAAAAAAAAAAAAAAAAGCCACTCAAACAGAAGAGAGAAGGAACTGGACTGACGTTATCCAATATGGTAGCCACTAGTTATGGATGGCTCTTGAGCACTTGAAATATGGCTAATCTCAATTGACTTATGCTCTAAGTGGAAAACAACACACTAGATTTCAAAGACTTCATACAAAACAAAAAACATAAAACATTCCATTAATAGCTCTTTTTAGGACTTATTGCCTATTGAAATGATACTTTGGGCATATTGTATGAAATAAAATATATGATTAAAATTAATTTCATCTCTTTTTTAAAACTTTTTATTTTTTTAAAGATTTTATTTATTTATTTGACAGAGAAAGACACAGCGAGAGAGGGAACACAAGCAGGGGGAGTGGGAGAGGGAGAAGCAGGCCTCCAGCGGAGCAGGGAGCCTGATGTGGGGCTCAATCCCAGGACCCTGGGATCATGACCTGAGCTGAAGGCAGACACCTAATGACTGAGCCATACAGGTGCCCCTGTTTCTTTTTTTCAAATGTGGCTACTAAAAAATTAAAATTATGTAGGTGGTTTTCATAATATTTCCATGGGACGATACCCTGCCAAGTGGCTGTCAGCCTCAGCTCGAGCACCTCTAGAGATGGTGTATTCATATCCTAGAGCAGCCCTAACAAAGTGCCGCAGACTCGGTGCCTTAAAGAACAGAAATGTACTGTCACAGTTCTGGGGGCTAGAAGTTTGAAGTCAAGGTGTCAGCAGGGCTGGTTCCTTCTGAGGCCATGAGGGACTCTGTTCCTGGCCTCTTCCCTGGCTTCTGGAGGCTGGTTGGTGATCCCTTGAGTTCTTTGGCTTCTGCTGCATCCCCTCATCTCTACACTCATCACGTGGCTGTCCTTGTGTGTGTGTGTGTGTGTGTGTGTGTGTGTGTGTGTGTGTGTGTGTGTGTCTGCGTCCAAATGTCCCCTCTGTTTAAGGACACTGGTCATATTGGATTAGGGGCCCACACTAGTCTAGTATGACCTTAATTTAACTAATTACAGCTGCAAAGACCCTTTCTCTGAGGTCATCCAAGGTACTGGGGGTTAGGACTTCAGGATATGAATTTGGGGGGCACATAATTCAACCCATAACAGATGGGGAACTCACTCCCTCTTCAGTAGCTCATTCCATATTCGATCTCCCTAATGATCATCCTCTGGTGCCAGCCCATAGATCCGCTAAGAATTCCTCCTTCAAATCATTTGCAAATGCCCAGTCCACCCCTGTGAGGTGGCATCAGGTGCCAGGGACACCGCATTTCATTCCTTAGAGCCCAGGTGTGACCGGCCCCACCCTGGGTGAGACCGTACCTATTACGTAATGTTAGCAACTGGAGAGCAGGGAGGAGAAAACTGATAAAGGAGAAGTTAAAAATAACCAGTGGGGGGGGGTGCTGCCCAAATGAACTTTGCCTTTGCAACTTTGATTTACAAACAGCAGAACCAGGAGGTCACCCAGGTCCACGTTGGCTATAAAAACCTCAGCACCGCCTCAGCTGACACAACCCTCTGCCCGGGGCCCGGGAATTTCCAATCCTGGGGAAATGTGACCATAACATGGTGGGCCGCTTCTCTTCCTGTTTCTAAGCCTGGGATGGGTTCTGGTGAGTCCCGCAGAGGGACAGGTAGCTGGGATCCAGCCCAACTCCTTGCCACAGGTGTGACTTAGGAGAATGGCAGAATTTACTGGACCCTCTCTTTTCTCATCTGCAAAATAGGGATAAGAAGGAAGGCCTCGGCGGGTTACGGCAAGGGACAATCCGAGAGGCACAGCTGGGCCTGGGGTGCAGGAAGGACTGAGGTGGGCGCCAAGTCCTATCAGCATCTTGGTGCCCCTCACCTGTTGCACGTGGTCTATTAGGTGCATTAGGGCCCTCGCCACTCAGAGAGGCCTTTGCCACTCCGAGGGAGCAGCCGCTGGAGAACTTGCCAGAAATGCAGACTCTTAAGCCCCACCCCCAAACCTTCTGAAGCAGAACCTGCATTTTAACAAGATCCCCAAGAGATCTGTTCATTGAAGTTAAAAAAAGACCTGCTTTCGTAGACATTGTTTTCATGTGCCCTGGGTCCATTCCCCCTTCTTTTGGTAAAAGTGATCTTATTTTCTTTGGGAGAATCATGCCCCACCCCCTCCCTTCCCCAGCTGAATGTGCTTATCTGCTTTCCAGATACTTGAGGGGCAAGTCCTAGGACTTTGCCGGAACTCTTGGGAAAGATAGCTCTCTTTCCACAGCCTTTATTCCGCTGTAGGATGGAAGCCTGGGGCTGGGTGATGCCATCTTAGTCACCACCGTGGAGAATCTAAGAACAGAAGCCCCACAGAGAGGAGCAGGTGTGTGTGTGTGTGTGTGTGACAGGGGGGAAAATTCTTGATCACATCTTTGGAGTTTCTAGCTTTGTCCAAAGCCAGATCAACCCCTCTTGGCTTTCCAGTTCATATAAGCCAGTGTGTGATGGGTTGCTGACACTTGGAAAGACCTCTCCTTTCCGTGGTGCTGCTGAACCGAGAGTAAGGTGAGGTTTGCATCCTTGTGGAGCTCACCCACTGACTACTCCAGGGGAAGACAAGAAAGGGCCATTATGATGGTGAGCAGGTAATGGCCTGACAGAATGAAGCTCTTTGGGGGAGAGCAGTCAGGGAGGGCTCCCCAGAGAAGATGGCACCTGAGTCTGAAGGACAAATGGAGTTAACCACCGGTTAACCTGGTGAACAAATGGAGTTCACCAGGCAGTGCAGGTGAAATTGTTCCAGGCAGAGGGAAGCGTGTGAGCCAAGGCAGGGCGGCAGGAAGCAGCATGAAGGGCCCAGGGTCCTACAGAGATTCTCAGGTAGCCCAGGGCATGGGGAGAGGCCAGGTGGGGAAGAAAGTGGAGGACTCGGTGGGCGGTGATGACACGAAGCTGGGACTCCGTTGCCAGCATCCCCCCACCCCAATCCCGCATGTTCCCCAAGGGACTGACAGTAAAGGGGACGGGGAGGGGCAATTGGGGGGAGGGGGCGCCTTATTACTGAATAAAGTAGATGCCCATGGTGGCCATTCCTGAGGGACAAATCACATCCGTGCTAAGCTCCCTGCCCTTGGGAGCCCTGGGGACACCCTGGCGTGATGGGCAGAGGGTTAGCATCATGGCCAGAAGATCCAAGTTGGAATCTCAGGTGTGTGATCACTAGAGTTGTGTGATCTTGAGGAGTCCCTTCACTTTCCTGGTCCTCATCTATAAAAAATGAAGATTCAAAGTCCCTACGCCCAAAGGGCTGCAGTGAGAATTGGTGAGATTATAATAGAAAAGCTTTTTAAATCCGCAAAACACGCAGATCTGTAGCCTGCCGCTGGGGAGGAGGTCCCTGCGGGTTAAGGCCCTGGGGGTGAGGTATAGGGAGGCCTCTCCGTGCTGCAGATAGGAACCCCTGGTTTCCATGCCTTCCTCCCCACGCCCCCTCACAGAATCTGCTCTCCAACAGAGGGGCCAGGGGTCCAGGGGCCTAGCCTCCACCTGGCTCAAGTTGGCCAATGCCAACGAGGCTGCCCTCAGGCCTGGGCTGGCACTCCCAGCCTGGGCTCTGGGTGGAAATGCAGCATCCCTGAGGCTCTGGGAAAAGGCAAGGGCTAGGGCTTCCCACCCTGGGGCTCAAAGATGCCTAGAACCACAGACGCTACTTCCTGCGTGGGCGGTGACGGACTGATCATTGACATGCGCTAAGGAACTCTCCTCCGATTTATTCTCTACCCCATTTTAAAGACAAAGAAAGGTTCAAAGAGATAAAGACACCTGTCCAAGGTCCCAGGGCTACCAGGTGGCGAGACAAGCTCTAGAGCTGGGTGGGTCTGATTGAAAGCCTGGTTCTGTCCTGTAGGCCACAGGGCCACCATGGAGTGATGCTTAACATTTTCAGCAAAGGGGGTGGAGAGAGGATTTATTTTCTGGCTCCTTCCTGCCTCTCCTGTCCAGCCACCTCACCCTCCCTGGGCCTGAAGAACAGGACGGAGGCAACCCAGGGATGTGATGGCTTCTGCAGGGGTGGGGAAATGTCCAACAAAGCAGGGGTGACATTTCGGGCAGGGAGGTTTCCAGCTTGAACCCTCCCTTCAAAGCATATCTGGAACAGTGTCCTGCTCCTGGAGCTAGGCCTGCCCTGCCCCCCAGGCTTCTGGCTGGAAGCTCTGGGCCCCATCAACCTGGGGCATGGGGAGGCGGGGGAATCAGTTTGTGCACGGGATTGCCTGAGCATGTCCCTGCCTCCAGGCTGGAGGCCTCAGGAGACAGGAACTAGTGGCCAGGGATGGAGGAGAGCAGCTGGGGCCCAAGGCCGCTTGTTGAGGCAAAGCCTCCCTACATGTTATCGGCCTGAAAGGGTGGGGGCAAACTCAGGGGAAATGAGTGGCCTCCAGGCAGAGGCTGATGGCCAGGTGTTCCTTTACTGAGCCAGGCCCAAAATGGGTTCCCCCAGATGGTGAGCAGCACTGCGGGTTGGCTCAGGACAGAAGGGTCCCTAGGACATGGGCAGACCTGCATGAGACAGTCACCTATTCCCGAGGCTTCTGGAGCTCACCCTGCGGCCGGCAGTGCTCCTGGGGTAGGAGTGCAGGTGCAAGATCTGGATCCTCGGGGCAGGGGGTGCGGCTAGCTTCCTAGAAGCCCAGAGCATTCTCACCCCCCGGGGCTTGCCCTCGGAGAGCTGCGAGGGAGGGCGTGAGTGTGCCTGTGTGCTTCTGCACGGGGTGGGCTGGCCGCCTCGCACGTCTGTGCACGGCCGAGTGGGGGACAGTGTCTGACCTGTGGCTGTGACAGCCGGGTCTGGTCCTGAAAATGTGGGGCAGGGCAGGGTGTGAGAGGGGCGGGTGCGCTGGGGAAAGTGGGGGCTGGGAGTCATCTCTGCATCTGTGGCCGGGTGTGCAGGTGTGGGTGGAAGTGAGAGCGGCAGGAGGTGTAAGTGGAGAATTATCTGTTGCCCAAGGGAGTCGTCTGGTGTGTAAATGTGAAGCAGCTCTGTCAGATGTGGGAGTCGCGGGCAGCGAGTAGCCAAGAGTGGTGGGCAGATGTGAATAGGTGGGTTACCTGCCGGACGCGTGAGTCCAGCGAGCGGGGCCCCACAGTGACGTGAGGACTGCGCATTGAGGGCCAGCCCGTTGAGGGGATGGGCAAAGCACGTCCCCCCAGGGTCGGGTCATGCAGCAGGGCGGCGCTCATGACGGCCCCAAGGGCAGGAGGGGCGGGAGTTCCTGCCTCTGGGCTCATTGTCCTCAATTAATTCCCAGTTAATACTAGTCAAATAGCGCAGCCGGGGGAGTGGAATGTGCCCCCTCGGGCCGCTTCCCCCAGCCCACAGGGCTCTCGGAGCAAAGGAAGCTGCATCACGCTGGGCAGCACAAAGCCCCTGGGGTGGCAGTTACCAGCTTCTTACAAGGAAAATCGCCGGTGACACTTCCATGCCGGGTTCCAGAGAATGGTTTTTTTTGTCGCAGATGTGTCTTCAAGCCACGGACCGCGTCTTGGAGCACCTGACGATTTCTCAGCATTGTGGTCATAAATCTGGGGAATATTAGAATAATAGAGCCATATGGCCAAGAACCACCTGTGCTTTTGTGTGAGGCTGAGAGGAAGTAAGGCAGGAGGGGGTAGGGGGAGGCAGGGGGAGGGGAGGAGGAGCGGGGGTGGGGTGGGGTGGGGGAGGAGCAAAGGAGAAGCGGGTGAATGGGAGGGGCAGGTGGAGAGGGGCTCTGGGCCTGGGGTGGGGATGCAGAAGCCTGGGGGCTGGGGTGAGGGGTGGGGGGAGGTCCTGTATGCTCTACCAAGAAGCTACAGTGGGAGAGGACAGGGGAGGGGGCTTCGTCTCCCACCCAAGTCCCTCTCAGATGCTCTCCCCTGCATGGCAGTCCTAAGGCTAGAATTAAAAGGCCCCACTGGGTGACATAAGCTGTGTGGCCCTTACCAGGCTTCAGCCCCACCCCCTCCTAATTCCTCCATCGCCCGCCAGAGACCCCAGCAGGGACTGGCCTCCTCACTCCTGCCCATCTGGGAGGACCGGCTCGCACTGGGGAGGGAGTGCTTTGGGGCCTTATCTGGATTCCAGCCACACTTCTTAAACGCCAACCCCGTTGCTGGTCGCGGGGCAGAACGTTGCCAGATGACTTTCTCCTCCTGAGTTCCGTTCAGGGAGGCTGTGAGGAAATACATTTCCTCTCAGTGTGCTGTGGATTGACTCCAGCTAGCTTCCCAGTGGCCCATAAAATAATAGTAACATTTATTGGGCACATACTTTGTGCCAAGTGCTATTAAGGAGATCTTAAAGAGAAGCTATTAGCAGCTCCG
Organism: Callorhinus ursinus; assembly: GCF_003265705.2. Classification (NCBI taxonomy): domain Eukaryota; kingdom Metazoa; phylum Chordata; class Mammalia; order Carnivora; family Otariidae; genus Callorhinus; species Callorhinus ursinus. The sequence continues at coordinate 10,646,344 of NW_027397082.1, forward strand.
TTCCTCAGAACAGGGAGGCTGTGTGACTCTACCAAGCCCACATGTACTAGGAGATCCTGGGGCCAAACCAGGAGCCCCGGCAGCTGACTACCATAGCCTTCGGACTTAACCACCAGACCACCCTGCTTCTCAGGAAAAGGTGGGTTTGTGAAATGCAGTGAGGAGGGGACAGAGGAGCATCTCAGGGGCCTGGGTGACTCATTCCAGGGAAGCTGAGCAACAGGGCAAGTGTTCCTGGGGAATTAGCTCAGCCCCAGAGGGGACTCCCTGAGACGGCACAGCCCGGATTTGGGGAAAGCTGAATACAGAGAGGATATTCCCCGAGAGAAGGAGCAAAGTCTTGGCTTCGCCTGAGGATACCAGTCAGGAGAGGGGAGCAAGGAAGGACCAGCAGCCTGAGGGTTCAGGGCCAGTGAGTGAGCGCCCTGGAGCAGCAACCCCTGGCAGGGCTATGTGGGGCTGAGGTCCCGGTGGCCTGTCACTGGCGCTCCAGTGTCCCTGGCCCCGTAGGCCAAGCCCGCACTCTAGCCTGCTGAGCCGGCAGGGCTAGAGAGCACGCGGGGGGACGGGGGCCCTCGGAGGGCTGTCATCTCCAAGACCAGTCTGTGAAGGAAGAGTGGGCCTGCCTCCTGCATTTGCACAGCCGCGTGGCCCTTTGATGTGTGGCCATCCCGCCCGTATTTAGGCACTCCCCTCCTAGCCAACCTTTAGGTTGGCAGCGGATGTTACAGACAGCACACCTGTGGGGCTATCTGCGGGATAAACTCCGAGAAGGAGCATCGCCAGGTCAGAGAACAAGGTAGTTTTACAACACATTCCCGTGGGCCCTGCATCACGGTTTTACCGATCTACATCCTCCGCCCCCCCGCGTCAGCCCATTTTGATCTTTCCCGAACTGGCAAGGGAAACCTGGCATTGAGAGCAGTTTTAGCTTCCCTTTCTCTTAACAGGAGATGGAGGAACACCTTTTCTCTGTCTAAGCACCAGTGGTGTTTCATGCGGGACCCCCATCTCACTCTTCAGGGACTTTTCTCGTTTAAACCACTAACCACTGGCTGAAAGCTGTCAGCACGGTCGTGGTGGACCTTTACTGGTTAATCGGAATTCTGCTTTCCCAGGGACCAGATGGAGGCCTAAAACAAGTTTAGTTTGTTGGGTTTTTTAATGCGAAAACTGGGACGCTGGGCAGTCAGAACCCCAAGTCCTTTGATTCTTCCAGCTTGGGCTGGCTTTTCTCATCCAAAGGCGAGGAGCTGGACCCCTGTGAGGCTCGCGGTCAGTCCGGGCAGCTCGGTGGGCCCCCTCAGCCTTGGTGTCTCTGCGCCCCAGTCCAGTGAGCCACTGTGGGCTGGGCTGCCTGCAAGCTGCTGATCGCCAGAGTGCGCCATGGACGCACGAGGAGGCCCTGAGCTCCCCGCATCTGCACACAGGATCCCACCCCCTCCCCCGGGACTGTGTTCTGTGCTCCTGCGGAGGCTGCCTCGGAGCAGGATGGGGGTTTGCAGACCTGCCCCAGGAGAAAGTCTAGCTACTAGTTCCTGCCCCTGCCTGCTTGTCCACAAAATGGCAGCTTTGGGTAAGGTGCTTGAGACTTTCTGCTATAGAATGTATCCTTTTTTTTTTTTTTAAAGATTTTATTTATTTGTTTGAGAGAGAGAATGAGAGAGAGAGGGAGAGAGAGCATGAGAGGGGGGAGGGTCAGAGGGAGAAGCAGACTCCCTGCTGAGCAGGGAGCCGATGCGGGACTCCATCCTGGGACTCCAGGATCATGACCTGAGCCGAAGGCAGTTGCTTAACCACCTGAGCCACCCAGGCGCCCTAGAATGTATCCTTCTTTTCCTCGACTGAGCATGAGTCCCTTGGACGTGCTGTTTCCCCTGCTAGAAATTTCTTCCTCTGGATCTTTATGTGCCGATGCTTTTCTTTTCTTTTTTTTTTTTTTAAAGATTTTATTTATTTGACAGAGAGAGTGAGAGAGCACAAGTAGGGGGAACAGTAGAGGGAGAAGGAGATGCAGACTCCCCACCAAGCAGGGAGCCCAATGCAGGGCTCGATCCCAGGACCCTGGGATCATGACCTGAGCCGAAGGCAGACGCTTAACCATCTGAGCCACCCAGGCGCCCCATGTGCCGATGCTTTTCATATCCCGTTGCTGCTCAGTTGTCTTCTCCTCTGAGCAGATGCTTGGTGTGTCATCCCACCTTTCAGAATCACCGGCTTACCGACTTGTTTCCATGTTTGTGGTGTGTCCCTACCAAGGCAGGGGCCACATTGGCGTTGTTCACTGTGTCCCAGTGCCTGGTGGAGAGAGGCTGAGGATATAAAGACCTGAGGAATCCCAGGGCTGCAGGCATGAGGAGGAGCAACTCATCCCGTGTGTTCTAGAAACTCAGGCGGGTGAGGCTGGGGTTCTTCAGGAGGGAGGCAGGGAGCTGCCAGGCCGGAGGAAGGGGCTTCATGGTAGAGCTCTGGAAGCTTGGCATTCGGGGGCTTCTCTGCCCCACCTTTCAAAACCCTTGGGACCTCAGGACCCTGTTATGAGAACTACAGGCTCATCTACAGCAAGGAAGTGCTTTTTAAAATGTGGGGTTTTTTGGTGTCCAATCAAAGTGTATAACTCACCGCCCCCCCGCCCCGCCCACACACACACAGCTCACTCAGAACATAACGTACATGGGCCCTGTATTTCCCTTCCTTATCTCAGCCAGACAGCTCTTGGTGGATCTGTCCCTCTGCTGCCATGACGTGACCCAGTTCTGCGATTCACCACACTGAGTGGGGTCAAAGGAGCACACAAGGTGTGTGTGTGTCTCAGACTTCCTCTCCCACCCACTGTCCTGGGCTGGATATGGGTACAGCCACTCCACACCCTTCCTGAAGAACCATATTACTCCCTGCCCCCCACAAGGCATGCCAGGATCACTTCTCCATCCCACCTAAGGCCTCCACTGGCATGTCCGCTGTGGTGTGGAACAAGCAAGATTAGTCCAGTGTACGGGTCCAACAATAGGGAGCAGGTTAAGCAAACCAGGAATCATTTAGACTAGGGTTTCTCAACCTCAGCACTATTGGCTTCCTGTTGGAAGCTGTCCTGTGCATGGTAGGATCTTTACAGCATCCCAGGCCTCCACCCACTAGATGCCAGTAGCACCTTTCACCCTGGGTGACAACCAAAAATGTCTCCAGATGTTGCAAATCACCCAGCTGAGACCCAAATCCACTGGTCTATAAATGGAATTCTATGCAGCCATTAAGAATGACAAATAATAATAGAAATAATTACAACTAACACTTCTTGAGGGCACACTATGTACCAGGCTCAGTTCTGAGCTTTATATATAATAACCTTCCTTAATCCCCAGAGCACCCCCATTTCACCTATGAGGAAGTCAAGGCACAGAGAGTTTGATTAACTTCTGCAAATTCACATAGCTGATAAGATGCTGATGACATTGACATATTGCTAAGAGAATAAAGGTAAGAACACAGTACAGATAGTATAATTTCTTTCTTTCTTTCTTTCTTTTGCTTTAAAAACACATGCATTGGGGCACCTGGGGTTAAGCTCAGGTGATGATCCCAGGGTCCTGGGATGGAGCTCCATATCGGGCTCCCTGCTCCGTGGGAAGCCTGCTTCTCCCTCTCCCTCTGCCTGCCTCTCCCCCTGCTTGTGCTCTCTCTCTCTCAAATAAATAAATTCTTTATTTTTTTTAATTGGAGTATTTTTAATTTTATGTACAACAAGTTGACATTAAAGTAGGTATCTTGGATATCTGCAGTTAAGGTAGGTTATCTTGGATGACCAAGGAAGTTCACTTAATCCAACTTAATGAAGCCTATATCCTTCGCGTACTGACGGAAACACTGGTGGCACATACTGAGGCCATAGTTCCGGATCAGACCGTGCCGGTTTGAGCAGACGCAGCAAGAACGAGAACCCCGGCCACATTTCCTCGGATGGCTCCAGTACAGCTGCTGGTGACCCATCTTGCTCTCTCATATGCAACGAGGCAAAAGGCAAATAAATTCCTTAAAAAAAATAAAAAATAAAAACACATGCACTACCCACCCCACCTGCCCTGCACATATATATGTATCACAATATATATATTGGTTGTTCTTTCTAGGTCATAAGCTTGAAGGAGAACATTATTTTACTTTCGTTTCTCTGTCGCTTCATATTATATTATTGATGTGACAAGAAAAACCTTGCTGCCATCTCCGGTCTTACAGGCTTGGAGATGTAGTATCTTCAGCCCCATGTCAAGTCCGGGTGACCAGGTAGGGACTCCATTGTGTTTGGGGTGTCTCTGGGGCCTTGTCTAGAGTTGGAGGTTGGAATAAACAGACCCTCCAGAGACCAATGGGGCGCCTTCCCAGCAGCCTCTGGGAAACTCATAATTTAACCCCTTTCCAGAATGTAGTGGGATGAGGGCACGTCACCCAGTGACTGGCATCTAGAAGACATGCAAGGCCTCAGACCTGGCTGAGCTGCCCCCTTGAGACCTACGGGAAGGAGGAAAACGGCCCACACTGCCCAGGGCAGCAGGGTTTCGGCAGGAGCAAACCATGGCACAATGGTGCACCTGGTTTTTTTAAAAAACAATTTTAAATAACATTTGATGTGATCGTTTTATGAGTAAATGATGTTATAAATAGCATATCTTATTGCTCCTAAAATACCCAAATGACTCTACATGTCTAAGGGGAGTTTTGAAATGTAAAACAATTATTTTTTTAAAGATTTTATTTATTTGACACACAAAGAGAGAATAAGCACAAGCCGGGGGAGTGGGGGAGGGAGAAGCAGGCTTCCCGCTGAGCAGGGAGCCCGATGCGGGGCTTGATCCCAGGACCCTGAGATCGTGACCCGAGCCGATGGCAGACGCTTAACCGACTGAGCCACTGTAAAACAATTATTTTTAAGGCTAGAAAAAGAAAATAAAGCCAAATATTAACAGCAGCAGAATAGAGGCTAAAATAGAAATGTGCTTTCGAAGCAGAGCCAATCACCTGAGCTGATCTGCTCACGCCAGCCCTTCACTTCTGGCTCAGTTCCTTTGGTGCTCTAATGGGCTCGTGTCCACAGGAAGGCGCTGGGGGCTGGAGGGGAGCTTTGGGGGAGTTCCTGATGAGGTTCACACACGGTGACTCAGGGCGCTGGCCTTGTGGTTAGCTTTGAGCTTTTCTATTCTGGTCAGTTTGCTGGAGGCATGGTATTTTTAGAATCAGAAAAAGGAAAAAAAAAAAAAACCCTCCTGAATCCAAAGAAAGGCAAGGTGGGATAGGTAAGGAAGGACCACAAGGGGCAGAGGGACAGATGCTCTTTAGGAACCGTGGCTCTGGGGCTTGGAAATTTACCTTCAGTGAACGAGGCTTCGAGGCAGGTGGGCACACCCACGGGTTTCCTGACTGAGGACTTCCTGCCTTTGAGCCCACCCACGAGCCCACCCACTTGTCCGCCATGTAGAGGTCTCAGGGAAACCCCAGGGTCACATGGTCCTCCCAGTGAACGGGCCCGTGGTCCAAGCTGGGGCTTCCCGGAGCCCACCCCAGCCTCGCCCTCCACGGCTGCTCTCCTGGGCTGTGCCGCTGGGCTGGGGGGTCTGACAAGCAGGTGATGTAGGGCAAGGAACAAAGGCTAGGGCCCACAGAATCCGTGCTTTGTTCCATGGTCTCTGCCTCGTCTTCCTGGTCTTTCTTTTCTTCTTTTTTATTGTAAATATTTTACAAGTCATTCCTTCAGATACATTGGGCTTTATCGAAACTTAAAACGTCATGCATCCTAGGACACAATCACAGAGTAAAAAGGCAACTCACAGAATGGGAAAAAATATTTACAAATTAAGATATCCACGCCCAGACCATATAAAGAGCTCCTAAAACTCAACGACAACAAAGCAAACAACCCATTTCAAAAATGGGTGCCAGACGTGAATAGACGTTTCTCCAAAGAAGACACATAAATGGTCACCAGGCACATAGAAAAGATGCTCAACATCACTAATCACCAAGGAAATGCAAATCAAAACCACGGTGGAATACCACTTCACGCTCATTTGGTAGCTATTATCAAAAAAGGCAGAAAATGACAAGTGTTGACAAGGATGTGGAGAAATTGAAACCCTGTGCATTTGTTGGTGGGAATGTAAAATCGTGTAGCCTCTATGGAAAACAGTATGGAGACTCCTCAAAAAATCAGTGATAGAATTATCATATGATCCAGCAGTTTCACCTCAGGGCGTACGCACAAAAGACTGAAAACTGGGACTGGAAGAGAGATCTGCCCCCTGCTGTGCATGGCGGCATTATTCACAAACAGCCAAGGTGGAAACAAATCCAGTGTCCACTGGCAGATGAACAGATAAAAAAAAAAAGGTGCTTTATACCTACGATAGGATACGATTCTGCTTCCGGTGAAATGGAGTTCTGACACGTGCTACATCTAAGTGACATAAGCCAGGCCACAAAGGACAAACACGATTCCATTTATGAGATACCTGGAACAGACGCATTTATAGAGACAGGAAGCAGAATAGTGATTGCCAGGGGCTAGGGGGACAAGGGAATGGAGAGTTAGTGTTTAATGGGCACAGAGTTTCCACTGGGGATGATGAGAACGTTCTGGAGATGGATGGTGGTGATGGTTGTACAACAGCACGAATGTACGTAATACCACCGACCTGTAAACTCAAAAATAGCTAACACAGTAAATTTTATGTTACGTGTTTTTTACCACAATGACAAAATTTTAATGGAAGGAGCATCAATTATCTCCTAGTGCAAAGCCTTCATTTTGCAGAGAAATAAACTGAGGCTCAGAGAGGTGCCAAAAAAAAAAAAAAAGCTGTTCGTTTCATATCCTTTTTGCTATCTGAAGCATAACAGGTGTTCTTGAATTTAAATGATATAAAGTAAAACTCCCTTTAGGCAACCTTCCTTAACCACATCCCCTCCTCCGGGGGTAACCACAGTGAAATCACTTTGTGTGAATGCTTCTAGATCTTCTTTTGTGGGTTGACAGAAATGGAACCATTCTGTCTTATTTTGCAACTTGCCCTTTACACTTAATGCTATTTGTTGCAGATCTTTCCATGTCAGTTCCTGTGAGCTCCCCCATTCTTTTAAGGTGTTGTGCTGTATGTCATATTTGCACACCCCACAGTTCAACGTTCCCCTGCTGTTGGGCACTTAGGCTGTTTTCAGTATTTGGCTATTATAGACAACTCAAGGTGAATTCCTCTTTGTGCATACATACATAGAAGTGTTTCTTTAGAAAAACTTGTATTTCCTTATCAAATTTACAAGCATACATGAATGAATGTCAATAAAATAGTTGCCAAGTATTGGCTCTCAGGGAATGTGAAATCTTTTCCATCAGGATCTCACATGCTGTTATGCCTACAATCAACCCTGTGAGCTGTCCCCACAGATGAGGGAAAGGTCCAGAAAACTCGGGTCATTTGTCTCTCGCCCTCATCACGGGGCTTACGAGACAGCCCTAGGTCTTCAGGTGAACCTGGTCTAACTATGCAAGGTGTCTGTGATCTTTTCCAGACCAGGACTTGGATCTCTTTCCTGCTGTGTCCCTGCATCTGATACAGGTCTAAGATGTCATGGGCACTAACAAATGCTCCTTGAATATTGTTGAGCAAATGAAAGAACGGATGGGTGTGTGGGAGCCTCCTTGCAGCTCTCGGCACTCTGTGGCCTGCATTTGCCAACACCCACTCACCTGTGCCTGACTACTGCTCCTGCTTTCGGGCCCATCAGGAAAGGGGGTAGGACCCCAGACCCACCATGGGCCTCCCCATATAGGTAACCTAAAAATGTACTTTGAGAAGGAAGAACCTTGGATGAGACCACAGTGACTCCATGATCTGGGGTCACTCGTCCTGAAGCATTTAACAAGGGCCCATCATAGGTGCCCTGCACTGTGTCCATGAGGAAGACACGGATTTGAATCAGACTCAGGCCCTGACCTCATTTGGCTACAGGACACTCAGACATGGAAAACATAAATTACAGAATTGCGTGGTAAATACACAAGTAGAAATGTGTATATGGACACTCAGCAATAAAGACAAATAACTGAATTTTAAAATGGGCAAAGGAGGGGGTGCCTGGGTGGCTCAGATGGTTAAACATCCGACTCTTGATTTCAGCTCAGGTCATGATCTCAGGGTCGTGAGGTCGAGCCCTGCGTTAGGCTCTGCGCTATGCATGGAGCCTGCCTAAGATTCTCTCTCTTCCTCTCCTTCTGGCCCTCCCCTTCCTCTAGAAAGAAAGGAAGGGAAGGAAGGAAGGAAGGAAGGAAGGAAGGAAGGAAGGAAGGAAGGAAGGAAGGAAGGAAGGAAGGAAGGAAGAAGAAAGAAAGAAAGAAAGAAAGAAAGAAAGAAAGAAAGAAAGAAAGAAAGAAAGAAAGAAAGAAAGAAAACGGGCAAAGGATTTGAATAGACATTTCTTCAAAGAAGATATACAAATAGCCAACAGAACATAAAAAGATGCTCAACATCACGAGTCACTAGAGACATGCAAATCAAAACCACGAAATACCACTTCACACTCACTGGCATGACTATACTCAAAAAGGCAGATAATAACAAGTGTTGGAAAGGGTGTAGAGAAGTTGGAGTCCTCATGCATTGCTGGGGGGAATGTAAAATGGTGCAGCCACTTTGGAAAACAATTGGCAATTCCTCAAAATGTTAAATGTGGAGTTACACGTGACCCAGCAATTCCACTCTTAGGTATATATACCCCAAAAGAAAACATATATCCACACAAAAATGTGTACACAAATGTTCTTCACAGAATTATTCAGAATGACCCCAATGAAAACAATCCAAATGATCACAGATAAGTAACGTATGGTCTCTCCATACAACAGAATGTTATTCAACTATAAAAATGAATAGAGTGCATCCAACTGGTAATAGTGAAGCTATGCAGTGTAGTAAGTTTTTCTTTTTTCCCCCACCATGGGAAATGTAAGGCAGTTAATTTTAAAAAAAAATTAAAGTTACAGGGGCACTGGGTGGCTCAGTCGTTAAGCATCTGACTTCAGCTCAGGTCATGATCCCAGGGTCCTGGGATCGAGCCCCGCATCGGGCTACGTGCTCCGCGGGAAGCCTGCTTCTCCCTCCCCCACTCCCCCTGCTTGTGTTCCCTCTATCGCTGTGTCTCTCTCTGTCAAATAAATAAATAAAATCTTAAAAAAAATTAAAGTTACAAAAATATGATGTGAAAGTTATGAATAAGTGAAATTTTGGAAAAGAAACAAAACCCAAGACTTTAAATTGAAAATGTATTCTCTTTTTCCTTCATAACAGAAAAAAAATGGAGTTTAATATTTAAAATATATGTTTATCCAATGTCTATTTTTATACATGTCATCTTTCCATTGGATTGTTTTTATTGTGCTTCCAGTTTATCTTAGAAAAAGAAAATCCACACAGGTTAATAAATGAGAGCACTAGGAATATCAGAGGATTGTCTATGAAGATGCCTTTTTATTCTTTGTTCATTGTTTTAGGGGTTCTTTTTTGCCTTTTTATTCTTTTAACTTGAATCTTTCATTTAAATCTCTTTATTTACTTCTCTGATGATATTGCATGAGGTTAATAACTATACTGAGAATTTATTATTCCTCCTATTCCTTTGGTGACCAAAGCGGTACAGTGGAAGTCATCCATCTGATTAGTCCTAGGAAATGCAGTCCTTCACAAAAAGCCTTTGAAGTACCCTTTTCTTGCCTTCTCCTATCATTTCCTTCCCTTGAATTCCAAGAAAAGGTAGGTACAGAAACACCCAGAAAAATGTGATGGTGAATTAATATTTACAAAAACAGGAGCATGTGTTCAAAACAGTTTCTGGTCTCTTCAGATTGCACATAGTTTCTGTGAATTCAAATTGTAATACTTACTTGCAATTTTACCAATCTTTATATACAGTGAAACAACTATATGGAAACTGAATCTTCACCCAGGCAGGAAAGGATAAAAAGTTGTGAAATGGATGTAAAATTTATTTAACCTGATACTTTTTATAAAAATAAGACTTGCTAAATAAATCTAGAGTGATTCATTTTGAATAGGAAGCTATTCTTTTTCTATTGTGTAATAACTGCCTGATTTTGAAAAATAGCTTGGTCAAACAATCAGATATATTGTTATCTAAAAAGAAAAAGGAAGTACTTATACATGTTACAACATGGGTGAAACTTCAAAACATTTTGCAAATTGAAAGAAACCAGACACAAGAGGACAAATATAGGGTGATTCCTTTTATATGACACATCTAGAATAGGCAAATCCATAGAGAGGGAAAATAGATTAGTGGTTGCCAGGGCCTAGGGAGAGAGGAGAAAGACGAATGCCTGCTAATGGGTGTGGAGTTTATTTTGGAAGTGATGAAAATGTTTTGGAATTAGATAGTGGTGATGGTCCCACAATTTGGGGGATATGCTAAAAAATACTGAATTGTACACTTCAGAAGAGTGAACATTACGGGATGTGAATTACATATCAATAAAAAGGAATAAAGACAAAAATGCAACAGTAGAGAGGCAGTAATACAGAGAGAGGGAAGCAGGGTCCAGACAATTATGCTTCTGTGGGGAGGTTTCCCAGAGAGAAGAAACCATCTGAGCCTGGTTTTATTTTTTTTTTTTTTAAAGATTTTATTTATGTATTTGACAGAGAGAGACACAGCGGGAGAGGGAACACAAGCAGGGGGAGCGGGAGAGGGAGAAGTAGTCTTCCCGCCGAGCAGGGAGCCCGATGAGGGGCTCGATCCCAGGACGCTGGCATCATGACCTGAGCTGAAGGCAGACGCTCAACGACTGAGCCACCCAGGTGCCCTGAGCCTGGTTTTAAAGGGCTGACAGAATTCACCAAATAGACTATGGGAAAGAAGGGCCTTCTAGGCAGAGGGAAGAGCACGTGCAAAGGTCCAGCCTGAAGACAGGAAACAGTGTGACTGATCACTTCAAGCCCTCTGGTCGTTAGGGGTATAAACCTTGGTGCACAAACTCAGAAGTCATTTTTTGTAAGTGGAATTCATTTCTGACTCTGAGTCCCATTTCTCCAGGCTGCAGAAAGTGTCACCCCCCTCCGTTCTGGTGTGTCTAGGTTTGTGAGATGTTCCAAGAGCCTGTACTGCACCAGGACTTGAGGTCAGCCTGAGTCTCCATGATTTAGCACGGAGATTCCGTCCCATGTGTCTTTGTTCCATGTGTCTTTGACTTACTTCCCTGGCGCCGCGCTGCACCGGAGTCTTGGTCAAGGCTTTGTCAGGGCCGGTGCCTCCGCAGGGGACTCTCCTTCTCCGCCGCTGCTCAGGGACATTTGTCCTTCTCAGTACATTTTCTCCGTTTATCTCTTCCGCAAACTCCCTAAATCGTCCTTAGTTTTTGAGCAAAGACCCAGCAAGACAAACTACTCCTGCTTGAACAGGAGAAAGGAAAAGGAGATACGCATAGAGGAAAAAGAAAAACTAATATTCCAAAATATCCAGGTTCTAAGGGACCACAGTATCTGAGGGGTCATTTGGGTCCCAGGGTGAAGGTGCCCCTGGAGGGTCCTTCTGAGGAGCAGACGCCCAGATTCACTCAGCCGGGTGACCCTCCGTCACTAAGTCTGTTGAGAGCTGGTGCCAGGAGCTCAGTGGTCCGCAGTTCCCTGCCACCGGGTCCCCCGGGGCCTCCACCCCCTTCCGCAGTAGGGCAGGGAATTGGAGGGGAGGTTGCAAAACTGAGGCCGTGAGGGTAGAGGCAGGGCAGCGGGTCCAGACACATGCTGGAGACAAGCTGGGGATGAAATGGAGGGTGGGAGATCAGGAGCAGGAATGTTCAGCCTCTCCGGTCCAAGAGGGCCAGGAGGACAGCCAGGAAGGGAGATGAAGATGGAAGCGCCCCGAGCAGGAGGCCAGTCTGGGTTACCTTTGCCCCCCGACGGGCCGCGTGGTTGGAGCCCCTGCAAGGATCAGAGGGAGCAGGAGCTCAAGATCGCGCAGAGCAGGGTAGGGGTGCGGTGCTGGGCAGGGGAGCTTCCTCAGGCCCAAGAGAGGGCCCCAGAGGCCGAGGCGAAAGCAGAGGGAGAGCCGGGGGCCCCTTGTGCACTAACTCCCGGTGTGTTCCCACGCCCTGGTTCAAGGGCTGGGGGAGAGCAGGGAGAACCGCAGTGCAGGGGGAACAGCGGCCGGGTCAGCGGGCCTGGCCACCGGCTTTACTTTGTGCCGAGGGTGTTTATTTCAGGAAAATCCCTATGTTTACTCAAACCTTCGGGGGCTACAGCCCTCAGGGCTGGAATTATCAGTGAAAGCTGGCCTACTGATCAATTGTGGGGCCTGGTGACAGACCTTCTACCCTTCCGGAGCGTGGGAGGGACAGAGGAGGGAGGGAGGGAGGGAGGGAGAGGGGCTGACCCAAGCCCTCCTGAGTGGGCATGACTGTGATCCCAGGAGCAGGAAGGGTGCGCGGGAAGTGGCCTTGAGGTGGCGTTTCCATGGCATAGAGCTGGACGGAAATCACAGTCTGGGATGTTCCCTGGCCAAGGCCAGGTTGCCCTGGGAGGAAGGACAAACTTCCTGGCTGGACATCAGGAGGCTGAGCCCCGGGGAGGAGGGCAGGGTGGGGGCAGTAGGATCCCCAGGACCTTGGACGAAGTCTGACGGAGCATATGCCCTCAAATGCAAGCTGGGTGCAGGGCCGGGCCGGAGGAACCTCCCACTTGCCCTCGGCTCTGCTGGGCCGCCTGGCCAGGTGAAGAGAAGGACGTGGGCCTGGCCCCTGGCCCCCCACCAGGGTGAGCCGGCTGGACAGGTGGGGTAGGAGCTGACCGGGCTGCTGGGCGAGCAAGGCCCAGACTTGAGAGCCCACATAGGAGGCCGGGAGGCCAGGAGGAGCCACGGGGCCTGGGAAGGCGGCTGGGCCAGGAGAACGCAGATGGCGATGGGGATGCTCCACACGTGCGTATTGGGGTATTGGGCAGCTGAGGTCACATCCCCTGAGGGCGGCCCCGGGAAGGTCTCTTTATAGCAGACTCAGGCCAGAGCAGGACCACTCTTGCTGGGCATCTGGACCATCGTCTGGGGACAACCACCCTGTGCGGGGTCAGGGAGTGATGAGTGAATGAACAAAGGAAGAAAGGAAGGAAGAAAGGAAGGAAGGCAGGACCTCTCCTAACGATGACCTACCTCATCACGGTGAGAAAGGACACATAAAGCACCAGGCCCAGGACACATGAAGGGCGCAGTAAATCCTCTGGTGTTAGGCTGATGACTCCTTTTACCATACCCAGCCTTCCCTCTTTGCTCGCCCACACTCCACTCACACGTGTCCCTCCTCTCTCCCTAATGATGGGAGCCAGAGAACCACTGATGATGGCCACATTCAACTTGCTGTCCTGGATTCAGAGGACCTAAGGGCCCCTCGCCACCCCTGCTGGCAGAATGATCTTGGTGGTGGGAGACTGTCCGCGCTTGTGCTCCGAGGGGAGGTTGCCTGGGTGTGAATCTGTCAGGCTGGCCAGCGGGGCTGCAGGCGGTCTGTCTGACTCTTAGCCCCGAGGGATGGAGAGTGGAGGGGACACCAGCTCTCACTGAGCCTGGAGGCTGCACGAGGACTGCCTTCCAAGGCAGATCCTGAGTCCCAGCTCTCTGGTGGCATTGGAGTGAGAGGGAAACCGGCAGCCCCTCCTCACACTCCTTCCTGCCCTCCTTGGCCGACCTCTCCTCTCCTCTCTTCGAGGAGAGACCTCTCCAGATAACAAGCCCCTGGGGATGTCTTTTGCCCCACAAAGCAGTTTCTTTTATAAGAATACAAAAAGGCAATTAAAAAACCTACCTGGCCCCCCTGTGCTCTCTTAACAACCATATAGACATCATGAAGTGGTGTCGGGCAAATGGGTAGATGTCCTTTGAGGGGAAAGAGCCCTGGGGGAAGGGGTGCCTTCCAAGGAGATTTCCGTCGTGGTGAGTGGGCAGGCGGCAGGCTGGGGAAGTTGGCCGGGTGCGCCCCTCTGGCTGGGGAGGGGCGAGGGTGAAGGAAGAAGCCTGAGCAGCCACAAGAGTTGGCTAGGGAAAGGGGTGTTGGGGAAATATCCCAGGAGGGCTTTGCAGAATGAAACTGCCCCAGGGGGTTCAAGTCATGGCCTCCACCATCTTTTCATTGCTGCCAGGAAGTGGGTGAGGCTGCCCTGTGCCCTGTAGTAGGATCCTAGGCAGATTGGGGAGCCGGGGCCACAGGCCCTCCCGTACCTGTGGCCATTCCACGGGTGGTTCTTGTCCATTACCACCTTGGGCCTTTGCCGCCATTCTGTGTGTGGCTCTTTCCTGGCCCAGGACCCACTTGCACAGGTCCTTGACTCCAGCAAGTAAACTATTTGAAGGTCCCTCACATTCTCTCTCACTTCTGTGGTCTCTGTGTCGGCTGGCCCCCCGCCTGGAATGAATACCTTTTATCCATTTTTGTGGCGAAAGAATTCTCAGACTTCAAGACTCAGACCAAATGTCATCACCTTCGGGAGCCTGCCCTGTCCCCAGGTGGCTGGTCCTTCCTCCTCTGTGCTCCCTAGTACCTTTTTTTTTTTTTTTAAAGATTTTATTTATTTATTTGAGAGAGAGAATGAGATAGAGAGAGCACGAGAGGGAAGAGGGTCAGAGGGAGAAGCAGACTCCCTGCTGAGCAGGGAGCCCGATGCGGGACTCGATCCTGGGACTCCAGGATCATGACCTGAGCCGAAGGCAGTCGCTTAACCAACTGAGCCACCCAGGCGCCCCTGTGCTCCCTAGTACCTTACCCTTATCTTGATTTCAGGACTCATCACCCTGATAATAGATGAGGGACCTGTCTTAGATTTCCCCCAAACAGAGCCTGAATGAGGCCCTGAGTGTGAATACTTTGTGTGAAGGTGATCCTGGGAGTAAAAGATGGCGAAAGTTAGATGGGAAAGGAGGAAAAGCCCATAGAAGGGTGTGTCATCAAGGTGGCCTCTGTGGGAAATGGGGGCTCAGCTTCCCAGGAAGCATCTAAGAAATCTCCAGAAGTCCAGCCGGAATTGTCTCCTTGGGGGAGGGAGGCCACTGCATTTACCCCCTGCCTCTGTCCCCCACTGGTGATGGGTTGCCCTGG
This sequence comes from Callorhinus ursinus, assembly GCF_003265705.2. NCBI lineage: Eukaryota > Metazoa > Chordata > Mammalia > Carnivora > Otariidae > Callorhinus > Callorhinus ursinus. The sequence continues at coordinate 10,661,477 of NW_027397082.1, forward strand.
GGGAATGAGCTTCTGCACACTCTCTTGTAGACCCAGCAGGCCCCTGCAGCATGGGAGGGAGCCCCGGGGCAGGAACTGAAAAGGCCAGATGGGACGCTGTTGGCTTGCTGGGCCCTGTCCTTACACAGCCGCGGCTGGAAGCAGAGTGGGCCCAAGGGTGTGTGTGACAGGCACCAGAGACACCCCTACAGAATCCCTGGAGGGTCGAACTGTGTTCTGTCCATCCTGGTGTTTCTGGCAGGTGCTTAGTAAATGTGGAATGACCAGGACACCAGGGTACAGAGAGGCGAAGGGACCCAGCCATGGTTGGGGTCTCCAGCTGAGAATTCTAGACTCCTGACTTTCCCTCCAGTGGGGCTGGGGGATTTCCTCCCTGTAACCCATCCCTAGAGCTACATCGCAGCTCAGAGCATCTTCAGAAACGAGGTTCTACTGCGGGAAGGGATGGAAGACCCTCCAGGGATCAGACACCAGGGGGATGTGGACATAGAGTATGCCTCCCTTGGGCAGGAAAGGGTGGGACACTTTAGTGGACAGTCCCACAAGACAATCTGACAGGAGAAGGGTATTCCTCAAAGCAAAATTGGGGTGCTATTACCTGCGGAAGTGTTGGTGGGTGAGGACAGCCTAAAACCACAAGCTATAACATTGGAATAACAGCTAACTTCTCCATGCCATGGAGTTGTGTGACTCCCACAAAATCACATGTGTGGCAAGACTTCTAAAAATATGAGACGCTCAGTAGAAGATCCTCATGAGACCACAGAATGTTGGCTGGGAAGAAAGGAGCTGGCCATCGTGCCAGGATGCAGCCAGATCCTCCTCTGAACACTGTACAAACTGAGATGCCCTTGCCAGCACCCAGGAAGCCCTGCCCCCATCCTTAACCAGGAGCCGCCTCTCAGATATGATAACTAATTGAGCCATAATCTCAAGACCAACTTCTCCCTCTGCCATGTTTTTTCACTCTTATGAATTCCTTCTTTGGACACCAACTATAAGCCAGGTCTGTGGGTCTCCAGAATAAGACCTCCTTGCCTTCAAGAAGCAAAATGGCTAGGGAAAGAGATCAGTGAGTAACTATTTCTGTAACGTAAAATGTGATGGTTCCTGGAACATAGGTAAGCACAAAGCATGCTGTAGAGGAGGGAGAAGGAGTCCGCACATTCATTTATTCAACAAGAATTCAGTGAGGTACCACTAGGAGCCTGGCACTGCATTGGGTGCGGGAGACTGGCAGTGAGTGGTGCAGACACAGTCTCTCTGCTCAGAGCACAGGCAGCCCAGGCTGTGCCTCCCGCAGCCCAAACCAGGAATCTGCCCCCTCGGCCTTCTGCACTCTGCTAGGAAGGGCCACCACGGGCCACCTCCTCATTAAGCCTATTCTGACTCCCTGGCCCACAGAACACTTTAAACTCCTAAAGCTGTGTTACCTGGGTCCTCTGATAAGCAGATGCCAAAGCAGGAGTGGACATGCCAGGGGTTTCCTTGGAGAAATCCCTATGTGAGAAAAAAAGAAGAGGGAACCAGAAAGGTTTGGAGGGCGGTCCAACCTCCATGCAAGTGTCACTGGGAGTGAAGGACAGAGGGAAGTCCGGCTGTGTGAAAGCATCCCAGACCATCATGCATTGTAAGGAAGGCCTGGCAAGGCTGCCAGGGGCGCTCAGCACTCAGGCGGTCTGTCTCCAGGAACCAGCCTGCCGACATAGCCCTGCTGCCCCAGGGAAGCATGGCCTCAGCAGAGTGGATTTTAGATCCCACACTCCCTGTAGCCAGAGATCTGTGAGGCTCATTCTCGCTGGCCTCCCCAAAGCACTGGACTCTACACATCTCACCCTCGATTTGAAGCTCCAGTAAAGCTTGTTTTCTGCCCTTGCAAATGGTGTTGGGTAAATCTTGACATCTCAACTGGCCTGTGAGTGAGATGTTCAGGACAGGGGTGGCGTCATCATTCTCCATCCATCCATCTGGGTACCGATCCAACCGTCCATTTATTTTTTCCATAGATATTTACTGGAGCACCCTCTGCTGTGGGCACGATGGGGGTGAACAAGGTGACGCTCAAGAGCCTGGAGGGGAGAGAGGCATTAAACAACCAATCACAGCGTCAACAGGGAGTTTCTAGGTAAAGGTCAAGCGAGTTTCTATTTCCCCTTTCCCCACACCCGGAGGGGGTTTTCTCTGAAAGGGCAGCTGTCCCCAGGGCACTCTGTGGACATGAGTCAGCCCAGGGTCGGGAAGAACACTCGAGCCTGCGGGACCAGTGAGGACAGGGCCCCTGGACTCTCCCTAGGAACTGCCTCACGCCACTTCCCTGGACCCTGAGGGAGCAAGACAAGAAAACATTGAGGGCAGACCTTCTTCAAAGAAGAAACACTCTCTTGCTTCCTTCAGGGTAAATGTCAGCTCTTCCCTCCCCCAGGAGCTTCTCAGGATGCTCCACAAACTGCTGAGAAGTCAAGTCTCTTCCCTGGGAAGCCTTTGAGGAGCCTTACGGTTTTTCCTCCGAGGAGTATAGCCAGGCTCTGCGCTCAGCACTGTCCACGCAGGCCTTCCGTGAACTCCGGGCACAGAAAATGAGGATCCCCATCTTACAGAGGCTCAGAGGGAGTCAGGGGCTTGCCCGAGGCCACACCACTGGTTCGTGGAGGAGTGGAGACCTGAGCGCAGCACTCTGTGCCCCTCACCACCCACCACATTGCCGCAAGATGCCTCCCCCTGGGGCTTCTCTTCCAGCATGGCAGGTGGAGCAGGACCTCAGTCCCTGGCAGGAGCTGGGACTTACAAGCGGGGCCTCCGCACCCCATTGCCACGTGTCGCTGGTGGTCAGCTGGTCTTCACACACAGCACCCTCTGTGTCCCCACGCTGTGGAGCCAATGGCAGAATCTGCGTGCTGACCCCTGTGCGGAGTCCCTTACAGCTCTATATACGGGGGGTAGGGTTCCAGAACCCATAGAAAACTATTACCTCATTTTGTCTTCAAAAAACAGTTTTCAGAGCTAGAGGATAAGAGAACCAGTATACTACTATAGCAAGAGGGAAACTGAGGCCCAGGACACGTGGCTGACTGGTGACCACACAGGTTAGCGAGGCTTCGGAGCAGGTCGCAGAGTCCTGTTCTTCCTTCCTGCAGAAGCACAAGGCTCTCATCTTTTGTCTTTTTTCAAAAGCATTCTTTGCAAAGAACTGGAAGTTCAGCAATAGTAAAGTGTGAAAGATGATTATGAGAACCACTACTTACTGCTCTGCTATTAGCTTGCAACTATTAAGTGCTTATTGTACATAGCAGTTTACAGTGTTATCATAAGGAGTTAAATGGGACCCAAAGCCCATGGGAGCCAGCGTGCTCCAATGGGCCAATTTCCTGCAGCAGATGGGATAGGTGTTTTTGGGCCATGGGGTCATCACCTTCTGTGACTGCATGGAGGCCTTACAGCTTAGACTCCACTGGAGACCCACAGGAGAAGCATGAGAAAATTTGCCAGGGTCTGACTGCCAGGTAGTAATTCTGAGCAGACTTTGTGAGCTAACCCACCTCCTTTGGTCGGCTCTGGCCCCTGCCCTGTCTAGTGGCTTTTCCAGATGCCCTGATCCTTGAAGAAATAGTCCACCTCTAGAACCACCAGGGTTGGAGCCCTCAGTCTGCTGAGCCCTGCCCCTGGGCCTGGCTGCTGGAGAAGGCCAGCATGCCCTGGGGTGTGCATAAGCTGCTGTCTTTGGACCCTGGTTCCCATGATCAAAGGGTGAGTAGCGTAAGAGGAAAAGAACAGCACAGAAGATGGGCCCCCGAGCTGCGGCCCCAAGGAGCAGCCATTGAGGAGAAGGAGGTGTGAGCCCAGCCAGCAGTGAGGAACCTAGCCCAGTGGAGCCTGGGCTCTGCCCTGGAGGGTCCATTCGGCTAGGGGTGGCCCAGGAGGGTGGGGCGAGGGCTCAGTGGCCAACAGCCTCCGTGAGGAGAGCCTCATCCCTCGCGAATTGCCAGCATCAGCGCCGGCTCTGCCCAGCCCACACCCCCTCCCTTGAGCTCCAAGTGTAGTCATGGTACTATTCACAAGCTGACTTCTGTTTTCTTTTCAAAGCCAAAAAAGACATCAAGCTGTCAAAGAGACTCTTCCAACATTCGGGCTGGGTGGAGGTGCTCGGAGAGAGTCTTTCATTTCTTTGCACCAAGGGGAAATGGCCAAACACAGGGTTTTAATTCATCCTTGGGGTGGAAAAATGGGGTCCTCCCTCAGGGTTGGAAAAGAGTCCTAGATCTCCAAGCAGGGAACAGGCCGCCCCACAGCCCCTGCATCATCTCCCCTAAAGAAGAGGAGAGCTTTGAGTCAGAGCCACTCATGTGTCATGGTACCTTGGGCACCTGTGTATGTGGGAGGTGTGGGGGGCAGGGGACAGCCAGGATGCCACCAGCAAGAAGACCTAGCATTGATTCAGTGCTCACTGCCTTCCAGGAAGTCTGCTGGACCTTTACATCAACCATCGCATTTCATCCTTACCACACAAGGAAGGTATTGTCATCTTCCCATTTTATGGAGGAGGAAACTGAGGCTCAGAGGTCCTACAGCAGAAAGCCACAGAGCTGGGATGTGGACTCTGGTCTGACTTCAGAGTCTGAGCCCTTGGCCATGGAACCAGGATTCTCACAGTGGCGTCCGGAAACCACCTGCCTGGGGAACTCCCAGGATGCTGGGTCAAAATGCATGTCCGGAGTCCTGCCGGGGTTTGCTGAATCAGAATCTCAGGGAATGGGGCTGGAAGCTAGGACTCTGACGATCTTCCAGTCAGGTGGACTGCGAAGTCTGAGGTCCCCCGTGTGCTGAGCTCCACTGTCCACTAAGTGTGAGGTGAGATGGTCCCAGCCACAGAGGGTCCTCCCTGACACATGCACGGCACACAGTTTGGAGTTACTTCAGTGACAGGGGCATCCCTCAGAGAGCTCCCCCAGCCCCTGGTGGCTGTCCTCCCATCCCATGTGTTAGCTGGGGCCTGGCCAGTTAGGTCCCAGCCCCAGGCCTGAACTCTCCAGGTCCACAGGAGGCCTGGGGGGTGCTTCTATTACATTAGCCCGAGTTCTTGCCAGGACTGTGGCCCCCTCCTCTCGAGGATAATTCAGCTTTCGATCCCCCCTAATCTGTCCATTCTGAGAAGCTGCCCCCAGAAGCCTCCTCTCCCTCCTTCCTGCGAACCTGCTCTCCACTGGTCTGTGCTCTCTGCCTCACTCTTCCAAGGAGATCACCAGCCCAGAATGATCTTCACTCGAGTGACAGCGACTAGAGTCAGGGACAGTGATGTCCTGGTGGGGGTGTCAGGTGGCCCCGTTATCTTCTGAGGCACTGTGAGAGGTAGGGAGGAGAGGTGTGTGGCAAAAGCCGAGTGACACACGACAAGCCAGGCAGGCCTTCCCGACTCACCGAGGCGGCAGCAGGAGACCTCAGGAACACACTGACGCAGAACGATCCCTCCCGGCCTGGAAATGCCAGCAGGTAGGGTAGGGAGAGCCTGCTAATAGCCGGGACCCATATGCCCCCCTCCGACTCCATAAGCTGCTCCTGCCCCCCGACATCACCCTGGGAAATGTGTGGGACCCGCTTCCTCTAAGCCCTCGTGATTCAGCTGGTCTTCACAGCTGCTCTGGATGTTATTTTTAACCTGCCTTCACCTGGGTGAGGTGGGGACCAGATCTGCCTGAACAATTCCACTCACCAGGCTGGTCCCAGGCAGAGGAGGAAGATGACAAACTTCGCTTTCTGGCACTTCAAAGAACCTCTCCCCTGGAAGCGAACGCCATGCAACCCACCTGCAAACTGACCTGCCTCACCAGCCCGGCCAGCCTGGGTCCCGGGACGGCTGCTGGCCGCGCGTCGGGTTGGTATGTCCAGGCCAGGGGGAAAGGCAGCCCGAGAGGCTGTAGAGTTGCCAGAGACGGAGGCTTCTGAGCAGGCCCGCAGCAGCCCAGATGTCTCTCCTTCCGCCAGTTGAGCCTCCTCGTCCTCCCACCGTGCCACGTCGTCCACACGTCCTCCAGGAGAAGGGTGACGCAGACGCACAGGCACTCCATCCGTTTGGCCACGGCTGGTCCAGACAGCAAGTCCTGTTCCTTCTCCATCTGGCTTTGTCGCTGAACTTTCTGCTGAACTCCTTCCAACCCTGTCGGCAGCCCTCCTGCCAGGAGGAGCCAGTGCCAGGGAGAACAGAATAATTGCCTCTCGTGTTGTGCATGCAGAGCCTTCATTAACACATCCCCAGAGTGGCATTTGCAGCCCTCTGTCACAGCACCCCCTGTTGAGTAGCACGCAATTCATCACCCCCAGATTCTCTGCTGTCTTGAAAGAACCAATCAGTCCTGTGTTTCTGCCTGTTTCTTTGGCTTATTCGGAAAGTCATGTCGTTGGTGGTGGTGTTCCTTAAGGAGAGAAGGTTTCTCTGTGGCCTTGCCCACTCAATGGCACACAGAAGGGACCTGGCCCAGTCACTCCCCGTTTTTCTTTTGTGGCACCAGGAAGCAATGCTTGCATTCCAGAGGACGCGGAAGGAAAAGTATGGAGTGGAGGGAGCAGGAGACTTGGGTTTTAGTAATGGCTCGGCCAGTGGTTAGGTGTGTGATCTTGAGCAAAACATTTCCAAATGTCACTTTCTTCACTTACAAAATAAGGCGTTGGCATTGACAAGCTCATGGAATCTTAGAGCTCATCTAGTTTACCTGTCACTTTACAAATAGGTAACCTGAGGCGCGGGGTGGCCATTCAGCTCACCCATACTCATGTGGGCTAAGCGGTGTTAAGACTTGAGACCTCAGTTCCGGCTCTCTGTCTCCTGAACTGGGGGGTAGGACTGGATGAAAATAAGAAGGATGTCAGGAGAGCAAAGACACGGTAAAGGGACTCCATGCTTTGTACCTGTGGGGAGCTGTGGAAGGATGACTTCTCCCTCACATCAAAGGTTCCAGTGCTGAAAGGGACGGTTCTCACCCAGGGACCATTTTCACCTAAGGGGACCTTTGGCAAATTTCTGGAGACATTTTTGGTTGTTCCAGTGGGGGAGGGGAGGGTGGGGAGACATCTAGTGGGTAGAGTCCGGGAGGCTCCAAGCACAGGACAGGGAATGATCTGGCCCAAAACGTCAACAGTGCTGAGGTTGAGACCCCAGCTGGACACCAGCTCCTTTCTCTACTGCCACCTGTCCTGGAGTTTCAAAAATTCTCGTTTCCTTGTCTTTAGCTTCAAAGGAACTATCTTTTCCCGATTTTGCTATTGATGCTGATCTTATTATTATTACTTATTATTTTTAAAGATTTATTTATTTATTTGACAGAAAGAGAGTCAGCGAGAGAGGGAACACAAGCAGGGGGAGTGGAAGAGGGAGAAGCAGGCTTCTCGCCAAGCAGGGAGCCCGATGCGGGGCTCGATCCCACGACCCTGGGACCATGACCTGAGCTGAAGGCAGACGCTTAATGACTGACTGAGCCACCCAGGTGCCCCTTGATGCTGATTTAAAAAATAATTACTTTCTTGCATATAAAATCATCCATGCTCCTTTTAGAGAATTTAGAGTATCCAGAAAGGTACAAGACAAATAAAAATCAGTCCCACCACACAGAGGTCACTAGTAAGAATATTTTGATATTTGGTATTTTTTCCACATTACCTGAGATTCACTGAGCACACTCTGCTTTCTCCTGTCTCATGGCTTTTCTCAGCAATCCTCTCTGCCCTCTCTCCGACCCCCATTGTTGAAATCATATCTGTCATCAAAGTTGCTTCAAACAGCACCTCCTCCAGGAAGCACCGCAGGCCACATATGACCCCACCGAAGCTGGCAGTGAATTCTCCTGTCTCTCTGTATCTCACAAATGCCAAATTTGACATGCTGGGTTTTTGCTTTTGTTTTTGTTTTGGTATTTCAGTTCTCCGTAAATGCCTTGAGGACGGGGATTAAATTTTAGTGTACTGAATGTGTGCTCCCTCCCCTTCTGGCACGCGTGCGCACACACACACACACACACACACAGTGTGGTGTAAGCACAACACCTAAGACGGATCTGTCTTCTTTCCTCTCCTGACATCACCGTCCTCTGACTTCCAGACTAAATAACCATCCTTTAGTTCTTAGTCACACAGAACATTTCAATCAGTGGCTTTTGTTGCTCCATCATTTGGGATTATTCTGGAACTCTTTTTCCAACTGCATGGATCTCGGAGACATTTAGTATTATAATAAAAATCAAAAGCTTTAACTGAAAGACTCGCTACTGTGTTTCAGGCATTGCTTATGTTAATGTTCTGATTCAACCTAAACTACCTACAAATGTGAATGCCAAAGCTAGCAAGGCATTATAGTTTTGCCGCACGTCACCTGGCAGACCAGAGGAGGCCCTGGGATTTAACCCAGAGCCACCTGACTCCACAGCTAGGGCCCCCCCGCCCTTGAAGTTTCTCAAGACCTGTGCAATAGGCCTGCTCCTGCCCACCTTTGTTTTCACAGGAAGAGGCAGCAAGCGGAGACATCAGTGCCTCTGGTCTGGGTGGCTCCCGGCAAGGCGTCTCCTAGGAAGTCACAGAGCCCAACCCAGCTCCTTGGCTGTGGGAACCTCTGGCTGGTGGCAGGGTGACCTGCTGGGGGAGCCTGGTGGATGGCTCGTGTGCAATCCAAGGTCCCGGGAGGCTGAGCCTTCCTGGGCTGGTGGCATCCGGAAGTCTAGCCTCTTGCTCTGGTATTTCCTGATGCCTTGTGCGAAGTGTCTTACACAAGAGGCTAGCAACGGATGGCTTACCCTGCAGACACCTGTCTGCTGGGAGGGCTGGTGTCCCCTTTCTCTTTGTCAGGGGGCTGATCCGCTGGTCTGAGCAGGGGAGGTCTGGGGCTGGGCCCTACCAGAGGAGGGCACACTCTCCTTCCCTCGCCATCCCCTCCTTCCCGGACAGGTTCAGCCCCCCCCCTCAAGGTTCGAGAGTTGTTTCATCTGGGATGAATTACATTAGATCCTGCATGGGCTGTGCCGGGCTGAGCCTTGTATGTGCTTTAATCGGCTAGCTACTAGTGTTCGTTTTGGGTGTTGTGATCACTCCTAGCCACACACTGTGCCTGTATCGTGGGAGACAGGCTCACCGGGAGAGTGTGGCTGGTTCACACACCTGGCAAGCCGCCTCATCCGCTGGGTGACGGGTGAGCCACTGGGTCAGCCTCGCGGCTGAGGACTGGCAGCCCAGGTGTCAGCAGAGGCTGCATTCCAGCGACATTCCTCCTTGGCAGAAACTTCAAAACCAGAGGAAGATATTACTCAGGCAGATTCGGAAGTCATTCCAGGATGTCAAACGCAAGGCTTATGATGCAGACAAGCTGATGATAAAATGGAGTGCTTCCTACGAGAGGGCTGGACTGTCGCCTGGCTGCCCCGAGGCAGAGGGCGTGGAGTGGGAGGGCGTGGAGTGGGGGGGCTTGTGCCCAGGAAGGAGGCTGACCGTGACCCCACTCCATCCCAGGCCTTCTTGCACAAAGCCCCTGAAGACAGAATTCGGAACCCTGCCAGCAAGAATAGGCCTCCTAAAGCTGTGGCTTCTTCCTCCTCCTCCTCCTCCTCCCTGTTATGAGGAAGTCCCCTGGGGTGGGGGTGGGGGCTCAGCTGACTGACTAGTGTTCTCTCCTGGAGCCTCCAGGTTGTGATGGGCAGGTGGGCAGAGCCTGGGTCCTTCAGTTGGGGGCTTTCAGTGGCCCCTGTTGTGGACCTGACCCCTGGCTAGCTTTACTGTCCCCAGCTGGAAAAGACCCTAGGGAGCTCACAGTGCAAGGGGAGGGGGACAGGCTGTAAACACAGCACACAAAGGCCATGAGTTGGCGGAACAGCATCATGCTGCTGAGAGCAGAGCCCCCCGAAGCAGGTGGGAAGTGGTGGCCGGGGTGCAGGCCAGAGACCCGGCACACCAGTAGGTCTGGGCACAAAGGAGGGGAGCCACACATCCCTGCGGCTGCTGCAGGCGGTGGTGAAGGGTAGCTGGCCAGGCTGGAGGGGAAGCCAGCAGAGCCAGAGGAAGAGGAAGGGGCTCAGAGACAAAGGAAAGGGGAGGGAGGATGAATACGCCCTGAGCGCCTTAGCCAGGCCCTGGGCTAAGAAGTGTTCCTTTAATCCCTCAAACATCTCCCGGTGTGGGTGTTAGAGTCCCCCCCAAACAGGAAGGTGAGGCCCAGAGAGCATCTGTGACTCGCTCCGGTTCTTAGGCTGCAGGTCTCCAACTGTCACCCCGGGCCCTGCTGTCTGCTTATCTTCAGGCCACCAGACTTGTGGAGGAGAGCCCTGTGCCTTTGCAGAGTAGGGCAGCCTTGCAGAACCTCCCCTGCCCGGTAAGATGATGCAGGCCAGTGCTGCCTCACAAGACTTGTCCATATTTTCATTTATTTGCTTATTCTAACTCAGCCAAGAACTTCAAGGGAGCATCATTCCTGGAGGATTTGTTCATTGATGTGTCACAGTCTAGCTACTGAGCCCATGGGCAGGAAGGAAATAGGCGGGTTCAGAGACCCAAACATCTGTCCCCTATGTGTCTTGTAACGTTGGGGAGCCGAGACTCCTGCAGCCCTTGGCTGGCACTCTTGGCTGCCCTTCATTCGGGGTAGGAGAAGGGCCAGCAGGAGGCACATCCAAGGCGGGAAAGTGCTCCAGTAGCTCGGCCCTATGGCGGGACCAGGGGCTGCACCATACTCCCCAGCGCTTCTTGCCACCCTGGGAGGAGGTGGATGCTGGGTGCTGGCCCTCCATCTGTGCCTGCCCGGGTGCACCCCACAAAACATGGAAGTCGCTACCCCTGTGAGGATGGAGAACCAGGGGTGCAGAGCAAGAGCTATTGCTGGGCAAGTTGAGGGCGGAGTTAGCCCAGTGACCTACTGGCCTGGCTCACGCAGCCAGCCCCCGGGGGGCGCTGATCTGAGGTTTGCACAGGTCTCAGGGGCGCATGCGGTCAGGCTCCAGTCCCGAGAGCAGCGCTTGTGCCTCTCCTCCAGGTCTCCACTGGTTTGAAGCCCAGTTCCGTTCCAGGGTGGCTTTTTCCCTCCTTCTTTCCCCCCTTTCCTTTAGACCTCGGGGGGTTGGGGTGGGAGAGCAAAGGTGGAGATGTGCTGTTTTGCACAAAAGACTTGCGTGCACGTCATCCAAACACCGAGTTCCGTTCGCAGAGGAAGTGAGAGGTGTCCGATTCGGTCATGCAGAACACAGCTGGGCTGCTTGAAACGAAACACGGTGGCTACTCTGAAGGAGGTGGTGTCCCTGGGCTGCTACAGGGTTGAGTCACAGCAGACGCCACTCCCACGTCCAAAATACCGGGCCATTGTCCCAGGGAGGTGGGCCCCTCACTCAGGTCATTTCCGACCCACTCCCCGGAATCACATTAAAGGAAAGGCAAAACGAGGAAAAACAGAAGAAACCAGGATGGCTCAGCAGGCCAAGGGTGGGGAGAGTCGGCCCGCCAGAGCGGCGCCTGATGCGGGACCCCGCCCCCGCTGGGTCATCCTAGCCTTGGTGCACATCCGGGACCCAGGAGCCTATCTCGGTTGTGCGGCCTCCAAAGAGTTAGAATTGGGGGGCATTCCTTGATAAAAAGAACACAAAATTCTGAAAACAAAGGACAAAAGTGAGTATTTATTTAGATGCGTGGGTGGGGATCACGGTAAATTGCTGACACTGCACAGATCGTTCCTCAGAGACCTCCTTAACCAGGTCACCGGAAATGCAAGCGCAGAAACACTTCCTGTTTGCACCCGGCGCCCTTTCCCTACTTCCCTCCCAGCCTCTCCCAGCTCTGAGGGCCCCAGAAGCCAGTGTCTTGTCAGCTTTACAGTAAGTGTTCCTCCGGTGGGACCTCAGAGTCGAGAGTCCGACAATCCGACAACCACGAGAGCTGTGGGCACATAGACACCACTCAGCACAGCTGTTCCTGGCCGTTTGGGGGGTCCTGGTCTCCTTTGAGAACTGAATGACGGCTATGGACCCTCCCCAGAAAAATGCATAATACTCATATCCACTGCACTTTCCATACCATTCCAGGGATTCTTGGACCCCCGGAAAGCTTACCTAGTCCCAGGTAGGGCTCCCCTGACCTAGTGCGATCCATTCGTTTCACAGATGAGGCAAAAAATACCCAGAGTGGGGGGGTGACTTGTTCAAGGTCACACACGGTCGGCGGGAAGCAGAGCCAGGACTCGAATCCAGGCCCCGGCTCCCCCCGATCTCCTGCACTGTGATAGCTTTGCCTCCAGTGCTGGACAGAATGGGGTCCCCGGGGACGGAAACCCCAAGTTAGGGCCCTTCAGAGTGTCCTTCTCTTGTGTTCTGCTATCTGTCCTAGACATGTATTTTTGCTCAGCATCGCTCAGAGAGGGCAGAAATGATGGCATTGGATAAACATGGACAGGTGGGGGGAAGCTGCAGGCTCTCGGCGTAAATGCAACAAGAAATTGAAAGTTGAGAGAGGGAGAAAAACAGTAAACAACTTTTGAATCTCCTGCGAGAGAGCTGGTGCTGTTCCGTTCGGTGCCCGGAGAGCTGAGCCTGGGGAAATCCCAGCAAAATCACATCGGACTGGGCCCCGCCTGAGCCCCATCCTCTTCCCAAGCTACTCTCTCCCCTTGTACCCAACTCAGGTCATTGGCGGCCTCTTGGTGGCCTGAGCCCTGTGCTTCACAGGCATGGTGTCCTCTGCCTGTGCAGCTTCCCCCTCCTGCAGCCACGGCTGCCCACTCACCACCGCGCCGCTCGGCCGGCCTGACCCTTCCCCTGAGCCCCCAGCTGACTTAGGTCTCCTGGCACTTCCCCTCTCAGCACCTGGTTCGGCTCTTTCAGAGCCCATATAGCGATGTTCACGGTTCTCTATTTATCTGTTTCGGGGCTGTGTCCCCCAACTAGCCATTAACCTCTGAGTGTGCGGGGGCTGAGCCCTTGGTGCCCCTGGGTCCTGGGCATGACATATGGAGGCTTTCGCGAATCGTGTGCTGATTTCAGTGAATGGTGGCATCTGCTGGTTTGGACCTGGGCACCTGGGACAAATGCCTGAGGGCCAGCTCATTCCTGAGATCCTGGCCAGGACTGCGTGCAGCTGGGAGCTTCAGCACCAGACACAAAGGGAACAGGAGCGGGCGGCCAGTACCATGAATGGTGCCCAGCCCCTCAGAGCAGAGGTACCAGCCAAGCGGAGGCTCACAGGGGCTGAGGTACAAGCCGGCCTCTGTGTGCCTTTGAAGTGGATCCTGATGCTCTGCCTTTTTCTCAAGACCCACCTCTTTGAACTCCGAGGGTCCCGCAGCCCCCTGCCAGCCAGCTCACCAGCCAGCTCACCAGCCGTTGTGTCAGGGAGTGTCAGCTGAGGTCATGGGCAGATGGCTGAGGTGGACGCGTCCCCTGAGGGCTGCAGCACTCCAGGAATGCTTAGGAAGCTCAGAAACGGTTTTCTCTCCTGCCTTCTGGGCTCACCTCCAGGTGATGGAGCTACCTTGAGAGGGCAGCCTGTTACTCGTACTCAAGTCTGTTCTCTCTCATTCCATTTTGTTTGGGGTGGAGTGTATGCTTTTGTTTTTTTCTTTTTCAACTTGACACCCAGGACTTCATGACTGATGCTGTGGGCAACACCTCCCAAGGGCCGGGAGCCTGGATCAATTCTTCTTTCTTCTTCTTCTCAGTATTGGGCTGTGGGGTGAGGGGGTGAGGGACCCCTGGGACAGAGAGACACAAGGTGAGGCACACGCTGCTCTTCCCCTCCCTCCCCTCCCAGGCTTGCCCCCTGGCGAGCAGTGGTGGTGGGTGGAGGGGGCTGATACTGACTCTGGACAGTTTCTCTTCCCACTCCCATCTCCTGTCCACTGGGGGTGGAGGGCAGGAGGTCAGAGACGGGTACCTTCAACCCTGCAGATAGGTACCTGCTCGAGTGTGACCTGTGCTTGCTCTTAAACATACCCCAACAGAGCAGCCCTCCCCTTCCCCGAATTTTGGATGATACAGTCAGTACAAAATTTTGTGACTCATTTTTTTGGTACCAATCAATCACCTTTGAAGGGGGATGAGAAGCCACAATAGGATGTTTAGGCCGCTGAGCGAAGCTGATTGGTCTGGTTGGGCCAGGTTACAATCCTGGAACTAGCTGACTTGCCTTTGTTCTCCAGTTCATCACGATGCGGCTTACAGTAGAGTCCTGCAGCCTTGGTGGATAGAAGACATCCTCACGGCCGAGGTGACTAGTCTCTGGGCATCTCGACAGGGCTCTGCAGCCTCCCTTCCTTCCTTACTCAGCTGGTGACTTTGTCTTTGATCACTGCATCATGGCTTTAGCACTTTGTCTCTGTTCTGGAAAAGCCTTTACATTTGCTCTGTCATAGCTTCCCTGACCTCCCAAGGCCAGCACATCAAAGAGAGTCACCATGCTGCAAACAATGCTTCTGCTCCCAGGTGAGTGGCAGGGTGTGGAGGGCTGTCAGGAAAATGGTAGGAAATGCCAGAGCAGAAAGGAACAGTAGCTCTTATAGCATCTAGCGCCGGGCCTACATCACAGCAGGGCTCTGGACATTTTTGTCAAATGAATGAAGGAATTCCCAGGATTCCTAAGGGTGTGAGAAGCAATATGGTGGCGGTTCCACACAGAGCCTCTGGCAGGTACTACCCGGCACTGAACAGAGTGTCGGCGGCTTGCTAGCTGTGCACGCATGAGCAAGCTACTTGGTCTCCCTGGCCCTACCTCCTCATCTGTAAAAGGGGGTGATGATGATGACGACGACAATAGGGATGGGGTCGCTGGGTGATAGACATTGGGGAGGGTATGTGCTATGGTGAGCGCTGTGAATTGTGTAAGACTGATGAATCACAGACCTGTACCTCTGAAACAAATAATACATTATATGTAAAAAAAAAAAAAAATAAGATAGTAAGAAGGGTAAAATGAAGGGGGGTAATCAGAGGGGGAGATGAACCATGAGAGATAATGGACTCTGAGAAACAAACTGAGGGTTCTAGAGGGGAGGAGGGGTGGAGGGATGGGTTAGCCTGGTGATGGGTATTAAGGAGGGCACGTTCTGCGTTGGAGCACTGCGTGTTATACACAAACAATGAATCACGGAACACTACATCAAAAACTAATGATGTAATGTATGGTGATTAACATAACATAATAAAATAAAATGTAAAAAAATTGGTATGTATAAAGCAGTTAAAATATTGCCTGGCACATAATAAGTACCACATAAGTGTTTGCTATTATTATTAAGGCCAGATAGTTATTTGAAGGAATCAAATATTACTTTTAACCGGAAGCTATGGATTTCCTTATCTTGTAGGCAATCTTCACTCCCACAAGCTCCTCCCATACACATGGAACCATATGTTGCAGGGGTCAGCAAGCTTTTTCTGTAAAGGCTCAAATAGTATTTTAGACTTTGCAGGTTATATGATTTATGTCACAACGACTCAGTTCTGCTGTGGTAGCATGGAAACAGCCATAGACAATATGTAAATGAATGAGCAAGGCTGTGTTCTAATAAAATTTTATTTACAAAAATCGGAGGCAGGCCAGATTTAGCCCACAGACCACAATTTGCCAACCACCAATCTATTGGTATTCTATCATTTTACAAGACTCTGCTTGAATTCTACCTCTTCTAAGATTCACTTTCCTCTACCTGAATTTCCAAAACATTGGGTCTGGAGGGAACTTAGTATCATGGAAACAATAAGCAGGAAACCTGGGTTTAAACTCTGCCCTACTACGTGACTTTGAGCAAGGCATTTAATATCTGTGAAGCCTCAGCTTATTCACCTACAAAACAGGTGTAAAATGTTTTGCTTTACTTACCTTACAGGGTGGTGTGAAGATCAAATAGACAAGGCATGTGGTTGTGATTTGCAAACTCTAAAGCGCTACATAATGAAAGTTGGTCTTCATGCTGTCCCTGTGCTTAGGATAGTGCTTGGAACTTGGTCTGCATTAACTGCACTGAATCCCAGTAGTGGTGTTAAGTACCAATTTTTATAACAGACATATTGGTGCGTGTCTGTATCTGTATTGATCTTCTTGGGCAGATGGAGAACTCAGCAGACACAGGCCCAGGAGAGAAAAAGGACAGCATTTCCTGGGGTAGGATCTATAGAATGCTTGTCAGCTTAAGATGTAGGTTGGGGTTAGAGTGCAGTAGGTCTGGATTGCCATGACAGAGAGTAAGGTTTCTAAAGGCATATATGGCTAGAAATCTGTATTAGTTTCTTGGGGCTGATGCAACAAATTACCACAGGCTTGGTGGCTTAGAGCAACAGAAATTTATTTTCTCATAGTTCTGGAGGCCAGAAGTCTGAAATCAAGGTGTCAGCAGGGTTGTACCCCTACAGAGGTCGTAGGGAAGAATTTTTTCTTCTTTTTCATCGTTGCTAACATTCCTTGACTTGTAGACATATCACTCCAATCTTTGCTTCCATCTTTACATTGCCTTCTACATTTGTGTCTTTTCTCTCTCCCACCTCTTATAAGGATGCTTGTTATTTGATTTAGGACCTGCCTGGGTAATCCAGGATGATCTTATCTCAAGATCCTTAACTTAATTACATCTGCAAAGATCTTTTTTCTAAATAAGATCACACTCATAAGCTCCAAGGATTTAGATATAACATATCTTTTAGGGTCATCATTCAACCCATTGTAGAATCTTATTATTTTCACTTAACTTTTTTTTTAAAGATTTTATTTATTTATTTGAGAGAGAGAGAAGGAGAGACAGTGAGAGAGTACAAGTGGAGAGGGGAGGGAGAGGTGGGCTCCCTGCAGAGCAAGAGCCCGATGTGGGGCTCGATCCCAGGACCCTGGGATCATGACCTGAGCCGAAGGCAGTTGCTTAACCGACTGAGCCACCCAGGTGCCCCATTCACTTAACTTTTTATCTAAAGTATTTCCCACGTCATTGAACCGTCTTCCAAAATCATTATTTTTGATGGCTAATAATATCCCATATTGTGGATATACCATAATTAATTCATTTCCTCTTACTAGACATTTATATTGCTCATGATTTTCTACCGGTATAATAAGAATACAGTGCATGGGCTTGGGAGTCACACATTCCCAGGTCAGATTCTGACTCTTTCATTTACCAAGGATGTGATAATAGTCAAGTTCCATAAACTTCTCTGGCCTCAGTCTTTCATTTGTGAAATGAGGATCATACTACTTATCTCATGGGGTGATTCAGAGGATCATAGGAAAGAATGTATGTAAAGTGGCTGGTAGCTGAAGGTCTGGCACATTTAAGTGCTTAGCAGTCTTGTAAATTGCAGCCACCCTTGTTTTATGAATATTGATGACATGTCAGTTAATTTACTTAGGATGGATTTATAGAAGAATTATTCCCAAGTCAAGGGATGTAGACAGTTTTAAGGCTCTTGGTTTGTATTGTCAAATTACATTCCAGAAAAAAGCATCTGTAAAGACACTCAGCTTTGCCCAATCCTACATAGTAACTACTCTCTCTGGGCACTGATGGCCAGCTAAATCAATAGACAAGAATTTTATAAGTACCTGTTATGGAACCAGGTTTAAGCTTTGAAGAGCTTGCAGTCTACTTGGACCAACCAAATTGCATACATGAAACAAGACAAATAATAAAAAATGGAATTGAATTAATTAAATCAGCAAGTATCTATTGAGCATCTGTTATGTACCAGCTACTGCTCTAGATTATACAGTGGTGAACAACACAGGGCCAGTCCTCGCCCTCATACAGTTTATAATCTAGAAAGTCAGAACTGGATTGTAGCACCTCGTTCCTATAGTGGAGTTCAGAGAGAGGAGGGACCCACAGGGACCACGTGGATAGGGGATGCTTCAAGAAGAAAGATGACCCAGGAATGGACCTGGGGAAAGGGGCAAGGACTACAGGAGAAAGAGTGGGTGGGCATGGAGGCTTGTGCCTCATGCCCTCAGATGTTTTATGGAGGCAGAAGTGGAAAAGGGCTCAGGAGGCTCCATTGTGGAAGACTGTAACAGCCTTGAGCATTGGCCTGGCAAGGGAGGTCAATTTTTTTTTCCTTTAGAAAACTAGAGACTCATAAAATTTTCTGAGCAGGGAAAGGCTAATGAAAGAATTTAGGAAGAGTGAAAGGGTCTGGGTGAGTCAAGCGTGCAGCCAGAAGGCCAGCCATACTTGGAGCTATAAATCTTGTCCTGTTTCAGAAGCAAGATATGGTAGCATGACTTGGTGGCAGCACTCACACTACTTGGCATGTGAAATCCTGAGCCTTTACCCACCATCTCCTCCAAATACCCAACACCAAACCCTCAGCAAGCTCTAAGCTTCCTTGAGTGGTTGCCATTGTTTCCTGGGGCTCTGGGATGAAAGGACCCTAGTTTCTCTGGTCCTAGGAGGCATTAACCTGGTGTTTTGTTATTAACTGCGTAGGCCATAAGTGTCCTTGAGCCAGTGACCCTTCCAGGAATTTCTTCTGTTTCACTCTGATGTGTTCCTAGGGGAGGGAAAATACTTGATGACTGACCAGCTCTATGTCCCCTTTGGGGATTAATATACCTCCCTGGTCAGGTTTGGGGTGCAGAGGAGGAGACCTCCTCACATTTCCTGACTGACCACACTGGCATATTCTGGTCAGTGGTGGCAAGGACTGGGGAAGGGAAAAGAACATGAAGGACTATGGGGAGACCCCTGTGTGTGCAGAGAATACCTCTTCCAACCCAACTCTCTTAGCTTTGGCTGCTATAACAAATTACCATAGGCTGCGTGGCCTAAACTATACACATTTATTTCTCACAGTTTTTTTTAAACAATTTTTTATTGTTATGTTAATCACCATACATTACATCATTAGTTTTTGATGTAGTGTTCCATGATTCATTGTTTGTGCATAACACCCAGTGCTCCACGCAGGATGTGCCTCTTTAATACCCATCACCAGGCTAACCCATCCCCACACCCCCCTCCCCTCTAGAACCCTCAGTTTGTTTTTCAGAGTCCA
>NW_027397082.1:10680553-10888102 GCF_003265705.2 Callorhinus ursinus
GAGGTCATATGATACATGTCTTTCTCTGATTGACTTATTTCACTCAGTAGAACACCCTCCAGTTCTATCCACGTCGTTGCAAATGGCAAGATCTCATTCCTTTTGATGGCCGCATAATATTCCATTGTGTATATCTACCACCTCTTCTTTATCCATTCATCTGTCGATGGACATCTTGGCTCTTTCCCCAGTTTGGCTATTGTGGACATTGCTGCTATAAACATTGGGGTGCACGTACCCCTTCGGATCCCTACATTTGTATATTTGTGGTAAATACCCAGTAGTGCAATTGCTGGATCGTATGGTAGCTCTATTTTCAACTGTTTGAGGAACCTCCATACTGTTTTCCAGAGTGGTTGCACCAGCTTGCATTCCTACCAACAGTGTAGGAGGGTTCCCCTTTCTCCACATCCCCTCCAACATCTGTCGTTTCCTGACTTGTTAATTTTAGCCATTCTGACAGGTGTGAGGTGGTATCTCATTGAGGTTTTGATTTGGATTTCCCTGATGCCGAGCGATGTTGAGCACTTTTTCATGTGTCCGGTGGCCATTTGGATGTCTTCTTTGGAAAAATGTCTGTTCATGTCTTCTGCCCATTTCTTGATTGGATTATTTGTTCTTTGGGTGTTGAGTTTGATAAGTTCTTTATAGATTTTGGATACTAGCCCTTTATCTGATATGTCATTTGCAAATATTTTCTCTCATTCTGTTGGTTGTCTTTTGGTTTTGTTGACTGTTTCTTTGGCTGTGCAAAAGCTTTTTATCCTGATGAAATCCCAATAGTTCATTTTTGCCCTGGCTTCCCTTGCCTTTGGCGATGTTTCTAGGAAGAACTTGTTGTGGCTGAGTTCGAAGAGATTGCTGCCTGTGTTCTCCTTTAGGATTTTGATGGACTCCTGTCTCACGTTTAGGTCTTTATTTCTCACAGTTCTTGAGGCTAAAAACTCAGACGTAGATGCCAGCATGGTCAGGTTCTGGTGAAAACCCTGCTCCAGGCTGCAGACAACCAAATTCTCACTGTATCCTCACATGGTGTAAAGACAGTGAGCTAGCTCTCTGGGATCTCTTTTATAAGGTCACTAATCCTATTCATGAGGGCTCCATTCTCATGACCTAATTACTTCACAAAAGCCCCACCTCCTAAAACCATCCACATTGGGGGTTAGGATTTCAACGTATGAATTTGGGTGGGGGGGGGGACACAAACATGCAATCTTTTAACACCAACTGTGAGGCCCACTCCTATGTCACAGGCCCAGTGGGTGCAAGTAAGAGGTTGGCTTATTTAGGGTCTTCACAGAACAAAGAAAGAGCCATTTCTTTAGTCTCCTATTCCTGTAAATTAGACCTCACAATGCACCCCCTTCCCAGACTGGCACATAGGTTGTTCAAGGACACAGGCAAGCCCACTGGGCTGCCACCTGGTGATCTTTGCCCTGGGGCTTTCCTGGGCTTCAGTGCAGGGGGAAAGAGTGACATCCACTGAGACCCTGAACTCAGGGACCAGGTGAGTCATCAGAGTTTGAGGGGCTTGAGATCCATCCCCGGACAGACCCCCTCATAGTGCAGACAGGGCTGGTGCAGGGCCACCAACGAGGGCCTGGAGTCAGAGCAGGCTCAGCACCTAGCTCTCTGCCCCCAGAATGGAGTTCCTCCCCTCCTATGTCAGGCCTCCAAAAGGTGGCCTGTCCTTCCTGAAGGTGATTTGCACCAATGGAGATGGTTTTGATTTGCTATTACTTGGCACATCCCTCTTTTATTTAAAAATAGCAAAGTTCCTGAATGGGTCAGAAAATCAATAGATCCATTTAAACCTCAAACAAAAACAATTCAGGTAAAACCACAGACATGTAGAAAAACTTTTCCTGGGAAGACTGCTCACCCTATACCACTAAATATAAGTGCTGCTGAAGGCCAGAGTTGAGATAGAAAAAAAGAGAGAAACCAGGGAAGATGTCACTAAATGGTTTTTATTTCAAGAGGGAATGGAGTGAGGAATCTAAACAGAGTGGGGAAGGTGAGGACCGCTTACCAGAAGGAGTGCAAGAGGGGACTTACTGGGCTCAAGCCAAAGGACGCACCGAAGCTGGGAAACCCTCCTGCACATGGTGGGCTGTTGGAACACAGTGGTGGGGAAAGAACCTGCTCTGAAGGAACTTGGGGAAGCCCAGCTCATTCACGGTACCGTCATATGCCCCGTGCTATGTTCCCTTGGGCCCTGTGTTCACGCAGTCTTTCCCCTGAAATTCTCCTCTCTGCTGTCTCAGTCTGTTGATGCCTTAACCATCTTTTCATTAATCCACTCACTCACTGATCAACATGTAAGGAGCACTCAAATTGTGCTCCTTTGGAGCTGGAGATAAACTATGAGCAAGACAAACTGGGCAACCGCCCTCCCTGAGCTCGTGTTTGGGAGATGCTGGAGGTTGGAGGTGTTTGGGGGAGGGAGAAGAGTGGACAGGTAATTATTGCAAGACCGTTCAGGTAAATGCTATGAAGCAGAAGTACAGGGTGTTCTGAGCATGCGATGCGATCCATCCTAATCTGGGGCAGTCAGGAAGGGCTTTCCTGAGGAAGTGACGTTTGGGTGGAGCTCTGGAGGCCACGTGTGAATGAATTAGGAGAAGGCTGGAGGGCATGGCAGGAAGAGGCATCAAAATGTGCGCAGACTCAGAGCAGGGGTGGCTTCTTTGGGGACATGAAAGGCAGACTTGGAGAGTGGGACCCAGTGTGGCTCAGTGAATCATGGAGGCATGGGAGGGGGCATACACTCAAGACTCAGTCATTCCTCAATGACTGTTTACCTCAGAGAGAGAAAGGAGAGAGAGAATTAAGGTGATAAAAATGAAAGGGTTAATATGTTACGCACTAGCTGAAGGTCAGTCAGATAAGGGATAATGAAGCAGGCCTGTGAAAGGCAATAGGGAGTAGTAGGGACTGTGGAAAACAAAATGATTTTATATATATATATATCTCCATATATACACATATACTGTACCCAAAGGTATTTAAGTTTTTTTTTTTTTAAAGATTTTTTTTATTTATTTATTTGAGACAGAGAGAATGAGAGAGAGAGAGAGCACATGAGAGGGGGGCGGATCAGAGGGAGAAGCAGACTCTCTGCTGAGCAGGGAGCCTGATGCGGGACTCGATCCAGAGACTCCTGGATCATGACCTGAGCCGAAGGCAGTCGCTTAACCAACTGAGCCACCCAGGCGCCCAGGTATTTAAGTTTAAAATACATTAAAACCTGTTACTGGCCAAACAAAGCAAAATCTGACGGCTACCACACTTTTGGGTACTTGATTACAGGGGAAATTGGTGCCTGAAAATAAGGACTGTGGAGGAGGGAGCTGGGAACCGCTTGGCCAAGAGCCAGATAAAGAGCCCAGAAAGCCCCTCTGGTCCTGATTCCCCCCTGTGCCTGTCAGATGGTCCGCTCTGTACGCATGCTCCTGGTGGCCCCCTCCAGCTTGCCTCCTGGGGCTCACCTATCCCAGGGTCACCCTACTCTCTCCAAAAGCAGAGCCGAGGGCAGGATAGTACCTGCTGACTCACACGGACGGTGAGCTGGGCAAAGGGCCCTGAGCAGCTATGCGTAGCTCAGGAGCACCTGTCCATGGGTTGCAAGCACAGCAGTGAGACTGGCAAGCTAAGGACATGAAGATTTGAGGGTGAGGGAGAGTAGGGAAAAGAAACAGATGATGTAGAAAGGAGCTGAAGCAGATGCATAACCTGAGAAAATAAGATTAGAGAACTGACACATTTACTGGTTATTTCAGTGTTAATTTCCTAGCCCAATTTTGGGTCATTTGCATCTCATAATTGGCACTTTCAAAACTTGAAGATAGGGGAGCTTATTTGGCAACCTCCTCCACTTTCCCTTTGTGACAGTACAAGCATGGCTGAGCTTATCTTAAATGTAATCACGTTTGATCAAAAAACAATTACTGGGTTTTTTCCCCCCCCTTTGCTCTGATTTAAATGACCTTGCACGTATGGAGGGGTTTTCTGCACTTAATCTCTTCTTGGTTGTGCAGAGGAAGATGCTCAGCCTTGGTGTGTTTGCTTTCCCTGCAACTCTGATTAAGAACTCTGTTCCTTTGGCTAGACCTGTGTGATGGAAACCTTGTTACATGACAGGAGGAAAAGCTATCTCACCAAAAGAGAAACACTTTTAAAGGCCATTTCAATAGGGCAAACATTTCTCTTGCCGCACACTTGCCTCTAATTGTTGGTTCTACCACCCCTTAAAACAAAATGTGGAGATATTCCCTGAAGGAAACTCAGCTGAGCCAGAATTTTGAAACGACAGGCTCATGAATGGCAAGTCCCTAAAGGCAGTAAAAATTTGTGGCTTCCTAATGGCCTGATGTCCATTTCACGTTATGCCAGAATAGCACTGGGTTTGTGTTCAGATATCTACTCTTTTCTTCTCAGTCCACAGGATTCTAGTGGAGTTGACTTTGCCTTGAGTCCCAACAAAGGTATTATATCGGGGCTGAGAAAGCCAGAGAATGATACTCTCTGGCTGGTGCAGGGATGGCCTCCTGAGCAATGACTGGCCTATTAGGGTCAAGAAAACTCCATTTGGGACAGGTTTCAGCTACTAGACAAGAAGATTCTTTCCCTTTCCTGCTGTACCAAAGCCTGAGGGGACATGAGGCTTGAGCTGCTTGGCCATCTTGTCCCCACAACAAGAAGACTTATGAGAGCCAACATGTCAGAAGACACAGCCAAGGAAAGAAATCCAGTCCTTGTGACAGCACTTGAGCATTTGAACCTCACAGTGCATGAAGCCAGCCTACCCCGTGGACTTCTACATGAGACAATATATTTCTAGTTTTATCTTGAGTCTGTCTGGATTAGGTGTTCTCAGTCTTCTGGGTATAATCTATCCAAACATAAAGATATGTGGCTGGTTGCTGTATATATTATATATATATATTCCAGTCAAATCTGCCCCATTACTTTAGTTACACCTTATCATTGCTGTATAATGTTTTCAACTTCTTAAAGCATCTTGACAAATGGGCTATTGCATTTCATCCAGACCATTCTTATGGGAATTTTCCCATGTCACTTCCCTGTGATAAGCAGCCCTCCCAAGATGACCCTGCTACTACACAGAAGAGCCCCGATTTCCCAGCAGGCCCACAGAAAACTCCTCTCTGCCCACATCCTCTTTTCTTGAAAGAAAAAGTTAAGCATTTTAATAACTACCCAAGGAAACTCAGTCTTTGGAAGGATGATTACACGGGGAGGTTCTTTTCCACTGCAGCCTCTTAATAGACAAAAACCAGGGAAAAATCCCAAGTGTCCAGCCATGAGCACCTCTTTATAGTGGAGTAGTGTGAACCCTTTAACGAGGCTGACCTAAATGTCCAACTGCCAAGAAATACAGGTGAAAAGGCAAACTGTGTGTGTGATATGCTATGTTTGAGGGTTTTTTTAAGAAGTGCTGATGCTGAGGCAGATTGAGTCAATTTTGGGGGTGCTGAAAGACATAGTTAAGGAGTGGGGCTATAGGAACCTGCAGCTGGAAAGGAAAAGGGGTGGCTGGTGATTTTCTGGAGGTAAAGGCAGATTCCTGGTACTTTGCATCCACTCAATGTCTTAACATTTCTACTGTGTGTCTTCTTCCCAGTCATTGATCTGGGCTATGTCTGCAGAGACCAGGGCCAGGATGGCCTCATTTTCCAATGCTTCTAGGATTAACCTTATTTTTTTTTAAGATTTTATTTATTTATTTGAGAGAGAGGGAATGAGAGATAGAGAGCACGAGAGGGAAGAGGGTCAGAGGGAGAAGCAGACTCCCCGCCGAGCAGGGAGCCCGATGCGGGACTCGATCCCGGGACTCCAGGATCATGACCTGAGCCGAAGGCAGTCGCTTAACCAACTGAGCCACCCAGGCGCCCTAGGATTAACCTTATTTTGGACAACAGGTTATGTGGCTTGAAATCCTATATGAGAAAAAGCATTTACAAATGTATTAAGCTCAAGAGATGGGAACAGAGGAATGAAGGATGTAAGAACCTAAGAACCTCATGGGCCCTGCACTGTCCCCAGGGCCCCGAGGAGGTGTCACCAGGAGCGTGGGGTCCACCGCAGGGCACGGCAATGGGACCTGGGGACACACTTTGAGGAGGACAGGTATCTGGCCTCTGAGGAGCAGGAGGGACGTACAACCCAACTGAACAAGCTCCTGGGATTCAAGAACCAGCAGGCCAAATGCTCTCAACAGCAGGGACAGGAGCAACCACAGCAATGCCCAGGGGAGCCCAGGAGGACTTACCCAAGACCCTTTCAGGGACCCTCTCTCACCCCCAAGACGTCGGGGCACCAAGCAGGCACAAGGTCTGCAGACAGGACTAACTCCAGCACTAGGAAGTTACTGAATTTATAGGAGCGTCTGACCCTGGAGTGTCTGGCGCCTGGCACGGATGGAGGGTACAGTCGGTGAGCTGCCCTGATGTCACTGTTTGAAGCCGTGGCTTGATGGTCTTTGCCACCGTGAACGATGCCGTAGTGTGGACGGCACATCATCTATTTGTCCAGTCGGCTGCCGGTGGCCATTTGTCTCGTTTTCACTTTGCAACCATCACAAATCATGCCGCTTCCACCGCTGGGTTTGTGTGCACGTGGTCAGTTCCTAGGACGAGGACTTGAACTGCTGTTCACGGGTCCGGCTCCTTGTGTTCGGCTTCAGTGGATGCTGCTAGAGTGTTCCAAAGGCTTTGAATCGTTTACCCTCCCATCAGAGAGCTCCTGCTGTTCATCATGGACTTCTAAGTCTTTGTCGATCTACAATTTTACCCCCTATTAATAATCCATGGCTTTGGTTGACAGTGAGGTGATAGTGAGGTTGGGCACGCCTCACATGTTCACCACGCATTAGGATTTCTCGTGTAAAATGATTTTTCACCCATTTTTACTTGAATTGATTCTTAAAGCTCCCTTAACCATTAATGTGCTGCAAACATTTCCCCCCATTATGTGGCTTGTTTTTTGATCCTTTGTGTCTTTTCATGAATAGAATTTCTTGGTTCTAATGCTGTGTATTTATTTCATTGTTTCTCAAACGATCTGTGGGTGATGGACCATTTTTTTTTCCATTTCTATCGGGGTGATTGATAGGTTCTAAAATAAAATAAGATTGTTAACATAGAGTAAAATTTTTAAAAAACAAGAAAAATACTAAGACAGGAAGGAAATCTTGCTGAATCCTTCTGTGGCTTTGACTTTTCATACTTTATTATGTTTTCTTCAAGTGGAGCACCTGTACTGAGCCACATTCAGGCACTCGACAGATGCTTTCGAATCTAAAATGGAGAGGATAGAGACATCTCATTGGTCTGGAGTGCTGTAAATGGTGCATGACCGAAAAGAATATTGAGCTTCCAGACACGAAAAAGAGGAACACCAGAAAACCAGTATAATGACAAAATGTCCTCAAGCACAAAAGTCTGAAAACAATCAGATTAAGAATGGAATACATTCTACCCTAGCATATTTCTTGCCATATGAATGGTCTACCAGAATAAAAAACAGGGAACACAGTGATCTTACTCATTTACATGCCATTACCCAGAATGCTCTATGGGCTTATCATTTTGAGGAAGAACTCTGCGAGCGTCAGAGTTTGGAAATGAAAGCAAATTAATTTTGGCTATGACAAAGATGTGTGTGTGTTGAGTGTTTGCATCAAGTAGCTGGGGGTGCACTGAGTGTGTGCGTGTGTTTCTATGTTGAATGTGTGTTGAGTGTGTGTGTGTATGCCTGCAGGTGTGCCCACAGTAGGAATGTGTGTGGCAAGGACACCAGGAGGATAAAAACACACACATGCTTTAGGTCACACATGTTGCATCAGGAAACCAAAGGGCTGCTCCAGAGTCTGATTTCCTTTGAGCAGTTTGCAGCTTGGCACAAATGAAACAGCAGACCAGCTACTATTTATTTGGAGGTGATTGCTTTGAGCAGTCTGGAAAAGGAGAGAGGACATGGGGCCAGGGTCTGTCCTCAGCCCACATGGTAATCTCGTGGCCGGCAGGTTCTTAGTCATCTCTTTCTTCACAGGGACTTACAGCCCACTTTTGCTCCTTTTCAAGTGAAAAACTAAAGCTTAATTATCCAGAGAGAATCACAGGATGGGACACAATTCACCAAGAAAGTGTGTGTGGTAGGAGGAGGGGGGATGATGACAAATTGACCATTCAGAAATCGGCCTGTGAGCTCTCATTCAGTTACCTATGTATAATCTAGACCCTCAATAGGCTGAAAGCTCTTCAAGACCTGGGAATTTTAATTCGTTTCCCTACCCAGCTCCCTTCCCCTCTTTGTCACACTCGGCACTATTAAGATCTTAATAATAACAGGGGCGCCTGGGTGGCTCAGATGGTTAGGCGTCTGCCTTTGGCTCGGGTCATGATCCCGGGGTCCTGGGATCGAGCCCCACATCGGGCTCCTGGCTCAGCGGGGAGCCTGCTTCTCCCTCTGCCTCTCTCCCTGCTCATGCTCTCTCTCTATCTATCTCTGTGTCTCAAATGAATAAATCAAATCTTGATAATAACGGTGATAAAAGCTAACCCTGAGCACCTGCTCTATGCTAGGAGCCTCGCAGAAGCCTCACTACAGTTGACAAGGTGCCACACGATTTGGCCCCTGCAGACCTTTGCCTTCCCAGCTCATACTCCTCCCTCTTCGTGCTCCAGCCACATCAGCCTTTTTTTTCTGCTTCTCGAACCCACTAAGCTTGTCCTCATCTTAGAGCCTTGGGGCTTTCAGTTCCCTCTGCTCAGAAGCTTCTCTCTCCAGCTGTCAGCATGGTCTACTCTGTCGAATGCTGCTGAAAGACCAACTAAGTTCAGAATAGAACAGTAATTGCTGGACTGGGGCAATGCAGACATTCTTGGTCATCTTGACAGGTGTGGTCTCCGTGGCTTTGGGACAACAGAAGCCCAACTGCAGAGCACAGAGGACACCACATGGAGTAAATAGGCAGAGATGGTAATTACAAAAATGTTGCCAGGAATGGAGGCAGAAAATAATAGCAGGAGAGACAGATGTGGGGTCAAGGAGGGTTTTTTTGTTTGTTTGTTTGTTTGCTTGTTTCCTTTTAAAACGAGATAAGAGAGTATGCCTCTATGTAGATGGAAATGGCACAAGCCTCTGGCACCGGGATAATTTCTGGGAAGAGACGTTTTGAGAGGAGCAAAATGAAAACAGGGTCTGAGAGGAAAATTGGAGATCGCCAGGCAATACTGAGTTTGCCCAATAAATTTAATGCTCACAAAATCCTATGGGGTAGATACTGCTATTTTTCTTATTTCATAGATGAGAAATCTAAGGGCCAGAGATGTAAAAGAACTTGTCCAAGATCACAGGCAAGTAGAGGAGCTAGCTGGGGTTTGAAATGAGTTTCTGACTCCTGGTTAATCACAGGATCCAAATGCAAGATTATGAAGGGTGAAAAGTCAGCTCCTAAGCCAGAGAAAAGCTCAGGAGTTATCAGAGATATACCTAAAACCCAAGGCTTGCAATTTGGGTGCTGGAGAAATGGCATAGCTCCAGTGGTTTATAAATATGGAAATTTTGAAGATTTTTATTTAGTTGCCAAAAAACATATCTGTTGGCAATATTCTATTTGACACTTGGGTGTTTGCTTTCAGGCACATTTCTGTTTTGTGTGCTTTTCTGTTTGTGTGTTACAGTTCATAACAAAAGGTTTAGAAATAAGCCTGAGCTGCCCTGTTGGTGGTAGACAATATGGACCATCTCTGCTCAAAATGTGGCACAACTTAGTAATTAAACAACCTGACTGGTCATCAGAACCACCTGGGAAAACTTCTAAAATGAAGATTCCCATCCAAGACCGGGGACTCAGAATTCCCCGGCACACAGCCCAGAACATGTATCATCGGAAGCTCCCCATGACTCCCATGCTCAGCTAACTTTGGGAACTGCTGACCTCAAGCACACCAGCTCAGTTAAAAATCAATGTTTTCTGCAATGTTGTTTCCTATGGTCTTTGGAGATGCTCAAAACATGCCTCCTGCCAATTGGCTGGTCAACTCAACAATGTCCTATGTTCTCCTCTCCTGCCCTGTACCCTGAACTTGACCCTACCCTTTTACTTTCTTTCTGATTGTTCTACTGCTTCATACCATGGAAATAAGTATATGCAAATGCACTGTGTTATAAGAAATATCCTTTAGCTTCAACACTAAGTGATCATAGGACTGATCACATCGCTTCTCTCTCATTAGCATTCCTCTCCCTTGACACCTCCTGGGGAAATACTCCATGCCACCCTGAGGAAAGAGCTTTATAGGGAGGTTGGAGCCACAGGTGGTGGCGTGTACATCCATGTGGGAATCAACCAGCTTCTTGACTGGACTAGACCTAGCAGTGGATAGATGACACATCTGCTAGGAAGACCACAGCTGTACTGGTCAGGGGAGGAGACGTTCTCCGCACTCCTTTCTAATCCAGAGCCAGCTGACCATGGCCACTCCTGGACAGGAAGGGCAGAAATGCTCAGATGGGGGTGGTTGATTTAGGAGAAGGTAAGAGCTGAAGCAGCACGAGCCAGCCTGGGTTCGTAATCAAGACTCACAGAGGCCCTAAAGGAGCCAGCTCTGGGAGTATCACCTTCCCTCATTCTCTAACCTAGAAAGAACACAGTCAAAATACAGTTCCCAAAAAAATACAGTTCCAGTTGCCACCCTTCTCCGAAAAGAAAGAAGTAAAAGAGCGTAAGTTCGAGACTTGCTTTGCAATTTGAATCTCAGGAATGCATAACAAGCAGCCGTCCCTGCCTTCAGAGCAAAGATGCTCTATTAAAACTTGACTCATCCTTGGCAGTTTATTGTGTTCCCCCCACCCCTCCTTCCTTGTGACACAGAGGAGTGAGGTGAGTAATCCTCTACGCAGTGAGAGAAAAATAGATCCCCAAATGCCTTCCATTATGCTAAAGGCCTGTGTCACCAGCTGTGGCGGCAGGGGGTGTGGTCATCATCCATTACAGGGGAACAGTCAGATCTTCCGACTCCCTCTCTCCAGGGCTATTTGTGGTTCCAGAAGTGCAACAAGCAGGGGCTCAAAACTGATAAGCCCAGAGAAGTCTAAAAGCCCTGCTGGGGGTCTTATGAGAGCCACAGTGGTCAAGAGCCTTTGCATGCAGGAGTCCACAACGCCACCCAAAAGGCAAACAGTTCGATCCACTTTCTGCTGCCTGATACTTCCTGCCCCTTCCCCACAGGCCGAAGAACTCCCTCTTTTTCCCCAGTGTAAAAATAGGTAATATTTACTGAGTGCTGGCTACATGTCAGGCATTGGGAAAGCATTTTCCATGGGTTATGCACACTCATTTTTGTGTGCATGTGTGTGCACACACGTGTGCATACATAGACACACACACACACACACACACACACCCTGAGGTGGGTACTAACAGAATCTCCTTTCACAGATAAGGAAACTAAAGCACAGGAAATTGTCATAACTGGCCCCAGAGTTACCTGGTTATGGCAGGACACAGACCCACATAGTCTTCAGAAGAGTGCTCTAAACGAACACAACCATATTATATGATCTGCTTGGCTAAATGCAGTTACTTGAACAATGAACAAGAGACGGATAGGAAAAAATTTCTGTTTCTTCATTTATTTGCTTCATAGACTCCCCAGGTCTTATCCCAGAGACTGGAATACCGATCAATAACTCCAGACGTCCTAAAAGCATTTTTTGTTACAAAAGGCCTTCTAAAAGGAGGAGATGGGGATGTGGTCATTGCCAGAGCTGGAGGCTTCCTAATAAAGCAGTAGCGGGTACAAATCACAGGTGATTATGTGAAGCTTCTTCCTCCCTTACAAAAGCTTACAAAAATTTAAAAGCCTCTATCTTCCCCAATGCAGTTTTAAAAATATGAATTAATTTCCAGTATATCAGCACCGTATTTCCCCCTTCTGGAATTGACCACATTATCCTCCTACCCAGCTGGAACTGTGCTAGGGAGAAAAATAAATGTTTGTCTCAATGGCATTTTCTTATTCAGCTAATTGATTTTTTAAAATAACAATAATGCTTGAACATCCAGCCGCCTAATTACTAGCAGCTTTTTATTTGCGCTATCATTAACTTCACAGCTGCCTGGCCGCCGCCAAGTGGTACCACAGAGACATCAGCTGCAACTGCTAGTTTCTGAAAGGAAGAGCATGAATAAGGCCTGACTCTCCCTCTGCCAAGGTCAGTGAGGGCTTCGGGCTGATCTCAGCAGCACACATGCCCCACTTCAAACGGAGGAAACCGCACGTGGGAACCATGCTGGGTGAAAGGAACCTTGAAGGGCATCTGGTCGATCTCTCCACTTACAGATGAGGGAGTTTGAGGTCCAGAGAGATTAAGAGGCTTGCTTAGGGTCACACAACTCCTCACCTCTTGTGCTGGAACTGCCACCCAGGCTTCCTGATTCCTTAGCTTTTTTTTTTTTTTATTTAAATTGAAGCATACAGAGAAGCATATGTATCATGAGTGTACAACTTGAGTAATTATCTTTACGTGAACACATCCATACAGCCACCACCCAGGTCAAGACACAGACCACCTCAGAAGCCCCGCTGGTGTCCTGCTTCCCTTCACTACAAACTCTCTTCTCTGCAAAAGTGTCGTGACCCTGACTTCTAACATCACGGGTTACTTTGGCTTGGCCCAGGTTCTTTCGATAAAGAGCGGTGTTACATGGAGTTTAGCTACTCAGACCTAAAAAATAAATGTGAATTGGAGTGAATTAAATGGTGAATTAAGACAGAATATCCCCAAAGGAAACCCCATACCATTAAGGAGTATGGGGTCTCCCTTGGGAGTGATGAAAACTGGGACTAGATGAAGGTGGGGATGACACCACATCGTGATGTACTAAATGCTGCTGGACTGTTCACTCTTAAATGGTTAATTTTGCTGTGTGAATTCTACCTCAATAAAAAAAACCTCATCCCTTAAGATATGTACATTTCATTGTATGTAATTTTAAACTAAAAATAAATCGTAAAAATATTCAACTCTTAAAAGACAGCATATCCCTAACAAAGGCTTGTCAATCCCTTCCACACATCTAGCCCCTACAGTACCTGGCCAGCAAGCCTTACCCACCACCTGACCCGGGTGTTTTCCTTCGGCTTTCTTCTCTTCATTGCACTGCCATTGGTCTCTTGTCCTTATCTCTCCACGAAACAGTCCCTTATCAGGGTCATCTTGCCAAAGCCACTGGCCCGTTTTCTGTCCTCATCTTTCTCAACCTCAGGGCAGCATTCAACCTAGATGACAACTCGCTTGTTCTTGAAACACTTGTCTAGGCTTCTGTGACATCATGTTTGTCTGGTTTTCTTCTTACCTCACCAGCCATTCCTCATTTCCCTTTGCCCCTTCTCCCCTTGGTGCAGGCCCGGGGCTCTGTGTTTTTGCACCTCTCTTCTTTAGCTGGGTGACCTCATCCAGTCCATCCATGTCTATGACTTGCAAATAACTATCTCCAGCCCAAACATCTCTGCTGAGTTCCAGGTGTGACTAACCAACTGCCCACTTGACCTCTCTACTTGGAACATCTCACACAGCTAGGACAGAAATATGGAATCTTTCCTACTCCCAAGTCTGCTCCCCAACTTGGATTTCTCACTTTTGTAAGTGACACCATCATCCACCTAACCACTTGGGCTAAAACTTGATCATTGTGCTTGAATCATCCCTTTTCCTCACACCTCACTTCTAACCCATCAGTGTATCCTATTGTCTCCACCTCCCAAACGTATCCCAAATCCACCACCTGTCCATTTCCATCTCTGCTGCTCTAACCCTGGTCCAGGGTCCCTCCATCATTTCTCACCTGGACTCCTGCATTATCTCCTAATAGGTCTTACTTCCCTCTTGTCTTCCTTTAGTCCAACCTTTACCCGACAATGGGAATAATGTTTTTAAAAGGTAAGTCAGGTCATCTTAGTGAGTGCCCACTGCATTCAGAATAAAACCCAAACTCTCAGAAGGTCAATGGGCTGCCCCAGCTTACCTGCCCAATCTCATCTCTCTCCACTTGTCCCTCACTCAGGACACTGCAGCCACACTCACTTTCTTTCTGTCTCCTGAATAGGCCAGTCTTGTTCCAGTCTGAGGGCTTTTATATCTGCTCTTCTTTTGGTGGGGGCATTCTTCTTGTCTTCAGCAGCACCTCTTATTATTATGACCTCATCTTGAATGTCACTACCTCCTTCAAGAGACCTTCAAGAGACCTCCACCCACTAAAAACAGCCTCTCCTGCTCAAGATTCAATGTATTCCTCTTGATTCTTTTTATATATGCCTGAACTTTTCTCATGTATTTATTTTGATTTGTTTAATAGCTGTCTCCTCCTGCTAGGAGTTAAGTTCCCTGAGGGCAAGGACTCAGTTGTATTCATGGTTTTATCCCCAGTGCTTAGAACAGTATTTGGCAATAGAAAGCACTATTTAAGTTGATTGGCTGGATCTCA
The DNA here is from genome assembly GCF_003265705.2 of Callorhinus ursinus. Taxonomy (NCBI): domain Eukaryota; kingdom Metazoa; phylum Chordata; class Mammalia; order Carnivora; family Otariidae; genus Callorhinus; species Callorhinus ursinus. The sequence goes on from NW_027397082.1 coordinate 10,695,072, forward strand.
TCAACTCACCTGAAATGGGAAAGCAAATTATTGTAATATGGTCTCCCATTATTTATCATTTCAGGACACCAAGTTGCAAGTAACAGAAACCCAGTTTAGACTGTCTCAAGCAATAGTAACAGAGAACATCAAGAATAGGTCTGTCTTTAGGCACAGCTGGTACCATAGACTCAAAATTGCCAGAATTATTGCCTTGCAATCTCTCCCTCTCTCTCTCTTAGCCCTGCCCTCCTCTGGATTGGTTCCACTTGCTGGCAAGCCCTCCCCATGCAGTGACTCCTGCCAGCTCTGTGTTTATGTTCTACATTATACAGCTCCACAACCCAGTAGAAAGAGAGCTGCCTCTTCCCAGCTTTTCCAGCAAAAATCTCAGAATTGACTTTCACTGGACCAACTTGGATCACATGCCCATCCCTGAACCAATCACTGTGTCTAGGGGGAAGGAACATGCTAATTAGTCAAGCCAAGTTGCTCACCCTCTCCTAAATAGGAGCATGTGATTGGGAATTGGCTTTACCTGGGCCACATGACTTGGGGGGGGTAGAAGAGGGTAGCCTCCTCCCAAAAACCTCAATGCTAACAGGAGGCACAGAGATGCAAGTTGGGGAAGGAAAAAAAAAATATTCCTCACAATTGTCTTTTTGTTTCAGGGAGGTGAAATTTGTGCCAGTTCCAGAATAACCTATGATTTTAATGTTTAAGGATGAAGAATGGTCTGATTGCTGCCATCCTCCAGGGCAGCCTGATGAGTTCAATTACCCACTGAGTATTTACACAACACTGGCCATCTCACAGACCTGACAGGAGGGTCAATGTCCTAGACTCTCATTTCTCTGGTGTCAGGCCTCCAAGTTCCTGAGCCCTGGTCCATGAAGCCCTCATCTCTCTAGGTCTGGAATGTTTCCCTTTCCCTTGCATCATTGTTAGTTTTCTTGATTTTGTCCCTCAACTCATTGTGCTGGACTGCTCCTTCCTACCCTACCCCTCTGAACTTGCTTTCTGACAGGCCTGCTGCTACCCAACATCTGCCTTCACATCAGGCGCTTCCCTCACCAGGTCATTCCTCCCTTAATCTTCAGCGATGGACATCACACAGAGGGAAGAGCTAGAGATGAGTTGATCCCTACCTCATGATTACCTTTCATATACTCACAGATTGACACTCAGTAGGTCATCCATTTTCCCTTCCCCAAATTCCATTTATTTAGTAAAATCATTTTCCTAGCCCTTTCAAATTGTTACTCCCCATTTGGTCCTCTGCAATTACGTGTCTTATGCTCTGTGGCTGAGATACAGTAATAAGAGTACTGTCATTTTTCCTCTGAGTCATGAACTTGGGGACCAAGTATTCTTCATGATCCCACTTGTTATTTCCTTTTTCTTTAACTGCAGAAAGTCACTCTGGTGGTCAGGTGAATTCCTTAGCAGTGATCCTTTGGCACAAGTGTTCTCATTCTAACCACTTATGTTGGTTGAACCCATCTACTTGCACAAACAGAAACAAAAAGCTTATTTTTCTACAGAGGCTGCTAACCTGACCCACAAAGGCAGTTTTATTCCCACCAAAGTGTAAAATTCACGATGACAGGAACTTTGTTTAATTACTACTTTATCTCCAGTTCTCGGCATATATCAGTGCTCAATGACTGTGGATTCATTCATTCAACAAATGCTTATTAAAGCATTTATTAAAGAGGGCATTGTGCCAGGTGATACTTGGGATTGAAGGAATAAAAACAAGTGTATCTAGGAGGATATTTCAGGCACGAGTAAGAGAACTGTCTTAAACAATTAGGCATTTATTAATGGACATAACTAGCAGTCTAAATTTAGATCAACTCAGGTTGGTTTGATCCACCCTCAAGGATCCAGGTTTTTTCACCGTTTCTCATCCTAAGACTTACTCCCTCGGTGGGGGGGGGGGGGAGAGAAAGATCATAGGGTGGCTGCCAGTAACCACTGGTTTAACAGCAGGAAAGAGTAAAGCTTCCTACAAGAGAAAGACTCTTCCCAGAAGTCTCCCGTACTCCTCTTCCTTCTCTCAAAGGCCAGAATTGGGTCACACACCTATTCCTGAACCATGGTATTTAGCTTCAGACCATTCGGTCCTCACTTTATGCTGAGGGTGAAGGGATGCTTCCTCTGAAGCAAGGGGACTATGCTGAGGAGGGGTGGCTCTCTGAATACATGCAGGTTCTGTAAGAAAGGAAGGGAATAGGAACTGGGGACCTAGAGGTGGGGGGAAGGGGGTTGCCACAGCAATCACCACACACCATCACAAGATTTATGATGAAAGTCTAGAGTTTTAAATAGTGCCTGCCTATATACAGACAGTCCCCAACTTACGATGGTTTGACTTATGATTTTTCAACTTTACAATGGTGTAAAAGTGATTCGTATTCAGTAGAAACCATATTTCAAATTTTGAATACCGATCTTTTCCCGGACTAGCAATATACCGTAGGATACTCTCTTGTGATGCCAGTCAGCCACGTGATCATGAGAGTAAACAACTGCTACCCTTTTTAAAAAAGATTTTATTTATTTGTTTGACAGAGAGAGAGCGAGCACAAGCAGGGGGAGCGGCAGGCAGAGGGAGAGGGAGAAGCAGGCTCCCTACTGAGCAGAGAGCCCAATGTGGGTCTCAATCCCAGGACCCTGGGATCATGACCAGAGCAGAAGGCAGACGCTTAACTGACTGAGCCACCCAGGCACCCAAGTGCTACACTTATAACCAATCTGTACCCAGACAACCATTCTGTTTTTCACTTTCAGTATAGTATTCAATAAATGACATGAGATATTCAATACTTCATTATAAAATGCACTTGTGTCAGATGATTTTGCCCAACTATATGCTAATGTTGGTGTTCTGAACATGTTTAAGATAGGCTAGACTAAGCTGTGATATTTGGTAGGTAGATTAGGTGTATTACGTGCATTTCCAACTTGTGGTATTTTCAACTTACGATGGGTTTATTAAGATGTAACACCACTGTAAGTTGAGGAAGATCTGTAAGATCACCTAAGTAGTGATTCTGATTCAGAAGGTCTGTTGTAGGGCCTGGACATTTGTAATGTCTTAAAAGCTGCATGGGTGATTCTAATGCCCAGCCTGCATTGCATACCAGTGCTGTAAGCTAAGCACCACCATCCCATCAGCGTACAAATAAGAATTCAGCACAGTCCCTACCCTGGAAAACCTACACTAAGTGTCCTTTAAGAGATTTTGGCATATGTGCCAGAGAAGCTCCCTCTGAGCTAGTAAGTTGGGAAAGGTTCTTGAGAGAGAGTGGGACCTCCAAAGATGAGTAAGACTTAAATGGAGAACCCAGGGAAGCAATGTAGCCAGAAGGGCACAGCATGAGCTGGGGTGGAAAAAAATGGAACACATGTCAACTCATGTGTCATGTTTGTCACAGGACAGGCTGATCTCTGTTTTGTTACCTCACTGGTACTTGAGAAAGGGAAGTTTTCCCATCTTCAGTTTTCTCATCTTGAACCAATAATTGGAGAAACTGAGGTTTGTTTCCAGAACTTGGTGAATCAGTGCTATCTGACATTCCTGATACTTTGCTGGAACTATTTGCCAAGCTTCCTCTTTGAGCACAAAGGGGATTTTAAGAGGCAATGATTGGGGCTTTCACATATTTGTTTTAAAAATCAAAATCACTGGGTGGAAAAACCCTATGAGATCACCTCTCTGCTCTACCTGACCTCTGTGAGGGAGACACAGTGATCTTCTTAGAGACAGAGGTATTTCAATTCCTCCTCAAAGCAAACTAAGATAAATCCAATCAAATCCAGCCAGGCTGCAAAAGGGATTGCAAGGAAAGTTAGAAACAAGCTAGAGAATGTGGCAGAAATTTATAAATTGGCTGGCAATTGGATTACATTTAAAGATTCAATTAATGACAGATTGAGAATAGAGTTTCCTTTAGTGAGTTTGTTAACTCCCAGGCAAGAGGCTTGGTGGTTTGCTGATAGCACAGAAGGTGAGTCATGCAGCACTGGCTGGCTCAGCCAGGCTGGGACAAATGTCACCCACTCACTTTGATGGATGCTCCCCATGTATAGAAATATGTGAACAGATAATTGATTTTTTTAAAACTCTACCATTACTCACTGTTCTTGACAACTTATTTTCCTTCTTTGGTATACCTTTGTTGTTGATACTTCTGCTGCATCTAAATTGCTTTTAGATGCAATTTTTTTTTTTTAGTGAACTTTAAAGGGGTCTCTCTCATTCTAACGGAGTTTCTGAGAGGTAGAGAGTTGGCAACAGACTTGCTATATATGGCTTGGGCTGGACATTCTGGAGGAATATTGCCTCTCTCGGGTTTCAAGAGCCCTCCCTATGTTATCTATTAAGTGGGTTCAGGGCAAGAATACTGGGTAAGTCAAGAGGTATTTACAGAAAATACTAATGTGGTAATTAGCTTCAGCAACAAGAAAAACAAAATATGTGCATACTTTTCAAGGAGGAGTCATATTACAAACTTTATAAGAGAATGATTTTGTCTGGAAGCTCCTAGAAAGAGAACATTAGGCCACAGAGAAGAGGACTGGTATAAACCAGTGAGAGCAGAGGTAAGTGCTGGCTCACCTTGTTTCTAGCCCTGTACCCAGCCAGCTTTGGCAGAAGGAAAATGGAGCGGAAGCAAGAGCAGCTGATACCAGAGTGATGCAGTACCAGAGGCCTCCTACAAAGATGACTCACACCTGTTCAGCTGTGAGAGTCAAACCTTTCTGTGGGTTCCATCTTCCTGGTTTGAGCTGGTCTCTAAGTTCAGAGAGAATCATTTCCCATCATGGTGGATCTGAAGTCAATAATGCTGATAAGCTGAAAATGATGGCAAACGAAAGATATTTTGGAGAAATTTAGGCCTTGTTTTGGCAAATGAGTTGCTTAGACCCATATCTGAGTCTATGAAATAGGCTCATAAAAGAGCCTCCTAAATCTAGCTTAGAAGCAAAGGCCCCAGGAATATGGATGGTGGGCATGAGCACTATTGCACAAGTGGTATAAAAAGCAAATAAGGGTAGTCTATAGTTGAAAAGAGTACAAAAATAATTTCACTGAAAAAGACTGCTCGCCCAATTTAAGCCAGCTGGTCTACCCATGTGCTAATGATCATACAAGAAGGTGGTCACCTAAGGAGGTGAATCATTTAGCTCAAGTCATCGTTCAGCCCAGTATGCTTCAGTACCCTCAAGTCTCCTTACCTAAGCATGTGTACAAAGTCCCTCTCCTTGGGCTTTTGCCCCAAGTTCTTTTCTGCTTTTTTTCACGTGGATATTTTTATCTTGGGAAAGTTTATCATGGCAAAGAAGATCTTAGTGGCTAAAAAATGGATAGCCTCCATATAGATAATCAATTCAAACTCTGTTTTACTCAGGCATTCACTCATTCAACAAACATCAAGTATCTACTACATGCCATGTTCTGGAGACCTACAGATGAATAAGACCTGATCCTATAGGAAAATCAATGGTGAGAGTATAGTGGAACGCTAACTATAACGGAGGTAAATAAGCACAGGATGCCATGACATCAAAAAGGAAGAGCATGGATGGGGTGCCTGGGTGGCTCAGTCGGTCGGTTAAGCATCCAGCTCTTGGTTTGGGCTTGGGTCATGATTTCAGGGTCATGAGATTGAGCCTGCATCAGGATCTATGCTCAGCGTGGAGTCAGCTTAAGATTCTCTCCCTCTCCCTCTGCCCCTCCCCCACTTGCTCATGCTCTCTCTCTTTCTCTCTCTCTCTCAAATAAATAAATAAATAAAAACTTAAAAAAATTGGAGGAGCATGGGAACATTCAATTCTGCTGGGAAAAGGAGTAAGGGAAGGTTTACAAGAGGAGGTGATCTTTGAGGTGGGGGTTGAAGGATGAGTACAGATTAGCCAGAGAAATGAGAGAAGAAAAACCTCCCCCACACCACACACAAAAGATCAACATTTGCAAAGCCACAGAGGTGTGATACCATGGTTCATTCAGGGAACTGCAAATGATTTGATATGACTAAGGCTGGAGATTTCAGCAGGACCCAGATCTTAAAGGACCTCGTAGGTCATGCTGAGGTGAAGAAAGTTTATTTCCAAAGGGATGGAAAACCACTGGAAGATTTTATATTGGAAAGTGACATGATAAGAATTGGGACTTAAAATAACAATTCTGGCAGCTAAAAGAAGAAAGAACAGATGACATCTTAGGAGGCTTCCAGGCCATAAATGACAAAGGATTGAACTAAGACAGCAGCTGTGATGGGGGAAAGAGGTTTGAGCTATGTAATGGCATAATAGCCGGAATCTATGTCTCATTGAGGTAAAGAAAAGAAAGGATGAGTCTAGCAGGACTCCAGTCTTCTCTCTTATGGGAGAATGTGGCAGGTGGTATCACTTCTTGAAAAAGGAAATATAAGGAAAGGAGTAACTTTGGAGGAAAGATAAATTCCATTTTGGACATGTGTATGATCTATGGGTCACCCAGGTAATGATCAGTTGATATTTATTTATTTATTTATTTTTAAAGATTTATTCATTTATCTTAGAGAAAGAGAGAGTAAGCACATGAGTGGGGGGAGGGGCAGAGGGAGAGACTCCACAGGCTGACTCCCTACTGAGCACAGAGCCCAGCACTGGGCTTGATTCCACAACCCATGAGATCATGACCTGAGCCAAAACCAAGAGTTGGACACTCAACCGACTGAGCCACCCAGGTGCCCCATGATCAGATGATATTTAAAAACATGTTTTCTTGGGACGCCTGGGTGGCTCAGTTGGTTAAGCATCTGTCTTTGGCTCAGGTCATGATCCCAGGGTTCTGGGGTCAAAGCCCTGCGTCAGGCTTCCTGCTCATTGGAGAGCCTGCTTCTCCCTCTCCTCCCCACTTGTGCTCTCTCTTGCCATCTCTTTCTTTCTCAAATAAATAAATAAAATCTTTAAAAAAAAACCTGTTTTCTCAGTAAAAAAGTGTATCTTAGAGAATGACGTTTGTGTTGGCTGTGAGTAGAGGAACTACAACTGTCTTGTGTATTATTTATTCCACTGCTCAAAACTGCCTGGCACACAGTAGGTGCTCCATAAATATTTTTAAGGACCTTTCATTCTTAGCAGTTCGAGTATAAAATGTCTAGGTTTGGTTTATTTATTTTATTTATTTTCATTTTAATTCAATTTTATTTTTAATTTACTTATTCTGCCTGGGTTTACTAAGCATTTTGAATCTGTAATTTCAAGTCTTCTTGCCAAATTTAGAAAAATTTTAGCCACTATTTTCTAAAAAGAAAAATTCTGAACTAGTTTCTCTCTCATCTTCTTTGGGGCTTATAGTTACACCTATGTTAGAACTTTTGATGTTGACTCAAGTCATTGAGGTGCTCTTAATTTTTCTTCAACTGTTTTCTTGCCTTCAGTTTTGATCATTTCTATTGATCTACTTTTAGGCTCACTGCCTTTTCCATGCAATATCTCCAATCATCTGGTAAGTTTATTAAGTGAATTTTTAATTCCAGATATTAAATTTTTTACTTCTAGAATTTGTTTATTTCCTTTTTTACAGTTTCTTTCCCTCTGCTGCAGTTTCTTGTTTGTTCATTATGAGCATATTTTTGTTTGTGTCATTGAACAGTTACAATAGCTAGTTTAAAATAATTGTGTCCTAATTCTGATTTCTGCATCATCTTAGGATCAATTTCCATCTATTGTCTTTTCTCTTGATTATGGGTCACATTTTTCTGCTTTTTTGATTGTCTAGTAATTTTGGATTGTGCTTGCACATTGTAAATGGTACATTGTAGAGACTATGGTTTTTGTAATGTTAAGCTTTGAATCTTTTTTTTTACTGAAGAGTTAACTTGGTTACTAAATTTTCTCCTTTGTAGTGGGTAAGGGTTGAAATTTCCATTCAGTTCTTTTATCATTAGTTGGGCTGATTGAAGTCTGCCCTACATGTGTTATAGTTCAGAGATCAGCCAGAGACTGGGAAAACTTAATGCAAAGATTCTGGAAACTCTCCTCTGCGATTCTCTCATTTCTAGGATACCCCACCAGCACTACCATTTTCCAATTGCGATAACCTCAAACTCTGTCTGCTAATTCCTCAAATAAATTCATCAAAACTATGGGTTTCTTTTTTTTTTTTTTAAGATCTTATTTATTTATTTAACAGAGAGAGACACAGTGAGAGAGGGAACATAAGCAGGGGGAGTGGGAGAGGGAGAAGCAGGCTTCCCGCAGAGCAGGGAGCCTGATATGATGCGGGGCTTGATCCCAGGACCCTGGGATCATGAACTGAGCCAAAGGCAGAGTTTAACCACTGAGCCACCCAGGCACCCCAAAACTGTGGGTTTCTATCCACACTCTAAATGCCCCAGCACGACGCTGACTGGTGCTTGCCCTTAGGCAGAAAGCCATTAAAAAAAACACAAAAAACAAAGAGGAAACTCATCTAGTGCCATTCTCTTCTAAGTGTCAGCTCTTCTCTCGTTTCTAGTTTGGTTTCTCTTTAATACCTTTAGGTAATTTTTTTCCTCTAGAGTTTATAATTATTATTTGCGAAAGGGTTAATCCAATATAAACTACTCTGCTATTAACAGACATGGAATTCCAAGTACCCAATAAGTATTTCTTGAATAAATTCAAGTACCTATTGTATATCTCTATGTTGATCTCTAATAGACACTATCACTTGACCTTATCCAAATTAAACTACTCTTGATTCTCTCTTCACCTCTAGCAAACCTGTTCCTCCCCAAATCTACTTTACTGTGTATATATGATACATATAAATATCATATGTATATATGAAAAGACTATCATCAAAAAGTCACCAAGGCCCTCTAAGTCTTAAAGAGAGCTACTCTGCAGTCCTCACCTCAATCTTGGCAATATTTGACACCTTCCTTATGGAAACTCCTCTTGTGGCTTCCATGACATTATTCTCTCTTGGATTTCTTCCCTTTGGCTTGTGGGACCTTGGTCTATTTTATAGGCTCTTGTTCTAATGGAGCTTATATCTAGAGGACATCTATCTATCTATCTATCTATCTATCTATCTATCTATCTATCTATCTTCTTGCTGGCATTTCCACCTAAATGTATAATAGGCCTTTCAAACTCAACATGTCCCAAACTGGAACACTCTCACTCCAGAGTCTTTGCATTTGCAATTCCACCAAATATGCACATGGTTCACAATTCTTACTCCCTTCAGGTCAACTGCAAAGTCAATTTTTAAATGAGGCTTCCCTGACCATTTGCTATATAATGAATACAACCTGCCCCTTCCTTTGGCACTATGTATCCCCTTCCTTTCCTTTATTTTTCTCCATGGAACTTACCACATGTAAATATTATAGATCTATTTTTTAAACTGTTGTTATCAGTCTCCCCTCACTGGAGTGTAAGCTCCATGAGGGTAAGGCCTTATCACTGCTAAATCCCTAGCACTGAGAAAAGAGCCTAGCATGGAGTAGGCGTTCAATAAATATTTGTTAAGTGAATGTTGAAGCTACTTAACTAGAAGAGAGCGAGAAGAAGCACGGGTGAGGAAGGAACACTAGTATTCACAAGCTGGGTGATAGAACAAGGGCCTATAAAATAGACTAGCAGGCAAGGGAAGGAACCTCAAGAGAGAATAAGGTCCCAGAAACCAAAAGAGGAGTTTCCAAGGAAGGTGCCAAACATTGTGGAGATCAAATGAGGCAAGAACTGCAGAGTGGCTCTCTGTCTTTGAGAGAGGGCACTGATGACTTTATGGATGACAGCTACTTCAGTGATGTGGTGGAAGAGAAAACCAGACCACAGTGGGATGGAGTAGCAGTAAATAGAAACATAGGGTGAAAGGCTGGGAGAAAGGGCAAGTTAGGCAAGCAAGGCTGAAGCTTCAGGAATGAGGGGTTAATGATAGAGGAAAGTCGAGGAGAAATAAGCTCAGCTCAGCTGGAGGGGTTTGCCTTAGGCAGGAGGAAGATCTCACCCTTGGACTCTGAGATGATAGGAAGGAGTAGAAGATGGGTTTGTTTGTCTGAGGTACAGAGTCAGGCTCGTACATATGGTTATATAGGTTACGTCTCGTCTGAGGACCACTGACTGAGGGGGCCATTTTGCTCTCCAAGTTATAAGCCCTGACATGGGGCTGTGTCAGCAGCTTTTATTAATGTAGTATCCAAGCCATGCCTCTGAGGTGTTGTGTACCTTTTGTAAGGTTTACAAAGGAGGCCTTGTATGGAACTTACATATTTTTAAATAAATATACATATTAAGCTTTATATATTAAATATTACAGGTATAGTGGAAAGCCTCTTGCATACTACTCTGTGGTCCTGATGCCCCTTCTTCTTCCCCAGATACAATCACCATCCTGAATTTGGTTGTTTTCATTCCCATGCATGGTCTTACACTTTTACTATACATGTGTTCCCATAAACGATGTGCATGACTTTAAAATTCGTATTAGTGGTCTCCTACTATACATATTACTCTGTAATTTATTTTTGCTGAATATTTACCCATGTTGAGAGTTATCCATGTTGATACATGTACCTCTAGTTTGCTTTCATTAATTTCATGAATATTTATTCATCCATTGACTAAATGTCCCACATTTTTTTTCTCCATTTCTCTGTTGGTGGACATATATGTTACTGTTTTTAAGGTTTCTGTTTTTAAAACCAAAGCTGCAATAAATTTTATGTCTCCTTATTACATATCGAGAGCTTCTCTCAAAGTGGAATTGCTGGTCTGTGAGGGGTGCCCACTTTCTTTTTACTTGATGGTGCCAACTTGCTCTCCCCATGGATATAGCAACATGTACTGCCATCAGCCATGCATGAGTGTTACCATTTTCTGGTTGTTGTTTTTTTTTTCAGAATTTTAAGTTTTCTCCCATTTAATGGGTTATAGTTTTTATTGACATATTCCTGATCATGCATAAGTTTGAGTATATCTCATGTTTATTGGCCATTTGGGGTTCTCTGTTTTGTAAATTGTTTGTTCATATCCTTTCCTTTCTTTCTCATTATTTTCACTTTTCTTAACGATATATAGGGTGTTTTTTGAATTCTGGTTACTGATTCTTTAATGCAAATATCTTCTTGTGCTTTGTGGCTTGTTTTTAATTTTTTAATGATGCTTTTGGTTGTATACATGATTTACATTTTAATATAGTCATATTTTTTTCAATCTTTTCAAGGATGAATCAATACAAATAATTTTTAGGTGTGTCTGCTGGAGGGGGAAGTTATCAAAGGAAATCTTGCCAAGTGATCTTTCTTTTTTCTGTAAAGCAAAAGGAGAAGTCAACTTTGAAGAGATAAATGTGGAGTCCCTGAGGTTCCTCCTGTAGCTGACATGTATTAATTGAGTCCACAACAAATGCCTAGATCTAGGAGTTGGCTGGGGTAGGGTGGGGGGTGGTGAAACAGAATTTCATACATAGAACCTTGCTTTACTAGAGCTTACCATCAGAGGACTAATACAGGTTAGACTGTAACCCTGATATACTTCCTTAGAAATTCAGAGGAAGGAGAGATGGAGGTAGGATTGAGTTAATTATGGACTGGATTAATCAGGGAAGACCATATGTCAACTTTCTTGACCTGCTATAAACCTAAGAATCGGGCGCCTGGGTGGCTCAGTTGGTTAAGCGACTGCCTTTGGCTCAGGTCATGATCCTGGAGTCCCGGGATCGAGTCCCACATCGGCCTCCCTGCTCAGCAGGGAGTCTGCTTCTCCCTCTGACCCTCTTCCCTCTCGTGCTATCTCTCATTCTCTCTCTCTCAAATAAATAAATAAAATCTTTAAAAAAATTAAAAAAAAATAAATAAACCTAAGAATCACAAATGAAACATAGATAAGGAAACGGAGGCCAACCCAAGTTAAGGTCTCCCAGCTAGTGAGAGGCCGAATGCATACTAGAACTAGAGTTCCCAGATCCAAGATGCTCCACCTGCCACTCAAAGCACACTGACATGTCTTCTTTTGATCATAAAATGAGGTCTGAGAGTGAAGCAAAGGAAAAGTCAAGTAAGACAAAATAGAAATTCAATTACAACCAAAAGAGGCCCAAGACCATTTAAACTGGGTTCACAAACTGTTAGATGCACTTATTATATTCACATCTAGTTGTCTGTCTTATGAGGCTACAGGCAGAGATATGTTATCCTCGTTTTTTTTTTTTTCAGTTGGGACAGAAAAAGGTAAAGTGACTTGACCCAGGGCACTTTACGAGTTATAGCAAAAGAGAGTCAATAAACAAGGGCTCCATGTTCAATATTTTTCTCTTCCTAAACCATAAGACAAATGGCCACGTATGTCTAGTCACTTTCTTGTTTTAGTTACCTTGGTTTTGTTCATCCATTAACTGTCAGGTTAACTAGTTCTAATTCCCTCTGCTTGTGGAGAAAGCATCAAATTAGGCAGCTAATAAGTAACACTGAAAAAAATAAACCAGATGTACATTGATCAAATTTCTCATAATCAAGCTATTACAGTCCTGTTTTTCCTATCTATATCCTTATCAGCAAACACGAATGTAGAAATCACCTTCAACTGCCTGCAGAGACACATCGTTAATTAGGATCAATCCAAAGTTCTCTCCAGCCAGAAAATGCTTCAAAACGTTAACTCCTTTTATCTTATTATAGTAATAGCCTTATGAAGAAACTAGTTATCTTGTGCCCGTGTCAGAGAAATATCATAACACTAATTACAAGAAATCCTTAGAATATTCTCCAAAATCAAAAACAATGTTCATTGCTGTCGAAATTTTGCTTCCTCCATGTTCTCAAGGAGATGGAATTCCACCAGTGCCAGGTACACCTGGCCCCTTGGATGGGATGCCTACAGGAGCTTTGTTCTAAACCACTAGTCTAGGGTGCTCTTCCTAGATGTGAAAATACTAAGGGAGCAGAAGAGGGAGGCAAGAAGCTCTGCTAGTGAAAGCTGGTGAGCAGTCACCAATGCCCTTTCAGAACTGGGTCTTTAAAGGTATTCTTCCAGACAGGGAAGTGAGGGAAAGCACGTGACGTGGAACACACCCTAGCAGCAAAGCAGTAAGGCATGAAAGGGCAGGGCAGGTTTGTATATGGATACCACTGTGTGGTCAGTGTTCAGGATGAGAAGCAGGCTGTGACCATATCACCAATGGCCTTGTAGGGTGGGCTAACAAGTTGGGATTTTACAGGTAGGTCTGGGCATGCTTGGACTGGTGTTTCCAGAAAACCAATCTGGCAGCCAAGTGTGGGAGATGAATCTTAGGGAAGAAGCCCCATTCTTATGCTACTGCATCAGGCTAGGAGAGACAATGATGGCAGCTTGGTCTGCAGCACTAGAGTGGAGACGAAGGGATACATCCAAAACACATCTGGGGGAAGAATTAGTCAAATGACTATAAGGGGGAGAAAGTAATTCTTTTAGCTGAAATTGGAAAAAAAAATTAGGAAGAGCATCAGTGTCACAGAATACAGCAGAATACAGAAGATGAAGTCAGGCAAAAAATCAAAAATTTTAAAATTTTAAAAGCTTTTTTATAATAATAATTTTCTACCTAAGAAGAGTCTATTTTCAGGAAAAAAATAATTTATTCCTTTTTTTAAAAATAAAATTTACACTAATGGTTTTTCTGTTTATAAAATTCATGCTTAATGGCTTTTGATGTGCTGGAGTAAATAATCATCAATTGTGCCAAAAAATTTTGGGAAATTCTTCAACAGAAGAAATGCCTAATCTGTGTATCTGAGATGCTTATGCATAAGCAAGCTCTCCTACAGCATAATATATATAATAGCATCTATATATTAATCTCTCTCTCTCTACACACACACACACAATCAGAAATCAATTTAAAACAAACATGATATCATCTGCAGCAAGTGCCAAGGCATTTTTTCCATTAGCTTTCAATGTGAGGAAAACAAAATGAGAAGGTGACATTGGTTTCTTTCTTTCTCATGGTTTCTTTCTTTTTTTTTTTGAGGAAAAACTAAGCCTTATTTTTTAAAACTGAACCACTAGGGAAGTATATCACAGCCTTGAAACACCAACCACAGACTATATTATCACTTTAAATAAGTTGGTAAAACAATGAGGTCCTTATCAAAATGATAAGGTGTTAGAGCTGGGGCCCGAATGCTGCTTGTTGCAAAGGCCCTAGGCAAAAGTGGTATTTGGTAATGGGGGTGGGGGATGTCCCCCTTTTGCTTTAAAGGAATCACAGCTTACCGGAGTTGCTTACTTTTCCTCCTTTGACCTTCCTATTGCGAAGGGATTGCCTCAATAGGGCTCTGTTATTTCAGGAGACTAAATAATACTGAGTTCAGGCTTTCATTCCATTCTGTCTATAAAAACCAGGTTTTTCTAAATCTAGTACTTAATAACTCTCTTAATTAAGAAGTTCCTCCTTCAACGTTCATTTCCTGGATACTGGTATACAGTGCAATCAAAACCCCCTTTCCCTTCAAGGGAGAGTGTTACTACTCCAAGATTTTTGTCCTGTAGCTCTGCTGCAGAGAGCCTCAGGGCCCATCACGGCAGCCAGTGAGAGGAAAGGGCTGCTTCCCACACCCAGTATAACGTCACCTCTCATGTTTTCGCAGGGTCTCTTAGCTGAAAGATGTAATGTGTATTTCAAGAAATATATATCCACATCTTGATGGCCCGAAACACATACCTACAAGGAACTGTTCCAAAGTTCTCATCCAAACTACCTCTCCCAACTCCACACGTTATAACAACCTCATGTCCTTGTATATAAAACAAAACCAAGCAAAACAAAGAGCCAGAAAACTTTTTTTCCCTTCTAAATTAGTGACCTCATAGATTTTGTTTTACGGCTTATGGAAAATGATTTGGTGATCCTTCTGGTAAACAGGAGGTTGGCAACAGACAGAAACACCTCTGCTCACACTCCACCAGATCACAGGCAGGTTAGAAGAAGCTGCCAGCCTGTTCATACCTGTGTACTGAGAAGAATCTGGTACCTTGGAGGGCTCTGGCTTGGTACAAGGGAGATCTCTCGTGCCAGGACAAGCATGTGAAACTTAAGCTATCAAAAACTCTCCTGTGCTATCTCTGACCCAAATTTTAGCACCAGTTTTTTCCATTTCACTTTCTAGGGTTGAAACAAAGGAACCCATATCCAGAGGGAAGTGGCACATGCCTCAAACTTGATACCATCCTTAATTTCTTCAGGAACATCACTTAAACGACCAACACTCCCAATCTCTTTTTAAATAGATTCCTGCTCTCAACCCTGATGGCCAATTGCAAAGACTTCTATTCCCCAATGGATAAGAGACTTCTTCATCTTCTTGGTCATGGTTGGGATGAGGTACATGTGGTCATCCACACACAAGTCTCCAGCTGCCACTTCACCTGAAGCTCTTTACTTCCTGCATCTATTGAATCTTTGGCTTTGTCATCGCAATGCATGGTGCACTGGGCCAAGTGGTCCTGGAACTTCTCCAACTGGGCTTGAGCCAGAGGTGCATGGCAGCGCCCAATGCATTGGTGCCCCTGCTGCATGGACACTTGGTTGTCCTCACAATAGCTGGCACTGCTGCAGAACATGAGGCCCTGCATCTTCCGGATGTTCTCTCTCTCCAGACTCTTCACCATGGAGTCTACTGCCCCCTGCACCGGGAGCTGCTGCAGCTCTGTTAGGGCGATTCCGCGCTATACCCTCCTCCACACCAGTGCCCACATGGACTCCGGGGCTCAGGCCCCCGTTTCACAGTTTCTAATACAGCTTCTGCAAGACAGGCATTAGAGGTGCCTAAAAATAGGGGTGATACAAAGAAAGTATGCCTTGTTCCCTACTGTGGATGCTGTGGTGCACTGCCCAGATTCCCCTTTCAGGACTCGGGTGCTCATTCACCCAGAACTAGGGCGTGTTGGTGGCTGACAGTTTTCAGCTGAATTATTTTCAGCCCCTTTCACAGGGGCAGCCCATATCTATTGGCTGATCATTTGGGGTTGGGTGGGTATAAAGTCCTGGCCCCCTTCACGTAAGGGGTAGAGGATCTTTAAAAGGCCATTCAGCTCCAGAGCTCCTCTAGGAATAGCTAAAGACTTGGCTACAGCTGTGTGGCAGCTGCTTCTCCCTCTGCCCAGCCCTGCTCCTGTCATTCTTACAGGTGATATTCCCAAGGGCACTACCCAATAAACTTCTTCATGGAAATCGGAGTCCTTTTCCCAGGAACCCCAACCAATGGCACCTACCAGGATCACAAAAAGCCTTCCATGAGCACTAATTACACAGAATGAAGAGTGTCACTATAAAAGTATCTATTAAACATACTGGGTCTTGAACAAAATGAGCCATACTCCCTACTTACATTCTAGCTTATGTTCTAAAACTGACAACAGAGATGTTGTAAACAGCACACAAGTGACCTAAAGGACTTTGGATATAAAGTTATTTTACTGAAAGAATCGTAGCAAGAATAATAGCCAAACTATGAAAGAATCATAGCAAGAACAAATATAAACATATATACTAAAACCAAGAACAGGAGTTGAGTCCAGGTGACTAGCAGTTCTTCGTCTGTTAGATACTATAAACCATAATTTTTTTTTTCCTGGTTGTTTGTTTTGCCCATCTCCTCAGATGAAAAGCTGCTTGACAAGGTTACTTCCCTAAGGCTCAATCACTGCGGGGGGAGATGACGGACTCCTGCAGTAATCGGACTGATGCCTGTGTGTCCCCACTGCCACCTAATGGGTTCTTTGAGCATTGAAGCCTCCATTGAATAACTGAATAGTGCTTTTTTTTTTTTCAACTGCTGACACTAACTATGTCAATAAAATAGCTAAATGTGACCATATCAAACTATGGGCCACAGTTTTCATGGGGCAAACAGGCCTATTTTGACTTCTGGAAAGAAGTCGTGTTAACTGTCTCCTTTTTCCTATTTACATTTGGGTACAAATAACCAGCCATCCAGGTTGTTTGGTGAAGTATTCTTAAAAAAAGAAAAAGGGTGGGGGCTCCCGGGTGGCTCAGTTGGTTAAGTGTCTGCCTTTAGGTAATGATCTCAGGGTCCTGGGATTGAACACCATGTGGGGCTCCCTGCTCAGCAGGAGTCTGCTTCTCCTTCTCCCTCAGCCCCCCTCTGCCCCTACCCCCTGCTCATGCATGCTCTGTCTCTGTCTCTCAAATTTAAAAAAAAAAAAAAAAAGAGATTCCAGGCTGTTTCTGCAATAACGAAGCTTTTTCTAAGATAAATAGTCAATGAGAACATGGGGGTAGGAAACACTCAGATAAAGAAGGTATTTTCAGGGGCTATGATGCAGATGAATCCAATTAACTCCAAGTTTAAGACCATCTTCAGACTACCACGGGAGACTTTTATATGAGAAAGCCAAATAGGGCTAAAAAAATGAAAAAAGCTCCTGTCACCACATCAGAGGGCAAGGCCCATTGGACCCTCTCCTGCCTGTGGGGAAGTCAAAGTAATTCATTCTCATGCTTTTCTTCCTGGCCTTCAAAGAGCTCCTGTGACTGCTTCAGCTCCACTGCCCACATCTTCCTGCTAGACCTTGACCCATCCAGCTTTCTACGGCCTTTTGTTTCTGACAATCACATATGCTTTTATAATCTCTCGTTACTTCTAAGCTTGTTAAACTACTGCTAGCTCCTAGAGATCCTCTCAATTATCTATCTGCTGCTTTCCCCCACCATTTCCCAAACATACACCACACACACACACACACACACACACACACACACACACAACCACCTAAAACTATTCTAGCTAGTTTACAAATACTTTTCTCCATCTCTTTATTTTGAAAAATTTGAAACACACAGAAAAGCTGAAAGATTAGTACAATGAACACATATATCATCTGGGATGACTGCTAACATCTTGCCATATTTTAATTCTTTCTCTTCATACACACACACACACACACATATTTATACACGTATATATGTATATACACACATACATTTAAACACATATACATATACATATATATACACACACACAATAGTTCCCCTTTATCTGCAGTTTCACTCTCCATGGTTTCAGTTACCTGTGGTCAACTGCAGTCAACAAGCACATGATCCTCTTCTGAGGTATAGTCAGAAGGTCAACAGAAGCCTAACACTATGTCACAATACCATGTCTTTCACCTCACTTCATCTCATCACATAGGTATTTTATCATCTCACATCCTCACAAGAAGGGTGAGTGCAGTACAAGAAGATATTTTGAGAGAGACCACAGTCAGATAACTTTCATTATCGTATATTGTTTGTTGTTTAAAGACTTTATTTATTTATTTGGGAGAGAGCGTGTGCAAGTAGGAAGGGGTAGAGCAGAGGGGGAGGGGGAGAAGAGGGAGAGGTAAAGAACCTCAAGCAAACTCCATGCTGAGTTGAGCACGGAGCCTGACGTGGGCTCAATCTCATGACCTTGATATGACCTGAGCCGAAACCAAGAGTCAGATGCTTACCCAACTGAGCCACCCAAGTGCCCCTATTATGGTATATTGTTATAGTTGTTCTATTTTATTATTTATTATTGTTAATCTCTTACTGTGCCCAATTTATAAATTAAACTTTATTAAAGGTATTTTATGTACAGAAAAAAAAGTATATATAGGGTTTGGTACTACTATTTGTGGTTTCGGGCATCCACTGGGGGTTTTGTAACATATGTTCCCCCCCCAATGTGGATGAGGGGAGACTACTGTGTGTGTATATACACACATGGACATATATATATATACACATATGTATACATATACATACACACACCCACATGAATTTCATACAATTTTTTTGGCTGAACCATTTAAAGATAAATTACAGATGTATGGCACTTCATCCCTAAATACCTGAGCAGGTCATTCTTCTAAGTAACATAAGTAAATTTCACAACCTAAGTAAATTTCACACTCAATAAAGTTAACAATAATACAATACCATCTAATACCCAGTCCATATTCAAATTTTCCAAAGTATCCTCAAAATTTCTTTTATAGCTTTTTCAAACCAAGACCCAATCAAGATTTACCCATTGCACTTATTGTTATGTCTTTTGGTCTTTTGTCTTTTAATCTAGAAGTCCCCCACTTTTTTTTTCTTTTTTGAGGTGGGGAGGGGCAGAGAGAGAGGGGAAGAGAGAGAATCTTAAGCAGGATCCCAGCTCAGCGTGGAGCCTGACATGGGACTCAATCTCACAACCCTCAGATCATGACCTGTGCCAAAATCGAGTCGGAAGCTTAACCAACTGAGCCACCCAAGCATCCCTCCCCAACTCTTTTTAACAACACCGACCTTTTGAAGAATTTAGGCATTTTCTTATAGAATGTCTCATATTTTGGATCAGATTCTTCCCTCAGGGTCATTTTATCTGTTCCTCTATATTTCCTGTAGGCAGAAATTTGGGTCAAAAGGCTTGATTATATTCAGGTTAAGCAATTTTGGCAGAGTTCTTTCATTGGTGATGCTGTTACTTCATGTTGCATCAAATCAAAAGGCCTATAAAGTCAGGTTGTTCACCATTAGTGGTGTTAAGTGTGATCACTAGGTTAATTACTTTATAATTAAGTAATCTGTGGGGTGATACTGTGACACTGCACACATCCCCTTTTCCCTACTTCCTTTTACAAGATAGGTTCTAGTGTCCGTTGATGATCTTTGCCTCAATTATTGGGGACCGCACAGATTTTTCCAATTGTATTATTCTATCTGTAGGTACTAGCTGGCATTTTCCTACAAAGGAAAAAAAAAAAACCCTTCCCTTGCCCTTGATTCTGAGTATCATTCTAGACTTAGGAACTTTAAAAATGCATTCAGTGCTTTGATCATCTATCACAGTCATTATTCTGTTTAGCCCAACTTGACTCACTTTTGGCCAGAGGAATTGAACTTGATTCTGTGAGCTTTTGACTTGATCCTATTAGTTTTGGGGTACTTCCTGGCTTTCTGGCAAGGTGTTCTAGGCTCACCTTTGTACTTTTGTGTTTTCTGGGCCTGAGACCTGAAAACAACCACTTCTCCACTTGCTGTTTCTTTTGTGGAGAAAGGGATCTAGGTATCAAGATATGGGCACCCGCCATTGGGAGAAATTATATATATACTTCTAAGAAATATATACAAAAACAGCTCTGATTCAAATTTAATGTCAGAGGACTTCCCCCCAAACCTTCTTTTATTTTATATTTGTCATTTCTTTTCTCTTAGATTGCTAACATATATTATTTACTTTATAGTACACATACAAAGTTTCAAAATTGCATTGCCAATAGTACTATTAGAATAAATCTGTGACATCTGAGTTTTTGTTTTTGGTCTTTTTGCCCTCAGAGTATATCCCACTAAGAACATATGTAAGACTATTATTAAACACCATTTTCAAATATGTCTAAAGAATTTTGAATGACTGCCATTTCTGATCCTTGTAAAGCCTTAGGTTTAATCTTTTTCAAACTGAAGGAATCCTGTTTTCTCTTTTTGGTGGCATGTTTTCAGTTCTTTAGTGGTACATGTAAAACACAGGAATAGCTGAAAATGCACATCCTAAGATAAGCAAGGCAGTGCAACTGTAAGTGAACAAACCAGAATTGCTATGACTGATGAGCACCTGCACTGGTCAGCATCCATTTAAGGGTGTTTTTCTATCACCTTTAAATGAATGATGGCACCTAAGAATCACCTCAGGGTATATTTTCAATGCACTGTGTGCAAAAACACTCAGTAAGTACAAAAAGCCAGTAGCCTGCAGCAACTCTCCATGCAAACATTCAAAACACCTATTATGACTGAAGAGGGCAAAGGCACAAGCAGTTATTATGACTATGTACACATCTCTAATTCATCATCTTAGGCATTTATCAAGATTGCAAAAAATGTGGGCAAATCTGGTGCTACTTTTAGTCAGGAAGAGAGGTAATAAAAGCTAAACTAAAGAATGAAATCTCATGGAGCACCTGGATGGCTCAATCAGTTGAGCATCTCACTCTTGATTTCGGCTGAGGTCAGTGCCTTGAGATCAATCCCCGAGTCTGGCTCTACACTCAGTGGAGTCTGCTTGTCCCTCTCCCTTTGCTCTTCCCACCGCCTCCCCTCACATTCTCTCTCTCTTAAATAAATAAATAAAATCTTTAAAAAAAAAAGAATGCAATCTGTCATTTAACCAATAGTTTGTCACATACTCTTGTGCTCTGCAGTGGGCTGGCACATTTCCAAAGGCAGCTGCTATATTTTAATTTTCTTCAGTAATGAAAGGAAATGGCTGTATATTCTAATGACAGTTTGGAGTCTTCAAATGTTATTTTACCTACTAGGTTTCAATAAAATAAATACCAGGTTTAAAGAACTAGAGGTTTTAAGATACTGCTCTTTTTGAAGAATAAGCATGATCAAACTTGAATGAGAATGTTTTAAGAAAAATTAGACACTGAGAGTAGATTTTCACACTTCAATGGAGGTGGTAAGTCTGAACATTTATTTGAAGTATCACTCTTGGTCAAAGTTTATACTTGCTCCAATTTTGTCTCTAAAAGCTATTGAACCACTGTAAAAATTAAATGAGCACATGTAAAGTGCTTAGAATGGCACCTGGTATACACAACTGTTATTTCTTTATGAGAATTAAAATTAAAACTATATTGCTTTTTCCCCCATCAAATATAACCTATGTTGTACAGAGGAGTGAGAGATTAAAAGCAATCCTGAAAACAAAAGCTATCAGGATGATACAGAAATCCATACATGAGCTTATAATAAATATTTTCCTATTTTCTGATCTGGAGGTGGTTCATTAAGAGTTCTCCTATTTGAGGGGTGCTCAGTCAGAAGAGCATGCAATTCTTGATCTCAGGGTCATTGAGTTCAGCCCCACACTGGGTGTAGAGATTACTTAAATAAATAAAACAAAGAGTTCTCTTAATTCAAAGATTTTTACACAACTGCAAAGTTTATTTTATATTCAAGGAAGGTCCTCCTGGCATTAGTTCTTCATACACAATTAGAATAAGTGCAGTTTTTTAAACTACACTATATTTTAAACAAATTTCTATTATGTTAAGGAAATACATCCTTTCTGGTCTTTCCTCTTAATTCTAGCTACACACTGCTGCCCTCTGCATTTCAGTTTTTCCAAATTGCCACCCCAATTATCACAAACCTAGTTTCCATCTCTGTAGGTTATCTGACTCAATGTGAAGGATATGTCTGTGTATGTAGAGAAGAAAAGGGAAGGCCCCTTCAAAAAAGCAAAAAGGAACTAGAGCAAGATGTCACAGTCCAAAAGAGCCCATCTGAGAGGAGGGCCTTAAGGGTCCTGCAACAGACCCCAAACCCCCAGAGAAGGTTCTTTCCTGGCATTCATATAGCCTCTTTGTGTCACAGGATTTTATATATATATTTTAATATTATTTACTTATTTGACAGAGAGAGACACAGCGAGAGAGGGAACACAAGCAGGGGGAGTGGGAGAGGGAGAAGCAGGCTTCCCACGGAGCAGGGAGCCCGATGCGGGCTCGATTCCAGGACCCTGGGATCATGACCTGAGCCGAAGGCAGACGCTTAAGGACTGAGCCACCCAGGCGCCCCGGATTTTATATTTTTAACTGGAAAAAATGATACACGTATGGAAAAAAATTTAGAAAGGGTAAACAATGAAAAATATAATCAGTGAAAACATTTGGCTTCTAGTCCAAATCTCTCGATAGGTTTATGTATATATAAAGAGAGTATATATTATTACAAACATACATTTCTTTCTAAACGTAAACGGAAGTATTCACATCACTCTGCTTATCATTCAAGTCAATAACTTGGTGATTGTTCCCTCTCAGGCGAGATTAACCTATATAATTTACTTTATCAAAACCAAGCAGGTTCTAACAAAATAGGTTTTAAATAAATCAACCTTCTCTTCAACAGGTTCTGCCACAATTAGCTTTTTATTGCTACTAACGCTTTTATTATATAAAGCGATGGCTCTAAAACTTGAGCCGATAATTGGTTATCACCTGAAGCGCTTGTTAAAACAGGCTGCTGAGCCACCTTGAGTTTCGGATTCAGAAGGTCTGGAGTGGGTGCTGAGAATTTGGCACTGGTAATAAATTACCAGGCGATGGTAATGCAGGGGTTGCGTGGATCACATTTTGCGAACGAACCACTATGATGCACGCTGCATTAAACTCCGTTCCTCCCACCTCCTAGCACCGCTAGTCTAAGGCACACGCGATTACTCCCTGGGGAACTTAAGGAAGAGCCCAACAACACTCATTCCTAAGGAAGTCAAAGACCCTGCACTCGCTGCAGAAATTGGAACAAGTCAAACCTACATCCGGCATCTGGCACCACCTAGCTACGTCATTTCCTTTCTATGAAGCTCCGCCCACTCCGCGTACCTAACACGAGTAAGGCTGGGCGGCCCAGAGAAAGCTGGGAGTCACGTGGGTAGGGCGGCGTCTCGCGAGGCTTTTAACCTCTCGCGAGACTCGAACCTCTTCTGTCTTTTCCTCCTTCTTCTGCCCGGCTTTCTTCCCCTCCCCCACATCGCTGACCAAGTTCTCCCGTTTTGGACCGAGTCGCCTTGTTGTTGCCGCAGAGATTCTTCCTGCTGCTGCCACTGTCGCCGCCGCCACCACTGTGCTCATTTGCCCCGACCCCTTCCTGCCGCCCTGCCCCCAGCCCCACACAAGGTAACGAAGCCGGTGAGGGAGAGAGCAGGGCCTCGCCGGGCCTCGGCCTCTCCCTGGTTGAAGCGGAGGCCTGAGGCCGAGGAGCGGGCCGCGTTGGAGAGGCCTGGGCGCCGGCAAGAGTCTTAGGGGCCCGGTCTCCTCTGCCACCCAGAGTTGGGTCCTGAGCAGCCCCGGATGGGGCTAGGACCTCCGTGCGGTGGCGACGACCGTGGCTAACCCAGGAAACCGGTCGGGTGGGGTAGGGATGGAGAGGCCTCTTGAGGAAGCCCTCAGCAGTTCCCTGCGGAGCGCGTTTGGGGGTGTGAGGCTCCGGCACTGCTGGGGTCCTCTTCGTTTGTGTTTTCCGTTTCCTTGGAGCTTGTGTTTGAATTTCGAGGTCTGAAATAATCGACCAGTTGTGGCGGGCTTTGAGGTGTTGGGTGCCTGGCTTGCTCTAGCCCCTTTGGAGCCTTTCCAAATTCCAGGCTGTGGTTGGACGGAATTGTAAGACAGAGAAGGGTCCTCGGAAACCCCGCGTGTTTGCTTTATAAATCGAGAAAGGATTCTTGTATCTTATTTTCCGGAGGAGAATGAGCCAGATTGGGTGAAAGGCACGCTCCTTACAATGCCTAAATGGGGTAGGCTTTGTGCCGTTTTCCTTAATGAAGACGCTGCATCGGCAATATTTAAGTGGCCGGGTGAAACATTTTTGCTCTGGAGAAGAGGTTCTGAACACCCTTACTAATTAGTAGTTCACGTAGAGAGTCTATTTATGTAGTTATTTCCAAAAGCCATTTATATTTTGTTTTGGAAGTGTTCTTTAGTGCTTAAAAGTATTTTTTTTTCTTAATTCTCGACTCTTCCAACAGTTTAGTGCCCCCCACCCCGCGAAGATGTAACAACCCTGTTAATTGAGCCAAATACAGTCTCTTCCCTGTTACAGGAGTTTAAAGAAAATTAGAAATTCTCCTTTTTCCTTTTGTCTTAGCTCTTGTCCGATAAATTACACACAGAAACAAAACAAGTTTATAATCTGCGGAATTCATTCCCTTGAAGCTTGGATTTGAATCACAGCTTTTCTCAGAACTAAGAGTAAAGGTAATGGTATTAAATTAAGCTGCAGCAATGAATTATATTAAGGAGTTGGGAGCAAAACTGGTAAGGATTAAGTCAGGCAGACAGGGAAATTATTTTTTATGGTGTTTTTCTTTCAGTTTTCATGGTCTTACCTTTTTTATTTTCCCCAGATGTCAGAGGATCTAGCAAAGCAGCTGGCAAGCTACAAAGCTCAACTCCAGCAAGTTGAAGCTGCATTGTCTGGAAACGGAGAAAATGAAGATTTGCTAAAATTAAAGAAAGATTTACAAGTAAGTATAAGAGGACACTACTAGTTACATTGTTTAGAGAAAGTATTTCTTTGTTTTTCAAATGATTTATTGCTTAGGATCCAAAGCGCCATTTGGAGGGGAGTGTTTCTTCCACTATCCTCCCTTGTGTGTACATGTGTATATGCACATGTACATGGCTCACAGAAGTAGGGTTGCTTCCTCTGTTGTGTACATCAAAATGAGTAAAGCATTGTTCTTATGTAAATCTTGTCTGTTCATATAATTTTTAAAAATAAGAGTTGAATTTAGAAGTCTCTGTCAAACCTTCTAGAGAATAGGTACATACAACTTTACAGTGGAAAGGGCTTTTATTTTTAAAGATCTGGCAAAGGAAATTTAGTTTGAGAGGTAACTAAAAGGAGAAAAATACATGGAATTAAAAAAGTTAACTATGCTGGTATTTAAAAAAAAACAAATGTGGAAGCATTTTATAAGTGATAAAAACAATGAGAAAAATGCAACCTGATTAAGATTCTTTTTAATGTCACAAGATTTTTTGAAAATGAGAGTGTGTGTGTTTCAAAGCTAGCAGGTAAACACCTTGTATTGAAAAACACATTATAAAGATATGTAAAGAGATACTTGTTTTCTGCATAAGTGTTACATAATGTTTGAATTTAAGGCTAGATTTTCCATTGTAGTTCTTAACAATTGTTGAAGTTAAATTGAATGGATGTGGAAAGGAGATCTTAATTTGTTTCGTCTGTCATGGGAAAGTTCAGTAGGTATGAAGCTTGCCTTTTTAAAACCTGCACTGGGGTTTCAAGACAAGCATAAAACCATTATAGTAAACATCTGTTGTTTCTCAGAACATGAGGTTGATTAGTAAAAATACTGTATATATGTACATATATATCACTTCATTTTAATAAATTTGAGAACTTAAAATTTTGAGCCTGATTTTGAAAGTTTTAAAAGGTGTTTTGATTTGATGGTCTTTCTTTACTGATTTAGTACAAAACTAGAGTCATCTTTATCCTATCTAAATCCTTCCCCCCCTTTATCATCCTCTTGCCCATTAAAATTAATATTTTAGGGATATTAGAACTGCAAATAAATGAAACTTATTTGAAATGGGGTCCAGATACAAGGACTTGGAAAGAGTTTATCTGGGCATAATTAAAATTAGTTGAATATTTTCAGGTTCAAATTGTGGAATTAGGATAAACTTGCCTGAAGTTGCAATAGTATGTAATTTTTAAAAACAGAAAATGGGACCCCTCTTCAGTATGTAAAAGTCAGGCCAGTGAATTTGAGAGTGCTAGTCAATACTAAAAAGATGTTTGGGGAGCAATTTCTCCCACTCCCAGGCCAACTTTCTGTTTACCTCAAAGAAAGATTCTGGCATGCATCATCTTTTACCAGCTTAAAAGCGGTCCTTTTTTTTCTTTGAAGAAAATAAAACATTGTTGGTATTATGTATATTGCTTCCTGGGCAGTTGGAAGAAGCTTATGTGTGGAACTGGTAGAGGGGAAGTTGGGAGTGAAGGTTGAAACAACATTATTGTGAGGGTTTTTTTGTTTTTTGTTTTTTTTAATATTTCTAGAATAAACTGTCAAGAGTCTAAGCAGAATTGCCTTACTATGATATGATCTATAGTGGAAGTATTGTAGGGAGAGAGACTGTTGTGGTAGGTATTGTAGTAAGCACATAAATGGCTTAACTTAGTGTTCAGTTAATAATGACCTGGGGGTCATTTATCTGTAAGTATCCTCTTTTCTGTAACCATTTAGAACAGCACTGTCCAGTAGAACTTTGTGTCATGATGAAAGTGTTTTATATCTGCTGTGTCGTACTGTAGCTACTAGGGACTACTGAATATTTGAAATAATGGCTGGGGTAGCTGAAGAACTGAATTTTTAATTTTTTTTAAGCAGCCACTTGTGACTACCATATTGGATAGCACAGATTTAGAAGCTTAAGTTCTAAAACTTGAGATAGTAGTAATGCAGAATGTTTTTCCTGACCAATCTTGATCACGGTCAGGATCCTGACCTGACCTTGATCCTCTTTGTCATGAAAACAAATTTTTCATTTCAGTTTGCTAGATATAGGTTTGTTTTGAACTGAAAACTACCAAAGATAGAAGACATCATTGAAGATTAGATAAAGATTTGAAAAGTGTTTCGGTGTCGGCTTCCACCTAGTAATTGTTGTCTCCATTGATTACAGTTACATCTTGTTTTATCATGGATTTTTAAAAAATATTTTTCCTTTTTATCTCTTCTCTGTTTCTGGGATATATATATACCTCATGCCTTTGATATTTAATTCTGCCTTTTATATTTGCTGAAAATTTGTTCAGACTAATGACTGAGTTTGTGGCCTCCTTTGTTTTGTGTTCCTTTAGTGGAATGTCTTTACCCTGGTTATGAATTTGTTTGCCCTTTCATTTATGACAAAATGCTTTTCTGCATTTTTTTCAGCGACTTCATTTTGCCAGTAAGGCTTCCATGTTTATCTTTTTTATGTACTGTCTTTCACATAGAATAAAGTTACTCAGCAGGCAGCACATTAATCTACTGAAGTCCTAATTGCCTCTTTTCACTTAAAAAAGTGGGTATAGTAAGATCTAGGCTAGCTACCTGACTAGCTCCCCAGGCAGTCTGTGATAATCACAAAAATAGTCAATTTATTAGGCTGTTTTGCTGAATAAACTGGTTCTAAAGGAGGCAGGGGTCAAGTCACTTGTCTCATATATTACAGTGGCTCTCTGCATCCCCGAAACGCCTTCCTTCAGTAAGCAGAGTGCTTGAGTGCACCCTTTGACCTGCTGATATGTAGATCACAACATCTGATGCTTCCTGGAATTGCCGATTACTGTAACTGCTGCCCATCTGTCGATGAAGGAGCAGTTTCAGAACTCAGACTTGGGGGAGGAAAAGTAATTAATGGTATGTACCTTTAAGAACCCCCTCATACATAAAATAGTTTCTCTAATACTTTGGTCCGTGTGCACATGTAAAGAAAACATTGAGAAGGGTCTTCATAGTTTGTTGGGAGGGGTATGTGAAACATGGCAAAATGAAAGGACAACTAGGGATAAATGCTTTTGATTTTTTTAAAAGTGTCACTTTAGTGCAGGGCTCTGAAAATTGTAACATGCACAGCTTTTCAGGACCTTTTGTTGAAAATGTATTTCTTTATGAAAATAAAATGGTAAGATGCTCTATGCTTAGAGAGGTAGAGTTCTAAATCTGAGACCTACAAATATAGAAATCATTTTTGTGCTTTAGTTAAATGAAATTATTTAATGATAGGTATTGTATTGGCTCTTGAGTCAGGCTTACTGGATTATATTCTTGGCCCTAATAGTGGTTGATTAAAAACAAGCCTGGATAATTCTCTCCTTCTTTGTAATAGTACATGATCTATTTATGCAGAAGTTCTATGCTTTCTTTGCAAAGGATTGTCTAATTAAAGGGTATTTAAATGGCTCTTTGGCACCTAATAAAATCTCATTAAAGACACTACTGAATTTTTAACTCAAATCTGAGTTAGTCTAGTTTTTTGATTCACAAAACTGGCCTTTCTCCCAAGGGCCTAATATTCCTTTTTTTTTTTTTTTTTTTGGAGGACTCAAATACTAGTTTTTCAGAAATAGCCATGAAGATCTAGAATCTTTAGGTGAAAGGTAATATATAATTTCTTGGCTACTGAACCAGAACTACTATTACAAAATTTCAACGGGAGCCATAAGGAACTAGTATAAAGTTTAACTTTGCTACGTTTTCTCCCAAAACACAGTGTGATGTTTTAAGGTATTTTATATGCAACAGTGGGGGCAGGTATGCAAGTTTTTAAAATAGATAAGGTGATGCATTACATAGGTCTTCATCAGAGTAAAAATATAGCAGATAGGTAGCACAATCTATCAATTCGTACTATTAAGTTTTTTAACCAACCCTACCAAATACCCTTGAATGAAGCCAGTATAAACCTGATAGAGAAAAAATACTTGCCACACAGGAAGGTATTGCCTTCCTGTGTGTTACATTTATTTTATTTTTTCCTTTTAAATGAAGCTGTGCTGATGTGCTTTTTAGAATATTTTATTTATTATTATTTTTTAAGATTTTACTTATTTATTTGACACAGTGATAGAGAACACAAGCAGGGGGGAGCGGCAGGTAGAGGGAGAGGGAGAAGCAGGCTCCCTGCCGAGCAGGGAGCCCGATGTGGGACTTGATCCCAGGACACTGGAATCATGACCCAAGCCGAAGGCAGCCACTTAACCGACTGAGCCACCCAGGCATCCCTGCTTTTTAGAATATTTTAAATCTAACCTGGTAATTTGCTTACCTGGATGGGGTAAGTTTTATAATAAATGAATAGGAAGACTACTGGCTTTTTATATGTGCCTGTAGTATTTTAGTAGAAGCATGTATGAGCAGGAACATTTTTATTACTAATAAGGCTGCTTCAAGAGGTTTGGGTTTTGTTTTGGTTTGTATTTTTTGACGGGTGGAGAAGAACATTTTGGCTAGAGAGTTCATACTTCTGCCAAGTAATGGCCTGTAAAACTTTACAGTCCAGGTGCATGAAATATGTGTGACAAGATATAAGATAAAAGTGATCTTGAACCTAGTTTAGTCCTTTATAATTGACTATTTCTCATACTAGATCTATGTAGCTAAAATAGGCACTTAGAAATAATGCATGGTAGGGGCGCCTTGCTGGCTCAGTCAGTAGAGCAGGTGACGCCTGATATCAGAGCCGGGAGTTCAGGCCCCACATTGGATGTAGAGCTTACTTGAAAAAAGAAATAATGCATGATATAAGCTCAAGTCTACCCTTTTTTGTTAGTATTTGAGGTTAATAAATTGAAAGGCAACTGTCGGGTTTAAATACCAGTTCCACCACTCTATAAAATACTGTATCTTAGTTTCTATGTGAGGATAATCATAGTACCTACATCATAGTATTGTTATGAACTACAAATAAGTATGTGTAGTGTACTTAATAAATGGTATATGGTGTGAGAGCTATCGTCATCAAAACCTGAAAACCTGTTGAAAGTAGGGGATAAGCGAATTATAAAAGTAATGTTACGGTTTTTGTTTTTTCTTTTTAGGAAGTTATAGAACTAACCAAAGACCTTCTGTCAACTCAACCTTCAGAAACTCTTGCAAGTTCAGACAGTTTTGCTTCTACTCAGCCCAGTCATTCATGGAAAGTAGGAGACAAGTGTATGGCAATCTGGAGTGAAGATGGACAGTAAGTGTAGAAAAAAACTCTAACTATAACATGAAATAATAAAATACAATGGTAAGAAGTTTTTATTCAGTTTGAACTACCCTATTTTAATCTTTCTATGTGGCCAATATGATTTGTAGAGCCAATTCGATTATTGGGAGGTTACCACTAATGCAGTTTAGTTTTTAGCTTTTTTTAAAAAATTTTTAAGATTTTATTTATTTATTTGACAGAGATACAGCGAGAGAGGGAACACAAGCAGGGGGAGTGGGAGAGGGAGAAGCAGGCTTCCCGCGGAGCAGGGAGCCCAATGTGGGACTTGATCCCAGGACCCTGGGATCATGACCTGAGCCGAAGGCAGACGCTTAACCGACTGAGCCACCCAGGTGCCCCAGTTTTTAGCTTTAGATAACATTTTGGGGCAGTTGAAGGTCTTGGATCCTAGAGGAGAGAAAAATCAAAGCAGAGGAAAATGAATGGATAGCTTAAATAATCTTAAATTTTTTCCTCAAATTGAAAATTGAGTGAATGGTTGGCTATGTTAGACTTGGGTAAAACACATACACTGAAATTATTCCTATAAAAAATACCTTTTTGGGGCACCTGGGTGGCTCAGTTGTTAAGCATCTGCCTTCGGCTCAGGTCATGATCCCAGGGTCCTGGGAT
The DNA here is from genome assembly GCF_003265705.2 of Callorhinus ursinus. Taxonomy (NCBI): domain Eukaryota; kingdom Metazoa; phylum Chordata; class Mammalia; order Carnivora; family Otariidae; genus Callorhinus; species Callorhinus ursinus. The sequence goes on from NW_027397082.1 coordinate 10,725,972, forward strand.
TGAGCAGGAAGCCTGCTTCTCCCTCTCCCACTCCCCCTTGCTTGTGTTCCCTCTCTCGCTGTCTGTATCTCTGTCAAATAAATAAATAAAATCTTTAAAAAAAACACAAATCTTTTCTCAAAGAGACTGACTAAAGCACATTTAATAGATGTATAAGAGACTTTCCTGACAATATTTTGATTAGGACCCCTTTTTTGATAGTAGATGGCTAACTCCAACCACTCTTTTGTTATTACCTTTACTAAAGAGCCAACTGATGACAGAAGTTCCATTTGAGACACATGTAATAGTTGAAGCACTGCAGTGTAAGTCTTATAGGCTGAGTACTAAACCTTTACTCACCTGCTTACAGTCATGATATCTTTACAGGTGTTATGAAGCGGAGATCGAGGAGATAGATGAAGAAAATGGCACTGCTGCAATCACCTTTGCTGGCTACGGCAATGCTGAAGTGACCCCACTGTTGAACCTCAAGCCTGTAGAAGAAGGAAGGAAGGCAAAGGAGGACAGTGGCAACAAACCCATGTCAAAGTAAGTGATTTTGACTTTAGTAGTTTAAGTGTAATCTTCCCCATTTTGGTAGTTGAGGTAGTCCACAGAATCAGTGCAGGCTAGATTAAGGTAAAAAGGTTATAATACTCTTTACCATTATTTTGAAGATTAGCAATATAGGGTCAACCTTGTCTGTATGTGTATGCCTAGGCCCACTTAGGTATTCAGTATATTTATTAAGAAAATACTATGTGCCTCTCACTAAGTCAGGTGCTGGGTTTCCACCACAGTGAAGACAACCAGCTTGGGCCTTGTCCTGATTGAGTTTATAGTCTAGAGAACAAAACACAAAATTAAAGGAGAACTTTAATAGTTAAGTATAGAAGTTATGAAAGGAACATAATGGGTACTTTAAGGGAACAAAGAAAAGATACCTAAACTGCGCTTTAGTCATCAGGGCAAATGTCTTTGAGAAGATGACATCTAAACTGAGATGTGGGGGCGCCTGGGTGGTTCAGTCAGTTAAGTGACTGCCTTCCGCTCAGGTCATGATCCTCAGGGTCCTGGGATCGAGCCCTGAATCGGGCTCCCTGCTCACCGGGAAGCCTGCTTCTCCTTCTCCCTCTGCTGTTCCCCCTGCTTGTGTGTGCATGCACTTTTTCTCTCTGCCAAATAAAATTTTAACTGAGATCTGAAAAGGAGTTAGCCAGGTAATGAATGAACTTGAAGGTATGACATTGGGCAAACTGCTTAACTTCTTTCTTTATTTGTAAAACAGGGTTGATAGTACCTACATTGTAGGGTTGTAAGGATTAAATGTTAGCATTTATAAGTGTGTAGCACATTCTTGACATGTAAGAGTTCAGTAAACGTTTTTAAAAACTTTTTAAAAACTTTAAAAAAGAAAACAAGGTTGGAACATAGAGGTAACAGAAACAAATTCCTGTGGTAAAAATTTGGGGCTTTTAAAGGTGGGTGGTTTGATAAGAGAGGAGGTTAAGAGAGGTCAAGGCCAGATCACAAAGAGCTTGACCGCCACTGATGGATTTCAAATAGAGGAGATATGTGATCACAGTTGAACTTTCAAATAATCACTAACAGCAGAGGGAAGGCAGCTACTGATGTGATCCAGGTGTGAGATAATGTGGTCTGAACCCAGGGAGCAGCAATAGGAGGAGAGAAGTGTATGGTTTGAATGGTATTTAAGAGGTAGACTGAACACTATTTTGGTTTAACTTACACATATTTGCCACAGTTTTCTCTTTTTCGGATTTGTCACGAGTTTTTAAAACTTAAGTTGCTACATAAATATATTTGAATTTGGAAAAATTATATCACCTGAGTATCCCAATGAGAAAATCAGATTGTAGAACAATGTAACATCTCTTTTTTTTTTTTTAGTCTTTGACATCAGTGTAAAAAAGCTACACTTAGCTTCATAGTGGTGATTATATGATACAGAAGCATCTAGATTGTATTGCCTCTTTTTTAAAGACCTCTTTCTTCATCCTTTTGGTGATAAAGTCAGTATGTTAACTGAGCAGAAATTATTGAGAAAGCTTTAGGCTCTGATCCTATATAGAGGAGTGTTTTTTGAAAAACTCCAGTTTTTGTTTTTAAGAATTTTAAGCTATGATCCCCTTGTATGCTGTGCTCTTCCTGTCTAGGTGAAATAGTTTTATCTGCATTGCATCTCTTTTCTAAATGCAGCACATTAACCTTGCTAACTGTCCATTTAGAAATGGATAAAGGTTTAGAAAGCTATTAATGTTAAAACTCATTTCTAAAATGCACCTGGCAAAAGCAATGTAAACATCAGAAAGTCATAGTTTAAATATTTGATTTGAGGAGTGCCTGGGTGGCTCAGTCAGTTGAGCAAATGAGTCTTGATTTCGGCTCAGGTCATGATCTTAGGGTCCTGGGATCAAGCCCCACGTCAGGCTCTGTGCACCTAGCACAGAGTTTGCTTCTCCCTCTGCTCCTCCCTGCACTTGCACACACTCGCTCGCTCTCTGTAAAATAAAATCTTAAAAAAAAAATGTATTTGATTTGAATAGGTAATAGATTACAGATATGGTATGAAAGCTTCCAGGGATGCTGTGTATTTCAAATAACATCTCTTAGTAGTACTGGGTGATTGGCATTGTTGGTGTTAGTGCTTCTATTCATGTAACGTGTAAGTTTATTACAGATATTTTTGTTTGCTTTTTGTACTGCTAAGTATCTCTAAGGAAATCATCTATTAAATCTTAAGAGTTGACATTTAGCTGTTATATCCACACAGAAAAGAAATGATTGCCCAACAGCGTGAATATAAAAAGAAGAAAGCTTTGAAAAAAGCACAGAGAATAAAAGAACTTGAGCAGGAAAGAGAGGACCAGAAGGTTAAATGGCAACAGTTCAACAACAGAGCCTATTCTAAAAACAAAAAAGGCCAGGTTAGTAAATCCTTTCGTTGTACTTCGTAAATTTGAAAAGTGTAATTGTCATTAAAATAACCTTAAAATGCAAAAGGGAGGTACATAGGTTTAAAAAAATACATAACTGGATCTTGAATTCAGAATCCTCTTTAATGTTCTGTTTGGTTTATTGTAAAATATCTCCATTAGCCACTGTCTCTCTGCAATAGAAACACTATGAATGAGAGAGTTTATATCAGAAATTACAAAAGATCTAGATTGTTTACTCTTCTATAAACTAAAATTTGAAAAACTATTTGGTACCTTAACATACCACTTAGAGGGAGTGTGATGAACCCTACCTGCTTTGTTAACATGTTTTATATGCTGGGCATCCACTGGTAGATTTTATTTAAAAGAGAGCTCCAGTTCCTTTGATGTGTACTGTACCTAAGTGTATTTTGGAAATGTTTTCCCCAAAAAACTAATCAGAATGGTTTCTCTTTCATTTCCACTAGGTGAAAAGGAGTATTTTTGCTTCTCCTGAGAGTGTAACCGGAAAAGTTGGAGTAGGAACTTGTGGAATTGCTGATAAACCTATGACACAATATCAAGATACCTCTAAATACAATGTCAGGCATTTGATGCCTCAATAATCAGAAAAACTGTTGGATTTCATCTCTGCAGGGCTTTACATTTACCTTTTTATCCTTATATTTTTCTAAAGGTAAATTATTTGTTAGATGAGTAAGGAAGATACCATTGTTGTCCTTGTTTGACTTCAATAGAATGAAACTTGAAGAAATTGCATTTGATAACTGCTATTCATTTAACTTTTCGTTACTACTACCACACATTTCCTCAAAGTTTGTTGAATAAAGCAACTTTTCTAGATAGATGCTGCATAAATACAGCACTAGATGAATTGTTGATCTTCCTAATACCAGGCCCTTACTTAATGGATGGTGTGTACTTTTTGTAAAGTCCTAACTTGGAATTTTCAGATGCTCTGAACTTGCCACATATTGTAGCAATTCACTGGAACATCAAGGCAAAATACCAACCTGCTAAAGAAATCTTTTTTTTTTTTCAACTTAAACCCATAGCTGTTGCTAATTAAGCCTAAAAATAGGTTAATTTGATTAATTTAAAATGACAAACTTTGTTTTGAGGGTTTTCCTTCAATAATTTGTTTCTTAAGCCTATTAGGCTATCTCTAAAATTGATCCAGCTCTTAAAATTTTTTCGAGTTTTAATTTTATATAAAAACCATGTTTAGGACCAGCTTCCTTTTCTAAGGGTTTTTTTCTGTTGTGTTTTTTTTTTTTTTTTTTTTTTTTTTTAACGTATGCTCTTTTCCTGTGTTGATTTTTCCCTTATGGTAGTGGTACCATTTTTGGATGTGTAATGTTTATATAAGAAAACAAAAAGCTGATGTATAGCCCTGTATACAGTGTAGATACTATTTTTGTAAAAAAACAAAAAAATCCCCAAGGCTAAATTAATGAACAAGAGTACTGAATGTTTCATCATTAAAAATTTATTGTATTTCTTGTGCATTAATCTGACCATAATTTCCCTGTATATTATGTTCATGTAGCTGAGTTTGTAATTTTTGTTAACTAGATCAAGTTGTCAGCATTTGTTGGTATAAGTGAACATCACAGTTATCCTGAGTTGAGTTTAAGCCAAATATATGCATAGTAAAGTGTCTTCCTATTAATGGAAGATGGTGATTTTTAGGGTATGTGTTAATTTCAGTTTTTGTATGTTTAACTTTTATTAAATAAAGTGTTTTTAAAATCTCCAGGGTGTGTTACCAGAAGGGTGGTGAAGTCCTAGCTGACAGCACTGATACAGTGATTAAGCTTCAGTCTTCTTGCTTGCATTCATCATTTCCACAGAAGAGAATATTGAGTATGTGATAAAGGTTTCAATAAATCCTTATGTACTTCTTCCATTAGACATAAGAAATTGAATCCTAAAGGACAAACTATTTTTATCTTAAGGGCTTGTGCTGTGTATAGAGGTGTTTGTACATTTTGGTAAAAGGAGAAAATAAAAATTTTAATGACTTTTAAATATTTTGGCAAATTGAAACTTAGGACCGTGATGAGAATTAGAATTCTTTATTTTGCCCCTTCACCTCTCTCCCAACCCAGGAGGATCAGTTTTCCTTCCTATAATTTATGGCCACAGGGTAGAACATGTAGGACAGAATGAAAGGGGAAGTCTTTTTTAAATACAAGGCACAAATTACAGCAGAATAGGACTACTTAGCCCGAAGAACTCCTAAAAACATACTGTTCTTGTTACCAGTGTAACAAATCTCTTAAGAATTAATAATGGTATCTTTTAAGGGTTGCAAGGGAACCCTTTAAATTCAAAAGCACTTGGAAAGAAATTTGGTACAATGGTGTGACCACACAGAATGGGTTTTGGTGAGATTACCTCGGTATGTTTGTTGGAGTAGTAATTTACCTGTTACTTGTATAGGCAGGACTTAATGTTGAAACTTGTATCTCCTTTGACCCAAGGGCTTCCTTTCTGCACATTAATTTTCCTGGAGGGGCTTTGCAGGAGAGAGAGAAGGAGTAAGGGTGACCATACTATATAAAACATTAAAAAATTGTATGAGATTAGGAGTCCCTGTGTCAAAAGACCTAGATGTGGCGCTTTGAAAAGTCCTAGTGTCAAGATAATGATCATGTTTCTGGACTAAACTAACAGGATCCCTGGGGGGATGGGAGCACCTGTCTCCTAGTGTGATGCTTTTGTGAGAAGCACGATAGCCAGTGATATTTTACAAGTGAGGGTGGCTAAGTTCAGTACTCTAAAACCAAATATGACACTTTGTTATATATGTAACACTCTGTTATAAAATTTCATGTAGTTACCCCATCAAGAAGGGAGTCTTGAAGCTCAAACTCAGAATGAGTTCATGATGTGAGTCATGTACAGCCCCCAAGTAGCTGTGGTTGCATGGATCTTCTCAAAAATTGCCATTTGACTTTGTTACTGATCATATCAAGGAAAGAAGAGTCCTGATACCCCCCAAATAATTAGATTTTAGTATCACAGATAATAAATGCTTTTTTAGTTAACATGTAGAAAGGCCATACTGGAAGAGCCAAGGACTCAGGAGCCAGACTGCTTTAGAATCCTGGCCCCTCATTTTTACCTGTGTGCATAACTTGTCTTAGCTTTCTCAGCTGTAGAATGAAAATACCAGTTTCATTAGGTTGTAAGGATGAGTGAGTTAATATGTGTAAATTGCTTAGAATACCTGACATGGTAAACACTGTACAAGTGTTTGCTATTTACTGTGCAAGTGGTAATGGTGACTATCTTTTTTTCCCTAACCTTAACAGTGACAATTCACATTATAATGGATAACAATGCCCATTGGCATATAATTTGAAGTCCCTAATTATAAATGTATTACTGAACTGCTGTCAAATTACCAAAGTTATATATTAAGTACATGCCAGTAGAAGTTAAAATTTTTATATTAGAATATTTTAGGGCATGTCTCTGGTGGGAAGGGAGTACAGGTTATAATAAAGTTACCCTAATGCTTGCTTAAAATTAAAAACGGGATTTCTGGATCTAGATCCTATTCCAGACCTATTTAGGCCAAAGTATGTCTGTTTTTGACAAACACCACAGGTGATTCTGATGTGCATCCCTGGCCTAGAACCATGTTTACATTAAATGTAAAAACAGTTTGATTTTTGAAATGAAGGAAAAATTACTAATGGGCAATTTCCTTAGCCCAATTATTAAGATTAGGCATCAGACCAAAATGAAATGCATCTGTCATAACTCATTATTTTAATATGCTTTGTCATAGTATATATGTATTTGGGTGTTTTCCATTACAATGCAGCTTTAATGCTGAGTGTATCTGCCTTTAAAATAGCAAGGGTAGAGGCGCCTGGGTGGCTCAGTGGGTTAAGCGTTCGACTGGATTTTGGCTCAGGTCATGACCTCGGTGGTAAGATGGAGCCTTGTGTGGGGCTTCACACTCAGCTCAAGTCTGCTCGAGATTTTTCCCTTTCCCTCTGCCCCTCCCCTCTTCCCCTACTCCTGTGCATGTGCTTTCTCACTCTCTCAAATATTAAGAAAAAAATAGCAAGAGAAAACCATCTGGTAACAAATGAAAATCATAGTTTTATAAATTGTGTCTGTAGGTTGTAATTACAAAAGGTGAAAAATGTCACTTCTGCAAATTTAGCCAAAAAATATTTTTGGAGTTCTGGTTTGACTTTTTGCCTCAACTTGGACATTAACTGAAAGATGAAAGAAGAAAAAAAAATCTTAAAACCAGTAAGGTTCTATATTTGTTAAAATCTTGAGAGTTCAATAAATATCTGCTGAATTGTGTTATTTGTATTATACTATGAAGCAACCAGTTAGTATAAATGGTAGTTTACCTCTTCAACAGTAAATGTAAACATTCTTTGTATCTAGGGTTTTAGAGTTGCACGTTAAACTGAATTTTTACTACAGTGGAGAGGAAGAACATAGCAGGCAATAGAGCAGGTAATACCATAGTTTAAACAAACACAAGTAATTGAATCCCCTTATACTATGATTTTTTATGTATAGATGTTTTTAAATATCTTAAAAGGTGCAGAGACTAATATTGGCATTCTAAGAATTTGTCTTGGCCCAGCCAACAGAAAGTAAAATATAAGATGAAGGTGTTAAGAGTTCTGTGAGGTTCTTTGATTGCCTTTTCTGCCTTTCAGCTTATGTATATGTAAATGTGGTTCTTTTGTGGCCTTGAGTGGGGTAAAGCAGATCTGAGAATACTATTGGGTTTGTGGTAGTTGACAGCTGAACTAGCTAAAAATACCAAATTTTGGATAGAGTCATCTTTCAGTTCCCAGGAAATAAAAACGGACATTTTACTTACACCAGGCACTTCACCAGTTCACTTTTATGAAACCAGTACAGATTTAAGTTACTGAAATTACTAAAATTGTAATTTGTTTTCCTGGTTACTTTCTTAAAATCACAGCTAAAGAAGCCGTAGTTACATGCATTAAGAGAAAATGTTGCTTTTTGTTTGAAGAGCTACTTTCTCAGCTTGAGGCCCAAAGTCATGTTTATTATTTTGCTGGCTCATGATTTTGCCTTTCTTGGTGAAAACTGATGTGCTTTTGTTTTTTCCCCTTTCAAGCCCTGTACTCACTTTAGCAAGATGCGTGCATTTCTGACCAGAGAAACAAAGAATTCAGGCTTGGAAGACAGTTGACTCTATATCCTGGGAAAACTATAGAGTTGAAGCCTGAGACCTGCAGCTAGGCTAGTCTTTAATAGATGGTAATTGTCCAGTTGTTCATTGCTCAGAAGTATGCAGGAAGGAGTAAGTATCCCTTTGGTTCTTTTGCCAGGTTTTTCCCTCCAAAAACACTGTCAGGTTTAGTTGACATAGCTTTCAGAGTGTGATAAAACTGCTAGTTTAGAAGCAACTAGCTTCTGAAATTTGTATTTTTAATATGCATTTTAGAGCTATCTTATGGCTTTATGTCTCTATAATGCTGTTTGGTGCCCTGATGTGAAAATCTGAGATAAATATCCCAGTTACTGCCCTACCAATAAAGACTTCAAGCATTCCTCTATGACAAAAGAACTAAGAGCTTGAGGAAATGGAAATTTCAAAATTATAAGTAGTTAGTTGGCAGTACTTTAAAAGAGCTTCATCTAAGCCATTTCCCCTAATAATTTATGACAGTATATCAAGGTAAAACAGAACCAAGAAGTGAGGTGGTCAGCCAGTACATGTATTCTGAACTACACTTATTATTTGGAAGAATCAGATGTATTCCACAAGAAAACCAGTTTCCTATTAGATCTAGTACATGGACCAAGATTTTTTTTCTGGGCAAGGCCAGCACTAAATATTAACTAGGGCATTATGCAGTGGTTACTACTAGTGTTTAACAGATTCAAGCTCAGGTTAGTCTTTTTTTTTTAGAAAGACCAGGTAATCACTAAAACCGCTGATACATCAATCTTACAAAGTCTTTATTTAAAAAAATCTATAGGACATCAAAATTGACTTCTTACAAAGTATAACCTGTCATGGAATTCTGTGAAAATGAACCATTTTATTAGAAATAGTCTTTTTCTGCAAGACCCAGAGTCAGAATAACTAAAATTCAAGATTAAGGATAAAGAAATTAGAAGATTGCATTCGTCAGAGAAAGGAGAAGTACAAACCTCTTATTTTCTTTTGGTGCTACAAACTCCTAGATTGAGTATGTGTGGGGATTTATATTTTAATCCTTAAAACCTATCAAGATAGAGGTAGTATCTCTAACAACTTTTTAGGAGGAAACAGGCTCCATGAAGAAATTAACTTGCCCAGAGTCCTTAGCAAATATTAGAACTGGGATTTAAGTGTGACCCAAAACACCCTGTTCTTCCCACATTATGCTATTGTTGGTAGGGAGTATGGAATTTTTGAGGTGGAAGGATAATAAAAGAAAGGGAAGAAAGGCAGCTACTGCTTCTTTAAGTGGAAGAAAACTTACCAAAGAACCTTCCCCAAGAGGTTAAACACTTTTCTCGTGAGAAATGACCCAGGAGGCAATGTGGCCTTACGTTAGGAAATTTTGCCTCAATAATCTTCACTGCCTTTTAAAATCCTTTCATAATGCTAAAAGCTGTCACTGTCATGGGGATTAGAAAAGGCATTTCTACCAGAGTTGTCATACCTATTCTAATCAGAAACCAGTCTGACTCCTTCAGAATCTTCTTTGGTAATATGCACTGAAGATTTACCCCCATCTATTAATATATTACTCAGGCATCTTACAAAAAGGGTACCTTAACTCAGGTTAGTGGGTGGGGACTAAACAGGAACTTCCAGACATTTTAAATTTAAATGGATCGTTGTAGCCAAAGGGATACCCTAAAAAGTTATGAAGAACAGATAATAAATGGCTGTGTGTCCTACCTGAAGCAGTTAAGATTATCGGGTACGTTAAACCATCTGCAGTTAGGTTATGTGGAGTTATCAGTCAAGAAGGCATCTGTTTGTTTATAGAACAGGAAATGGCAATGATTCAAATTGCCATTAATTCTGGACTACTGAAGTAGTGTATCAAACATTTAGGAGATTGTTGCTTCTCAAGGTGTGGATGTTCATTCTTATTTTTTCCTTCATAGAGAAGGGTGGTACAAAAAGCACTCGGGTATTCTTCATTCACAATTTTTATTTCTTGCAATTAACTTTTATATCTTCAAAGTCGATTTGTCTTTTAAAAAATTAATACTTCTTACTCATCATACAATCCACTCCCCTCCCACAAGGAAAACAAACCCAGGGAAGGAATAATTTAGAGGGCAGTTGAAATAGGTACTATAGATTTGTGACAAAGGCTTCCCAGCCCACCAACCTGTACATAAACAACAAAATGGCAGCACCTCAAGTTCTCCTGAATGAAGTCCAAAATTTCAGCCCTAGGCAAGTGATGCAAGTGAATGCCATGGGAATAACAAAATGGAAGTTTAATCCTTGGCTTCCACTTACTTACCATGGTAGTTAGCGGAGTCTTTAAACTGTCTCCCTTAGGAAAGTCAAAAGTAAGCAAATACATAGAGCAACATTTTGACCCAGCCAGGAGTAATTATAAGTGAAACCAGAAATAATTTACCTGGGCTAGAGAAATGAATTTATCATGTTTTTCATTAAGTCCCCAGCACCTGAAGTAGCAAGTTCTAATAATGAGCTTCTAAAGGCATGCAGTTTTTCACACATCTACTTCAAAGAATTTCTTCCACTCAAACATAGCACAATCAAGGATAAAATATTTTTGGAGGCACAGGAAGAGCACAAAAACAAGTAAGTATATGCTGAGGCCTTGTGTATGACCAAGATGGTACACTTCATACACAGAAGCAGTGAAAGCTGTTAAAGTGCTACTTACAAAGGATAGTCTAACATTACACACAACTCAACTGCACTGCTAAATATGGTTGTCTTTATTTTCTTTTTCCTTGGCCAGCCCTATCTAAACAAAATAAAACTACAGGACTGAAATTAACAACCCATTAAAATCAGCAATAAGTTATGAAAATCATAAAGCTTTTTTTTTTTTTTAAGTAATTAAGGGTAGTTAAATTATTCAAAGTATACAAAGTCCAAAGAGCCAGGGGTAAGGGGTCCAAGAAGGCTTCCTGGGGTAAAGGGGGTTGGGGGTGGGGAGTAGAGAACATCTTGGATTTTGAAAGACAAAGGGAACACATGACGTCAAAGTGCAGGCTAGAAAAGAAATTTCACTTAAAACATTTCTGGAAATAGGTATAAGAGCAACAATAGCACCTGCACAGTGGGGCTGTGAGGAAGGAGAGAGACTGCCTGTAGGAGAATGGACGCAGATCTTCACAATAAAATGAGACAAGTGCTGAACTTAACTACGTTAAGTATTATAGTGTGTCTACTATAGGTATCAGATGGTTAAAAGCTGGTAAAAGGTAATGATTCTAAAAGAAAATAAAAACAGCATTGACCTTTTTTCTACCTAGCCCAGACCTCAATCATTTTGTGCACTATAAAGAGTGAGGTGTGAGGTGTTTTATCATTATCAAATGCTGCATCAAAATAGATGATTTTTTTCCCATGTGTTTTTCCACTATAAAAGACATCTATGTTTTTTTATGGACAAGCTTTAAAAAGATGTCATTTTGGTTTTCAACACATACAAACAGTTATCAAAATCTGAAATAAAAATGCTGCCGTGGCTCAGACCTTGGCCTGCTAATCTGCGTGCACAATTCTTCTGGCCCACGCAGACACAGAGGCATGGAGAGCTTTTTCCTTCTGGCCCCTCAATCCGAATTCCTAGGCCCTGTGTGGTAGAGGCTATTAGACACAGACTGCCCCGTGCAGCCCAAGGGCCTGGGGCAGCTGACTGTCGAGCTGGCGGTCGGGTGCCCTACTGCTAACAATGCAGGATACGGTTAGCTTGCTTAGCATGGAATCCAACAGAAAGCTGAGCTGCATGATGATCCCTTTCAAAAGGCTTCATGGGAGTCTCCTTTTGCAGAGCATGAAATGAGCTTGCCTTTTTTTTTTTTTTTTTTTTTTTCAAGAATTGATCATCCACAGGCTTCATGAGAAGCTGTCCCAGGCTGAGTTTTGATAGCTGTTCGGCTATCCAAGTTAACGCCTGATTATCCTGTCTTCCCATTACTATAGGTTTGATTTTGTTTTTAGGACCATAAAACTCAGGAAGGGTTCATAACCCCATCCTTAAATTGTGTCTACTCATGTATTACAAGCAAACTGCAGAAGAAAAAGAGGACAATCTCCAATGTCCTCTTTCAAATCAACTAAATCAAGAAAATTTCTCCAAGTTTTCTGCTGCCATTAGAAACTGTGATTTTCAAATATGAATATTATGAGTATTTGTTCTGCTGGGGAGGCTCGGCCCCACTTTTTGCTAAGTAATTGCTTAAATAGAGGTCTTTTGACCCTTTTGTTCAAGTATAGCTTTGTTTAGTTTTAAAGAGACTGCATCATGAACCCAATTTAAGAGATTGTTTGGATTGACTTGGCCCAGTGAATATTTTGCCCTGCACTGTTATGTCATGCTGGGTTCTAGGAAGTGAACGAAAGTTTGACACTGGCACTGGAGTAACCCTCGTCACTCCCAATACTCTGCAGGCTGCTGTGGTCATCAATGTCACTGATGCTGGTGGTACTGATATTGTCCACTTCTCCATGGGAGAACTCTGTGCTTTCAACATCCACTTCAATCTCCTCTGCCAAAGAGAAAAAAGGAAGAACATTAGTAATCTGCACTTTCAAAAACTAATGAGAAAAGGGCATAAGAAAAAGTGATTATTTTTTGTAGTGTAAAATAATTATGCAAGCTTATTATCAGTGATCTTTGGATAACAGAAGTAACTGAAGGTGAAGAGACACAGGGATATATTTTGCAAAGGGGAATGTCTGGTATCCAGTGGTGGTCTCAATCAGCAAGTTTACTAAAGCCATTGACGCCAGTCCGTCTGGACCTCCCACCAAAAGCACTCAGCCTATTTGGGAATTAATGCTTAATATTAAAAGATCCCAACCCCAAGTGGTTTAACAACATCTGTCTTGCATTAAACTAGAAACTAATTCTCAGTGTTGTTTATTAATCAGAGTTGCCTTAAAAAGGGGAAAAAGCATCAACTTAGTATAGGTGAACTAGAAAATTTATCCATTTATTATCACTTCTCGGCCTTTTGGCTAAGATCAAGTATAGAAAATTTATCCATTTATTCTTGCCTTTGGCAGTCTCATTCTACAGACAGTTCTACAGACTTCTAGGATTCATTATAAAGACCTTTGACTATTCAGTAACTGAACTAAGCCAGTCATTATAGAGTGAACTCTGAGGGATTTGTCTTCAATTTGATTTAATTTTCTTGCATCAAATATAGCTTGAAATGAGGGTGTGAGCCTTAAAAGCCTCTGAGTTATAGTGAGATCAATAGCAAAGATTACAGTAAAGGCATTTCAGTAATGGTATTTAACTTTACTTCAAAATCAAACATGATTTTTTTTTAAAAATCCCTAAACACATATGACCAGCTACCAACAGTTTGTTAAATACTACATATACAATCACCAATACTACATAAAATACACATTTTAAAAACCAAAAGGCAGTTGAAAAACTGTTCTGTCCCATAACAGCTAGAACAAACTCAAGATCCTTCAATTCTTTTAAGCTCAAAGTCTGATGTTTCATATTTGGCACCGACTCTAAGGGTTCATACTGATCACAATTGCTTTTAGGAAAAGTGAATTCTTGCTGAGCCCAAGACGACAGAGTAAGTTATTTCAAAGAGTATAATTTTCAAAAGGGCTTGTTGCTTCAAAAAGGTTTAGAAATCTGTTTCTAAAATGCAGGCATCTGTCCAAACAAGCTGTACAAACAATCCTATGAATTCATAACTATTTGTTTTACATCCATAATGCTTCACAGGCTATTTGGTGTTTCCTGGTATCACAGAATACTCATCCAACCTACAACTGGAAAATGGAATCAAAACACCCTATCCAGCAGAGCTTGCTCTGCTCAATCATAACAAAGTAAAATGAGAGACTGTGCTAGCCCAGTGAACTAGAGATATTCCTAAAAGTCCCTTGTAATACTGGGAAAGAGGTAGTAGCACATGGGGACTACTAAAAAAATGGGAACTATAATGATGAAGACACACTCTTTCTCAAATTTGGAGGTGGGGTGGGTACAAGGAGGAGTTAACGGCAGGAAGGGCAGCTAAAGCCTGCAGACCTGACAAAGTCACACAGCCAGTAACCAGTAGAAGAAAGACTAGGATCAAGGTCTGCCTCTTAATTTGGGGTCATTCCTTCTACACCTCACTGTCATTCATAAATGTAGCATGTCCCTGAGGTTCCTGCTGCTGCCTCTGGTTAAACTTCTGTTCTCTAAAACTGCCACATAAAAACAAACTTAAACAGCAAAACAACAGCAACAAACCCAAGGACTCTTAGGGTTGTGTTAAAAGGGATCAAAAATCAATTTGAAATGTTTCTATGGAATATGGGAAATTTGAGTATTAGAATAAAAAGACTACAATGGATTGGAACACATTCAAAACATGAAAACCTGGGGCGCCTGGGTGGCTCAGTCGTTAAGCGTCTGCCTTCGGCTCAGGTCATGATCCCAGGGTCCTGGGATCGAGCCCCGCATCGGGCTCCCTGCTCGGCGGGAAGCCTGCTTCTCCCTCTCCCACTCCCCCTGCTTGTGTTCCCTCTCTCGCTGTGTCTCTCTCTGTCAAATAAATAAAATCTTTAAAAAAGAAAAAAAAGAAAACCTAGGAGTTCATAAGATAATCAAAACCAAATAGCAAAACAAAAAAACCCTGTTACCTCTGGAGGTTGCTAAGACACCGACCGATTCATTAATTCAGAAAATTGACAAAAAAAAAATTTTTTTTAAAGCATTTTATCCCATCTTCCCTATATGGACTTGATTTCAGGGTAACCAAAAAAGTTGATGAGGAAATGTTATTTAAAAAAGTTAGTAAATGTGAAAAGAATGTCAGAATTAGAAAATACTATTTGTAATACCTAATAAAATAATAATGGGGACCATCATTAATGATTGCTAAAACTATTAAGTGAAAGGTTGAGATTTGCATAAATGTATCAGCACCACCTCTGAAGTATTCCAGCCTCAAAAAAAGAACCTGAATTTAATCAAGCCACTAGATTCACCAACCAGTTTACAGGAAATAGGAACAGAAGAGTATGTTAAATGATGCCATGCGGATTCTATCAGCCAAATCTAGAACATGGGAAGTTCTATAAGAAAAATGACTCCGTTCCTTTTTATTTAAGATTTATTTATTTATATGAGAGAGAGTGGACAGTGGGGGGAGGGACAGAGGGAGAGAGAATCCCAAGCAGACTCTGCACAGAGCCTGACATGGGGGACTCGATCTCACTACCCCAAGATCACTATCTGAGTTGAAACCAAGGGTCAGATGCTCAACCGACTGTGCCACCCAAGTGCCCCAAAATGATTCTGTTTCTACAACAAATAAATGGCACTGGGGAGAAAAAAATGTGGAAGTGAGAACTATTATAGATGAAAAGTATCATAAAAGGCATGAACAAATGCAATATGGACTTGGTTTGGATTCTACTTCAAACACACCAATGGTAAAATGCCATCTTTGAGAACATCTATCAGAAATTGATGGTATTCGACATTAAATAAGATTATCTGACTTTATTAATTTTGTGGGATATAATAGCATTATGATTATTTTTTAAGTCCCATTTATTAAAGATACATACTGAAGTATTTAGGGACAAAATAACAATGTTATCTGGGATTTGACTTAAAACATTCCAGAAAAAACAGTGAGGATGAGGGGGTGGAGAATCAATGAAAGAATGGCAGAATGTTGTCAGCTGTTCAAACTGGATGATGGGTACATGAGAATTCAATATTCTATTCTACTTTTGTGTATGTTTGAAAATTTCCATAATAAAAAGTCAAAACAAATTTTACAAACAATTCCTTTTTTTTTAGAATCCTCAAGATCTCGTGAGCTCTATTTTCCCTAATATAAAGCTTAAAATCATGAGAGTTCACCTCTGGGATCTTCTATTGTGTTGGGAGGCCTGATGTGGTGGGAACTTTAGATGAACAGATCAGTAAAATTCAAACAAAATTTTTGGTTGATTCTTGGTCTTTCATTCTGCCAAAGACAAATGTTCTGGGACGGATGGAAAGAGAAATGAAGGGTGTGGTACTTTAAAATACAGACATAAAAATTAACATCACCAATTATAAAACATATCAACATCATGTATCTTCCTAATATAATGAATTGAGAAGAGCACAAATCACTCTGTGATATTTCTTCCCCCTAAATGTATAACATCAACTTAATGAGAAAACATCAGACACTGTATAAAATAACTGGCCAATACTCTTCAAAAGTGTCACGGTCATAGAGATGGAGGAACTATCTAATGCAATGTTGGATCCTGCATTGGATCCTAGATCAGACAAAGGACATTAGTGGGAAAACTGGTGAAATTTGAGTAAGGTCTATAGATTAATAATATTACATGAATGTTAATTTTCTGGTTGCAGTGACTGTATTATGTCTACAAAAGATGTTAACAGTAGGGAAACCTGGGTGAAGAGTATATGAGAACTCTACAATTTTCTACAGAAGACACAACTTCTCTGTAAGTTTAAAATTGTTTCAAAGTAGAGGGGCGCCTGGGTGGCTTAGTCGGTTATGCGTCTGCCGTCGGCTCATGGTCATGATCCCAGGGTCCTGGGAGAGAGCCTCGCGTCGGGCTCCCTGCTCAGCGGGGAGTCTGCTTCTCCTTCTCACAGCTCACGTTCTCTGTCGCTATCTTTGTCTCTCTCTCTCAAATAAAATCTTAAAAAAAATTGTTTCAAACTAGAAAGTTAAAAATATATAACTACATAATAAGGAAAAAAAGTTTTATAGTTCATTCAGGCATTGCTAGACAATGTTGTGACTGCACAAAATCCAGAATGGTGCAGTATTGGCTAAAGAGAAGAAAGCAAATACAGTGCTTTCCAACTTACCCTGCCTCTATTTAGATACAGGGATGCTTAGTATTTCATTAGGGAAGAAGCAAACTGCTTACCTCGCTCTGAATCAGAACGATCTGAAGAAATAGTTGACCCAATGCTGTCCATTCGTATTCGTTCCATCTCCTGAGGACCCTGCAGCTGTTCCAGTCGCCGCTTTAAAAATCTCTGTTCTCGTTCCAAGTTCTCTAGCTGGTGCTGGCTCTTCCTCTCAGCTTCTTCAAGTTTCTAAAATGATAAAATGATACTTGTGTACAGTCCAGTACAAACAATAAAATTCATTTTTACCTAACAACTTAAAAGATTTCTTCTTTGGTAGAGAAAATATGAATGAATATACAAGTATATATGTGTGTGTGTATATAAAAACATACATAAATACATATTTTTAAACACCAAAATAGTTCTTTTGTGTGTGTGTGTGTGTAATGAATGCTACATTACTAGAACAGTATGAAATTCTCAAAGTCTGTAAAGTTATCTCCATGAAAGAGAAACTTATTCTGCAATGTAGTTCGATGGAAAAATACTGAGGGACACAGCCAAATAAAGTCATCTCCACCAGAGGGCACAACTGCGTTCCTTCTGCCGGTCAGCAGAGCAATTGTTAGTTTCCTAGTATTCCCAGCTCCTCAAATGACCATGCTGTCAAAACAATTTAATCAGGTTACGTTGCTCCCCTCAGGTTAGCTGATAAGTTTTCAGAGAGATTCCTCTTGAGGTCAGTTATTAAGGAGGACACAGTGAGCTAGCTGATGTTTATGAATAGGAAGCACTGCTTATAATGAAACAAGGGCTGAGACAATCATGTACAAATATGAAAGAAATTCTCACCTTGATGTGTGCTTTGGCTTTGTTAAGCAAACCAAGTGTTGTGTGCCTGGTACAGTCTGGTCCTAGTGGAATCAGAACTTTCAAGCGTTCTAAACACAGGCGCAGATGAGCTCGTCTACAAAAGACAACAAAAATGAAATCAGCACAGCCTGAATATTCCACTAGAAACATCCTAAAACCCATTTTAAGACAAATATTAATTCACAGATTATTTAGTCTCTATCCGTGTTACACCCCTAATTCTTCAGTTTCAAAGGATGTGCAAGTACAGGCATGCCTGCTGGTTTTCAGTCTCTGCCATTTCTGTTGTACTGTACAGACTCGGTCACTTCAGATTATTATCCCCAGTGGTAATCTCTGTCAGAGTTTATTTAATTTTTAAGCCACCCCCTTAAACTGTCTCCAACTGTATTAATGTGGAAGTAGGAAAGCATACTAGGGCAATTAATTGTATCTGATTTTGAACGCCTAGAACCACAGGCTAGAGTAGCAGTTTCCAGCTGGAGTACCCCACGGGGTATAAATTGCTCATGAATTTCCATTTCTCCCCTCCCATCTTTTACACACACCTCTCTCTACAACTGTAGCCATCCTACAGTGTCACGTTGTTATGTACTAGGATGAACCACAGAAAATTCCTGATATACAATTCTCACTTATAAAAATGGCAACTTCGTATGATTCAGCACATTAGCAACAGCAAAACTGTGTGATCAGCTAGAACAGGGTTAGGCAAAATATATGGCTCTGTGGTCAACTTCAGCCATTGAAACAACAACCCATAAACACCTGTTTCCTAATATCTCAGTGTACCAGCCAATTAGTTTTAAATTTTTATTTCTGCCCCTCTCCTCTCTCTCTCATTATCATACCTCCAATTTTCTACACATGGGAAAAAGCTAGGTAAAATTTTTTTTTCAAGATTTTTATTTATTTATTTGAGAGAATGAGAGAGCACAATCAGGGGAGGGCAGAGGGAGAGAGAAGCAGGCTCTCCGCTGAGCAGGAAGTCCAACATGGGGCTTCATCCCAGGACCTTGGGATCATGACCTGAGCCGAAGGCAGGTGCTTAACCAACTGAGCCACTCAGGCACCCTGACAAAATTCTTTACAAAAATTATTGCATTCTTTAATCCACCCATCCTATGGGCAACTTCAGCACAGTCTCATGGATTTACCTTCCCTGTATCCTAAAGGTACTATGATCACCATGATGAGAGTTCTGGGTACATAATTGTACACTAAAACAATGCTGGTCCACATCTTTGGTTCTGTGCTTCATAAGCATAACATAATTCAGCAATTAATAAACAGTATATCTGAAAAGAAAATCCACAAACGTGTTCACAAGTTATCCTTATTCCCTAAAGAGTTATAATTTGACCATTTAGCAACTGTCTAAATTGCACCAGGAACAAAACACATCATCCTCTCAAAGAGGGCCAAAATGGCTTACAGTTCACCCACCAAACTGTGCTTTCTTGGTCTTAATACACAAGAAATAATAAGTGAAATTCTCAAATGCTAGCAATTTGAAAGCGGGGCAGGAGAAGACAATAAGCAACCAATTATGTCACTGACAAGCAAGGATGATTAAGGGTAGTGAGGTCAGAGGTTTGGTAATGAACTGTCAAGATTCTTCCAATACCCACTACCCCAGCTATAGTTAGGGGTCCATTAGTATTTCCATTCCAAATCTCTTTACTGAGTTCAGTAACTCAAATCTAATAGTTGGCTCCAGGCTGAAATCTGACATATCTGCTGTAGATAAGCGAATTTTAAATTTTCCCCTAAATTAAAGGTATATCAATGAATTCCCCTTAATGAGATTTAACAATTTTAAAGTCATTCTGCTCTCCTGCTATGCTACCCCAAATCATAGAACCTTTAGTAAAATTCTCATTTTTAACTGGAAAACCTCTTAAGTGAGGACTCACATGATCACTGAGTGCTTTTGCTGAGCAGACTAAAACAACAAAAAACAAAACAAAAAAATCCATAGTAAAAAGTACCTTTAAACTCTTCATTAGAATTATAGGATATGCCTCACAACTGCACTCATATATGACTGGAAGATGGAGAGAAAGATTGGTGGTTGTTTTGCTAATAACTAGAGGCTCCCAAGGGGGCTCTGAATTCAGTCATCTAAAAAAGTTAATAGAGCAACTAACAAAGTTAACATGTTGCCACAAGAATAATTTGTCAATTTTATTTTCTTAACCCCAGAAATTCAGTGCATATACAGGAAATATCTTTTACATTGAGTTTAAGGAACTTCAGAATGACTCCTTACGGGAGTTTTACATCAAGGAAAAAATGGCTGGGTCACTTTTTGTTTTGTGAGATCTAAGTCATATTAAAATCTAGGTAGCAATCAACTAACATAATATTAAAATGTCTATGTTTTTTTCTCTTTCTTCTTATTGAGATATATATTTACTACATGACTTTGTGTATTCAGCAATATTCCACACACTTGCTTGAGTGGTAGAAGTCAAAAAAGAAACGTGAACTTTAAGAGTTTATAATCTAGACTACAGAATGAAACATATTGTTTGGTTTCATTTTGTTCATAATGAAATGAGTCATACAGAAATCCAGGGCAACAGAATCTGAATAAAAGGGGAGATTGTAACTGGAGAAAGCAGACTTATAAGAGAAGCTGAAACTTGACTTTGGACTTGAGGGATACTGAATTTGTCTATGAAAAAGCAAGGCTTTTCAAGGTAATTAAAAGAGTATAGGACTCAAGTTCATATATTGAAATCAAGTTACTTTTTTCTTTCAGGGGAAAACAATGAAGCTGGAATTTTGTATGGAAATATCAGCCAAGTTCAGCAGTCTGGTGGTCTGCAAAAGCACTGACAAATCAGAATCTGCCCAGGCCAAGGGAGTCACCACGTAAGATGGCCAGATGAACGGCAAAGGCAGACTACCCTCTAAAATATCTTTTATTAGCCACTATTGAACATTTCTTCAAGTCAAGTAATTATAAATGTGCTCCAAGTTACAGCTTAAGAAAACATACCCTGAGTTATCATGTCTCACAAAGACCAGGGATGCCATTTTGCATGTTTTATACATACAATCCTCTAAAATAGGTAGGAGTATGAAGAATGAATGGTAAATGATGTCCTCTGCTCTCCTGTGGGGAAAGATCTCTCTGTGAGAGCCAAATGTCATTTCCTCCAGTTTTTATACTTGTAAGACAATCAGACATTTGGAGAATAGAGTAACAAAAGGTTAATGGCAGTTGAAGGACAGAAACTGACCAAGTGGGAGCCACACTTTTCAAAGCTGCCATCCAAATACTGCACATAGTTTTCCACATGTGCTTATTATGCCAGTTTTAGGTAAATTCACCCTTCCAAGAGCAATGTGATACCCTGTGACTGTAAACTGGGAAGTCTAATCAGAAAACTCACTCACCTTGATGTGTAACTTTTCTCCCCAGCAGATTACTGAAACACACTGTATGGCAGAATTCTTCTTCCCTTACAATGTGCTGTGCTGCCCTCCATCCTTTCCCCCATAGTCTCCCTGCTGGTAAACCAGATTGCAAGCTTAACCACCAACGACCTAGAAAGACATATCTTTTGATGCCATCTGGTCCTTTCTTTTCTTGCCTTCATTCTCATGTGACTGGTGGCTCAGGAGCCTCCAGTATGGCGTTGCCAAATCATGGACCATAAGACACTGGAGGAAGAAAAGAGGACAAGAGGGGAAAAAAAAAAACAACCTTGGTTTGATTTGAAAGTCCTTACGCACTGAGAAAAAATTTGCAAGTAGCATAAGGTGATATTTTTCAAATCTCCAAGGAGTAGAAGAGTTGACATAGAGAACAAGGATTCATGAATGGCATAGTCCTGAACCTTTAGTCAAAGCAGGTTAAGAAGGTTGGGGGTGAGAAGGGTGCCTGGAGGCTCAGTTGAGCATCCAACTCTTGATTTCACTCAGGTCATAATCTCAGGGTTGTGAGATCGAGCCCCGTGTCAGGCTCTGCATTCAGTGAGGAGTCTGCTGGAGATTCTCTCTCTCCCTCTGCCCCTCCCCCTGCTCGTGCTCACCGGTGCTCTCTAAAATAAATAAGTAAATCTTTAAAATTAAAAAAAAAAAAAGGTTGGGGAAAGTTAAGGCTGATGTTCTGAATGTTTCGATGAACACCAGACTAACAACCAATAGAAAAACCTGAGATTATAAAATTTATGCAACTAGCCTTGATGGAAAACGAGAAAAAAATTCAGCCCCCTTGTTAGCATTTATTTAACTTTTCACAACACATGGAGAGCTCAGTAAAAACTATAAAATGTAAATCTTTCCTAATTTAGCATGAGGATTAGACACTGCAGTGGGGGTGCCCTGTGAGAACACTGGAATCTCCTTGCTGAGAGGGAGGGGCAAGAGAATGGAGCGATGCCAAAGCACTTTTATTTTCAAAGACACTTTGAGGTCTGTTTTAAAATAGATTTAAAAGTGGGTTTTACCCAGGGGAAGAGGCAATTTCCAGTGACTAACCTTGTTGGAGAGAAAGTTCTATCAAACTAACCCACACCTTCAAAAAGGGCAAGCCCCTTGTGGAAAAAGGAACAATTAAGAGTCTGTTTGGCTTTTATTTTGGTAGATTGGGATCCTTTTTCCCTGAAGGAACCAACGCTGCTTTGATTTCAAACCTTGTAAACTCTACTGCCAAACTGAAATATCACAGAACATGAGGGGAAATGATTTTGCTATAAAATGGCCCCTCCTAGTAGCTGTGATATTTTAAAGCGTAGGTATATTAACCACAACAGCATACCGTGTTGAGGGAGGAGAGAGGAAAGAATTCCCTTTCAGAAAAAAATGGCAAGTACCATAGGATGATGTTTTTCAAGTCTTCTCTTGAAACTCGAATCCCTCTGCCCAACAACAATATGAAATTTAACACCTGCCTGGCCTCACAAACCATCCATTGGCTGATGCCCTTGGAGGCACGGTCCTTCATTGGAACTCGCCTGTCTTTCATTCCTCCACTACGGGGTACCAAGACTTTGCCAAGTAACTAAATCAAAATGGAAAGCAAGTCAAGGGAGAGGGACAGTACTTTACTTTCCTCTCGGCTGAATGTTACGCGATGGGCTGAGAGTCCTCCCTTGAGGCACACTCTTCAAAGCTGCAGTGGCTTGTGGCCAGGTTTCCCAACTCCCTACACAACACTTCTGCACATGACAGCAATCAGCAATTAGCTGCTTATCTGACACATTCTTATTTCAATGTTTCTCTAATATATACTGTGTTGAGAATCTTCTGAAAATCTCTAAAGATACACAAAAAAAATATGCCTATCTCTTTTTTTTTTATGAAAAAGGACATTCAAAATGAATCCAGATATCAAGTACATCATGCTATTCGTGGATCTGTCTTATTTATGAAAACAAATATGATATTCTGCTGTTCAGCTTATTCTGTTTGTGAAATAAGAAAACTTATTATTTATTCCCATAAAATAGCATGTGCTAAATACATGTTTCACTTACAACTTACATATTATCTGCTTCACAAAAAATAAGTAAGCTATCAACTGTCAGGCAGTAACTTGGTAAATGGTGGTAAATGGCATTTCCCTAGCATCAGAGCTGACTGTGGTGTCACGGGGCTTGAGGACAACAAAACAAAAACACAGGAGAATAGCTAGGACTCCCTTCTCATTTAAAAAAAAAAAAAGTTGCTTTCATTATATTCCTTTTAATTCAATTGATATCTTGTAAAATAACCAGAGAGAAATATCAGCAAGTGTTATAATGAAACGGTAAATTATATAAATTATATACACCATGTAATATTATAATATGAATTATTCTATAGTCACATTGTCCACCTTAGCACTGAAAGGCTTATCGATATACAATTAAACAAAATCAGTTAAAGTTGAGATAAACATTACTCACTCTTGGAAGACTTTTTAAAATCACTCTCTCAATAAAATCTAAGTAGTTCTTAGGGTGGAAAGCCAGAGAGTATTTACAGCCAGAAGGTTAAATATACAGTAGTATGCCATCCAGAAGTCATACTTTTCCTCAAAGATTTGAAAGAAAACAATATTTTATATGAAAATAAGCACAAATAATACAAAGTATACTTTTTTTTTTTTAAAGATTTTATTTATTTATTTGACAGAGAAAGACAGCGAGAGCAGGAACACAAGCAAGGGGAGTGGGAGAGGGAGAAGCAGGCTTCCCGCTGAGCAGGGAGCCCGATGTGGGACTCGATCCCAGGACCCTGGGATCATGACCTGAGCCGAAGGCAGATGCTTAACGACTGAGCCACCCAGGCGCCCAAAAGTATACTTTTTTTAAAAAAGATTTTATTTATTTGACAGAGAGAGACACAGCGAGAGAGGGAACACAAGCGGGGGGAGTGGGAGAGGGAGAAGCAGGCTTCCCACGGAGCAGGGAGCCAGATGTGGGGCTCGATCCCAGGACCCTGGGACCATGACCTGAGCTGAAGGCAGACACTTAACAACTGAGCCACTCAGGCGCCCCGCAAAGTGTACTTTTAAGGCCAAAAAAAACCTTCAAATAAATCTTGCATTATTTTACACCACATCCCAAGACCCCCAGGAATCTATGTTCAAACTACTAGAGCAAATTACTACAGATCACTATAGAGCTTTGGAATTCAGAACATCACTTCTGAATCATAACTGGGATTATGATTTTCAAAGGTTTCGAGAGGGACGGAAAGTGGAGTCGGGGAGAAGAGATGGTGAGAGAAGTGAGTAGTCAATAAATTAATGACAAAAAATGATAATACTCTGTCTCAAACTCCACAGATTCCATGTAGGCTGAAATTTTATTTAGTCTTTACATCTCAGAGATATGAAGAGGATGAAGTGCCATTCAGTCAACAGCAATGATCACCAGTAAACAATGAGCTGCTCCTTATTAGGTCACTGAACTAGATGTGGTAAAAATTTTAAAAGATGCCAGTAGTGATTTTTATGCTTCAAGATGCTGTAATTTGGCCTTCTGCCTACCTTTCTTGCCTCACTTCCCATTACCCATACCCTTGCAAACCTCTTCCACAAACCAAATATGCTTTTATATTTACCCATTTCTCTAGCTGGAATGTCCTCCTTTCCACCGTCTACTGAGTGAGCATCTAACTCATTTATCAGCCCACAGCCAAACTACTATTTCCTGTATGATGCCTTCATTGCCAGATCCCTTCCTCAGAAAATTAATACTTGATTTTCACACTAATCACTCTGTATTTTAGTTACTTTCTAGATAAAACTGAATCCATATTTTTAGCCATCTCGGTTTTTCCAATAACAAACAGAATAACTGACACACAGTGGGGAGGAGGGATGTAACAATTTCTACTGGATATTTCTGGGACTCTCTAACTCTAAAGGATACTCCTCTCTGGAGAGAGGAGTTGAGGTAACAGTACTGGGGCCTCCAAGCAGTATATTCAGATGCCAGGCCGACATTCATGAAAGAACTGCTTATGGATGCCAGAACTATACACTGGGAATTTGTGTGTGCAGCTGCGGTGACCACCAAAGATGACTGGCACCATGTAGAGTAACTGACAATCTCCAACCTCACTCTTGATTAGGATCTACATCTCTTTTAACAGTGAAGCAGAGGACTGAGAATTACAGCCATTAGACTGATTTATCAAAGTATGTACGGTGATGGAGGACTAAGACAATAATGTCAAATGAAATTCACAGATAATTTTTTCGTCACCAATTTCAACTTTCTAACCTTATGAATAAGCATCCTAGCAAGTAGAAAATTTCACCAAATTAACTTTGGCCTCTGTTCCAGCTGTTGTTCAAGAAATAATAATAATAACAAGTATAATGACAGGAAGACAATTACTAAGAAAAAAATAGAAAAGACACATCTAAGAAAACCCAGGTATGAGAGAGGAAAGTCTAAAAAGAAATACTGTACAACACGAGAGAGAAAAAATTAAATCAACAGTTTTTAGTATCTGCCCAGTTTTAAAGATCACACGATGGCTGATCAGTTGAAGACTGTAGCGCAGAACACATGAACAATTCTTTGAACTGTCCTGCATTCATCTCTAAGGAAAACTTGACATTTGAAAAAAAAAAAATTAAAATATGGTTCCAGAGGCATATGTTCTTCACTGAAAACCCCCACAAGGAACCCAACTTCCAAAGTGATTTAACAGAAATTGTTCACTTGATGTCCATTCTATGCTAAATTTAGCTTCCCTGCATATATCTCATCCCCTCTCATCTGTTTATGAGTACTTGGTTTAAAAAAAAAAAAAAAACTTGATCATTCATTCACCATATTTCTTCTTTGGTCACACAAGAACTTTCTGTATTCCAAGTTTCAAAGTCTGGGAAATAGGGCTACATCACTGGAGAAAACAGTGGCAATTTGTTCTAAATACAAAATAGCTTATTTTCCTTTGGCAACTCTCCAGGGGTTTGGGTGGAGGGAAAGGATACTCCTCTCTGGAGAGATCAGGCTCTGAACCTGGCCTACTGTCAAAACTTAGCTGTGGGTGGGAGAGGAATTTTTAACAATTATTTATCTTTCACATCAATTTGGAAACTGATTAAAGATTTTTGCATTAGTAAGAGTTTTCCTATTCTTCATCTTTTTGTTGGTGTTCATCTCTATTCTGGCAGCCCCCATGGGCTGATTTAATGGTACCAAGGGGCTGAGAAGTGTTGCTGTCCAAAGAAAAAGCATTCTCCCAGAGGGACTGGGAAGGCAATCCACAATCACAACAGTAGCTACTTGTTAATTTTCTATTTGAAACGCAGTGATGTCAATAGTATTGTACCCTGCCAGCCACCATGGGGTAAAGTACATTCTGAAACCAAAACAAACTTCCTACGTGCTGGCAAGTCAGATCTGAGACATAGTGATAACGTTCTGTAAGACACTGCCCTAGTTTTATACACAAAATGCACAAAAGCATTAGTCTATTCTTCCATAAAAGTGTGAGTCTAATACTCACAGCCCCACTCTTACCCACAGCCCAGTGCAACTCTTTTATTACATCAAATTACAGTCCAGGATCGTAGAGGGAAATGAAGAAATATTGTTACTCATCTTTAATAAAATGATGATCCTACAACAGCACAAACAACACACTTGAAGAACACTTTGGAACGTAAATGTTCATTTAGAAGTATAAAATGAAAATAGCATAATGCTTTTAAACATGGCCCCACTAATAAGATGTGATTCGTATAACAGTTCATTTTAAGGGGGTATACTCACTTAGGAGGAAAGACACATTTTATTAAATGGAAAAAGAACACTCTGGCCTAAGAATTAACACATCTCTGGAAGATGAATATCCACAGTTTGTACTGAATATGAGTAACCTGAAATAGGAAGCTAAATGATTAAAAGTGGGGACCATGCTTACTACTGGCAGAGGGCAAATGGTTTGGCATTGCTGGACAACTGCCAATTCAGTCAAGTTAGCCAGGGATTATTTTTAGAGTCCCATTTTAGAAAAATTTCCCTGAAACTGAAATGCAGGGTTGTTTGCTTTTTGTTTTGGGGGAGTAAAATTTGGGGCAGGAAAAGGGTAACAAAGAGCAATTATTGACCAATGTGTAATTTTTAAAAACTAATAATCCTGAGGTATTTACTGGGAATTGAGAATCTCTAAAAAAATAAGACTCATATAATTTTAAACATGCCACAGTCCTGACAATGACAGAGAATTAATGTTTTGGTTTATCTTTATTTTTCAAAGTTACATAACCCTTCTGATCTTTCTCTTTCATTATACTGTATCACATTTTTTTCTGACCACAAAGAGTCCAAATGAAGTGTAGTTTTTGAAAGTTACTTTTGGAGGCAGCTTTGCATAACACCTGGCTCCAATCCTGGGCATGTTCTCTTCTGATAAAAGAGAAATTTTTTTCAGTGTTGTATTAAGGCATTGAGCATTTTTAGGCAGGTAGAATATGAACTTTACTTTTTAAGACCCTTCTGAAAAGGAAAAGGTATTCAACAGAGTAAAAACAATTATAAGAGTCTTCTAAAAGATAAACTTTTATCAGTAAAAAAAACAAACTGGGTTCAAATTTATGACTTGTTTCTATCTCTGTCTAAATCTTAGTTTGACTCTCCTCTGGATAAACCCAGGAAAAAATTAAATGAGAGAAGAATCAGAGATCTAATATTTATTTTATATGATTCCAGCCTTAACTCAAAACCAATATAGCTTTCTGTCCAAGGACTGCTGCACGAGTGCCATTACACCTTGACTCCAGAACAAATCTATACTGTTCTATGAATCTGAGAAGGAGAAAAAGCCAGGCTGAGGCTCCAGTTTCTTACCACTGCCAATCAAAATCTAGGCTTTTCTGCAGAGCAGATTGTATGGCTCACTTAAGTATATTCCAATGAGAACACAAAAACTGTTGCTCCAGCTAAAGAAGGTGGTAGAATTTGGAGGATAAGTTTGCCCAACTTGGCTGTATTTCCTTTCAGATATTAGCGATGTAACAGGATGAAAGTCCTGAAATATCTCTAGGATCACCAACGTCTCTAATCTCAGGAGACAAAAGATATATGAAAGAGCCTTTGAAGTGATGAAAAATAACACCCAAAACATATTCAGTATTTTCTTCTAAACACACCAATATTTCCTGAACATTGCAAGCCAGTAGATGCATGTTTCCTCCTCCATCTGACCCAATACATACAGCAGTAAATTCGAACTGCTTTCAAGGGAGTTCTAGGAGCCCAGTATCACCAAATTGCTCTTTAGGAAAAGCCTCCTGCAATACAAAAATAGCAGTCTTGCAAAGTCATTCAGCTCTATCTAAATTGTGTTATGTTTACAAATGTTTTAACTACAAAGACAAAATTTCCAATTGAAAAAGAACCTTATTTAGAAAAGACTGGATTTTTTTTTTTTTTTTTTTTACAGCTATGCCAAATACAAGCTGTTCTGTAAAGGAATAATTGTGAATCAGACTGGAATAAAGTGAATCAAGATAGAAAAACCATACAGACATTACAACCCTAGAGAAAAATGTCGTAATTGGTCATACCAATGATCCAAATACCAAAGAGTACATTTTTGTCAGTAATACCAACAGATGGCTCAGGAAAACTATGATGGTTGTCCTCCATGCCTACATATATATAGTCATATATACATATGACCAGAAAAATGCCCTCAAATAAAAAAAATATATATATATAATATATAACATAATACAAACATACCCCTAACATCTTCTTACTAAAGCCCAGTAGCAATGTTTTATAGAGGCGCCTGGGTGGCTCAGATGGTTAAGCGTCTGCCTTCGGCTGGGGTCATGATCCCAGGGTCCTGGGATAGAGCCCCACATCATGCTCCTGGCTCAGTGGGGAGCCTGCTTCTCCTTCTCCCCCTGTTCATGCTCGCTCTCTCTCTCTTTCTCTGCATCTCAAATGAATAAATAAAATCTTTGAAAAAAAAATAAAGAACTGATCTAAAGTGGTTCGATTTCATTTCCATTTTTTATTAGGGTAATAAATCCCTATAAGGATTTCCCTGTGTAAAACAGGACTGTCCATTTTATTTTTTAAATCCAAAAATCCCTCTCTTAAGCTTCAAGGGACTACCTAATTCTAGTCATCATGTTTTTGGTGAAATAAATCTTAGTGTACGCTTTCTTAATTTCTAGATTTCTTCCTTATTCTAATTTAGCTATTGCATTTCCAAATTAGAAAACCCAAATTTTCTCATTTAATTTTATATTAGTTTAAAGGGTTAACACTGCTCTAATTACTTTGGGATAAAAGTATTAGAAAATAAAGCATGCTATGAAAAACAGACTTTTTGTACTGGCACAAAATCCATGTCAACCTCCTATATCAGTTTTTAGGCAAACTTAAGAGATAGGCAGTATGTTGAAATTTTTATTTTTTTTAAAGATTTTATTCATTTATTTGACAGAGAGAGACACAGCGAGAGAGGGAACACAAGCAGGGGGGGTGGGGGAGGGAGAAGCAGGCCTCCCGCTGAGCAGGGAGCCTGATGTGGGACTCGATCCCAGGACCCTGGGACCATGACCTGAGCCCAAGGCAGACACTTAACGACTGAGCCACCCAGGCGCCCTGTATGTTGAAATTTTTAAAACTCAGTAATCTAAGGTTGATATACTAGAGAAAAGTTTACAAAAGCACAATTTTCCTACAGAAACATCCTATTTGGGGTTCTCTATTAAAGGATAAATTGAGAAGTACTCAGAAGAAATATAAGTTACAAGGGGAAAACATGATCACAAAAGTTACTAAGACTTTATACAAGGCTTACTATAATAAAATTAACATCTTCAACAGTATTTCAAAACAAAATGACATATAAGAGATTATGGAGAGCTAAGGAAATGGGCTTTTGTTTTCCTTATTTACCCAAAGCTATAGCAGATTGAACTGTCCCAGTTAAATTTTCTTGTGAAAAGACTTTATGAAAGAGTCTTTTCACAAGACACTTGGGTATTCACCAACATTGCCACTACAAAAGAGAGAGAACCATAGTAGATACCCCTCCGTAAGAAAAACAGCCACTAAAAACAACACTGTGTTTTAGCTGCCATTAGAGACATACCAAGAAAGCAACTACAGATGAAGAAGGAGGTGGGGGTGGGAGGGATGGGGTGGCTGGGTGATAGACACTGGGGAGGGTATGTGCTATGGTGAGCGCTGTGAATTGTGTAGGACTGTTGAATCACAGACCTGTACCCCTGAAACAAATAATACATTATATGTTAAAAAAAAAAAAAAAAGTAGGAAGGGTAAAATGAAGGGAGGGAAATCGGAGGCGGAGACAAACCATGAGAGACTATGGACTCTGAGAAACAAACTGAGGGTTCTAGAGGGGAGGGGGGTGGGGGGATGGGTTAGCCTGGTGATGGGTATTAAAGAGGGCACATATTGAATGGAGCACTGGGTGTTATGCACAAACAATGAATCATGGAACACTACATCAAGAACTAATGATGTAATGTATGGTGATTAACATAACATAATAAAATAAAATTTAAAAAAAGAAGGCTTTATCACAGTCTTTAAATATAGTCCCAGGCCCATATCTATCTTATCCATGCTTAATAGCTGGAAGTTCAATTCCACTTCAGAATAAGTGACAAACTATATTTTAATGATTAAAAGAGCAAAAAAGCCTCAGATGCAGCATTTCTTCTGAAAGCCCTTTCAAACATTGAAAATGTGATAAAACCAATTTTGGCAAACTCCTAGAGAGAAGCATGCAAGTCACAGGAATAATCACTCATAACTAAGCTGTTTATGCTAGCTTTGGCCTATGATAACCTGCTGCTAAGAGTTTAATTCAACTCCCATCTGGGACATACACAACTTAACACTTAATTATATACTGCCTATAGGGGCTTTGTAATCATATATTTTGTCTTCTACCTAGACTATAAATCCTCAAAAGCAGAGTCTAGGACTTCTCCTTTCATCCTATCCCTAGTACCCAGCACACTGTCAATACCTAGTAAGTGCATGTCAGTTGTTTGTAATTATCTTTAGAAGTCCTTTGTCAGTGGTAGGACCAAGTAACTTCAAATGAACTCCCATTTGCACCAAAGATTCTGAATTAGAAAACATGATCTTGGGATTAATGGTATATAAGACTGTTAGGAGAAATTAGCATGGATATCTGACTATAATTTATAAGTCATCTTAGACTGACACTCGTCATCTTAGATTGATGTTCAAAACAAATCCTAAATTTTTCAAGATCAAGGAAGTTTGAAACAAATCCTAAACCAAACTTTAACTTTCAACATATTTCTTAGTTATCTCTAGTAAATGTGCAAAGGGTGGAGGAGGTGGGAGAGGGAGGTCAAACTGTACTTTAGTGGAAACAGTAAAACTGCATCTAAAAGATGGATAATTTTTAACAATTATTTATTCCTAACCTCTGCCTGTTGGACCTATTATACTAGCATCCAACCCCTCTCTACTAAAGTACTCAAAGCTCTATCAAAAAGGTTGGAACACCTCTAATTAACCTTCGTTTGCCAAGAAAGGTAGGGGCATTTTTCAAATTAAAGCTGCCAATTTCAAACATATGTTTGAGCTCTAGCTTTGCTACGCCTAAAATAAGAAATCACAGATAGAAGTATATCATTTCCAAAAATGTTTCTCCATAAAGAACTACCACCTGAAAAAAATTAACTTTAATTTAAAGCACCAACCAGAAAATGCCCTCAAGCTTACATTTAAAAATCCATTTTTTCGGGGCGCCTGGGTGGCTCAGTCGTTAAGCGTCTGCCTTCAGCTCAGGTCGTGATCCCAGGGTCCTGGGATTGAGCCCCGCATCGGGCTCCCTGCTTGGGCGGGAAGCCTGCTTCTCCCGTCTCCCACTCCCCCTGCTTGTGTTCCCTCTCTTGCTGTGTCTCTCTCTGTCAAATAAATAAATAAAATCTTTAAAAAAAAATCCATTTTTTCAAAACAGATGTTTAAATATACAGGAGAAACTGGTGGTGGGGGGGGAATGAGTGAAATAGGTGAAGGGTTAAGAGTACACTTGTCATGATGAGCACTGAGTAATGGACAGAATCGTTGAATCATTATATTGTACACCTGAAACTAATATAACACTGTTAATTATACTAGGAATTAAAAACAAAAACCCATTTTTTCCTATTCCATTCAAATATTACTAAACTAAGCACTGCTGACTACAATTTTAAAATAAAAGGAATTTTCTTATAGCAAATTCTAAGGCCAATTAAAAATTTAGAAAATGACAGTCAAGGCCTATTAACTTTACTATGAGTAATCTACAAATCTTTATCTGTATGAAAGTTAAAAAAATTCTATGATCTCAAGAACAGTGAAAAACTAAGCACTAAAATCTTTCCTTCCAAGCACAGTAGATCAAAATGTGCTAAACATAATCATTTAAAAATTTTTATTTTTTTATTTTTAAAATTTCTAATAAAATGCTCAACAAAGCAAGAACAAGTTTCAATACACCACATTTGAAATTTACTAGTTACAGATCACTTCCTATTTAATAAATTCTTTTCTATTGTAATTACTTCATAGTTTTCAAGTGAGCCAAACTCATAATTGCTTTCACACACACACACAGATTTTTTTTTTAAAGATTTTATTTATTTATTTGACAGAGAGAGACACAGCAAGAGAGGGAATACAAGCAGGGGGAGTGGGAGAGGGAGAAGCAGGCTCCCCGCGGAGCAGGGAGCCCGACGCGGGGCTCGATCAGAGGACCCTGGGATCATGACCTGAGCCAAAGGCAGACGCTTAACAACTGAGCCACCCAGGCGCCCCCACACACAAATTTTTAAATTCTGACACAGTAAGAATGACTCTAGATGAAAACCTATGAGCATCAATTGGTCATTTCAATAACAATCTCTGGCTAGAAGCATTTATGGAAATTGTCAGCATTCTATGAGGTTTTCCTAGAGCTATTAATTCTAAACTAAGAGAGATATTAGCATTCCAAAAAAGAGGAAGTCTTCCTAAGGCTCTGCCCAAGCACAATATCCTAGCTGATAATGGGAACTTCCATGAAAGAACCTGCTTTAAAAATTCTGCACGATTTTAATGATGTCAAATTAAATAGCTATCAGAATAAACCAAGCTACCAAAAAACCGAAAGCAAAACAGAATTAACACAACTACATATAAAAATCATAGAGAAGACTCTATATCTCAAAAAACAAGCTGAAATTTAGTGAGATGCTAATATCAACTTATAGAGCTATTTAGACAGAACAGGGTGACAATACATCAAGGGCAAGACACTTGTATCAACTCCAAACATTTTGAGGAAATATTTTCACAACAACAAAAAAAGATCTGTCACAGCTTATATGCTATTTATAGTAAAACTTTAAGTCGCAATTGAGTTTCTTGGTCTGCTGTACCAATGGAAATACAGAGAAAAATGTACTTTCATCTGTAAAACCATCACACTCAAGAGGCATTCCTCCCATGGTACAACTTTAGCAGAGGTCCCATTATGAAGCACAATCACCGCATATTTCCTAAGTGGGTCATATTACCTAGAATATCCTATGGGGACAAACTGTTCTCTCTGAAGCACTAGTGGAGAACAAACTATTTTCTTTGGAAAGGGAAGATATTTGCAGGGTAGCAAATATCTCACTATGTGCCTTCCTAAAATACTTTCTATCTTGAAGTGGCAGGCTTCACAAAACAAAACAGCAAAAACAAAAACAACCCCCCCCACAGCCATTTATTTGGTTTGACATTTAACTTTTTTCTCTTAATCTAACACAAGGTGCATAGTCTGCCATAAAAATCAAACAAAAATATTAACTATTAATTCACTGAGCACCTGTTATACAAAAGATGCTGTGTCAAATACAAAAATGAGCAAGTTAAAGTTCCTCCCCTCACGGGAGGGATATAAATGATCTAGAAAGGGAGGACATTATAGTATAAGGTCATGTAGGTTAAAATTCATATAAGTGATACAAATAGTGAACAGATAGGAATTTAGAGAGGATATCATTTCAGATCATCAGGAAAGATTTCATGAAAAATGTGTATTTTAGCTGTACTTAGAAGGCATTGTGAAAAAGTTCCAGTTTGGGAATCAGAAAATCCAGGTTCTCATATTGACTTTGTCATTAATCAACTTGGTAGAGATGGACTCTGGTTTCCTTATCCATAAAATATGGATATCAGACTAAATGATTTTCTAAGGCCCCTTCCAGCTTTGTTATCTATGGAAATATATTAGACAATTATACGTATTGCCTTTTTAATAATCTTTAAGTTCACAATACACATTTTTACTACAAAAACTCTAACAATAAAATCAACACAATAATTTCTCCTTGACTCTCACTCTCTTCTCCAGAGGTAACAAGTATATCAAGTTGACATGTATCATTCCAGAAATTTTCCAATGTATTTACATATAGGACCATGTTACTTTTTTAACATAATGAGATCATACTGGAAATACTATTTTTCAATTTGCTTTTTTAGCTTAATATGCCTGGAAATCTCTCCATATACACACATAGAGGTCTATATCATTCTTTTTACCTGCTGCAAGTTATGAATATATTATTTATTTAGCCACTCCCCTATTGCTAGAAACTCAGGTTACTTATTTTTGGTTATTGTAAAAACTTTGTTACTCTTGTTCATGCATCTTGTTCATGTGTGCATTAGGTGTTCAAAAGGGAAGTGGGGGTGGGGAGAGTCAAGGAATTTGAGCCAAAAGTAATAATGGTACAAAACAGAGATGAAGTTTGAACCAGGTGTCCATAGTTTCAGCAAAGGAGGAGTCACAATAATATACTGGAAATGTCTTTGGACTAGGAGTGAGGAGATATGGGTCCTAACTCCTGGTTCAAAAACTAGAACTGAGAGTAAAAAGTGGGATTGGGCACCTGAAATCTCAGAATTTTTTTGGACTAGAACAGATCTTAAGGATCATTTAATTCTACACCTAATTTTATAGAAACTGAAGCCTTACCCGTAAACTAGAATGTGATTTTGATGACTCCTAGCTTGTGCTTTTGCCTCAGATTCTGCTGGGGGCATTAAAAAAAAAAAAAAATGGTTGAATAGTCACTGTTGATAAATGCTGGAAAGAGATAATAAGAAGTGAGAATGGCTGATACATAAGAAGTTACAGTTAAAGAAAGCATAAATTTCTAGTGGACTGAGCACAACTCTGACTTCCAGCAACGCTTAGCAACTCTAAGCAGGGTGAAGAGAGGGAGACAGACAGTTAAGATGTCTCCAAATTAGGGTTTGGCAGACCATCAAAGCAGTGAGAACATTACTGAAAAGCTACTTTGATTCTTCAAATGGTAAGGAAAAAAGATACCAATATATTGACCTACAGCTACTTTCTCTACAGATTGTTTATAGACAAAATGTTTTAAATAAGCTAAGCCATCCTTCCTTAAAGTTCTGTTTAACAGCTATGTGCTTTTTCCTCCTTGGTGTGGCAGCCCTCATTTAGTGATCACAGGGGCCTGTTAAAATGACTGATTTGATACAGCAATACGATACAGTTATAATCATAAAACAGGATTTCTGGAGCCTGAGCACATATAAACTACTTAGAGAATACAAAAACAAAAACAAAAACGTGACCAAGACTTAGCACAATAATGTTTAAAGATTAACTTTTTACATTTCCTTAGAAGTCAATGGTAAGCAATTTTCCAAAAGGAACAAGGTCCTAAATATTCAATAGTATTTACATTTCAGAATTCATACCTATCTTTCTGGGTGTGTATATGTATACAGCTCTGAGGAATGTATTTATATTATTTATATACACACAGACACATATGCTTCCCAGGGTAAATTCTACTAGTTTTATAGGGGTATTTACTATTTATCATTACAAAATAAGTACTTACAAAACGGGCTTTTATCACTGCAGCTATAGCACCATATGTTACAATAATCTTTAGATATTTTACAAAACCCCAAAGTTTGAATGAGGTGAGTTCTAAGCTCATTTTTCCAGCTGTTCTTTCGTTGTGTGTGTGTGTGTGTGTGCATGTGCACACGCACGTGTGTGGGGGTGGGGTCTGTTGCATGCATACATACATACATTATATCGGGAAAATGCTTTGCAGACAACAGAATAATCAAATCTCTAATATGCCTATGATTGCTGAACTTAAAATTTACAAAATTCTAAAACTTTTCATAAGAAGGGGATTCAGAAATCTAGGTCTCTTCCTTTTTACTGTCAAGGAAAGCAAGACCCAGAGAAATCAAATAATTTATATAACAACCACAGCCTACCAGTAGTAGAGATGAAAGGAAAATCGTTATTTTCTGACTTCTGGTACAACTCTCACATCAACAGATTACAAATCCACAAAGAAGTCATCTGTGTTGGATTCCAGGTATCCTTTTCAACAACTTGGCTCTTAAACCATGTTTGGTATTAAAATCTACCTTTCTCTATTAGCTTTACCCAAGATAACAACAAAACAAGGAAGTCATATGAGTTCATTAAGTTTCAACTTTTCTTGAGCTAGAAAATATAAGAAACATGTCATGTGTTTATCCCAGGGCTGTTAATTATTTTCTAAGCAAATCTGTCCTTCAAGAACTGGTTAGCAAGTAACCATATTAGAAAATTTTATTCTCATTACTGAATTCTTCTTTAGACTTGTAGTTTTTCTGCTAGTAACACCCATGGGACTTGCAATTGGCATTATTCACTAGAATAAATAGAAAAATATAAGCAAATACAAAATATTCTCTTCTCTGCAACAGCTAAAATGTATCAAATGAATCTAAATTTTAAAAGATAAAGAAATGCAAGATAAGAAATCTCTCACATAATAAAAAGATTTCTTACTGATGTACTTCTTGGGATGCTCTAATTGCCAAAATTTCTACCAAAATAGAAATTTCTTTAAATGAAGAAGATGCTTTAAGAAAAAGTACTTGAATTGCAGTTATTATTATTAAACCAATATTTATCAGAGCACTTATATTGTACTAATTACTATATGCAGCAAAGGAATTTAGCAAAAGAGCATACCTTAAAGTCTAGTAGAATTCTGCTGCTAATTATTACGAGCATCAGTATAAAAGGTACAGCCAGTTTTATGGATCACACGTATTCCTCAAAGATGCATATAAAATAAATTTTTGTATACTTTACCATCTAAAATATATCAGGAAAGCCTATCAATCAAACTATTCCCTTTTGTAAAAATACAAATTCATGGTTTGAGAGGAAGTGTTCTCTTAAGTTACAGCTGCACTTGGATAAAAAGGTACTACACCTTCACCATGGTAAATAATATTCACTATGTCAATTATTTAAAGTCTGTTTATTTCTAGACATAATTTTAGAGTTTCAAGTTATAATTTTTCTGGGTTATTTTTAAGACCTAATGATCTCATCTCTTCCCACGTTATCAGTTGTAGAAGTGATTTCAACGTTTAGGAACTGTACAGCTTAAGTTCTAAGAACATTGGTTTCTAGCATGTAATCCTTGTCTGAGTCAGCCTCTATCACCTTGCAGCCTGGGTCAGGGAGTAGAAAGCTTAACCTTAATGAGCTATTTCTGACAAAGGTCAATATAGGAACTATGAATCTATCTAGATACTAATGCAATGACTTCATTGCACAGGCTGCATTTTAGATGTGTAATTTTATCTTGGCCATGCTTCCTTTATTAACCATAAATTTTATCTCCAAAACCCACCAATTACTTCATTTCTATCTCATATAACATTTAATTCTAACTCTAACAGGTGC
This sequence comes from Callorhinus ursinus, assembly GCF_003265705.2. Taxonomy (NCBI): domain Eukaryota; kingdom Metazoa; phylum Chordata; class Mammalia; order Carnivora; family Otariidae; genus Callorhinus; species Callorhinus ursinus. The sequence goes on from NW_027397082.1 coordinate 10,764,097, forward strand.
CTATCTCTGCACTCTGACAGCTATTTTTAGTTTATCTGCAGTTTTCAGCATTCCTATCCCTATAAAAGTATGGTTAAAATATTCATTTTCTTGCATACAAAAATAAATGCATCAATTACATGTCTCCATGGCAAATAATGATGGGTACTCTGCATACTGTTTGATAATGTTAGCATCCACATTTATCTGGTTCTACAGCTTCATAAATAGAAAAACTCTATTAAATAAGTATCCCTTACTTTCCAATGCATAACTACTTTTTTAGTGTCCTACAGTTACTCTCAATAACTCAGTACTGTAACTGGACTCCTACTATCTAAAAAAGTACAAAGAATAAAATTATCTTCTTCAGGACTTTTACATAAATCAAAACTAAGGGTGTCAGTTTTCCATCTTTAGACTAAAAAGGAAAGTAGCCATCATTTTATTTGCCTCATCAGAAAACTAGATCAGTAGCTATTTCCTGGTCTCTGGACAATGCTATTTCTCCTTCCCTCTACAACTGTACTTTTAAAATTTGTTGTTTAAGGCCCCCAAAACATAATTGAGTTGTATTTTATTACACCCCAAATGAAACTTATACAATTAGTACATCCTTTCAATATATGGTCTTAATTTTGTTGGATTTCATTGTTAGAGGTTCTTTTTTTTTTTTTTTTTTTAATTTTTTTTTCTTTTTTTTAGATTTTATTTATTTATTTGAGAGAGAGAGAGAGAGAGACAGAGATAGTGAGAGACAGCACAAGTGGGGAGGAGAGGGAGAAGCAGGCTCCCTGCAGAGCAAGGAGCCCGATGCGGGGCTCGATCCCAGGACCCCGGGATCATGACCTGAGCCGAAAGCAGTCGCTTAACTGACTGAGCCACCCAGGCGCCCCAACATTGTTAGAGGTTCTTAAAGACCTTTAAATATACCCTTCCTATATGTGACAGAGCTCAAACTTAACTTATTATCAAGTACCCAAACCATATTAGGTAGTAGCACCATATAATATATTGGAAACTTATCTGTGATTAATTACATGTCTTAAGTAATTACAAAGTGTTGAGTCATTTGTGTAGTGCCATCAGAAGATAATGACATCACTACTTTTAAGTTCCAAACTATGATGTCAGTCAACTCTTTTGGACCTTTCTACCAATCAGTGGTGACTGATCTGATTTGATTTGCATTTCCCTAAAGACCACCAATGTTGAACATCTTATCATGTGCTTATTGGCCATTTGTATATTTTCTTTGGAGAAATAGGTATTCAAATCCTTTGCCCATGGGGTGCCTGGGTGGCTCAGACGGTTAAGCATCTGCCTTCGGCTCAGGTCATGATCCCAGGGTCCTGGGATCGAGTTCCGCATTGGGCTCCCTGCTAGGCGGGGAGCCTGCTTCTCCCTCTGCCTCTGCCTCTCTCTCTGACTCTCATGAATAAATAAACAAAAAACTTTAAAAAAAAAACAAACAAATCCTTTGCCCATTTTTACACTGGGTTGTCTTTTTATTGCTTAGTTTTAAGAGTTTTTTTCTATATTCTGGATACAGGTTTCTTACTGGATATATGCTTTACAAGTATTTTCTCCAATCCTGTGATTTGTCTTCACTTTCTTGATGGTAACCTTGGAAGCACAAATGTTTTTAATTTTGATAAAGTTCAATGTATCTGTTTTTTCTTTTGTTGCTTGTACTTTGTGTCACATGCAAGAAATCACTGCCTAGAGCACAGTCACAAAGATTTACTCTCATGTTCTAGGAATTTTATAGTTTTAGCGCTTAAATTCAGGTTTATGATTCATTTAAGTTAATTTTTACATATGGTGTGAGGTAGGAATCCAACTTCATTATTTTGCATGTAGCTATCCAGTGTATCAGCTACCATTTGCTGAAAAGACACTCAACTGTCTTGGCATCCTTGTCAAAAAATTGTCTTTGGCACACCACAAATGTGAGTTATTACCTCTGGACTTCATTCCATTGATCTGTAAGTCTATTCTTTGGCCAATACCACACTGTCTTGATTATGAAGCTTGGTAGTAAGTTTTGAAATTAGGGAGTATGAGTCTTCCAATTTTATTCTTTTCAAGATTGTTTTGATTATTCTGGGTACCTTGCATTTCCATATGAACTTTAATGAGTTTTTTGTTTTTTTTTTTAAAGATTTTATTTATTTATTTGAGAGAGAGAGCGAGCACATGAGAGGGGATAGGGTCGGAGGGAGAAGCAGACTCCCTGCTGAGCAGGGAGCCTGATGCGGGACTCGATCCCGGGACTCCAGGATCATGACCGGGGCCGAAGGCAGTTGCTTAACCAACTGAGCCACCCAGGCGCCCTACAGTCATATATTTCTAACCTACAATAAAAGTTTAGTTTCCCTAACCCCATAACTTGTCTTTAATGCAAGCAAATATCCTTAGGTACTATTAGTTGATGTAAAAGTGTCAGTGAAAGTTCTGCCAAACCAATCTTATAATTTCTTTTCCTCCTAACAAATGTAAATTTTTTCTAAAATGTACACACTATATATAAAAGTGCATGTTCTTTTTTAAACAAATGTCATACAAGTACCCAAAACCAGTTATTATATGCTCCTCCTTCCAAGGAATCCTAAATAATCAAGTAATATACTAAGAAACCACTCCCTAACCCATGGTCACAAAGATTTAGTATTCTGTTTTGTTCTAGGATAAGGTAGATCAAAACAATCACTCTGTCAAACTAGCCATGTCAAATGGGGATTGGATATATAAATACTCCAGGAAGAATTCTGTATTCTTTATCATGTCCAAACCATTGGGATAAATGTAACTAATAAATCAAAAATTCTAACACAAAAAAGTTGAAATTATTTATGATATTTTAGTCTCCAAGTAAATATAAATCTTTACCTTATAAAAATGCTTGCCATTTTCAACACATAGAATGAGAAAGAAAGAACGACCTCACAAGTGGAGCATGAACTCCACCAGGTAAACTATTCCTCTTTACAAAACTACCTGTCTTTGTCTTAGTGCACTATATAATATCCTAATGAACTGAAAGAATCAATTAGTTATTGATTCTCTTCTTACAAGCAAGATAAAGTCCCTCATGGTAGACACCCGTTTTTTTCATATAATTTATGTTTTAAGAATTCATTAAGTTTTCCATATACATCCCATGAAATTATTTTACTATAATAATATATCTGTCATGAACTCTAGAGTATTTTATATAGTTGTCATTTTTCACTTAAGCCATTAAAATTCAAGCACATATACTGTTGATTATGGATATACTCAATAGCACATATAATCATTTTTTCATTCAATAAATATTTACTGAATGACTGCTATGTGTGAAGGGTAAATAAAGTCCCTGCCTTCCTGAAACTTACATTCTATGAAAGTAGTCCAGTAAATCAAACATAAATAATTCACACACAGATAAATGTTAAGGTGACAATGGGATAGAGAGTGACTGGGGAATGATTACTGTTCTCTAAAGAGATGACCTGACAACTAAATAATAATGAAGAGCTAGTAGAGCAAGGGTTTTCCAAGCAGAAGGAAGAAACACAAAAGCCTTAAGGATGAAAATTAACATGGTGTGTTTGAGGAAAAGAAAGCAAGCAGTGTCAGCTGGATCATAAGAGACAAGGGATAGAGTGGTAGAACTTTGTACGTCATAGATTTTACCTAATTGCAATGGGAAGCTGTGGAGGACTGTAGGTAGAAATGCCATGATCTGGTATGTCCTTTAAGAGGATCACTCTTGCTGCTATGTGAAGAATGAAATTGAGGGAAAAATGAATGCTGGCAGTTAACTAAAAATAATGTTCTTTCTTTATGGTGTTTCTTAACCTCTCTTTCCTCCTTTCTGTTCCCAAGTCCATCACCTGAGTGCTGGTTCCTACAGCCTACTACTACATGAGCTACTTCAAAAGCATCCACACTAGTCTCCCTGCTTCTATACCTAGACTGTATTTTTTTTTCTTTATAAATGCTTTGGTCATACCTATCTCTTTGCTTCAAAAGCCTCAAAAACTTACTACTACCAACAAAAGAAAATCCAAATTCCTTAACATTCAATAACATTGCACAATCTAATCCCAAAACACTTTTCTGGCCTCATTTCCCATTGTTAATTTGATAGACTCTACTCTTCCACTCAATATGGTCTACTCACTCTTTCCTGAACACAGCTTATGATATCACTTCCATGGCTTCCATGGCTCTAATCACACTGACCTCTTCCCTTATTTTTTCCATAGATTCAAATTCTATCTCTTCTTCATATCTCAGCATACATTCATTCTCCTTCACTATTCAGAGCAGTGGCTTTTTGACTATGACCATAGTATTTTATATCATAACCCAGTATGTACAAATTTCATAATTATACATTTAACTTTACTTCAACCAATACACTTTGGTATTTTCTAGTCTTTTCAATTTCTTTTTCAAAATGACTCACTAAAATGATTGCATAGACTACTAGTGGGTTTCAACCTTCAACTTGAAAAACACTATTAGTACACCTTTCTAGACATTCACTGGTAACTTAACTAGATCCTGGTACTAAAAGATGAAACCCATAATTACCAAACTATAATGACCTTAACCTCAAGGATAGGATAAAGTTAGTATCTCATACATCATTTTATCTACCACAATGCCAAACAAAGTATTTATTATTACTGGAGAGAAAGACTGATATTACATATAGCTATCATATTTATGATTAGACAGAACCATGGTTAGGACTGTTTTTGTGTTCCCATCACCTCGTTTCAAATTGTAGCTAATGATGGTCAAAATGGCTAGTTTTCAATAACACTTTGGCCTAGATTTTCTCCTTCCTACCTTATAGGATTACACAATAGTCTTGCATAGTGGGGGAATACAGTAAGTACTGTATAAATGTCATTTTCATCTTTCCCTCAGAAATATGAGAAAGTCTCTATATGGAGGACACCTATTACCATTCACTGGAACTGCTTCTCTTTTATCCCAAATACTCAGGCACTTCTGCTCCGCCAGTATCCTCATTTGGCCCAGCTAGCTTTGCCAAAATTGCAATAAGGGTAAGCCTTTTGTTTCAAAGGAATGACAGCTATTAGGGCTGAATGGCCTCTCTTGCCATCAGCACTAAGGTTCTTGACCATTAAAGTCCTGTTAAAGTTGTTGACTCTTTCAAAAACATCATCAGTAATTTCAATTAAGAAAATGAAAAAGCAATGAAGTGATCTAATATCTGTACTGAATGGTTTTTTCCTCCGGTAAGGACGCAAGGGATAAGATAAGCCAATGGATAACATGAAATTCTTAAATCTTAAATCTCAAAGGCTCATTAATTTCACCATGAAATGATACATACAGATTCCTGAGGAATGCAGAACATCTAAAGGTACTCTGCTTCTCTTTTACTTCCACCTCCAGAGCCAGTTATAAGCTATTATGGGTCTAGGGGGACAAGGTGAATATACAAGTAACAAATAAATGCCCTGAACCATCTAGAGTAGACTCAGTGTAACCATCAAGGTTTTAGGCAGAAATAAGCCCCTAGGACTTATCCAAGAAAACCTGAATTCCTTTATCAGTCCTGAAACTACCCTAAGCTCCCTACTAGCCTATCTGCACACTGGGGTAATAGTAAGCCAAACTACAGTTGGCCTGCCAGACTCCAAATCTCCACCATGAGGCTTTCCTTTGAGATCTGGGAGTATGAACCTCAACATTTGCTGGCTACTATCTCCTCAAGGCCAGACCGAAAGCTTCAATAATCACAGGGCTTTGGGATAGCCTTAATTTGGAATTCCTCTGTTATTCACTAACAATTTAAAATCATCTACATTAATTCTCACTGCTTTGCCCCATAAAAAACACTAACTCAGAGCAGCTTTGTATGCAAGATATTAAACCAAGTTAAAAAAAATAACTCCTGACATAAATATGTCATATGTAAAGTGCAAAATCTCAAAAATATGAATTACTTCAGGAATATCTTCTCAGAATGAAGACAAAATCAAATTACCCTTTTGATAGTGAATTACTTTCCTCATGTAAATTCACACTCAAAAGCAAATAAAAGGCAAACATAGGTTATCTTTTTTCTTTAATAAGACATCAAATAAAAATATTGCCTTTGGAGGGGAAGAACCATTAAATAGAACAGGTAAGGGGCTTAAAAATGTAAACTTAATGTAAACTTAAATTTAAAAAATATTCCTGTGCTGCCTTCTTGCTATTTGGCTAAAACACCTCCCTCCCTTTAAATTATCCTGTGTTGGGGCGTCTGGGTGGCTCAGTCATTAAGCATCTGTCTTCAGCTCAGGTCATGATCCCAGGGTCCTGGGATGGAGCCCCTCGTTGGGCTCCCTGCTCGGCGGGAAGCCTGCTTCTCCCTCTCCCGCTCCCCCTGCTTGTCTCTTGCTGTCTCTCTCTGTCAAAATAAATAAATAAAATCTTTAATAAAATAAATAAATAAAGCATCCTGTGTTTACCAGTATTTTTGTTTTTTGCTAGATCACAGCCTCTAACTTTTCAGAAGTGGAGTGCAGGTTATTAAGCTGGATTCTTCCTTTGGCACTCACCCTTTGACACATTCCACTAAATTTGAGATTTATTTATATTGATAACTGCCCCTTTTAAAAACAAATGCATCCTGCGGCGCCTGGGTGGCTCAGTTGGTTAAACCGCTGCCTTCAGCTCAGGTCATGATCCCAGGGTCCTGGGATCGAGCCCCACACTGGGCTCCCTGCTCATGCAGGAAGCCTGTTTCTCCCTCTGCCTGCCGCTCCCCCTGCTTGTGCTCTCTCTCTCTCGCTATCTCTGTGTGTCGAATAAATAAATAAATAAATAAAAATTAAAAAAAATGCATCCTGGAAAGGTTAATTCTATATTACCTTTCAATTAAGACTCAAAGAAGAGAGGAAGGGAGAAAGAAAAGGAGGGAGGAAGAAGACAGAAGAGGATGAGGGAATCATGTCTTAAGTGAAGTAGGGTATGAAATCAGCCAGAGTGTCTTAGACCTGGGGCACCTGTGTGGCTTAGTCGGTTAAGTGTTTGCCTTTGGCTCAGGTACTGATCCCAGGGTCCTGAGATCGAGCCCCACATGGGAAGCAGGGGTCTGCTTCTCCCTCTCTCCCTGCTCACTCTTTTTGTCTCTGTCTCTCTCTCAAATAAATAAAATCTTGGGGCGCCTGGGTGGCTCAGTTGGTTAAGCGACTGCCTTTGGCTCGGGTCATGATCCTGGAGTCCCAGGATCGAGTCCCACATCGGGCTCCCTGCTCAGCAGGGGGTCTGCTTCTCCCTCTGGCCCTCTTCCCTCTCGTGCTCTCTCTCTCTCATTCTCTCTCTGTCAAATAAATAAATAAAATCTTAAAAAAAATCTTTAAAAAAAATTAAATAAATAAATAAATAAAATCTTAAAAAAAAAAAAAGAGAGAGAGAGAGTCTTAGACCTAAGTAAATAAAATGGAAACAAAAAGCCTTCACTGGAGACACTGGAATTCACATAACGTCCAGGCAATCAAAAGCTACACGTTACACCTGTGCCACAGATACTAAATTAAACAACTTTAGGACTTATCAAAGTAATAATATGGGTGATAAAGTTATCAGAATTGTTATATGGAATGCATATAAACAAAATTTACTCAAAGATTTAAAAAGCTCCATTCCAAATAGTTGACTAAAGAGTCACTTCAGTGTTAAAGGTTTTTGCCAGGTTTCCAGTGAGGGTCTCCCAAGGACTACATTTAGGTGGGTGAAATAATTATGAAAGCCACATGTTTGCCAGTATTTAAAACATGTGGCCCAAAATATACTCTATGCTCTAATTTAAAATACAATATAAGGCTTTAATTTTAGAATCCTCAGAGCTGTCATTTCTTGGTGTTTTTGCCATGTTTAAACTAGCCAGATACTTCCTTTAATATACCAGAAATACAAGGCAGAGAAGAGATTCTTTAAAATGGAAGGTTTGCCAAACTGCTTTGCCGCAAAGCAGTTTTTTACTAGACCACTGAACTTTGCTCCAGTTTTAATATTGGCTTCACTCAATATTAAAAGCCACTATCAACTATAAATGCATCAAATGCTAGGTACTGAGGTTACAAAACTGAAAAAAAAACAGAATCTCTGCCTTTGAGGCAGTCATAGTCATTCAGCAGAAAGAGACATATGAACAGATAATTACAATACTACCTGATTAAGTTCTACAAGAGATATGAAGAGAACATTGTTCAAACAAAGTAGTAAAAGCCACTATGTCAGCCTGGAGGACTATGCTAAGTCTACTGAAGAGGATTTGACATTTAAATTCATCTGCAATGAGGTAGTTAGGTTAGTCAATCTGTAAAGTCCCTTCTATTAAAAAAAGGACAAAAAATTGAAGGTCATGGAAATCTTACTTGTCAAAAACGGCTGGTGCAGATTATTCCAGTTTGTTTATTAATCTAATCTCTGTATCAAAAAGAGAGTATTTTACTCATACAACCCTCATCTTCTCTCCCAAACTTGTCCTCTTCTTGCGTTCCTTTTCTTGGTAAATGGTAATACCATCTAAAAACTTAACCTTTCACAGCCAACTAAACACCAGCTTCTACTGATTCTATTCCCTAGTCTCTTTACTCTGCCTGCTTCGACCTCCAATGGCTACCACCACCCCTTATGTTAGAAGCTTCTGATAGCTTCCGAGAGTGTTCTTGTCTCTGAAATCCCTTCTCCCAATCAACAAATTCTCCACATTAGGGCCAAAATGATTTTCCAAAGCACAAGTCTGATCACATGACAACCCATCTTAAAAATCATTCAACTGCTTCCTACTGTTCTCAGAAGAAGCCCAAACTCTTCAGCATAGTTGTCAATATCTGGCCTGGCTTGCATCTTGCTACAATCTTTTATAGTACTCGTATAGAACCTCTTGCAGTTTCCTCAATACACAGTACTCACTCACCATCTGCAGAGCCTTCCAAGGCTCCCTCAAAAGAAAAGCAGATGACTTTCCAAAGTGATCTTTCAGCACCTTCTGCTTCTCCATTACCATACTTACCACACTATATAGGATTTTAATTACCTGTCTGTCTCCCCCAGGAAGCTGTAAGCTCCTTAGGGACAAAAACTATCTCACACATTCTTGTATTTCTTATCTAAAGCAGTATGCTTGCCTGGCATTGACATATACTTCATGCTTGATAAAGATTTGTTGAATGCATGGATAAATGAACAAATGAATGAATAAACTGCAAAGAAAGAGAAATTCAATGACCTACAATTTGTCATAATACTTATTAGTTACACTACACAGAAACCTTTATTCTGTCTACCTATAGCATGACCATATTTAAGTCATGAGCCTATCACAATTAACCTGTTTTCAGAAACATAAAGGCAGCTATACCATAAACTCAAAATTCAAATGAACTTAAAAATTTACTGATGTCCTCCAGTTTAGACAGTATAAACCTACTACTTAGGTCATTTTTTGGAATACATATATATCAGAATCATGATATCCTATACATTTAAAATAAAATTATAACTACACAAGTACTATTACATTATTTTCACAGGTAAAACACTGAGTTTGCTTTTTAACATAAATGAAAGCTGCACTCATCACTGACTCACCGATTCTTTTCCAGCTCATTGTGTGTAGACCTAAAAGGAAAACAAAAAAGACCATTTAGCCACTTGTTGCTAAGGCTATGGAAAGGGGGATTAGTTACTGCTCTACCACACCCAGTGAATTTCTTTAACAACACAATATATAGTCAGACTTGTATAACCTCACTCATCAAGAAGAAATAGTCTACATTCATTAGAACTATCCATCTGGATATGGTGTCTTCAGTTAAGAACTAACTTCTGACACTGGTGTTTCACTGTTATCTTAATAAAATTAATACTAGCACATGTTCTCTTGCCTACTTTTAGTTTCCTACATTTTGTTTATTTGTAGATTTTTAATTCAAACATTACCCCATTTTTGTTTAAAAAGAAAAATGTACTTCTATGTCTTCTTCTACCTCCGTTTAGTAACCCCTAAACATAGGGAGAAAAAAGTTTTGGCTAGCACAGAAGCTGACAGGCTTGCCTTACTGCTAAGTGATACAAATTCAAGCTTTCCTAACCTTTGTGTAAAACATAAACAAAGTTATACAAAGAAGAAAATAATATAAATAAAAGAAGATACATTAATAAAATCAAGAAACACACCTTTAAAAGACTGGGGGGATATACCTCAAAATGCTAACAATGGTTATTTTCTTTTTGTGACTTTTTTTCATTTTGCTTATCAGTATTTGTTATAATACTTATCATCTACTGAACAAGTGTAGTGTCTGCTAAACAGTGTGCTAAGCAGTTAACATATATTATTTCATTTTATCCCCCAAATGACCCTTGTTTTATAAGTAAGAATACTGAACCTCAGAGAGGTGGAAATAGGCTCTTGTCCCCAGAGTAGAAGTAGCAACTACGATTTAAGCCCAGGTCTTTCTTACTCCAAAACCCAAATTCTTTTTTATTTTTAAGTTTTATTTATTTACCTGAGAGACAGAGGAAGCATGAGCAGGGGAAGGGGCAGAAGAAGAGAGAGTAAATAAGCAGATTCACCACGGAGCAGGGAGCCTGATGTGGGGCTTGATCCCAGGACCCTGGGACCATGACCCGAGCCAAAGTCAGACACTTAACCAACTGAGCCACCCAAGCACCCCCAAAACCCAAATTCTTAACTACCTGGTAGTTAAGGGCACAGACGATAAGGCCAGAGTGCTGGGTTCAAAGAGTGTGTGGCCTTAAGTGCCTTCATTTCTCTCTGCTCAGTTTCCTCATTTATAAAATAGGAAAAGTAATAGTACGTGCCTCATGTGATTGTTATGAGGAATAAACAGGTTTATACTGAACAGCAAAATATAACAAACTCTAAAGTTAGCTATTATTAGAATTATGTTATATGAGTTCTCTTAAATGAACATGTATTACTTTTATAAAAATTTAGCATTAACAATAACAGGAATTTCATAAAAGAATTTAAGTTCCTGTCACCAGATCTAAAACTTTAATCATTTAATATATGCTGGTTAATATCAAATGTTTTCAGAATATCACATTACTGATTAATCTGATTTATTATTCTAGTGGATATTTAACAATCACATTTCTAAACTTTAACAATAGGAGTGTTTTTGTCAGTCTCATAATTTGTAAAAATTTTACTCACTTTTTTTTTAAGATTTTATTTATTTATTTGACAGAGAGAGTGAGAGAGCACAAGCAGGGGGAGCAGGAAAAGGAGCAGGGAGCCCGATGCGGGACTTGATCCCAGGACCCTGGGATCATGACCTGAGCTGAAGGCAACGCCCAACCATCTGAGCCACCCAGGCGCCCCTACCCACTGTTTTTTAGTTCAAAAGCCAAAAGTCTTCTTTGAGTTACTGTATCTTGTGCACTTTTTGCTTTCTTAACAGTTTTATAAGGTCCAAGTGACACAGGATGAAAAAGTCTAATGTTCATTTTCAAGAGATTATCTTAATAAAAGGATTTCTCCCTCAAGAGGTAAAAAAAAAAAAAATCTTAAGATGCTTCAAGAGTTCAGCCAAATTAACAGGAAGGATATGTATAATTCAGGTGAAAGAAATCATAAAAACACAGAACTTTTAGTTTAACAGAGACTCAAGAGCTCAAAACCCAATAAATAAATTACAACCAAATAAAACCAAAGTTTTAAGTTCTTGTTTGTCAAAGTAAATCAGCAAATCAGAAGAGGAAAAGGACATATCTTAAAGAGATTTAAAACAAAAAACATTGTTCAAAATTTGAATGGGCATTCAATAATGAAATTCCCCACCCCCTCGTAGTAAGTTTTGGTTTAACTGCCTTTATCTGAAGAAAACTTAGAACGAGTAAAACAAAAACAATGGAATATAAAGTAAGTAATAAAGGGAAATAATCTATATTTAGAGGGAGGTAGACTATTTACCATAAACTTATCCTAAACAGTTTGGAAATCCCACATTTGGCCATAACTGCAAAAGAATATATATACTCAAAGATAAGGAACTGTTGAATTCCAATATTGTATTAAGCCTATTGTCAAAGCTAGCACCAAAAGAACATAATCTGACCCACTGCTGTGAACAAAATTAAAACAGCAGTTCTTCCCATCTCTCTGACTTTTATCTTCTTTCTAAAAAAATATAAAATGATAGCCAAGATTATAAACTTTTCTCCACCAAACCAAGAAATACATGTCATATCTAGTTATACCACTAGTAACATTTAACATTTCCAAATACCACAAACAAAAATGATCATGTATGTACTAATCTTTACCATATTGCCATGATCTTCCAATTTTTTTTTTAAGATTTTATTTATTTATTTGACAGAGACAGAGTGAGAGAGGGAACACAAGCAGGGGGAGTGGGAGAGGGAGAAGCAGGCCTCCCACAGGAGCAGGGAGCCCGATGCGGGGCTCCATCCCAGGACCCTGGGATCATGACCTGAGCTGAAGGCAGACGCTTAACGATCGAGCCACCCAGGGGCCCCAATCTTCTAATTTTTAAAAAGTTCATCAGTAGTATTTCTATTTTGATGGCTTTTTTGCCTGTAATCTTAAGTTAACATATACTTTGTTTCTTTAAGACTGTCTTAGACTACAAGGAATCAAAGACGGTCTCTAGCTGGTAAATTTAAGACATGTATAGAAATAATTATAATTCAAGGCAAAATAAATATATTTAGAAAGGTACAAAGCATTGTGGGAGTTTAAAGTAGGCAGAATTTACTTCCAAATGTGGTTTTCAGGGTAAATTTTAGAAAAGGTAGCATTTGGTATGGATCTTAAATGATGACAATTTGCTACTAGTAGAGGCTGGATCTGGGGGAGGACATACCAAGTGGAAGGGAGCATAAGCATAAAAGCATAGCTGGCCCAAAACTCTATGGTCAACTAATTTTCCAACAAAGCAGGAAAGAATATCCAATGGAAAAAAGACAGACCTTACCACAAATTGTGTTGGGAAAACTGGACAGCAACATGCAAAAGAATGAAACTGGATCATTTTCTTACACCATGCACAAAAATAAATTCAAAATGGAGGAAAGACCTAAATATGAGACAAGAAACCATCAAAATCCTACAAGAGAACACAGGCAGTAACCTCTCTGACATCAGCCGTAACAACTTATGTCTCCCAAAGCAAGGGAAACAAAAGCAAAAATAAACTACTGGGACTTCATCAAGATAAAAGCTTCTGCACAGCAAAGGAAACAATCAACAAAACTAAAAGTTAACCTTTGGAATGAGAAACGATACTTGCAAATGACATATCTGATAAAGGTTAGTATCCAAAATATATAAAGAACTTCTAAAACTCAATACCCAAAAAACAATCTAGTTAAAAAAATGGGCAGAAGACATGAACATTTTTTAAAGAAGACATATAGATGGTCAGCAGACACATGAAAAGACATGCAACATCACTCATCATCAGGGAAATACAAATCAAAACTACAATGAGATATCACCTCACACCAGTCAGAATGGCTAAAATTAATAGCACATGAAACAAAAGATCTTGGCAAGGATACAGAGAAAGGGGAACCCTCTTACATTGTTGGTGGGAACGCAAGCTGGTGCAGCCACTCTGGAAAACAGTATGGAGGTTCCTCAAAAAGTTCAAAACAGAACTATCCCATGATCCAGCAATTGCACTATTGGGTATTTACCCAAAGGATACAAAAATACTGATTCCAAGGGGCACATGCACCCTGATGTTTATAGCAGCATTATCAACAATAGCCAAATTATGGAAAGAGCCCAAATGTCCATCGACTGATGAATGGATAAAGAAGTTGTGGTATATGTATACAATGGAATGTTACTCAGCAATAAAAAAAAGATTGAAATCTTTCCATTTGCAATGACGTGAATGGACATAGAGAGTATTATGCTAAAAGAAATAAGTCCGTCAAAGAAAAGCAGATACCACATAATTTCACTCTTAGATGTGGAATTTAAGAAACAAAACAGATGAACATGGGGGAGGGGAGAGAGAGAGAGACAAACCATAAAACAGACTCTTAACTATAGAGAACAAACTGAGGGTTGCTGGAGGGTAGGTGGGCAGGGTGATGGGTATTAAGAAGGGTACTTGTGATGAGCACTTGGGGTGTTAGATGTAAGTAATGAATCATTAAATCCTACACCTGAAACTTACACTGTATGTTAACTAACTGAAATTTAGATAAAAACTTGGAAGAAAAAGAAATAAAATAAAATAAGCAGAGCTGTGAAGTCCAAAGCAAAACCAGAGAACAACAATATATAGGTCATAAAGATTTGTGGTGTTAAAGGAAAAAAGTCCTAAGTCTATTAACTCTATCCCTCACATTAGCTGTGTAACTTTATTTATTTTTTTTAAAGATTTTTTTTACTTATTGACAGAGACAGACACAGCGAGAGAGGGGAAACTAGCAGGGGGAGTGGGAGAGGGAGAAACAGGCTTCCCAAGGAGCAAGGAGCCGATGCGGGGCTTGATCCCAGGACCCTGGGATCATGACCCGAGCCAAAGGCAGACACCCAACGACTGAGACACCCAGGCGCTCCTAGCTGTGTAACTTTAAACAAATTATTTAACCTCTCTGATTAACAGTTTCCTCATTTGTAAAACTGGAATAATAACATGTGGCTTGGCTGGATTACTGTAAGAATTAAGAGAAAAATATGTAAAAGCATCTAACACATAAAATATTCAGTAAATGTTAGCTACTGCAACTACTCATTTTTTTTATTCTTTTTTTAAAGATATTTATTTATTTGACAGAGAGAGATAGCGAGAGCAGGAACACAAGCAGGGGGAGTGGGAGAGGGAGAAGCAGGCTTCCCGTGGAGCAGGGAGCCCGATGCAGGGTTCGATCCCAGGACCCTGGGATCATGACTTGAGGCGAAGGCAGATGCTTAACGACTGAGCCACCCAGGCACCCCTACTCTTATTATTTTTAACAAAACTAAAAATACACTACCTAAAACAATCAAGTATACTACATGGGTCAATAAATTGATAAATTCTCAATAATAGTTGAAATTAGCCTGGAAATAAACAAACCACCATAATGATGAAAAAAGAAACTGAAAGAAAACTTAAGTGTTTTGGTCATTTAGTCAGCTGTGAAAACAGTACAAGGTTTAGGGTATGACAGAGAGAAAGATGACTAATTATAGAGACACAAAGAAAATAATGATCCAAATAGTGCTGGCAATAAATGAGTATCACATACTAGCACACTAGGAAACAACCTCTTTGCTTCTCTGAGCCTATGTGTCCAACCAAACCCTTCCAGTAATATACCATTGCTGTATTCAATTATGGTAAGTTGGTTCTCTGTAAGGTTGAGAAGTTCTAATAATCCACTGGGTTAGCCCACTTTTCTTCTCCAAATAAAATGCCCCTCTGAAAGCAAACACTAATGAATTGTATGCCTTTCAGACACCCTTACTCTGAATGCTTAACAACTTCTAAGGACAGAAAAAAGACATTTCTATCATTTTATCACTGAATCATAGGTAATCTTTCTCTACAAATAATATTCCTTTAAGAGAGACACGCTGATGAATTCACTATTTGAATGGAAATCATTATCTCAACCAGATCTGTGACTTTTCACGGACTACAACACAGCTCTAATACATAAACTTTTAATTCTTTAGGGTGTAGTTTGGTGGCAGTCAATGAAATGAAGCATAGAATTGAAACTGAACAAAATAGTACAGTTTGGCTCAAGAGTAGTGCCACCGTGGAAGAAAAATAAAAGCCCCCATTCCCAGAATTAATATTCTCTTCCAGCAAAAGAAAAGACCTCTCTCTCTTTGTTGAATTAATGAGCAAAACCCAAATCTGTTAACATTTTTGTTTCACTTGCTTTGTAAAATAAATGTTGCCCTCCACACAATGAAAATAACACATTCTCTGAAGCTAAACAAGTATCTTCCAATTGTATCCTAAAGTTTATATTTCCTCTATATATACTCAAAGGGCAAGAAAAACAGAAAACTTCAGCCACATTAGAGCAGGGATCTCTGAAGTATATTGCTGAAGGGGGCTGACAAGATTAGAGAATTTTTTGGGCGCCTGGATGGCTCAGTTGGTTAAGCGACTGCCTTCGGCTCAGGTCATGATCCTGGAGTCCTGGGATCGAGTCCCACATCGGGCTTCCTGCTCAGCAGGGAGTCTGCTTCTCCCTCTGGCCCTCTTCCCTCTCGTGCTTTCTATCTCTCATTCTCTCTCTGAAATAAATAAATAAAATCTTTGAAAAAAAGAATAGAGAATTTTTTGCTGCTAGTGGTATAATACAGTGTTCAATAAAGTTTGAAAAACACTGTTAATAGAAGATCATGCTGACAATAAAGTAATTCTTTTTTAAATTAATTTTTATTGAAGTATAATTAACATAGTGTTATATTAGTTTCAGATATACAACATAATAATTCAACAATTCTATACCTTACTCAGTGCTCACTCAATAAGTGTAGTCACCAAACAATATTATTACAATTTTACTGACTATATTCCCTGTCATACTTTTCATCTTCATGACTTATTTTTTTCTAAAGATTTTATTTATTTATTTGAGAGAGAGAAAGAGAGAGTGCATGTACAAGCATATGTGGGGGGTAGGGGCAGAGAGAGAGGGAGAAGCAGACTCACTGCTGAGTAGGGAGCCCAATAGGAGGCTTGATCCCAGGACCCCGAGATCATAACCTGAGCTGAAGACAGGCACTTAACCAACTGAGCCACCCAGGCTCAGCTTCATACCTTATTAAAGTAATTACCTCAAAGCAGTAATTTTGTATATTTGTTTCTATCAAAAGTACATTTTAAAAACCATTAAAAATAGTAAACCTTGAATATTGCAGGCTTTTAGGAAAACTGCCTTAAAAGAAACATATTGCTTCTTCCTTAACAATGACAAAAACATAACCACCACAATAACTAAAGCCACAGAAAAAGCAAGTGTCTAAAAAGGATGCATAATAACTACAGTCAATAAAATTTCCCTTAAAACTTATATATCGAAGCTGAATATATACAATCCTTAGGACTCAGCATCTCCACTCGTAGGTATGTATCAAACTAATGTATGTTCATCAAAGGACATACAAAAGAATAATCTTTCTTTTCATACTAGCCAAAAACTGGAAACAAATGTCCATTGATAATGGAATGAATGAATAAACTGTGAAATACTCATACAATGTAATACTACAGAGCACTGAAAATGAACTATTATTCAATAACATGGATGAATCTTCATAATTTTAACATAATGCTGAATGAAAAAAGGCAGATACACAAAAATACACACAGCATAACTCCATTCATACAAAGTTCAAAACTGGCAAAATTAATTTACAGTATCAAAAGTTGGAATAGTGGTTACCTCAGGGAGGGGGTGACAGTGACTGGAAAGAGTCAAAGGGAAGGGTTTCTAAGAGTCCGTAATATTTTGGGGCACCTGGGTGGCTCAGTTGGTTAAGCGACTGCCTTCAGCTCAGGTCATGATCCTGGAGCCCCGGAATCGAGTCCCGCATCGGGCTCCCTGCTCAGCGGGGGGTCTGTTTCTCCCTCTGACCCTCTTCCTTCTCGTGCTCTCTCTCTCATTCTTGCTCTCTCAAATGAATAAATAAATAAAATCTTTAAAAAAAAGAGTCTGTAATATTTTATTTCTTCACCTTTGTGAAAATTCATCAAGCTGTACACTTAGAATTTGTATTTTTCTGTATGTACATTTCCTTTTTTATAAAAGATTTTATTTATTCGACAGAGAGAGACACAGCAAGAGAGGGAACACAAGCAGGGGGAGTGGGAGAGGGAGAAGCAGGCTTCCCGTGGAGCAGGGAGCCCGATGTGGAGCTCCATCCTGGGACCCTGGGATCATGACCTGAGCCAAGCCAAAGGCAGACGCTTAACAACTGAGCCACCCAGGTGCCCCTGTATGTACATTTTCAATAAACAGGGGAAAAAATTTTAATTACATATGAACTGAATTCAGTAAAAAAACAATTCTTTTTTTTTAAAGATTTTATTTATTTATTTGAGAGAGAGAGAATGAGAGAGAGCATGAGAGGGAAGAGGGTCAGAGGGAGAAGCAGACTCCCCGCTGAGCAGGGAGCCCGATGCGGGACTCGATCCCAGGACTCCAGGATCATGATCTGAGCCGAAGGCAGTTGCTTAACCAACTGAGCCACCCAGGTGCCCTAAAAAAACATTCTTATTTCAAATATACCAAACAATCTAATTTAAGCCTCTGATAAATCTTTTGGCTCACTACATAAACATGCAAGTTATACACTTTGTAAAGCATAATTTTCAATAAGTTTATAACTACTAAAATTATAGAGTAAGTTCTCTAAGCACAATGGAATTAAATTAGAAATCAAAAATAATTAAGATATCTAGAAAAGCAGCAATATTTGGAAGATAAGCCACAAATCAAAAAACAAAATGCAGAGAAATTAGAAAATATTCTGAATGATAATAAAAACACAACACATCAAAATTTGTTGGATGTAGCTAAAGCAATGCTCATACAGTAATATTTAGCTTTAAATTCTCCTATTAGAAAAAAAAAAGAAAGGTTCAAAATCAATGGTCTAACTTTCACCTTAATTCTTAAGGTGAAAAAAGAACAAAAAAAAGAGCAAATTAGACCCAAAGAAATAGAGGAAGGAAATAAGAAGTCACAGGTTAAAGAACAAATCACAAAGAAATCAGAAAATATCTTCAGAAGGATGATAAAGAAAATGCAACATATCAAAATTTGTTCAATGCAGCTAAAGCAGTGCTTCAAGAGAAATGTTTAGCTTTAAATCCTTATGTTGGGGGTAGAGTCTAAAATCAACGATCTGAGATTTCACTTTTAGAAGTCAGAAAAAGAAGTTAACTAAACTGAAAGAAGTTAAGCAATGGTTCTCAACTGTGGGCTATTTTGCTCATCAGCAGATATTTGGCAATGTCTGGAGACATTTTCTGCTATTACAACTAGGAATCTACTGGCATTTTGTGAGGAGAGGTAAAGGATGCTGCTAAACATCCTATGATGCTCAAAACAGAATTATCTGGCCAAAATTGTCAATAGTGCGGAGGCTGAGAAACTCTGAAGTAGAGGAAAGAAATAATAAAGCCAAGAAGAGGAATGAACAAAATAAGAAATAGGAAACAATAGAGACTATCAATAAAACCAAAAGTTAACTCTAAAAGTCAGTAAAATTGATACATTTCTAAAACTGACGAAGAAAAAAAGAAATTACTAATACAAAAAAATCCTATCAGGATGAAAAAGTGCACATCCCTATAGATCTTACAGATATATTTTTTTGAGACTGTATTTATTTATTTGAGAGAGAGAGAATGAGAGACAGAGAGCACGAGAGGGAAGAAGGTCAGAGGGAGAAGCAGACTCCCTGCCAAGCAGGGAGCCCGATGTGGGACTCGATCCCAGGACTCCAGGATCATGACCTGAGCCGAAGGCAGTCGCTTAACCAACTGAGCCACCCAGGCGTCCCTAGATCCTACAGATATTACAAGGACGATAAGAGAATATTATGAACAACTTTATGTCAAATTCAAACAACTTAGATGAAATGGACAAATTTCTTGAAAGAATACAAATTATCAAAACTGACTCAAGAATTAGAAACCCTGAATACTCGTGCATCTATTAAAGAAATTGAATTCATAATCAAAAACCTTCCCACAAGAAAACTCCAGGCCCAGAATTTTCATTGGCAAGTGTTATTAAGCATTTAAGGAATAAATAATACCAATCCTACATAAAATCTTTCAAAAAATAAAGGAAGAGGGAACATTTCCCAACTCATTTTGAGGCCAGTATTATCCTGGTAGTGAAACCAAAGAAATTACATTGGGAAAAAACAAAACAAAATAAAAAAACAGATTACTATCCTTCATGACACAAGAATTCTTAACGAATTATTAGCAAATTGAAGCCAACAGCAAATAGAAAGAAAGAATGAGTTTTATAACTAAAATTTGTCTGGTCTTTATCCCAACTTCGTGAAACCTTGGAATTTCCAAAGTTATAGGAGTGTCTACATTATTCAAGGTGGGCCCTGGACCACACCTGAGTTTATGCTAAAGAGATGATTCAAACTGAGGGCTGCTCACAACAGAAAGACGAACTGTGTGTTTAGAGGGTTGGGGCTTCGAGCCACTGGTATCACCTGACATCCTAACCTCCAGGGACAGAACGGTCACTAGAGATTGAGTTCAATCATGTGGTCAGTGATTCATTCAATTATGACAATGATTTTGAAATAAAAACTCTGGAATCTGAGGCTCAGGTGAGCTTCCTAGTTGGTAAATACATCAATGTGTCGGGAAGGTAAAGCATCTTGATTCCACAGGGAAAGGACACAGAAGGTCCATGTTCCCAACTCTCCCAGACCTTGCCCTATATTTCTCTTCATTTGGCTGGTCCTGATTTATTTTTTTTTTTAAAGATTTTATTTATTTATTTGAGAGTGAGAGAGAGAGAGAGAGCACATGAGAGGGGGGAGGGTCAGAGGGAGAAGCAGACCCCCTACTGAGCAGGGAGCCCAATGCGGGACTCAATCCAGGGACTCCAGGATCACGACCTGAGCCGAAGGCAGTCGCTTAACCAACTGAGCCACCCAGGTGCCCGGCTGGTCCTGATTTATATTATTTATAATAAAATTTGTAGTCATAAGTATAGTGCTTTCCTGAGTTCTGTGCGTAGTTCTAGTGAATTACCAAACCTGCAGGGATTTTAAGGACCCACAAATTTGTAGCCAGTTAGTACAGCCAGCATTTGTAGTTGAGAACTGCACCCTGAAACTTGTGGACACTGTGCTAACTATGGGTGGTTGGTGTCAGTATCACAAAATACACCACGACCAAACGTTTATTCCAGGAATGCAAGATTGATTTAAGATTCAACAAAAATACCAATCAATGTAGCTCACCACATTAACAGAATAATTTGAAAAATAAAATATAATCTCAATAAATGCAGAAAAAGCATTTAACAAAATTCAACATCTATTCATGATAAAAAAAAAAAACCAACTCAGTAAATTAGGAAAGAAAGGAATTTCCTGAAACTGTGAAAAGGCATCTACAAAAAGTACAGCTATCATACTCAACAGTGAAAGAATGCAAGTTTTCTCAAGATTAGGAACAACGGGGAGCCTTGTTCCTCAGCAGAAAAAAGAAACATCATACAGAATGGAAAGGAAGAAGTAAAAATCTCTGTACTGCAAACAATATCATTTATTATCTATTTAGAAAATCCTAAGGAATATACAAATTATTAGAACTAATATACCAAATTCAATTGCTATTTACAATAGCATCAAAGATTAATAAATACCTAAGGGTAAATTTAACAAAGTATGTACATCACTCACATTCTGAAAAACTATAAAATATTGCTGAACTATGAAAACATCTAAATAACTGAGTAGGGCGCCTGGGTGGCTCAGTTGGTTAAGCAACTGTGTTCAGCTCAGGTCATGATCCTGGAGTCCCAGGATCGAGTCCCGCATCAGGGTCCCAGCTGAGCAGGGAGTCTGCTTCTCCCTCTGACCCTCCCCCCTCTCATGCTCTCTCTCTCTCTCTCTCTCAAATAAATAAATAATTGAGTAAATGAAGAGACATACCATGTTCATAAATCAGAAAATTCAGTATTGTTCAGATGTGTGAGGCCTCTCTAAATTGATCTAGAGATTCAATGCAATCCCAATCAAAATTCTAATAGGTTTTATTGTAGGAATTGACAAGCAGATTCTATAATGTATATTAAATTGCAGAAGACCTAGAACAGTCAAAGGAACTTCTGAAAAAGAAGAACAACACTGGAAGACTTACACACCTGATTTCATGACTTACTAAAAAAAAAAAAAAAAAACTACAGTAGGGTGCCTGGGTGGCTCAGTTGGTTAGGTGTCTATCTTGGGCTCAGGTCACGGTCTCCGGGTCCTAGGATTGAGCTGGCATCAGGCTCCCTACTCAGCAGGGAGTCTGCTTCTTCCTCTCTCTCTGCCCCTCCCCCCAACTCGTGCACGCTCTCTCTCATTCTTTCTTAAATAAATAAATAAAATCTTAAATACCTACAGTAATGGGAGCACCTGGGTGGCTCAGTCGTTAAGCTTCTGCCTTTGGCTCGGGTCATGATCCCAGGGTCCTGGGATTGAGCCCCACATCCGGCTCCCTGCTTGGCGGGAAGCCTGCTTCTCCCTCTCCCACACCCCCTGCTTCTGTTCCCTCTCTCACTGTGTCTCTGTCAAATAAATAAATAAAAAATAAAATCTTTAAAAAAAACCCCAAAAACCTACAGTAATGAAGACACTGTGGTTTTGGAACAAAAATAAATATTCTGATCAATGGACCAATCACAGATTCACACATATGTGGTCAACTGATTTTTTATAAAGATTCTAAGGTAGTTCAATGGAGAAAGTAGAATCTTTCCAAAAAAAAAAAGTATATTTTCCAAAAAATGAACTTTAGCCTTTGCCTCATACCTTCTACAAAAATTAACTCTAAATGAAACTTAGATCTAAATATGAAACCTAAAACTGTAAGACTGCTAGGAGAAAAGAGAAAATTTTTCATGATTTTGGATTATGCAAAGATATTTTTAGGACATTAGAAGCATGAATAATAAAACACAAACATTATAAACTGAACTTCATCAAAATATGCAACTTTGGTTCTTCAAAAGACACTGTTAGGAAAATGATAAGGGCAAACCACTAAGTAGGAGAAAACATTTGCAAAATAAATATGTAATAAAGAACTTGTAACCAGAATTTACAAAGAACTCTTTTTTAAAGTCTTTGTATATTTTGGATAACAGTCTCTTTTTTTAGATTTTATTTATTTATTTATTGGGGGGGGGAGGAGCAGAGGGAGAGGGAATCTCAAGCAGACTCCTAGCAGACTCTGTGCAGATCGAGCCCCTTGAGATGACCTCAGCTGAAACCAAGACCTTGACATGACCTGAACTGAAACCAAGAATCCGATGCTTAGTGACTAAGCCATCCAGGTGCTCCTAGACTCTACAAAGAACTCTTTACAGCTCAACAACAAAAAAAACAACTCAAAAGAAAAAAGTCAAAAAACGTAATTAGATACTTCACCAAGGAAGATATATCAATAGCAAACAAGCCCATAAAAAGATGTTCAAGATCATTAGTTATAAGGAAAATGCAATCTAAACCACAAGGTATCATGACATACCCACTAGAATGGCTAAAATTTAAAAGACTGACAATACCAACTGCTATCCAGGTTGTGGAGCTATGGAAGTCTCCTACACTGCTAGTCAGAATGTAAAATGGTACAGACACTTTGGGGAATGGTTTGACAATTTCTTTATAAAGTTAAATATATTTGCTATATTGCTTAGCAATTCCACTCCTAGGTATTTATCTAAAACATATGAAAACACAAAAGACCTGCCCATGAAAGTAATGGCATCTTTACTTGTAATAGCTAAAAACTATGTGCAACCTAAATGTCTATCAACTGGTGAATGGATAAACAAATTGTGATGGATCCATACAATGGATTATTACTCAGCAATATAGAAAACTGAACTACTGAAATGTAGAAAAACATGAATCTCAAAAACACACTATGCTAAGTGAAAGGAGTTTGATGCAAAAAGAGTATATACATGATTCTACTTATATGAAACTCTAGAAATGGCAAAACTGCAGTGATACAAAACAGACGAGAAGTTGCGAGGGCCAAGAGGCGGAGATAGGAAACTGACTGTAAAGAGGCATGAAGCAATGTTTTGAGGTGATAAACATGTTCTATATCATAATTTTGCTGGAGGTTGCATGACTGTATATGTATGTCAAGTCATTGACTCATACACTAAAAATTGGG
This sequence comes from Callorhinus ursinus, assembly GCF_003265705.2. NCBI lineage: Eukaryota > Metazoa > Chordata > Mammalia > Carnivora > Otariidae > Callorhinus > Callorhinus ursinus. The sequence goes on from NW_027397082.1 coordinate 10,788,009, forward strand.
GAATTTTATTGTATGGAAATTATATCCAAATAAAGCTTATTTTTTTAAAAAGTAATAAGCCTCATCCAGAAATCGAGGCAATAATCTAATATACCACAAAATACTCAAAAATGAGAATAAAATATTAATTCCTTATTGTGGGAGACTAATAATACAAAGTACTAGAAAATACATTATTTAAAAACCTCATTCCTTTGGGAAATACCTGTATTTATGTGTACCTTAAAAATTTTTTCATTTCCAGCATATGATTAATCTGCTGTTAAGTCAAGAGTATACACATTCAAGTCTTCATCTTCCATAACAGGAAATCAACAGACAATAAATAGCATAAGCTTCTTATTTTTAAAAAATTTTTTAAAGATTTTATTTATTTGGAGAGAGAGAGAGAACGGGGGAAGGGCAGAGGGAGAATCTCAGGCAGACTCCATGCTGAGCACAGAGCCTGACACAGGGCTTGATCTCATGACCCTGAGATCGTGACCTGAGTGGAAATTAAGAGTCAGACGCTTAACCAACTGAGCCACCCAAGGGCTCCCAGAATAAGCTTTTTTTTTATTTTTTAAGATTTTATTTATTTATTTGACAGAGAGAGACACAGCAAGAGAGGGAACACAAGCAGGGGGCGTGGGGGGGGGGAATCAGGCCTCCCACAGAGCAAGGAGCCCGATGCAGGGATCGACCTGAGCCAGAGGCAGATGCTTATCGACTGAGCCACCCAGTGTCCCCGAGAATAAGCTTCTTATTTGGAAATATGAAAGCATGGGTGCCTGGCTGGCTCAGTCAGAAAAGCATGTGACTCTTGATCTTAAGGTCATGAGGTCAAGCCCCATGTTGGGTGTAGAGATTACTTAAATAAGTAAAAATTAAAAAAAAAAAAAAAGAAAGAAGAAAGCAAACAGCTGATGAACTGTTAAATTACTGGAAGTGGTAGCCTCTAGGAAGTAGAAACTGGAAGAGGAGAGACGAGGTAGATGAATGTTATTCTTTATAAGCCATTTAGTATTAGCGGACTCTTACAACTATATACATCTATTACTTCTTTTTTAAATGTTATGAATTTAAAATAAAAGATAACTACTTCACTTTCTATTCTTAGTAGTGCCAGAAATTAAGAAGCATCTAACACATACTAAAGTTACACATTATTCATGAAATCATCACTTTTTAGATGAGCAATATTAAAAACTACAGAGAATTTTGAAAATTAAAATTATTGCTCTTCAGCATACTTCCAAAAGTTAAAACAGGTCATTCACTGTGTGATAACACATAATATATGATAACACAGAGCAATATTCTAAAAACCTTTGAAAATGCAGAAAATATCAGTGATTTCCTAAATCTCTTGACTTCCAAATTGTAATCTAATATTTTAGGATAGAGTCAGGCATAAAATAAACATTCAATAGATACTTTGGAGGGAAAAGAACAGTACCATAATTAACAGCATTAATTATAATAAATATAAATCCCATTTTTCTGAAGTTGATCCCAAGTTTTATTGTTAATATATTCCATTCTTCCCTATAGTACTAGAAGCAGAAGATCTATTTCAAAGAATCTTACTGTGTAAGGCAAGTACATCACACAGAAAAGTGATTCTCAAAGGAAGTAAGGGACGAAAGGCTGGGAGGATAGCTGAATCTCCTTGTTGTGGTAGCTGCAGGAGAATGGAGGAGGTACCTTTTTCCAACCAGCTACACTCCCTACTCCTAACCCCTTACTGGTTTATTTCAAGTTTTGAAGGCCTAATTGTTTAATATTCATTCATTCCACCTTTAGTTCTTTTTAGCACCTGTCACATGTTCAGATTCTTCTTATTTTACTGCAATAAACAGCAAAAGACAATTTTTTTAACAGTTTTACTGAGGTAAAATTTACATACTAAAGGGGCGCCTAGGTGGCTCAGTCTGTTAAGCGTCTGCCTTCAGCTCAGGTCATGATCCCAGGGTCCTGGGATCTGAGCCCCGCATCGGGCTCCCTGCTCCACGGGAAGCCTGCTTCTCCCTCTCCCACTCCCCCTGCTTGTGTTCCTGCTCTCATTGTGTCTGTCAAATAAATAAAATCTTTAAAAAAGAATAATTTACATACTAAAAAATTCACCCATTTTAAGGGTATAGTTTAATGAGCTTTAGTAAATTTACACAGTTGCATAACCTTTACCACAATCCAATTTGGGGACACTTCTATCACCCCAAACGTTCCTGCATGCCCATTCGTAGTTAATCTCCATTCCCATCCCTCACTTACCATTGATCTGCTAATTTCTATAGTTTTGCCTTATTTATTTATTTATTTTTTAAATATTTTATTTATTTACTTACTTATTTATTTATTTAATTATTTGGCAGAGAGATACAGAGAGAGAACAAGTAGGCAGAGAGGCAGGCAGAGGGAGAGGGAGAAGCAGGCTCCCCGCTGAGCAGGGAGCCCAATGCGGGGCTCGATCCCAGGACCCTGGGATTATGACCTGAGCCGAAGGCAGCCGCTTAACCAACTGAGCCACCCAGGCGCCCCAGTTTTGCCTTTTTTAAAATAAATTTCACATAATGGAATTATACAATATGTACTGTTATGTATCTGACCTTATTTAATGTGTTTGTTGTTCATCCACTTTGTTATATGTATGAGTGGTTTGTTTATTTTTATTGCTGGAGAGTATTCCACTGCATGAACATACTACATTTTGCTTGTCCACTCATTCAGCAGCTTACGGATATTTTGTTTCCAGCTTTTGGTGGTCATGAATAATGCTATGACCATCCACATTCAAGTGTTCCTGTGAACATGTGGAATAGGGGGCCTTCATCCCACAGGACAGGACCTCATGCTTGCCACACTCTACCATTAACACCCAAGCTATTTACCAAAATGAAACACATACTGGTACTTAATAAGCGAATATTAAATTCCTACCAATACTTAAATGTTTGTTTAAAGAATAAAAGAAACACGTTACTCGGCTATTCTAATAATAGGGGCTTCAACTTCAATTTTAAAAACACAAACATAACTTTGTCTCCAATAAGTATACCTGCCACAAATAAACTGACAATGAGAATAATGATATTAAACACCCCTAGATCAACTTCATACAAAGCAATCAATTGTGCCTAAGTCTCTCTAAAAGTCTTCTCAAGGGGCGCCTGGGTGGCTCAGTCATTAAGCGTCTGCCTTCGGTTCAGGTCAGGATCCCAGGGTCCTGGGATCAAGCCCCGCATCGGGCTCCCTGCTCCGCGGGAAGCCTGCTTCTCCCTCTCCCACGCCCCCTGCTTGTGTTCCCTCTCGCTGTGTCTCTCTCTGTCAAATAAATAAAATCTTAAATAAATAAATGTCTTCTAAAAAATATGGTCAACATTTCATTAAAAAATACCTTCAGATGTACATGATCATGCTCAAAGTATTCAGCCATTCATTCAGTATTTAATGAGTACCTACACTAGGAACACAAATACTCTAAAATTACAAAGTCCCTGTCCTCTTATAGTTCACATTCCATCATCCACTTTTTGCCAATGAATAAAGAAATAAAGAAATAAGGCATGATTTATTACAACTATATAACATACACTGGCATTTTAACCTTACATTGTTAGATTACCACCATGTAATTCTATTTAATTATTTATACATACTTAAAAATGTTTAAATTTTATACATTGTATATATATACATTGTATATATATACAACAGTAAATTTTAATAATAATATATATTTTATAAGTATATATTATATACTTAAATATTATATATTTTTATGTATATACAATACCTATATTATATATAATATATAATAAATTGTATACATTGTGTATATATATACCTTGTATACATACATATACTATATAAATTTTATATATTGTTTTGTTTCTTTAAATGGATTAAGTATGATATTTGTGCTAAATTCCATAAAAATATTAGAATTTGAGCTTTTAGGAACCTCCCTAATAAACAATGGTTCTATAGAAAAATGAGATTCAAATACTTCTTTTTGGCTTATAGTACTACTTCCAAGAAAGTAACAAGCCTTCCGGAGGACAAATGACTGAATAACATGTTAAAATGATAATATTAAGAACACCAAATGGTTTTAGAGCCAGGCTAGAAGTCTAAATTTTAAATTATAACTTCTGTGCATTGACTGTTACCAAAAAAGACTACAGAAACCAATCCTAGCAGATTCAGGATTAACAATAATATATCATCCAGAGTTTTTGTGAAATCTGAAGATCACTTTTTTTCCTGTTATTCATATTGAAGATATATACTCCCACACAAAATTATGGTAATCAAAATTAAAAACCGCAAAATTTACATTTCCTCTAATACCAAGACAAACTTACTACATCTTACCCTCTAGTCTCTTATTACATAAAAAGAAAGGTTCTTTACAGTTCCTCAAAGAGAATCCGAATTGTCCCTAATTAATCAAAATAAGAATAAAGGAAAATCAGTTGCTTTATCAAAATACATTGACTGAGACTAAAATTACGTTCTTTGGGCGTCTGGGTGACTCAGTCGTTAAGCGTCTGCCTTCCACTCAGGTCATGATCCCAGGGTCCTAGGATTGAGTCCTGCATCGGGCTCCCTGCTCCGTGGGGAGCCCGCTTCTTCCTCTGCCTCTGTCTCTCATGAATAAATAAATAAATAAATAAATAAAATCTTTAAAAATAAATAAAATAAAATTATATTCTTCTATAATTTATTTTTTTTTATTTTTTTTTAAAGATTTTATTTATTTATTTGAGAGAGAGAGAGAATGAGAGATAGAGAGCATGAGAGGGAAGAGGGTCAGAGGGAGAAGCAGACTCCCCGCCGAGCAGGGAGTCCGATGTGGGACTCGATCCCGGAACTCCAGGATCATGACCTGAGCCGAAGGCAGTCGCTTAACCAACTGAGCCACCCAGGCGCCCCATATTCTTCTATAATTTAAAAATGCCCATTTCAAATGGCTTCAAAGCTCTCATCATGTGGCCTCCACAAATGGTGTTTACATAGTGTTTTCAAAAGACTATCAAAAATATTTCCCCTAATAAAGAAATGTAATGAAATAAATACCACACCGAAACCTTTTTATCCAATGTCATAAAACTAAATAAAAAGAAAACCCACAACACTTTTCCCCTGAAATGTATGTAGTAACATTAATAACAAAATTATCTACCAAACCAAATATATTCTCTTATAAGAAATTACTTAAATAAAACATAAGGAATTTCACTTATACTAAGTTATGGAATCCCTATATCTCCTTCAATGTATGTCAAAGTTAATGAATAAGTATATACTGTGAATCTATAACATTTCTACAATAACCTATTGTAATCTCTTCTGTGAATTTAAATAATTTAATCTGTATACTGTCATCTGACAAATATAGCCACGTTTATAACATCTTACTGACTTGTTTAATTTACCATTTCATTACACACATATTTTTCCAAATACACCATAAGCTCCTCTATGGTAGAGAAGCATGTTCTATGTACATAGTATAAGTTTGGTAAATTTGGTTACTAATTACCTTTAAGAAAGCAGTATCAATAACTAGTGAAAAAGGAAGCAAATTGAGGAAGCAAATTGCAAAAGTTGAAAAGCAATGGTGGGAAAGTATTAAAGCAGTAGATGCAAACCACACGTTTCAGACATTTGGCAGAGCAGAAAAGGAGAGTGCTAACACATAAATTTCAGGTTACAGTCACTAAGTCTTACTTTTTAAGTAAATTATTACGAAGGGCTGTTTGCTGATCCCAGAGAAACAAATCCCAGGGATTTGTCTTATCTCCTGGTTCTACCTGTGCAAGTTACCTTGCATGCCAGTCCAGTTTCCTCATCAAAAAAAAAATAAGGAAAATATTTTCATTTTACCTCACAGAACTGTTCTGAAATTCAAATGAGGTAATAATATACATTAAAGGGCTTTACAGACAAGTAGTATGTTAAACGCAGGGGGTTACTATTATTATTATTATTATTATTATTATTATTATTATTATTGAAGACGGATCCTACCCTTTGACCCAACAATTTTAATTCTTGATGTTTATCCTAAGAATCTAGGTGGACAAACGTACAAAGGTTATCTGCAAAAAGATGTTCAGAGTAGCCCTGTTTTGAATGAAAAAAAATCTAAAAATAACTTAAATGTCATCAATGGATGACTGGCTTAACAAATTATGGTAAAACATGAAACAGAATATCATGCTATAATTTAATATGATTTAACAGATGTGTATGAACATGAAAAAAATGTTCAAGATAAGATAAAGCAAGAGGTTCAACTTGAGATGCCTTCCTTTATCTATCAAAATTAATCAGGTCCTCCCCATTACACTCCTCACAGGATCATCTATTTTTCCTATATTAAACTCATCATAGTTTGAAATAATATATTTATACGTTTACTTGACAACATGTGTTTCCTTCATCAAATGGTAATGAAGATGCTGTACACACATACACTCTCTCTCTCACACATACACACACCTACATACATACGCAGAGGGGAGAGAAAGCTGCCAGTATTTTAAAATGTAGGAAGCCAAAAAGAAAAATAAAAACAATCTAACAAAAAAATATGCATGCTTATATTACATCAGCACTATTGACCAAAAATGGGATCTGGAAATACATTTTGTCAAACGATACCATCAAAGCTCTTTGATTAGATTAGTATCTTCAAAACTGTCTTCACTTAAGAAGTGACAAGAATCATGCTATGTCCAAAAGAATGCAATGCTGTTTCCTTTGTAAGGAGAAATCTAGAAGAAAAAGCTTTCTTCAGGTCAATAGTCTCATCTGGTTAGAATGATGCACATTCTGCTGAAAATCCAGCTTGATATTAAATCAACCACCACCTATAGTTAGTTATCTCTTACCATCTCTAAGCCACATGAGTTTTAATCATAAAATGAGTGATAATATCTTACCTTCATAAAGCAGAGAACTATTCCGAATGAAATCTTGAATTCCCTTTTTATAATTTGTGATCTTCCACACCATGTACTCAATATCTGGAAAAAGGCCGCTAATCAAATAGGAACAGAAGCAGCTATCCTACTGACTTACAAGGCATGATCATCAAGTCTCCTTGAAACAATACTTCCATAAGGGAATGTGTCCTTTAGAAACTCCAACAGCAAACTTATGCTTCAATGAAGCATTTAATGGAAAGTCTGAGTTTGTTTACAGTGAGGTACATAAATAATTCTTGATAATTTTTCATTTAAACTCAGTTTTAGGGGAAGACAGAATATCACAGAAAATATCACACAGGAGGTGTTAATCACTCAACATTTGGAAAATACTGAAGAACAATACTAACATCACAAAGAGTTTAACTGCTACTAATCTCTACTTTTGTCCTGATACTCTGAGTTATCTATTCGATAGAGACTCAGGAACAATTTCTTGATATAGAAAATTTGAAAAGCAAAGAATAGTAAAAAGAAATTTCACAATAAAAATAAGGTTTCATTCAACTATTCAGTGAACAAAGAGGTACATATTTAAGAATAAAAATAGAAGATATAACAAATTTCAAATTACTTCTACTGGTAAAAGGATAGTTTCTTAAAAAAAGAATTCACCGGGGCGCCTGGGTGGCTCAGCCGGTTAAGCGGCTGCCTTCGGCTCAGGTGATGATCCCAGGGTCCTGGGATTGAGTCCTGCCATCAGGCTCCCGGCTGAGCAGGGAGCCTGCTTCTCCCTCTCCCTCTGCCTGCCTCTCTGCCTACTTGTTCTCTCTCTCTGTCAAATAAATAAATAAAATCTGTAAAAAAAAAAAAAATTCACCACTACTTCCCCCAAAAACCTAATAATCCATGAAGAAGACAAAAAGTCTTTAAAGCTGAAAATATAACAATACAATCATTCCCTTTAAGACTAAAACATTTCATAATTCTGTAGTTTAAGAAAAGTTAAAACAGGGCGCCTGGGTGGCTCAGTCGTTGAGCATCTGCCTTCGGCTCAGGTCGTGATCCCAGGGTCCTGGGATCGAGCCCCACATCGGGCTCCCTGCTCGGCAGGAAGCCTGCTTCTCCCTCTCCCACTCCCCCTGCTTGTGTTCCCTCTCTCGCTGTGTCTCTCTCTGTCAAATGAATAAATAAAATCTTAAAAAAAGAAAAATTAAAATAAAGCCTTATAAGCAAAAGGAAAGCTGTTCTGTTTTCTAATGTCCTCAATCCTAACAAGTGGAATTGAAATGTGGCTGGTCTTGTGAGATTCTTTAATATCCAAAGGATACCAAATAGAATAAATTTTTCATCAACTTAAAAATCAAACATAAATTGGTACTTACTATGACTTTCTACATCACCTTAAAACAATGCAATTACTATGTGTCATAGGCTCATACCAACATTTATTGCCAATATTTGACAGACATATGGTTCTTGCGGGTACGTTTATGATTTTATTTTCACGACAGGATGACAATGAGTGTTCTTTAAAATTAATTGCAACATTCTATAGTCTACTATAATACACATATATTATACTATAGTATACTATAATATACATTTAAAAGAAGTTGGAGATTTTTATTCTTCAAATACTACATATTATCTTCCTTTCCAAATATATTATCGTTAACATCCTTTAGAATACAATGTAATCAGAGTTTGCCAAAGCAGGAGTTATATCACATTATATCACTTATTTTTTTTCTCTCCTTTGTACTTATATGAAAATAAGATTTCAAGAGTTATATCAGGGAGATGATATTATACCTGATAATATCACGGGGAAAAAGCCAACCAACATTATATTTGAAAGATGCTACAATGTCAGGGAAACAAATATCACCTTATGACAAACAAGATATCAACATCCAAGATGCATAATAGTAACAGCAACTTCCACACAAGTAGCTTTTTGATCAGGAAAATAAGACAGATATCCTCATAACTCTATTCCTTTCCTTGTTTCAGATGACTAATGGAAAATTTTTACAAGTCTTCTTTCTGCTTTATGTAACCAATATAATAAAATTTCTACTAAATCCAGTAATAGGCCTAAAGTTAACAGATGTCCATAAGGTCTCCTTCAAATGTACTAACAACCCCATTTCCCACATACCCCAGCATCGGAAATTGATCCTTGGCTCCTCTATTCCATGAAGCAGAAGTTTTAAACAAATGGTAAGGAAAAATAATTTCTAGTGTTTGACTTTAACATACTAGTTCTCATCTATAGGCCCCAGTCTAAACCCCACACATGGGTGGACCTTAATATATTCTAAAATCTATTTCTTGCTCTCTCTTTTTCTTTCCTTCTTACTACTTATATTCCTCTGAAAAATTATCTTCCTTAGTCTTGGGTGGTCCAATGTATACATAATTATTTTCCCATGGATACTATAAGAACATGGCATGCCTGTAGTTTTACAGATTTTCTGATGTGCTGTGCTAAAACATACAGTAATTAGCACTGTGGTCCCACACACAATAGTAGAATCCTAACAGGAACACTACCATGAAACAGAAACACCACTTAGTCAAAACCCCAAGCTGAACAAAGTATAAGTCAATAGATGACAAAGATTTACTAAAGACCTGTAACATAACTGGTAAAATCTAGAAATGTGTATCTTATTTATGCATCCATAATCCTTGAATTGTCAGTAACAATGTCACATCTGCAATGATGGAGTGGTATACTGAATAACTAATATTGTAACTGATCTCTAGAACTGTCAATAAATCAGTGTCATAGAACTTCAGAGGAAAAAGGGACCTTGGTAAATATGTAGTCCTTCCCTTCATTTTACAGATGAGAAGAGGGACGAAGAAAAAATGTAATAAGATCATTTACGTGATGTCTACAAAATAAGAAAGACTCAGTAAATACTTGTAGCATGACAAAACCCAGGTCTGGTTTCCTATGTGATACTCTTTGCATGTCTCTAAATTAAAAAACAAAAACAAAAAAAACCTTTTTTAATCTACACATGGATTGAAAAACCCATGAATTTGAATTCTTGAAATATAGATCCTAGTTGCTGACACTGAACCAAAGAAACTGTGAAGAACAAAAAAATTCATAATGCTGCATATCATATTACATATTTTCATCCCAAAACTCTCATACCATAAAAAACCCTCTAGACCAACCGACACACAAACATAAATACAGCATATTAAGCTTATAGCTAACTATTTTTATAATTTTAAAAGTTAAGTTTAAAAAACACAGAATAGGGGCGCCTGGGTGGCTCAGTCGTTAAGTGTCTGCCTTCAGCTCAGGTCATGATCCCAGGGTCCTGGGATCGAGCCCCGCATTGGGCTCCATGCTCAGCAGGGAGCCTGCTTCTCCCTCTCCCTCTGCCTGCCTGTCTGCCTACTTGTGATCTCTCTGTCAAATAAATAAATAAAATCTTTAAAAAAAAAAAAAACACAGAATAGTCCTAATGAAGAAGCCAAAAAAGGAAACATACAGCTTTAAAGATTAGTCAAAGGGGGAAGGGTGAATCCTAGTTTTGCCTCAGCAATGTCAAAAATGCAGAGTGGGAAGATCCATACTTTTGAGCTCTAATTACACTATCTGTAGGAGCCTCAAATTTCCTGCATCTATTAGTAAGAGCCCCTATTCCTGCTCTCTCCCCAATCTACTTCCCCAAGTGACTACCCAACTACCTGTCTGGAGTTCCCCAAACTCTTCAGGCAACCTCAGTTACCCAGAGATTGCTCTGTGCTTCTCCAAAATAAATGCTTACATTCTCTAGACAAAGCTTTGGGGATCAGAAAAAAAGGTCTCACTTAATTCCTCTTGTCAATGGAAAAAACAGCATCTGTTGATTTAAAGATGGCCTTTTGGGAAAAGTTCCTATGAGCTGAATCCTTAGAATTCACTGACCCAGCCAGGCACTACCAAAAGTTTTCAAAAAATGGAAGTCAACTGTGTCTGAGTACATCCAGACAAGCATTTTCTAGGGATCTCTTTGGACTGAAAAATAAGCATCTTCTTTCTCTGTTGTTGTTGTTGTTGTTTTTCCTTTAAAAGCTCCCTTACCAACTCAATCTTATCAAGTAAGAGATACAACTTTCATAGCATGGTCTTCCCTTTCACCCTTAAACAACAAATAGACCTTGCCCACTAACTTCCTACTCTAATCAAATATTTTTATTCCTTTAACAGAACCCTTGATTCTGCCTTATATCCTGCCTGAGCTATTTCTGGTTTTTAAAAATTCTTCTTGGATTGTCCAAGTTTAAAGCTGGCCCAAGATTACTTTTAGCATGTGGCTGCATGCATGGACACATGCTGTCAAGTCTCAATTTACTGTCCCTCTCAGTCACAGATCTCCCCACTTAATAAACCCAGCAAAAACTCTTTGGTTGTCTTTTGGATTCTACTCCTTCCCTTCCACACAAAGTCGGGTTATGATATCTAGACTTTATTACTTTAAAAGGGCCAAAGCTCCGGGGATGGTGGTAAGGGAACTCATTTGGCTAGTCAGTGTTGCTCCAGACTTGGTATTAGAGAACTGAGGTGAGTAGGGCTTGCACTTTTGCCTGAGTGTGTGCTCCCTCCCTCCAGCTGCCCTTTCTAAACCTCCCAGCTTACTACCTGTTGGCAGTGCTGGTGTTGCTGCTCCCGTTGCTGTGTTTCTGTGCTCGGCTCAATCTCCTTGGGGGCTTTGAATGCTGCAGCCCGGGGCTCGGCATGGAGGGGAACGTGGAGGCATAGCCATGTTCACACTCTAAAGAGACAGCAAAAAAAAAAAAAGAGAGAGAGAGAGAGAGAGAGAGAGAAAAACATGATAACAGGAATGTACCCAAATCCATGGATCCACAGATCTAAAGTCCCTGCAGTAAAATGTTGCTGAAAACAGCAGAAGAAAAGGAGGTAATATTTTCCCACTTTTTGCTTGGGAAGATAAAATTCTCCTTACCAGGACATCGATTCTGTAACATTATATACAGACCCAACCCATCACCAGAGAGGGGTACAGATACTTCCTCTAAACCAAGTAATTTCTCCATCCTCTCCAAAATCCTTTTCTCCAAGAATTCTTGACTGAAACACGCTGATTTCTAAGACTAGCCCCCATCCACCTCAATTATTTCACCCGCCTCGAAATCCCCCTTTAACTCTCTCCATTCTAGGTCTCTCCCTAAGCGTTCCATTTTCACGTATTTCAAACCATTTAATCGCCTCATCTCGGAGGACATGTTCCCCCCCGACACCTTAATTTCCAGAGTTCCTACTCTTCACTCCCCAGTCTCTTTACCTCTCTTCTAGTCTCGGTCCCTAAATGGGGTCCCGTCTCCTCCCACCTCAGTTTCTCGAGGTCCCTTCCCCACAGGTGTGCACCCTCCTCCCCACGGGCTCCTCGGCAGGCATTCCCTTCCTCGGCCGCCAGCCTCGCCTCCTCCACCCCTACCTGCGCCGCCGCCTACCCCCTTCCTTCAGTTCTTTCTTCCCTCTTCCCTCCCAAGTCCTCGGGCTGGCGCCCACCCTCAACACACTCCCTCCCTCTGCTCTGGCCCACCTCCCCTCTGCCCCCAGATCCTCGTCCTCCCCGCACACACAGGCCCGCGCGGCCCCTCCCGCACCCCTCCCCTCGCAGGCTCCGGGTGCCCACCATCACCCGCACCCCTCCCCACGCGCACCCCTCCTCACACCCCCCCTTACCACGCACCTCTCCTCACACGCACCCCTCACACACGCACCCCCGCCTCCCCGCATCCCTCCTCACCCACGCACCTGTCGCCAGCGCACCGCTCCTCACACACGCACCCTCCCTCCCCTCACACACCCCTTCCCTCACACACGCGCTCCTCACTCACACTCCTCATGCACGCACCTCTTTACACACGCACCCCTCACGCACGAGCCCTGCCTCCCGTGCTCACGCACGTACCCCGCTCCTCACACCCGCACCCTCCCTCCCCTCACACATCGCACCGCATTCCCCGCGCGGAGGAGTGCGCGGGCTTGGGTGGTGGCGGAGGCGGGGGCGCCCAGCCGTTACCTCGGTCTCGGCGCTCCAAAAACTCGGCCGCCTCAAGCAGGCGCTGCACGTTGATCATCCGCACCCTCTCCATGGGCACCGCTGGTGGCGACCGGGGCCGCTCCGCGCTCCCTTCCCCGGCCGACAGGAGGCGCCGCAGGCGGCTACAGGCCGGCGCCGCCCCGGGACATGTGCGGCGGGCGGGCGGGCCAGCCCGGCCGCGGCTCGGCGCGCTCTCCGCCGCCCCTTGCCGCCCCCGCCGCGCCCGCCGCGCCCGCCGCGCCCGCCGCCGCCGGCAAGCCCGCGCGCGGTTTGTTTACCTCTCCGCGCAAGCACGGGGGAGGGGCGGGCGCAGCACCGAGACCCGCCCCGTCCCGCCCCTTCCTCTGCCTCCTGGGAAATGTAGTCCCGCCCCCTCCCACTGTACACCGGGAGTGGTAGTACACATACCACCTCAGTGCGCCTGCGCTTTGCCGAATTCCGCAATGGCAGCTGGGAAATGTAGTCCCGTTCGACTTCGGTCTTTAGGGTATAAAGACTAAGAAGTTATCTGGGCTTTACTTCTGGGAAGGAAGAATTTGAGCCAGTTATCGGGAAGCTCTTTTCTCAGCGACTTCCGGCGGGTGCCCAGGACCTGGAGCATTCATTATCTGAAGTGCCATGTTCTAGTCCTCTATCTACTACCACTTTTTCATGTAACTTCCATGCCTCAGTTTCCCCATCGCAAAACGTACTGTTCGGCTGGCGCACACACAAGCGTTTGAAAAGCCAAGATCACTGTTCAGAAACAGGGGATGATCCCATCCGTACCACAGAAAGTTTCCATGAGGCCCTTCTTCCACCTTGGTTTCCACATAGAGGTAGTTCTGTATTTCGTGCGTTTTTTTTTAAAAAAAAACTTATTTTGCTCCAGCCCCTCGCTAGTGACTTTAGAGGCTAGAAATCCTCTCTGGTGTTGCCAGTGAAGGACATAATTCAGTGGGTAAGTGATTTGGGGCTGAAGTCCCAAAGGGTTCACTTTAAATCCTGACTCTGCTAGTTACACTACCTGTCTGGACTCTTCAGACCTCATTTTCCTCATGTATAAAATAGATACAGTTACTCCATTTATCCAAACATTGAGGGCCTGCCATGTGCCAGGCACTGTACTAGACATAATGTGTACAGTAATGAGAGAAACAGACATGGACTCTACTCTCAAGGAGTCTATAGTCAGTAGGGCTTATTGTGAAGATTAAACGAAAAAATTCCAGCACTTAGTACATGCCACTCAGTTAATGGAAGCTATGATGATTGTTTCCTCTCTTGTTCTCCTCCATAGAGAGGGAACTGAAAGCAGGGGCTAAAGAGAGCAGGGACCACATTAAAGAATTGCCAATGGCTGCCCTCTCTTCCGTTCTCATTCCAAGTCCTCCATCTAACAAGCCCTCAAAGTCTAGACCAGAGTTTCTCAACCTCTGCATTACTGACATTTCGGGCAAATAATTCAGGAGGGGAGGGGGCAGACTTGTGCTTTGGTGTGTGTGGGGGGGGGGGGCAGACTTGTGCTTTGTGGGATGTTCAGCAGCATTCCTGGCCTCTACCCACTAGATGCCAGTAGCACACTACCAACCAAAAAGGTCTCCAAACATTGCCAAATGTCTGCTGGGGCACAAAAATCACTCCCAGTTGAGAACCATTGGTCTAGGGAGAGGAAGGGCAAGAGGGTCATAAGTGTTGAATGCTCTAGGAGCAAGCTGGGAATTGTATAAACAGCCATAACTTTTTCCCACCCTGATTATTTTAACCTGCTGGTGGACATCCAAAATAACAGGAAGCTCTTGGTGAGGGGAGAATTTCCCCTTCCCTGTGGTCATTCCAGTGGCTACTGCAGAAAATATCATCTCAGAATGAAAATCTTACTCTCAAAAATGTCATGAGATTCATGCATTTTAATGCTCTCTCTCTCTCTCTCTCTTCCTCTTCTTTTTTTTTTTTCAAAGTGAACAAGATTTCCAATGAGGTCAAAAGCTGCAAAATTATGCCAGCCCTTTTAAATATTACACTTAGCACCACATTTAAGAATCAAATAGATGTTCCATCAAATGCAGGGAGACCCAAAATGAGAGGTGTTCCCACGCTGTTCACAGGAGAGTCTATTTCTCTTGTAAAGACTTTGAAATAGGGACTTGACTTTTTCTGTTGTCACTTCAGATCTGGGCTTTCCCATTAGGTATTGGTAACAACCACTCTCGACAAGGGACATGTTGGGTAAAGGGAAGAATGGAATTATTTAAAAGAAAATAGCTATTCACTAAGATCTGTTAGTTAAGGGCAGAAATTATTAGGTTCAAAGTTAGTTTCTACCACTTGTAGACGCCTTGCTTTAGATCCCAAATTGCTAAGGGCTACTGCAGGAATTTAAAAGAGGTAAATTCATGACAAATAAAAGTCTCCCCAATGGGAGATAAACCATGTGACATGCAATAAAAAAAAATGTACCAACTGAAAATACACAGGGGTTTAGATCCATAGATCATAAGTCCTAGCAGTTATTAAGAGAAAGCAGGATGCTCGGTGCATGTGCCTGACCTTTCACAGTTGACCTCCAGATGAATTAACCAGCCCTTCTTTTACAGTCATGGCCAAGAGGGAGAGGAGGAAATGGAAAGTAGGGCAAGAGTCACCAAAAAGGCCACCTGCATATGTTGAAGAATAGCAGAGTTGATGGTGATGGAGGGCAGTAGGCAGTGTTAAGGGCAGATTTATGTACAGCAATAGTCAGTCTTTTCTAATAGCAACTGAAGGTGCCATTTCCTTTTCCCTGCTCTGGCTGACTTCTAGAGTTCTTGCTTTGACATTGGTCACAAAGGCCTCTCGTAGCACAAAGCTTGGGGCTCTAGCCTCAGGAAAGGAATGTGCTTCACAAACCATCCCTCAGCACCAGTCCCAGGCTGGAGGAACCTAGAAGCAGCTGTGGCCTTTCTTTTGCTCAAATGAATCAAGTTTGCCCTATAAACGCAGATGCCGAAACTGAGAAAAAGCAAGGCTTCCAAAGTCTTCCGACCAAAGAACCTGGAATCTTACCCGCAGTCTCCGGTTCTGTCCTCTCCCTAAAGTATCTCTCTCAGGGGAGCCTCATTTGAAGATGGTAAAAAGTCCTCCTGGATGCCCCAGGCCTCTAACTAAGACAGCCCAGATGGGGACGAGCTGCCCTCTGGAGCAAGCAGGCAAAGCTCTCCATTCTTAGGGGTCCTTTCTGTCACAGTTTACTCGATGCAAATTTCCAAACGACTTATTGCAGATTCATGAACAATGGAGGAGACTGGTCTGTATTACATCTTTTCTGCAGACAGGAGAGATGGAGAGAGGGGAAGGGACCCTGAGGTTAAGTTACAAGGCCAAAGTCACTGTATTGGTAATACCTGGTGCTTAAGAGAACTTCCCTGAAAGTGCAAAACGCTTGCTGTACAGGGGCACTGTTTTCTGCCATTATCTTTAAGGATGGGGGTTTTCAAGTAATGAAGGCTGAAGATGAAGGAAGGGTGAGTCCTGAGCTCCTAAATGAGAACCTTCACAGTTATACGTCTTTCCATCCTCCACCCCAAAATGACAACGGCAGCTTCCTTCCCACCTCTGCCCTCAGGGCCCCCAAAACGTGAAGAGCAGCAGAAAACCTTTCCTTCTGCCCAGTGAGTCAGCCTTGCCTAACTTCATGCGTAAGCTCTCCTCAAGTCAGCGGCAGCTCAGAGCTGCGGGTCTGCGTGCAGCCGAGATAAATTTGGGTCTAGAAAGGATGACGTAATGCTAAACCCGAGAGGTAGCTGCCGCCTCCCCAGGCTCCAGTCGCCAGGGCTGCGGGCTGACATCCCCAACACACGGAAAAGCACCGAGCACCCAGGTGCCCGAGCTGGGGGAGACAGAGAGAGAAAGGGCGAGAAGGCGGGAGGAAACGGCAGGGGGAGGCAGTGTTCGTCTGAGACCGCTGAATCTGAAGTTTGTTGTTTTTTAACTTCAGTTTTCTGGTGAGATCAGGCCACTGGCAGAGGCTCAAACAGCTGCACTTGACTTCCATCCTGGCCTATCGCTTCTCCCTTAGAAAAGGGCTTCTTACAATTTTATTAAATGGCCCTTATTACAGCAGCCTATTCCGGGGATTATAATGGATGTGTTAATTTCTCGAATGTCCTGTCGCTTCTTTTTTGCATTAACTTGGATCCAAGAAGAAATCTGCATTGCAGGACTCAGTTAACATGCACATCTAAGGCATTTGCTGCCCATGGAGCATCCATTCCACTTGGGGGTACAACTGAGAAGGTGTTCTGGATTTTGGAAAAGGACTTTGCGAGGGACATGCCAAGTTAATGCCCCCCCGGCCCCCCACCAAATAACATTTCATGGTTAATCTCATAGAAGTTTATATCATTAAGCTTATTCCTCAATCCAGTCTCCCATTTTCCATTTTTCAGTTGAGAAAACTGAGAGCCAGAGAGGTATGGTAACTGACCGAAAGGCCACACAGCAGCTATCTATCAAACCCCCGAAGCAAGGATTAGAACTCAGGCCCACAGACTCTCATCCTGTGCTCTCTACCCATCTCCATAATTCTTCTTCTGGTTGATTGGTGTTCTTATAAATAAATAAACAAACAAACAAATAAATAAATTAGAAAAACTGATTTTTTAAATTCGTGGAGTCCCAAACCTTTAAATATCAGGTTACATTCCAAAGGGATCCAAAGACTGCTTTTGTTCTCTGTTTAAGGTTCATTCTTCTCTAAGGAAAGGGTGGCCTTGGAATCAACTCCCTTGCTGGTGATGACAAGCCGGGGGCCTAACTGCATTACACCAGTTTAATGAAAAGACTACCACAGGTAAATAATCTTTATTGTATGGAAATGGTTTCCTTCATCAGGAATGCCTCCTGAATACTTTTTTCAAATGACATTTCATCATTTGTTGCTCTAGTCCCTTATTATTCTCCTTTAATTTGTGGTTATAATCATTTATACTGGTAGATTTCTTGACTTTCAGCCATCCCTGGCATATAGCCCACTCAGCCATGGTATGTTATTCTTTTGAAACATCGCTCATTTCATGAATTAATATTTTCCTCAGAATGTTTGCATCTATATTCAAAAGCAAGAATATACTCTCTATATCTTTTGTTGCATGTATCAGGTTTTGGATGCAATGATCTGTTCTTTCAAAGGTAGATGCAACTTGATTTTAAAACCTTAAAAAAAAAAAAAAAAGATTGCCAGAGGCCTTCCCTGCTGCTAAGAGGATGCCCCACATTCTTGCCACAGCCCTGGGTAACCCTCTCTCCCCTGCCAGGAGCCTGGCTAGAGCTGCCCTGCCCCCACCCACTGGCATCAACCCTCCCTTCCAGACAGCAGAAACTTGTGGAGGTCACTCTTAGGCTCAGCCAGGCCCTGTACACTATTAAGCCACACACCCAGCCTGCTGCCTTGGGGCTGAGTTCTCCGCCTCAGGTGCGCCATTTAGAATAAAGACACCAGGCCCTTCCTTGGCTCCTCAAGGACAAGCCTGATCTCTCCATCTCTTCCAGCCCCAGCATTCTGATTCTAGGATTCTGGGATTCCCCAGAGAGCTTAGAACAATATGCCTCCATTTGTGTACTAGGTTCCACATAATGAGAGCCAACTATGTACACGATGCTCATCATACAGTCAATTCATGGACTCCTCAGCACACCTCTGAGATTCCCTGGTTCACACATGAGGCCCAGAAAGGTTAAGAGATTTGCCCAGTGTCACATAGGTAAATGACCAGATTCAAACTTAGATTTTCTAATTCTGGGACCCCACAGCATACATCAAGGTATGTTTAATCAGATCAGCCAAACAAAACTGTTTAGAGCAATGGTCTCAACCAGGGGTAATGCCATCCCCTGAGAGGCTTTGGAAA
Source organism: Callorhinus ursinus (assembly GCF_003265705.2). NCBI lineage: Eukaryota > Metazoa > Chordata > Mammalia > Carnivora > Otariidae > Callorhinus > Callorhinus ursinus. The sequence continues at coordinate 10,806,876 of NW_027397082.1, forward strand.
TAAGTAGGAGTGTCTTTCTTGAGTGTCACAATGACTGGGGGGTTCTGCTGTCATTTAGTGAGTAGGAACCAAGAATGTTACATCCTGCAGTATTCTGGACTAATCTGCACAAGAAGAACTGTTTCACCGGTAGCTCCCTTGTTGAGAAACAATAGGTCAGAATGTTAAAGAAAGAAAACTCATCATTCATTCAACAGATATTCCTTAAGCATCTTGAGCACTAAGCTAGATGCTGAAGATAGAAAAATGAATGAAACTACTTAATGAACCTGGGGCTCAGGGTGCTTGTAGTCTAGCCTGACACACTGAGGACGAGCAAGCAAAATCAGAGTAAATTGTGATAGGTGGCATAAAGGATAAATAATAAATGCGGGGTGGCTTCGGGTGGATAGGAGGACCAGGGCAATCACAAGGGCTGTCCAGGCCGGCCTCTCAAACTTTAATGAGCACACAAATCCACCTGGAAATTGTGATAAAATACAGATTCAGATTCAGCAGGTCTGGGACGGGGCCTGAGAGTCCCCTTTCTGACAAGCTCCCAGCAGATGCCAAGGCTGCCCATCTTAGGACCACACTCACTCTCAACAGTAAGGCTGAGATAGGAAAGAAAGGATCGAAAGGTTTGAAACAAGTACGTGACATGAACCCAGTTATATTTAAGATCACTCTCGTTTCCTCGATCTCCACTGAGGAGGAGAAGAGGTTGGACCTACGCCGCTTGACCGGAACCAGCTGGCCCACACCATCACGGTGGCAGCCAGGGTCTACAGCTCATCTCTGCAGCTCACACGTGCTTCTCCCCTCTGGCTTCTCTGGCAGAAGCCATTGGCTCCAAGCAGGGCCAGACCAGCTGCCCCACAATCTCGAACGCCTTCAGGAAACCTAGCACAGCCTGGTAGGGTGTGGATTCACACCCCTGACATCCTAGTGTGCAGAGCCACAGGAGCCCTACTGGTTGGGTGAGTTCCCCAGGGGCTGCTGGGCAACGTAGGACTGACTGCACATGCAGGGAGCAACACCCTAGACCAGTGTCCTTCAGAAAAAGGGCCCTCATCTGACGTTAGTGTCAATAGCCAAAGAGCCCTGGAAGCTTTGGGCTGCCTTCTCTCTGCCCTAGGATGAGTGGGAAGTGAAGGAAGTCACTCCAGGGAGGCATCCCCCAGGGGACCCTCAGCTTGGACTTCAAACATTCCAGATTCCAGCCCTTTCCTCTTGCCCCTGAGGCCTAACTTCTCATAAGAAGAAAGAAAAACCTAGGTTTGAGTTTCAGCTCCACTCTATGTTAGCATGTGGCCTTGGGGAACTTAGCCTTGCTAAGGCTAAGGCTTTCCTCATTTACGAATGAGGATAATTCTAGCACCCTCCGATTGTGTGGTTGTGAGGATTTAATACAGAGCACTTAGCATTGTGCTGGTACATAGTAACTGCTCAGTAAAGGGGGCCATTATCGCTATGCCTTTGGAAAACAGAGACAACATTGCACTTGTCAGCAGTCCCCTTGGGGACAGCTTATCAGACTCCTAGGAGACAGGCAAGAATTATTTATTGGTCTCTATTTGTCTATCATTTGTACTGGAATATGAGCTGGAACTGGAGACCATACCGCCTGCACTTTGAAAGCACCAAGCACAGGGCTTGGCTCCTGGCAGGTTTTAGACATTATCTGTTGAATTGAGCTAAATTTTACAGCTGGTGAAAAGAATTAAAGAAAGTTGTATGCAAGGCATTCAGAGTCTTAGGAGTCAAGAAAGATGGTATGGGAGGTCAGGTGTGGTAGAGGAAGAGGGAGATTAACACAGGGATGCCATCAGGCAGTTCTGGGCCCCTGCAGAAAGAAAAACAGAGGACGCCCAAGCTCCCACCTGCCACCTATGGCCACAAGCACAGCAGCCCTGGGCATGCCCTCCATTTTAATACAACAGTATTAAATGCAACTGCTGTATTTAATACAACAGTATTAAAATTGTCCCAAATCATCTTTATTCAAGTATTATTGCTAATGGCCATAAAGACACAAGAGTAAAGTATCTCAAATAGTAGGCAATCCAAATCCCTTTTTATTGGCTTTAGTTTGAATTTCCCAATCTCCCCCAGGACACTATGTTTATCTTTCTAATTTTGCTGTGTTTAAATTTCCTTAGCAGATGCTGGAGTTGGATATAAGAGGTATGTGGCCAAGGGCATGTTGTATGGGAGAGTGGGCTTGGTAGGAATACTGGTATGGACAATCCTCCAAGTACAGAATGCCCCAATCTATAAAGAGCTGAGAGTGGAATGTGTATATTTACAAGGCTGCTTATAAGGGTACTTAGTTTCCTAAGCTCAGGCAGGAAAAAAAAAAAAAAAAAGTCAGATCTGTAAAAATTACAAAGACAAACACAAAACATAAAAGATTTTAAACACAGGGTGGGGGTAGCTCACCCAGCCCAGAAGGTGCAGGGAGGAGAGGGACTATTCCTTTAGGAAGCCTAAGATAAATTTTTGTCCCATCTGTAATGATGGCTAGAACCAAAGACACCAAGTCCAAGTCAGATGCAATTCTACATTGTTGGGGTTCACGTTAAGACAAGTGAACTTCTAAAACCTGGCACTAGAATAAACATTCCGTGCATGAGGGCAGGGACTGTAGCTCCAGGACTAGCAAAGTGCCTGACATAAAGCAGCAGTATGTGCTCCTTACATATCGGTTTGAATGAACGAATGAATGAATGAAGAAATTCACAGAACAAATTTAGGGAGAATTCCTGACAAGCAACATAGTTCCACAGATTATAAAAGGATATGCCACGAGGGCCTCTTAAAGAGAGAATCTCCAATCTAAATTTTTTTTTGAAAAGGATCCTATTTACATATATTTCCTGGAGATTTATTGCTCAAAGCAAGGGTCACCTGAACTTTCAAAATGTTTCACAAGCAAGGGGCCTAGCACAACTCAGCCAAGATGAGGAAGTAAAGAAGTCTCAAGCTCTGGAGGATGGCGGCAAATTCCCATTATTTTTGGCCAGAGAGGTCAAGTCAGCTGTTGACAGCTTTAACACCTCCAGCCAGGCCACTCAGGGACAATGACATCAGAGACAATTACTTCCCCTTCGTAGCAGAAGAGCCAGAGAGCAGGTGTCTGTCCCTGTGGAATTGAAGCCTCTCCCCAGTGCGAGCCCAGAGCTTCCCCCCCCACTCCCAGAGGAGGCCCCTCTGGGAAGACTTGTATTTCTCCTCCTCAGATAAGCCTTGGGTAGCCATCCTGTCACTGTCACTGCCTTTGGGTTCCTCCTACCTCCCCCAGCCCCAGTGTAAAAGAAAATAGTTTCTTTTTCTAAGTGGGAAATTCAAATTAGCCTCATTTTGAAAGACTATTGAGAATGTTGCAATGACCTTTGCAATAACTGGACACACCCTGGGGTCAGTAAACCAGGTTTGAGAATTGCTGACTTTATAAGCACCTGACCTGTAAAACAAAAGCCCAGGTTGGGGCTCTGCTTGTCATCCAGTCTCACACCAGGCGGGAGGCCCAGAAGAGTCTGGTTCTGCCTCTGCTGTGTCATCTTGGGCAAGCCACTGTCCCTCTCTGGGCCTCAGCCTCCCCCTCTATACAGTGAAGGTGATGGATGCTCTGTGACCTCCGGGGCTCCTTCTCGCCCTGACACTCTGTCTTGCCACCTGCCTCCTTTAAAAACAGAGCCTAAAATGGAGTGGAAGAGTGGGAAAGTCAAGAGAATGGTTCAGAAGGCGAGACTCTGATACGTGCCCCCCCCCGCCCCCCGCTGGTTTCTGCCTGCTGAATATTGCTTTCTTCCGTTCTGCAAGAAGATTCCCATTTCTTGCTGGGTTGTTGCTTTTTCACTCCTTTTTCTCCTCCTTCTCTCTCTCTCCCTCTTTTAACTCAAAAGCCACAAAACCACTACTCACCTTCCCCAAACGGGTCATTTGGAAGCCAGAGCTGTCAGGGGTTAGGTGTGTCAGGCCTGGCATCCTGGTGGGATCTAAGTGAAGACCAGGCCAGGGCAGCCATGAGCTTCTCCTCCAGAAACCCAGTTTAAATCAATATTTATCCAACTGTATTTATAGAAAGGGGTGGTGGTAGGGAGGAGGGGATGGGGTAAGGAGGCAGGGGGGATCTAAAACAGAACAAGCCACAATGACTGATGCAAATCTTTGTGGCCAATTCGTTTCTGCAGGGCCGGGCTTTTTTTTAAAGGCAAAAGACCCGGCTTTTGATGAACCTGCTATTGGCCCCAGTACCATAGCAACAGCCCAAGTCCTCTGATATGCCCAGAGGACAGACTTGGGAAAGGCAGCAGGAGGGGGTGGTGTTTCCTAGGAGCCTAAACTTGAGTTAGGGCCAGGAGAGTTGAACAAGTCTGAAAAAAAACCTCTCTAGTTGGCTCTTCTGTCCTCGGCCTTGCTTCTCAGCCTTTTCTAAGCAGGGTGTGTACAGGAAGACCTTGAACAATCAACAGAGTGTTTCAAATACCAGCTTTGCTTTGGGTTGCTGGGTGACCTTGAGCAAGTCATTTTACCTCTCTGGACTTCATTCCTTGGCTGGAAAATGTGTACATGCATATATGGTTAAGACTGGAGGCTCATTCTGGAATCAGAGGCCTAGGTTCGAAACTCAGCTCACTAAACCATATGACCTTTGGGCAAGTTACTCAACATCCCTGCATCTTGGTTACCCCCTCCATAAAATGGGGTAATAAAATTGCACACATCAGGGGGTTGTTGTGAAGACTGGAGGAGATAATGCACACTTAGCCCCATACTTGGTATGTAGTCTGTGCTCAAAAATGGTAGTCAGTACTGATATTATGTAATGCAGTTAGTTGCTGATGCAACATGCAACCCTCTTCATTTCCCTCAGTGTTCCCTCCAAACTCTTGCCCAGCCATCCTCGGATAAAAATCCCCATTTCTGGGTACGTCAATGGGAGAGTGTTTCCATCAGCAGGGGAGGGTCAATGAGCAACTATTATTGTTTTGCCTTGGAACTGATGGGACCTCCTTTTTCCCCCCAAACCAGGAATGGCTCAGTTCAACTTCTCCAATATTCTAAGGGTCCCTTGGGTCCCCTCTGCAGGGTGCCCGGTCCCTGGGAGCTCTGGGATTCTGAAAGCCACAACAATATCCTCAAAGTCTACTTCTGGCATTTACCAGTGGGCAGAAATCATATTTAAAACTGGAAAAAAAAAACTGAATCTGAGAAACATAATTTAGGATGCAGCAAAAAATAAAGACCTGATTTAAGAATGTTCTTTACACAAAGCCCCCAAAACCAAATATCCCACTCCACCTCCACCGTAAATCAGCCCACAGAGTTTTCAGGGAAAAGCAAGTGCACATAGTAGATGTTCAGTACATGTTTGCAGAATGAATGAATGAATCATAAGATGCCCGCTATGTAGAAATGTGACCTGCTTGAACATTAGTTGCCATCAAAGCCCTCAATTTTAGCAAGGCTGCCCTAGTCCCCTGCTAGTAACTGATTCATTTTCCAGGTCACAGCAGATGACAGTGGGCACTTTCAACTCTCTAGGCCTAACCTATCATCTCTGTGCTGCCCCTGCTTTATAGGCCAAGGGCAGTCTGTGTTGATTATGGGAGACCCTCTTTCCTTGGAAGAGATCAGTATTTCCAACTCTTCTCCGAGTCCCCAGAAAGTCTTTACTGTGTCTCCTGGCCTTCAAACCTGATCACTGTGCCATAGCCAATAAATGATAAATCCAACCAATCAAAGAATGTATATCAAGTGTCTCTGTATGCCCAGTGGTGTGCTATATGCAATGGTGGCCTATACTGAAATGCTATAAGTGATCTTTTCCCTTAGGATGTTAATCACCTCCCCGGGAGGATAAAGCTGATACACAGGAAGCAAGTAGAAGATTGCATGGTTACCGATTATCAAAGCTCAGAGTAGAGACTATTTATTGAGCACCTACTATATTCCAGGGACTTTAAATGTTTAAATGGAGTACCTCATTTAGTTGTTCAGCAATGATATAAGACTGGTTCTACTGTTATCCTCAATTTACAAAAAAGAAATGGAACCCCAGAGAGGTTAGGTAACTTGTACCCAAAGTCACAAAGCCAGTAAGCAGCAAAGGAGGAATCTGGGCCCTGTTTTGGGTAACCGTAAAACTTTCAGTCTCTCAACTACCGTGAATTAAGAAATAGCCAGATGAGGCTTCCTAGAGGAGGTGGGAGCTGACCTAGGTGAGTAAGATACAAATAACCTCAGAGGAATAAGAGAATGAAGCCATTCTAGATAGAGGGAAGAGTCTGAGTCAAGCACGGAGTCATGACTGCGAAGCGTGCTTGCTGGTGGACCTGCTGGACAGGAGCAGAGCAGATTAAGAGAGGAAGGCGGGGTGGGGCCAAATGACACCACAAAGCAGCAGCTTCCTCCATCAGGAGGAAGAGGCTGCTCCTTGGCCTGTCCATGCCCCTAAGAAAGCACCTCACCCTCAAACCCACATAATCCACTCCAGAGAGCAGTCCATGCCATCTACTCCCATGTAATCATTCTTCTCTTCTTAAAAGCATTGCCCCCAAAGCGACCTTCTGCAGACACTGAGAAACCCATTTCTATCCTCTGGACGTTACCTGTTAAGAGTAGCTTCTACTTGCCCCGCTACAGCTTTTCCGTGAGTCTGGTTCTTTTTCCCTTTCAGTTTTAACCTTTTCCAAAACAGGAAGTAAGTATTTGTCTAATTATCAGTCGGTCCTAAGTTGCCACCCCTTCACTGGACCCCAAATGGATATAGGAGATGATGCCAGAGGTGATTTACATATAACTTCTGATTTTGTGATAACCGGTCCTAGTCTCCATGATTAATATCTCTGGAGACCTTTAATTTGAGATCCTTAAGGATTCACATCAGTTGGAACGTCAGGAAAAGGTACCCGCATATCCTTGGGAATCCTTGTCTTGCAATACTGGGTGACTTAATTTGAACACCCTCTCCCGAAGAGACTCACCATATCTACTGGGAATAATTCAACACGGGGGCCACAGCTTGGTGAGCACTCCTACTACGGAAACCTCAAAGAGGCAATGAAAAGCAGTTCTGGCAACAATGGAAAATAAGGCAAGCTCCTGCCAAGTAAGTACTTTGCAAACAACAGTAAAAACGAAACGTGTGAACTCGTGACCAAGGTCTACTGGTGCATTTCGGAAAGGTCTCACAGAACCCGAAATGGAGAATCAAGGCTGACACCCATCTCAGGGGAGAAGAGCGTCCCTTTAAGAAGGGATTGTACCAGCTGGCCACACTACAGCTCCCAGAGATTTCCTGGCTTGCCTCCTAGCCCCACCCACCAGTCTCTGGCCTCAGCAACGCGTGACGTCAGAGAAAGCTGACGCTGGCGATAGGCTGAACAACGCAGCTAGGTCAAGTCCAGTCAGAGGAAAGAAGTTTGTCTCCATGTGGAAACCATGTGTCTCTAGCTGGGAGGGGGAGGAGGAGGAGGCGGAGAAACTGAGATCAAGTGATTACAGGGGAACTGGCTGAAACGAAGGCGGGGAGGTTGTGCACCTGAGCCGGCCAGCAATGCCCTTTGCAGTAGTGACCTAAAAAGAAAAAAAAAAAAACTTGCCCAACAAACAAAGCTTGAGCCCCCTCCCATCATAATAATAATTAAACAACTAGGATCCCTGCTTCCTTCCAAAAACCAGGGACCTGAGAAATGCTGTAGTCCTATCGGAACGCCCAGATCCCCCTCCCTCCCCCAACGACTGAATGATGTAAGCGTTTCGGAAAGCGGGGCTCTGAAGCAAAACAAGCCCCGCGCGCGCGGAGCGACCCGCAGTGCCCGAGCCCGGCGCACGCACGACCCGCCCCCCAACTCGCGTTATTGCTGTGCACACGCGGACCGCCGTGACGCGCGGGCATTGTGTGCAGCGAGCAGAAAACAACGGCGAGCGCCACCAGCGCGAAGAAGCGCCCCCAGTAAAATGAGGCAGATGTAGGGCCCGCCGTTTTCCGAACCAGGAAACCCAGACCTGGCGGGAGGGGGGGGGCCGAAAGTGGGGAAAATAAAGCAGCCCCCGTGGGCCGCTTCTGTTTGCTAGGGGCATAATAGAGGGCCCGGCGATGGTCGCCCGTAGTTTGCTGGAGGTCACCCTCGCCTGCGAGAGCTATTGGGGAGGGGGCGAGGGCCTGGAGCTGGGTCCCCGCAGCCAAGCCGGGCAAGGCGCAGCGCCCCACGCTCTCGGGGAAATCTGGGGGCCGTTGGCATCACGTCATGCAGAGCCAAACAGCGGCGGCAAATAGAGGCAAGAGAGCTAAAAATACTCCCGCGGGGAGCCGGCCGGAGGGGGGGGCAGTAGGGCCGAGGGGGTCATTACGCACACGAAGTTGACTTTGACTGGGGCGCTGAGGTTCCCGAACCCCTCTCGGGGGCTGCGGGGCTTGCAGTGCGGTCACTCGGGAGAGGGACCGGGAGGAAGCCCCCTGGCTTCCTCCGCCACAGGAGCCCCGCTCCGCTGCCGCTGGCCCGCCCCGTGCGGGGTAGCCCGGCCCGGCGCGCCCGGCCCTCTGCTTACGTGACTGGTGGCCACGCCGGAGCCCCGGCACGGGGTAAACTAGGAGGTGGCGGCGGCCAGGGCGGCCGGGGACGCCGCGGGGGAGGCGGCAGGGGCGGGGGCGGAGGTCTCTGATTGTCTGCGGGTGCGAAGGGGGGGGCGGGACGCGGTGGAAGCTCCAGCCACCTCCTTAGTACACCATGCTTGGCGGGGGTGGGGGACCAGGTTTGCCACACACTGCCAAGGTGCCCTCTTTGGGTGCACCCCCCCCGCCAGAGTCGGCACCACGGGACAGACTCCGGAGAACCCCGGACAGGGGTGAGGGGTAGCTAAAGAAATCGCGCCCCTCCCCCCTCCAACAAAAGCAAACACACCAAACAAAACCACGTCTTCACCCAGCTCCCCACCAGCTCTGGCTTTTCAGAAACTACCCTCCTGACGAATGCACTCCCCCCCCCCCCATGAATAATCGCAAACTGAGTCGGCTACACAGCCAGCGATGCGCCTTTCTCGCAGCCCTGGCACTCCGAGAAAACAGGAGAGAAGAGAAAGAAAAGAACATACACAACCGTCCTCCCAACACAAATCCTTGTTTTTGCCTTCAGCCACTGCACAACTGGCGCTGGCAACACACGGTTACTTTCACCCTGAAGGCCTGGGTGTTGGTCAGCTAAGGTGTTTTTGTGTTTGAGGACTGTTGTTGTGTTTCAGGGGGAGGAGGTTGCAAGATCTGACACGTTGCAATCGGACCATTCCCCCCCCCCCCCCCCCCCTGATCTTCCTACTTGTTCGGACAGATTAAACAGTCTGGTTTTCTCCAGTACATCGGTTTATCTGCCTCGACCCCTTCCCCCTTCTCGCAGCTCTTATTTGTGAGGACCATGCTGGAGACGCCGCACACGCGTGCCCCCGTTAGGACGCTGAGTCGACTGCCTGGGAGGACTGGGGGACCCAGCAGACAGGGGCAAAAATGAAACAAACAAATACAAAAGGAGGCCAGGCCGGGGTGGGGCTCCCAGCACACCCCCCCCCCCACCACCACCACCAAACATTGCTCTCCACCTGAATCCGCGAGGGCGGGGTGGGGGGGCAGAAGGACGGCAGAAATCGACAAGGCAGGCGTTTGCCAGGCGCGCTCGCTCGTAAGTCGTCTCCCGGAAAATAAAGAAACCGCACACAACAGCTCACACCTTCTTCCCCAACTATTGTTTCCTGCGAGATCCCAAAGTTTCCTTTTAACTGTGTCCCCCTCGCCAAGTTTCACGGGCGCAGGACGGCGGGTCCGGGGCGAGCTGCTGGTGCTGCCTGGCCCAGCCGGCCTGTTTGGGGGAGGGGGGGTGGCGGCACCCCAGGGCAACAGAGGTGCTGGGGGACTGTATCCGTGGACGCGATGGCCGGAGCCTTGCTGCGCGAGGGGAGGAAAAAGCACAGTAGACAGGAGGGAGAAGCCGAGCCGAGCCAGCCAGACCAAGCCCACGCCGCGGAGGGCTGTTTGGTTGTTGTTGTTATTGTTGTCGTGTGTGTCTCTTGTGTGTTTTTTTTCTTGAACCGCTGAGCTCTGCCTACGATTTCCAACTTTCGGCTTCTAATCCCCACCCCACCCAGGAACGAGCGACAGAAAAACAACACTTGTCTGCCCGAGAAGGCTGGGGCGGGGGGGGGGGGGGGGGGGGGAGGACGAAAGAGCCCCCGGAAGACAGGAGCACGGGGGTCCCGACAGCCCCCCCCTCGCCCCCCCCCCCGCTCGTCTTTGTTACATCTTTAGCAGCTTTGTGCGTGCGTGTCCTTTCTCCGGTGTCATCGGCTTTACTGCCGAGGGCTAGATGTGTGTGTTGGGGGGAGGGGGGCGCGGGCCGAGCAGGCGACAGGGGTCGCCCAAGTGGTTGAGGAAGAAAGAGCCGGGCGCCGAGGAGCAGCCGGGGCCCCTAAACTTACTTTTGTTTTCTTTCTCGATCTGCTCCAGGTAGCTGGCGGCCTCGAGCAGAATCTGCACGTTCTGCAGAAAAGTGTTGATGTGCTTCTCCATCGAGTTCTCGCTGGTGTTGAAAATGTCCGAGAAGGGGCACCTGAGCTTGGTCCCCGCGGGCTCCTCGGGCTGGGCCGGGGGCTGGGGCGCGGCCACCGCCGGGGGCGCGGCGGGGGCCAGCCCCGCGCCCTCACAGCGCGCCTCCTTGCGCGGCCGCCCGCGTTTGCCCATGGAGGAACCGGGGTCCGGGGAGCTCGTCCTTTTTTGGGGCTGCGCTGCCCGGCCGAGCTCCGGTCCCCAGAGGAGACCCGGCTGGCTGGAGCGGAGGAGGCGCCGAGGCGAGGAGGCGACTTGACTTCCCGAGCCTCGCTGCGTGCAGTTGTGTGTGTGAGTGTATGTGAGTGTGTCGGTCTCGCAGTGGGTCTGTGTGTATGGGAGATTGAATGAACCTACAGGACAGACGGAGGCGCTCTGGCGCCTGGGTCCTAGTGCGAGCCTGTCGCCATCGGACCGGTCAAAATAAAAGGTGGAGACAAGCGAGGCAGGGACCGCCCTCTGCCCGTCCCCGCACCCTTCCCCGCCTCTCCCCAAATCTTACCTCGGAGTAGAGCACTGCATTTCAACACTAATGGAAAAAATACTCGATGCCTCTGAGTGGACCTGCATAAAAACAAACTAGTAAGCTATTTTTTTCTTCACATAAAATTAAGACCTCGTGAACGGTCCAGCACAATGCCTCGCACATAGTGAGTGGGTCCCTATTAAATGGTAGCTGCTATGACTTTTTTTTTTAAATAAAAACCCAATCCGAAAACCCCATCGCATGTAACCTGAAGTTTCCTCCCCCCAATTCACACACCCCTACACATAGACAGGCACAGGCATGTGCCTTCATGGGGTCAAATGAAATCCCCAGGCCACCAAATCCCAGTTACAGATTTACTCACTCTTTCTTTCTTCCTTCAAATGCAAAGTTATTTTCCAGGAAGGGGGAGGAGATGTAAGCCTCTCTCTCCACACTCCTCTTCCCAGCCTTGGTCCAGCTGTGTAAAGCTCACACTAGGGTGCTTCCACACCTGGCACCCTTTATTTGACAGAGCAGCCGAAATGGCAGGCCAGGACCCCCACCCACACCCCCACCCCAGCTGAATTCCACCTTTTGGCTCTGAAGACTCCTACCCCCAGTTGACACTGTTGTTTTTACTGTGCTGCTATCACCCAGTCAGGATCTGCGAGAAACAGGGATGCTTTCCAGGCTTGGGAGGTATGGTGGGAGTCAGAGGGCTAGCTGAAGGCCATTAGGGAGTGTCACAGAGAAGGGTTCAAATCCAGCTCTGAAGCACACAGGCTGTGTGAGTTTGGGCAAGTTCCCTAACCACTCTTGGCCTGTTTCCCCATCCATGAAACTCTGATAAGGTTCTTGTGCTGATTAAATCATATCTGCACTTAGCACACTACCTGGCCCATGGTAAGATCTTTTTCTTTCAATCCAGACCCAGATAAGAGCCTAGGTCCCCTAATTGCTTCTAAGTTGTTGGGGGTGGGGATGGCAAGCTGAAGCAAACAAGACTCTTCTGCATTTTGTTGGAAAACATCTCTGCAACAAACCCATCTAAATATTGTCACCTTGCAAGGCCAACTGGAATTTTCCTCCAGGGGAACCATTTACACAAAAGCACATTAAATACAGCCCCCTGCAGTTGAGCAACCCCACCACCCTGCTCAGAAGCAGCTTCATACACGTTTGTCTGGAAGACCCTTATTGGAAATGGAAACTTTTTTAAAAAGGAGAGAAAGTACATTTCTTTGTAAAACATTCATTATGTAAAACTTAGAATACACGTACCCTCACAGAACCTTCAAGAAAGTCTTGTGTACTTTCAGAATGAAATAACCTGCTGCTGATATGACAGGAGCAATCGGTAACTGGCATTTTAAAGCCAATGTATTCACATTTGGGACCATAATATAATCATACTACATATACTGTCTGTCCATTTTCTGTCCTGTGACAAATTTTGCATGGTTGATCTCTGCATCCTTTAGCTAGGATAGAGTAGAAGTTCCCAAGAGCTGTAAAATAAAAGTTTACCTTCCATTATCAGAACAACTACTGACTTTTTTTCCTGCTGGGACCACAACCTGAGTGACTCATGTTTAAAAGTGTTTATAAGTATAAGGACTTTAGGAATGTATAGTTTCAAACAAGTTTTATCTAATGCTATCTTGCAAAAACCAGCACTTGTGTAACATAGCCCCGATCTCCCTTGCCCTAAGTGAAAGATGATAGTGAGACAATGAACCAGCTAAGCCCGAAGAAAACCTGAGTTTTCACCCCGGTGGGCACACCAAATGTGTATATATGCAGTGCAGTGCCCAACATGCATGTCTACACACACTCACCGAGATAGGCACACCCCACACATGAGTGCCGGGGCGGGGGTTAGGGTGTCTTGTAATTATTTATTTATCCCTGTTTCATCTCTCATAGGTCTGTGAGCTTCAGAAAGCCCAGTGGGAATCTTCAAGCTGGGCCACGGATCTGACCAAAGCCAAAATAAACAATGGCTTGAAGAAAATCTACAAAAAAGTGCTGATTTGCACTATTCCCACAGTCAGCCACAGCCCCCACCGTCATTCCCATGGAAAACACCACTGCTGGTGCCAAATCAATTTCCCCCCCTTCGTAGGGGCATTGTTTTTTGTTATTATGTGAGTTCTTAGCATCAGACAATAGTACCACAAGAGACTCAGTGGAGGCAGGAGAAATGCTTTTTTGTTTCACTAAGTCTGTGCCATTGTGCCCCAGACTCTAGCCCACAGATAGTAGTCACGTATATTCATTTTGGTAACATGTATGTGGAACGATGAAGCCACCAAGCTAAAGCTCCAAGCCCCATTCCTTATTTTTCTTTTCCAGAGCCCATCAAGTGTTAAATCATGTCGGGATCTTATTGCTCTCTCCCCGTTCCCACACCATCCCTCAATTATCAGTTCCTCTAATAAAGTTGGCCCCCACAGAAAGAGTGGCATTTCAGGGGTTATATCACAGGACAGGCATCCAGGATGCTGGGTTACAAGCTCAGCTCCATTCCCCGTTAGCTTTGCTTCCCGGGAGGAGGTACTCAAGCCTTTTGCACCTTACTTTCTCCGGGGCTTTGACTCCATAAATAAACAAGCCTCTTTGGAGACTTGCTGGCAGTTTTTGCAGAGAACAGGTAGTAGATGAGAAGGCAGCTGGCCTGAGAAAAATATGTGAACTCCTTCAAAGAAAAGTAGTGATTTTTTTGCAGTGCCCAGCGAGGCCAGACAAGATGTTTCCAGGGGCCCAAGATATCTTGGAGGCCCATTCAGTCAGGGGCCTGTTTTCCCAAACTTCTATTTCTTTGTTTGGTCTCTCTGCCTTTGGTAATATTTTTCCATCAGACTAGTTTGCATGTTAATGCAAGATTGCTCTCTCATGTGTTTGTCCCTCTTTCTCCCCAGACATTCTACATGCTTACATCAAAGGAGTTTGTTTTGCCTGTTAATTCTGTCTTCAGGTACACAGAGACTGGTTAATTACTGAGGCTCAAGGAGAGTGGCCCTCAGACCCCCCCATTCTGCACTTAGATGGGATGCCCTTTGCTGTCCTGGGCCATCTGGGCTCTCCTAGGCTCCTCGGCCCTGCTCTTCCTCCTTACCCCTTCTCCCTTCCCTAGCCCTTCCTGCTATAACATCTAGCTTTTCCTTGGACCTTGCCAGCATGGCCAGGTCAGGTTCTTCCCTGCTCTTTGACCTGTGGTCTTTGTACTCAGGCTTGATAAACACCATCAAGAGATCTTCTGTCCCCTGCATCGTCACTTGAGTCCTAATTCCCCAGAGCTTTCCTAGCCAAGTTTTTCCTGAGCACCTTTCGTTGGGCAATGAGCTGAAGAATTGGCTTCTTCTTTCCTTGGGAGCCCTCATCTTGGTTTCACCTACTAGGAGGGAGAAGTGGCTTCAAGGAAAGCCCAGGAATAGAGGTTTAGGGACTGGTAAGACACGAGCAGAATGGCACGAACAAGGAGAACTGTGTGGCTCTGCCTCTCCCACTGGCTCCTGGAACAGCTTTTAAAAGTGCTGAGCAGACCTCCTCCAACCACTCCCCATGCCCCCACCCCCACCCGCACATTCACCAGCGGGTGGAGACATGGACAGAGGATAAATAGCCTCCACCCTACACTGGAGCTCACCTGGGTGTCACCTGCTCCTGGGGCATTATCTCTGCTCCTCTGGACTCTGCCCTCCCTTCTCCTGGACCTCCAAGGCTGCCAGTTCTTCCTGTCTCAGGCATCTCCTGGGCTTCTCCTATGCAAAGCTCAGGACTTATAGGGTTCGTTAGATTATGAGCTCATCAAGGGCAGGGAGCATGCCTTGCTCCCCCAGCACCCTAGCACAGCACATGCATGGCACAAAACAGGGGCTTAGGCCCTGAGAGTCAAAGTCATGAATGCCTTTTCCTGCCTGGCTGGACCCTTGGTGCTGGTCCTTCCTGGCTTCCTGGCTCCTGCATGGCAAGAGGAGGCATTTGACACTGTCTGCAAAACTATTCCTGAGTCACTCACATTAAAGTTTAAATATCAAAATGCTGTCTGTCCAGAAGCCAGAAACCCATTGAGTCACATGGTTGAGGTTCCCTTCCCCAAAAGTGCAGAGGCTCTGTCACTCTTTCCCCGGTCCTTACTGCTCTACATATCTGGTAATAAGATGCCTCTGATGGAAATTTTTCAGAAATCACCAGATGATGAAAGCAATGGCCTGAGACCAAAGTGGGAATCGTATGGAGCTTCCCCTCCACATATTCTCATGGTAGGGTTTCTTCTAGCCGGGGGTGGGGGCGCAGGGGGGTGGGCCTTCCGGCCCCTATTTTCTTTAACATCTCCATATTTTAAAAAATGCATTCAGCAAAGATTCTAAATTCATGTATATTAAGGTACCAGTGACTGACACTAGCTTAGATATGATCATTCCTGGAGGATTTTGGAATTAAAAGATGGCCAACGCTTTAAGCTAAAGGAATAAAGTTCCAGTGGTGAAATGTTAGGCATCAGGAGATGGAAGGAGAAGGTAGTATTCAGGCAGCAAAAGATCCTCCTCTTGATTATTAGCTGGCTGAACTCGCGTACGTCACTTGACCTTTCAGAGCCTTGGGATTCTCACCTACCAAGTGGGGAGAACAAAGTTTACCTGGATGATGGGGTGTATATAAAGGAACTTTGGAAACTGTAAAGTGTTGTGCACATGTCAGCATAGTATTAGGCAAAAAGAGTCCTGAAAGATTTTTCAGGGAAAACAAAAACAATGACAAAAATATGGGGGGGGGGGAGTTAGAAACCCAGAGTTTGGGGCCAGTTCTTCCACTGCACTACTGGGTAACTCTGGATAATATATATAACTTCGGGCCCTGCAGCATCAATGTCCTCACCTAGCCTATTTTCTCTTTCTCCTCGTTCCATCTCTTCTGTGTGAGACCTGCAAGTTGCCCTCTCTCTTTGCTGATCCAGAGCTCAGTTCTCAAGGGTGAAAAGGTCGATGAGCAATGAAGCGGTACATTTATCAGGAATAATGGATACATGAGCACATACTCAACATATGGATTAATTCATATCATCAGAAGACATAGTCTTCCATGTGTCAGGCTCACTCTGGGCATAGGGACACAACAGTGAGCAAAAAGCCAAAACCCCCACCCTCACGGTTATCTCTCACCCAGGTATATACGTAGAAGACATAGGACCAGTTGTAAGCATACAGAGAGATAGATAGATAGTCCCATATATGCACCCAGAGCAGGCCTCTTTACTCCTGTGTCTTTCAGAAAATGAAACGGAAACCTTAAGTTGGAGCCAGAATATGGGATTCCTCCAGAGGAACTATGACATCCTCTTATGCATCATAGAAATAGCATAAACAAGAGTGAGGAAGGTTTGCGTTCTTGTTTCCCTTTCTCTCTTCTTGCTTAAGTTGGAAATTAATTTTTATTTGCACATAACTGACCCTTTGCGTGTTTCCACAGTAGTAAGGAATATTACATAATGTATCAGAAAAAAAAATTCATGTCATCTTATTTCACAGAGTCCTGAAGACCTCGCAGATATGTGTGGCCTTCCAAAGAGTCACGTCAAAACAACTGTCTAAAATTATAACCTACCTGGAAAAGTCAGAAATGTAATCAGAGGCTATTTCCATGTAACTACACCCTAAAAACACCCATCCCAGACAGGCCAGCACAGGAGAATAACATGTTGGTATACAGTTGCAAGAATCTGTCTTAGACTTTTGATACTTAATTGCATCACTGTTAAAGTTGAGTTGAGTAGAACATCCCTAGCGCAGAGGTTAGAATTGGGAAATTTTTCTTCATTTCCTGGTCACTTTTCAAAATCCTGGAAGAACTGGGCGCTACCAAATCGTAGACTGAATTGATGTTAAGGAAAATGTTTTCTCATCGCATTAGTTTTAATTTTACAACCTTTGGCCATGAATGCTTTTGAGTTTATTACACAAACATGGGATGTGGTCCCACACTATCTTAGAGATACTGGAGGTACGAGAGCCGCTATTCATAAAATGCTCATGATATTCCAGGCCCTAGTCTCCAAACACATTTTTATTTCGTCTTTGTAATCATTCCGTGAGCGATTATTCTCACTGCCATTTGCCAGATGAAGAAATGCAGACAGAGGAAAAAATAGGTGCCTTGCCCCAGAGGGCACAGCTTCCACGTGGCAGAGGTGGGCACTCCATCATCTCCAACCTGGTACAGCAAAACATTCCTTCTTCCTGTTTCTATCCCACTTACCTTCATTCAGTTCTGTCCAGCTGCACGTTTGTCAGGTAATAGTTTATGTGGTCTTGCTAATTGGGTTTATGTGCATAACAAGGGTGCTTGTTTCAAATCCTTATTTGATTACACACGGAAAATTTCTCCAGTAAAGGATGCTTGGATTCTCCCTTCCCAGGCTGTGAGTTCTTCCAGAGCTTCCATGGCATCTCCAGCAGTGCTTAACAAATGCCATGCACAGAAAACTGTGCAATGGACATTGACAACTAAGAGCTCAGCACACAGGACCCACTCAGGGAGTAGGAAGTACCATCGGTGTAATTTATCAGACATAACCAATCTCCCAGAGGCTAACCTCTCATGGTCTGTCCTCCCTTTTACACAATTAACTCCGCTGCTGAGTTAG
Organism: Callorhinus ursinus; assembly: GCF_003265705.2. NCBI lineage: Eukaryota > Metazoa > Chordata > Mammalia > Carnivora > Otariidae > Callorhinus > Callorhinus ursinus. Next base: position 10,824,570 of record NW_027397082.1, read on the forward strand.
AGAACAGACAGAAGGTGCTGAGAAACCACATGTATTTGCGGCCTGAGTCAAAGGTTGTGAAGCTGGGAGCAACATGTAGTCCATTTGGAAGGATTGTTGGTCCCATAGGACAGAGGTTCTCAGCCTGTGCCTGTGCATTAGAACAACCTAGGGATAGGACTGCCAGATTTATCAAACACAAACACAAGATGCCCAGTTAAATTTGAATTTCAGATAAACAAGGAGCGATGTTTTAGTGTAAGTATGACCCTTGCGATATTTGGGACATACCTAGGCTAAAAAGTATTTGTTGTTCTTCTGAAATTCAAATTTAAAAGATCATCCTGTATTTTATCTGGCAACTTTGATCGAGGAGATTAAGTGCAATTAAATTAGAATCTCTGGAAATGGGGTTCAGATACCACTAATTTTAAAAAGCTTCTAGGTGGGGACACCTAGGTGGCTCAGTCAGTTAAGTGGCTGCCTTTGGCTTAGGTCATGATCCCAGGGTTCTGGGATCAAATCCCACATCCGGCTCCTTGTTCAGCAGGGAGCCTGCTTCTCTGCCTTTGGCTCCCCCTCCTTGTTGCTCTCTCTCTCTCTCTGACAAATAAATAAATAAAATCTTTAAAACATTTTTTTAAGCTTCTAGGTGATGTTTATGTGCAGCTATGTTTGAGAATTACTGCTAGAGGGCACCTAACATCTTGGAGGGCAATGGAGGGGAAATTGAGCTTGGCCCATGGTGGGCTATCCTCCAGGAGGAAGTGATGGAGATATAACAAGCATGGAACAAGCCTTACCTACCCAAGTTTGTGCCTTCCTAGGCTCTGCTGGGCTCCATCCCAGCAACCAAGCCAGGCTCAGTCAGTGCAGAGCTGGATGGTACGGTCAGTTTCACGTCCTCATGGCCACACGGAGGGACTCAGCACCATCTCTAGGGAGCTTGACCCCCTCCAGAGGCACCAATCTTCCTCTACCCCCTCCAGCCCCAAACAGCTAAGCTAGTGCCAATCAGATTTCATTTCCTTTGTGAATCTAAGTTAATCAGGGACCCAAATTTCTACTGTGACTTGGAGAGCTCAGCGTGCAGTCTGCTTTGAGAAGCGATACAACACAGGAGTTAAAAGCTTGGGTTTGGAGCCAGGCAGAGATGGGTTCCAATTCTCTTTCTCACATTTATTTAGGTATATAAGCTTGGGCAAGTTATATAACCTCTTTGAACCTCAGTTTTTCATCTACAAGATGGGAATGATGATTTTACTTAGCTCACAAGGTGATTGCGAGAATCCTGTGGGATGATGCCCCCAGAGAGCTTAGCGATGTGCCTAGCATGGATGAAGCATTCAATAAGTAGCTGTCATTATGATTTCATTGCTGCTGTCTTTCCCAGATGCCCTCTGCAGCAAAAAGTGATAATATGGGGCAGGGGGCAGCAGCAGTATAACCTGGAGCTCCCCTGAGGAGTCCCTTTCCCGGACAGAACATGGGCTCAGAACCCCTTGTTCTCACCTTTCTGTCTTTGAGCTCTTGACCAAGCCTTGTAAGATAGGATTACTCATAGCATAAAGGAAAGGGCTAAATTCCAGTTGTGACTTTGTCACTAACTGGTCATGATCTTTGGCAGGTCATTGCACTTCTCCAGGCTAAGTTTCTTCACCTACAAAGTGGATATAGGGCAGGTCGTCACTTCTAGTCATAATACTCTGTGATCAGCTCCCTGTCCAAATTCTGGCCTTGGTTCCATAGACACTCTCCCCAGAGAATTAAGATTCCTTTTCTATCTATTCCCAGGGTTCTAAAGTAGAACATCAGGGTTCATGTAAGGTAGAGATTGAGACTTGTGTGTTTCCTGCTTCTCTTCAGGTACAGATATACTTCTATTTTGCTAAAAAGTACAACATACCCTCCCCTTTAAGTTATGTTTTCCCTTCAAAGAATGGAGGGAAATTTTACCTTCACTCTCTCTTGGGTCCTTCTTTCAGGTAACCAACACTGACCTTTGCCATAGTCCCTGGGTGCAAATGGAATTGAAATGTGAAGGGGCTCTTCTGAGGGCATCATTCAAAAGCTGAAGGCCCGCACCCCCAAACTGGAATACCCTGGGTACACCTGTTCTTTTTCTCTAAGGTAATCCTTTCCTAATCCTTTTCCAAATTTCACCTGCCATTGAGAGTCCACTGCTGTTGTCATTTTTGAAGGACAAACCTGTTTTTCAAGTGATAATTGCATTGGCCATCTGTCTCCAATAGCCATACCGCCCCCCATCTTTCTCCGAACCCCTAAATGACTGAAATAATAGTGCAATAAAAGAATCTAGTTGCAACAGACAGCATTTTGTCCATGCGTGTTCAGTATCAGGATGGAGCAAAGAGCAAACCAGGTAACAACAGAAAAATCTTCCTTGGCTTTCAGAAGTTTTCCTGCCACAGGGCTGGGAGCTGGAGAAAGAGCTGACTCTCACCTCCCATGAAGAAAATAATTTTATTAGTGTGGATCCTCAAGGAGGGGCTGTACTGCTTTTTTACAAGGGAACATAACTGGCTAACATCATGTTGCTGGATATTCTGAGAGCATGCCTATTTCCATCAGGGCTTGAAATAAAGTCCTAATCAAAGTGGTCATGAACTCCTTTTGAAGCTACACAGGAAATCTCTGGGAAACACAGTTAAAAAGACTCTAGTTCAAAGGAAACTCCTCCTTTATTAATAATATTCAGAGATTCATTCCTAATTTGGTTTTGGTGACTTGCTGTGAAGAAGGAAACAAAATGGGAATTTGCTCAATACCTCTGGGAAATCAAACCCAAAAGGTTGGGGGAGGGGGTTGCAGATAATTAATTTGGGGGGACATCATCAGCCACCAGAGCTTTTGCACGGTAAAGCAAGACCCAACAGCTAGTCATGTTGGTGTTTTTAGGGGTGCCATCCTGGGTGTAAAACTATCTCCACTCCCCACTCCCTTTGAACTATCAAGATTTAACATCCTTTGATGGGGTTAATTTTACTGTGATAACAGATTTACCTAGAGAGGATCCTTATATAATTTTAGGTCTGATTATCTTTCTGAAAAGATGGGCTCAAAATATCTCACAGAGGGGTGCCCGGGCAGCCCAGTTGGTTAAGTGTCTGCCTTTGGCTCAAGGTATGATCCCAGGGTCCTGGGATGGAGCCCCACTTCTGGCTCCTTGCTCAGCGGGGAGGCTGCTTCTTCCTTTCCCTACCCACCTTCCCCCCATTTGTGCTCTCTCTCTGTCAAATAAATAAATAAAATATTTTTTAAAAAATCTCATGGAAAAAAATAAGCAGAGAACTTTGATCACCTAAAAGTGTTGGTGAGTTATGCCAAAAGTTAGCATGATACCAAAATTTCAGTAGGGTTTTGCATTGGTTAAGAGGTATAAGTAAAAACAGGGGAGAAAGAACTTCCACTTCTAGGAAGATGGGGTAGACACACTTTTCTCTATTCTTTCTACTAACACAACAAAGAACCTTGAACATTATATAGAAGACAAACATAGGAAAACTCTTAGAGTGTCTTGCATAACTCAGTCAGTTAAGCATCTGCCTTCAGCTCGGGTCATGATCTCAGGGTCCTGGGGTCGAGCCCCGCATCGGGCTCTCTCCTCAGCGGGGAGTCTGCTTCTCCCTCTCCCTCTCTGCTCTCTCTTCCTCTCTCACTCTCTCTCAAATAAATAAATAAAATTAAAAAAAAAAGACTCTTAGAGGCGGAGAGAGAAAGGCAGAATTGCTAGCGATCTCAGGATTCAAGGAACAACACCTTGGTGAGCTCTCTGGATTTTATTTTTGCCTTATTTACCTCTATCTTGGAGCTGAAGAAGCCAGCAACCTGGAAGCACCAAGTGCACACAGACAAAGGCCAAACAAAAGGACCAGGAAAGGGGCAGCCTGGCATGATAAAAAACTTTTAGATAATAACCACTCGGTTATGGTGAGGCCGGTCACCACAGTAAAACGGTAACCCACCCACACAGACACAAGGAAAGGCCAAATGGGGAGAATTGACAGTTAACCCAGCCAGGCTGTAAAAAGGCTCCCTCAATCCCCTGCCAGAGTGATGTCAGAGAAGGCAGAATATGGAGCCGGGAACACCAAAGGTACAAGCAACAAAAGCAGCAGTAAACAAGTAGAATTTGTCAAACTAAAAAGCTTCTGCACCACAAAGGAAAAGAAAATATCAATGAAACGAGAAGGCAACCCATGGAATGGGAGAAAATATTTGCAAATCATGTATCTGTTAGGGGGTTAATATCCAAAATATATGAGGAACTCATACAAATTAATAGCAACCCTCCCAAATGATCCAATTAAAAATGCACAAAGGATTTTCCATTTCTTTCTTTCCATTTCCATATCTTTCTTTTCCAAAGAAGATATACAAATGGCCAGCAGGTACATGAAAAGGTGCTCAACATCACTCACCATCAGGGAAATGCAAACCCGAACCACAATGAGATATCACCTCACACCTGCTAGGAAGCCTAAAATCAACAACACAAGAAAACAAGTGCTGGTGAGGATGTGGAGAAAAGGGAAGTGCCCGAGAGGAAAGGTTGTGCCCTGTTGGTGGGAACAGAAATTGATGCAGCCGCTAGAGAAAACAGTATGAAGTTTCCTCAAGTAATTAAAACTAGAACTACCATATGATCCAGCAATCTCACTTCTGGGTACATAACTGAAGGAAATGAAATTACTATCTCAAGGAGATATCTGTACCTCCATGTTCATTGCAGCATTATTTACAATAGCCAAGATATGGAAACACGCTAAGTGTCCATCCACAGATGAATGGATCAAGAAAGCATGGTATATATACACACACATATAATATGGAATAGTATTTAGCCATAAAAAAGGAATTCTTGCCATCTGTGGATGAAACTGCCAACACGGATGAAACTTAACGTGAGGGTATTATGCCAAATGAAATCAGTGAGACAGAGAAAGACAAATACCCTATTATCTCACGTATATGTGGAATGTAAACAACAACAACAAAAACTGAACACTTAGAAAGCAAGAGTAGATTGGTGGTTGCCACGGTGGGTGTTGGGTGGTGGGGGAGATGGGTGAAGGGGGTCTAATTATACAAGTTTCCAGTTAGAAGGTGGATAAGTTCTGGGGATCTAATATAGAGCACAGTGACTTTAGTTAACCATACTCTGTTGTGTACTTGAAAGTTGCTGAAAGAGTAGATCTTAGAAGTAAAACACACACACAAAGGTAACTTTGTAAGGTGATGGTGTGTTAACTAACCTTATTCTGGTAATCATTTCACAAGAGATATGTATATCAAACCATCACATTGTATGCCTTAAATTTATACAATGTTATATATCAATTATACCTCAATAAAGCCGGGGGAGAAAAAAGATTTACTCTATGGATACATAAACACATGTGTATTTGCAAGATGTTACCAGGCAGGAGCTCTCTTTTCTGAACCTTATCCTGTTCCTTGGGTTGGTGTTCTGTTTTGTGTGTCCTAGGAGAGCTTGCCTGCACACAGCAGTGTCTGCACAGAAGTGAAATCTAGCATGTGTCCACAGGATTGCCTAAGGAGACATGACTACAGAAACCAGGGCCTGGTGATTGGTGGCATGTGTCCCGGCTAAGATCACAGCCATTGTCCCTGAGAGTGTGGAGCTGATTCTGAAGCCACTGGAGTTTGCCTTGCTGTTCTCTCTACCCTCCACCCCTCCCTCTTATCTCTCCTGGTCTTTCAGCCATCTAGCTTGGATTTCCTTTAGTCTTTTTTTTTTAGTAACTTACAATTTTTTTAAATAAGTGAATAATCATCACAGAAATACAGGGAAGAAACAAATAAGGTAGTAAAAATGACCCAGGTCCCAGCTCCTACTGACGACATTTTGCTTGATAAATACGCACAAACACACCTACTTTCCCCACTTTGGGCGCTTAATTTGTACCACCTTCCCCTCCAGGGTAAAGTCAAAACGTGTTAAATGAAAAGTTTTGTTACCATAATCAAGAAACATTGTGTATAAGGCCCTGTATTACATGTACCTCCAGCAGTCTTCCCTAAAAAAGTGTTCTCCCTAGCTGCACTATATGCATGAATATATTTTTATATATTTATATTTATATGTATTTTTTAACCAAAAATGAGGTCATTCTGTAAGGCTGTTTTGTGACCTCTTTTTTTTTCACTCAATAATGAATCATGAACATCTTTCCAGGTCAATAAATATGCTCTTACAATATTTTAATGGCTGCACAATATTCTATTGTATGACTGTACCATAATTTATTTAACCAGGCTCCCAATGGTAGACATTTAAATTGTTTCCAAATATTTTTTGCTGCTGTAAACAATGTTACAATAAACATCCTGTAGCAAAAATCTTTGCGCCAAGTCCTTAATTATTTCCTTAGGATACGTTCCTGGAAAGGAATAGCTGGGTATACGTTTGCACATTTTTAAGGTTATAAAAAGTTTTTGTCAAATTGTCCTGCAGTTAATTTGCTTCCAAATTATGAAAATGTCCTGCCCCCTCTCCCCGACACACATGCTGCGTCCCCATCATTCAGGTGCCATTCGAATTCTCAAGGGGCTGCCACCCAATTCCTCACTAGCTCTTAACTGAAGCAAAAGGAGTTCAGGCTGAGGACCCATGTTTGGACCCTTCCCGTGGTGGCCATCTGCACTTCGGATGTGGGGGTCTGAGGAGGGTGGTGTGGGTGCTGCAGCCTCTATAATGAACCACGCCTCTGTAACATCTGCAGCAGGCAAAGATCCGAGGAGGTATCTTGCGGGGGGCGCGCCCAACTACTGCTCACCACTCTGGAAGGTGGTTTGCCAGGAGCACCCCTCTCCCCCCTCTGCTGGGAAGGAGTGATTCCATTAAAAACATCCAAGCCCGAGTCTCCTGAGTGACCACCCACCAGCACAGATGCATGTATATCGTCCCTTCTTAGACATCCAATTTCACCAACTTCAGAGTGACAGCTCCTGATTCTAGGTCATCTCCAGTGTCAAGTTCCTTCAGGAGGCCCCACACTTGCCGTCCTCACTCTCGGGGGTGCCTACTCACATTCCCCGTCACTGCCTCTCTGGCTGGGCCACCTCAAAGCCCCGTATGGAGAAAGTGTTGATCCTGAAACCAGGGAAACGGGGTTGGGGGGTGGGGGAGCTGGGTCTCGCTCTTCAGCAGGGCACCTGGGGATGTGGAGTAAAACCTCCTCTCTCTCTCTGTTTCGTCCAGCTGGGCGACAGGAAGAAGGGATGTCCCATTCCATGTCTCTTCCAACCTCACAGGATTGGACAAGAGAATGTCTGGTGAGAAAGAGGATCTTGTGCTCTCAGGACACATTACCTTGTGTGTATTACCATTGTCTTGTTAATAGCCCCTACTGTGTGCCAAGTGCTGACCACCTTGGGCCAGGCACAGACTGCTGAACAGGTATTAGCTCACTTCATCTTGGCAACAATTCCATGAGGTAAGTACTAGCCTTACCCCCATTTTACTGATAAGTAAACTAAGGCACATAGAGGTCAAGCGATCGCCCGAGTTCGCAGCCGGTAAGTGAGGGACATGGGAATCTGACGTAGGGGGTCTGACCTCACAACCTCATGAGCCCGGAGCCCACATTCTAGCCATTGCGTGGAACTGCCTGTATCATAATCACAGTGGCATGAACCACAGGCCACTTGAGGAGATACACAAGGTGTCTGGTGCCGCGCTGAGAACTTGAAATGCGGTCTCGCCGGATCCTCTACGCTCCTGGTTAAGTGGGCACGTCAGTCACTACTTTACAGATGAGTAAACCGAGGTCCTGAAACAGATTGGAGGGCTTGTCCCGGGGCCAGGAGAACCTTGGCCGTGATCCTCACACATGGCTTCTCCAGCGGCCTGCAAAGCCCTGCTCCGCAGAGACAGTGGGAGGACTTCGGGACAGCGGCTGTGTACTCGCTCCCCAGGACCCCTGGCAAAGAACACCCCTCCCACTGCTCTCTGGCTTATCTCCTAATTAAGCATTTTGTCAGGGCAAGTGGCTTTTTGTCCTCAAAACAGAACTCTTCTTTCCTACAGAAGAAAGCAATTTCCTCCATGTCAAAGTTGCCAATATCTTTTCATTGTTGTTTCCTGGAGGAGGGGCCTGGGTGACGTGTCAACAATGTGGCTTGTGGCAGAGCCCCGGGTCCTCCCACCCCCTCCAGGCTTCCGGAGGGCTCTGGTCTTATCTTCAGGTACAGCATTATCGGTTTGCAAAGCCAGCAGCAGCCTTTCTTTATTTCCAGAGAAGAGGAGGGAGCGCTTTTCAGCCCTGACTTGCTTTGGGATGGCCAGTTCAAACCTGGAGTTGCAGCAGGCTTCACGGGCTGCTAGAACCTGACTTGCACCAGGATCCGTGTTCTGAGACCAGCTATGGCCTCAGGGGCTTGGGGTCCTTTCTTAAGCCAAAAATTATATATTTTTACACATAAACACTTTGGAAATGATACAGAAATAAGTCGTGTAAAAAGTACAATTCTCATTCACCCTATCACGCCCCCTCAGATCACTCACCACAATCCTTCCAGATTTTTCTTCAGATATTTGCATTCTGAATATCTTCAGATATTTGCAAACATAAACATATGGAATTTTGTAGATGTATACTTTTTTATGCACAAAAGATAATATAGTATAAATTGTGACCTTTTTTCACACAAAAATATACCTTGGTATTCTTTTGAATAAGTTAATAGTAGTCAATAGTATGAGTGTGATTTCCCCCCATTTATTTATTTTTTAATTATTTTTTGAGAGAGAGAGAAAGAAAGAGTGGGGGAAGGGCAGAAGGAGGGAGAGAATCCCAAGCAGGCCTCATGCCCAGTGCAGAGCCTGATTGGGGGCTCGATCTCAGGACCGCAAGCGAGATCTGACCTGAACCAAAATCCAGAGTCAGACGCCTAAACAACCTGAGCCACCAGGTGCCCCTCCCTTTCTCTATTTATTAAAATGTTTTTTAAAAAAAAAGTTCAGAGCGGGGAGGGGCAGAGGGAGAGAGAGAATCTTAAGCAGGCTCCATGCCCAACACTGGGCTTGATCTCACAACCCTGAGATCATGACCTGAGCTGAAATCAAGAGTTTGGACGCTCAACCGACTGAGCCACTCAGCTGCCCTAAAATGGTTTTGTTTTTATTTTGAAGGAGAATATATACACAGAAAAATCTCAAACAGGGGTGCCTGGGTGGCTCACTCACTTGGGCATCTGCCTTCGGCTCAGGTCATGATCCCGGGGTCCTAGAATCGAGCCCGGCATCGGGCTCCTTGCTCAGCGGGGAGCCTGCTTCTCCCTCTCCCTCTCCTCCTCCCCCCGCTTGTGCTCTCTCTCTCTGACAAATGGATAAATAAAATCTAATAAAAAATTTAAAAAATAAATATCCTAGAAAATGCCAAACAGTACAAAGGGGTATATATTGTGCCTGTTCTGTCCACTGGTGTACCCCCAGTACCTTAAACAATGCTCAATACACAGCGACCCAATAAGCAAAGGGTATCTCTTTCTCACTCCTGGACAACCACCACCCAGCCCCCGGAGTTCCTGTGTATCCTTCTGGATATATTCTGTGCACACACAAGCGTATCTGTGAATGCAGTCTGTGGCTTAAATTCGGCTCCTCACCATCTTCTTCCCTCCCTTTCCTATCTCCATGTAAGTTTGCAGGGGGCAAAGCTTTGAGGGAGAGAGAGAACTAAGTGCATGGGAGTGCTGGTCATCCCACAAGCCGTAAGATCGGGTGGAAAGAATCATGGCTTTGGCACAGGGAGACGTGGATTGCATGCCGGCCTCTAGGGCTCACTTCCTCGTTGCCTTCTAGACAGAGTAGGAGACAATGGCAGTGCCACACAGGGCTGTTCTGCAGAAACTGTGAGGTAGCGTGGGGGAAAGCCAGTGACACGTGGTCAGGGCACCGTCAGGTGGAACAGGTGATGGGATGCTCTGCAAGCAGCTCTGTGTCCTGCCCTGGTGGGGAGGATGACAACTTTTCCAGAAAGTAGGGCAGAAGTCTAAGTTCTACTTTGCTGAAACCAGATGAGACTTTAGAGCAATCGATTCTCAAACCATGGTTTACTGCTATTAATCAATCAAGAATATTGCTGAGGAGTTACCAGGTGCTAGGCATTGTGCTTGAGGCTTGAGATACAAAGAAGGAAAAGTTTAGGCGCCAGGATCCTCCATTCGATTAGGGGAGAAAGACACAGCCATTCAACGTATATTTATTGAGTGCCTACTCTAGGCGTAAAGGATTCATCACTAAACCAAATGGACAAAAATGCATAGAATCTACCTTAAGGGCTCAAATAAAGGGAGACAGATGCCCAGCGGCTGGGACAGCTAGATCAGCCCAAATTAGCTACACATCGAGATCAGTCTTGGAGGACCAGGAGGAGTTCACAGGCAGCCAAATGGGGAAGAGCATCTGAGTCCGAGGGAACAGCCCTTGCAAAGGCACAGAGCCGTGAAAGAGAATAATGTACTTGAAGGGAGTCTGAGTGGCTGAGGGCTGAGAGGCTGGTGGTGCAGGAAGGGGAGTCACCAGGAGAGGCGGCTGGCCAGGTAAGTCAGGGGAAAACGATGAAAGGCCTTGTATCAGTTTCCTAGCGCAGTTAGAACAAATTACTACAAACTTAGTGGCTTAAAACAACCCAAATTTATTATCTTCTAGATCTGGCAGTGAGAAATGATCTTACGAGGCTAAAATCGAGGTGCCCAGAGGACTGTGTTCTTTCTGGGGGCTTTAGGACAAGCTCCTTTCCCTTGCTTCTTCCAGCTTCTAGAGGCTGCCTGCATCTCTTGGTCTATCTGTAGCCCCTTTTCTCCATCTTCAAAGAGAGCAGAGTACTGTCTTCAAATCCACCCCTTTCTCTCTTGCCTCCCTTTTTCATTTATAAGGACCCTTGAGGTTATATTGGGCCCACCTTTGGATAATCCAGATTAATCTCCCTATCTCAGGAGCCTTAGCTTTATCACAACTGCAAAGTAGATGTAGAAGTAATTTGTTCACAGTTCCCAGGGATTAGGGAGCAGGCATTTTAGGATGTAGCTTTATTCTGCCTAAGGGACGCTCATCTTGTGAGCATCAGGGAGGGCAGGCCTGTGTCAGGAGAGCCTAAGGAGGCTGATACAGTGGTGCAGGATGGAGAAGAGGGCGTTCAAATGAAGCAGGTGGTTTTGCAGATGGAGCAGACAAGTGGACTTGAGAGATGTGGAGACCTAGAGAAAGACCTTTCTAGAAGTCTAGTGCAGAACAGAAAAGGAAGGTGGAGCTGAGGGAAAATGTTTCTTATTTGCTTATTGGTTGATTTTATCTTTTATAATAAAACAAAGGGCTTCAGTGTGATTTTTGGCTGAGGGGATGAGACAATGGATGAACATCAGGGAGATCTTGGAGAATTAAAGATTGAACTAAGATTATGAAGTCTTTACCTTAAAAAACTTGTGTTTGAGGAGTTTCTTAGCTAGAGAACCTCCATTGTTTTCTTTTATTCTGCCCGAAACTTCTGGCTCTAAGATAACAAATTCAGTAGATGGTATTTCTAAAGAACTTTCTCCCAATGTCAGGTTCCAGAAAAGGCAAGTTCTTCCTGCGTATATTATTTCAAATCTTTTTGTCTTGGTTTCTTCAAAAACATACGAGCTAAAGCTAACTGAAGGCCTATGGCTCCAGGCCATCAGGGCCTGAGGACCAGATTACTTTATGAAACCACCTCTGACACACTTCAGATTGGTGGGAAGGGCTCTGGAATCGTAACTGAAGACCCAAGCTCAGGTCTCAGCTACACACACACACACACACACACATTTGTGACCTTGGATGGATCCCTTATTCTTGTAGTCTCGGCTTCCTGTCTGTGAAACAAGAATAATTATAATACCTGCCTGCTTACTTCACAGTGTTGTTGTGAGAGAATCAGTTGCAAGTGTCCACGAAGAGCCCTATAATTGGGAAAGCACCATACAATTATGGGCACTATTACTTTTTCATGCCCAGACACTTATTCTGTTCTTTTTCCTGAATATCACACTCTATTCCATCTATAAGTGGGGAAATGAGCTTTGGGCCAACCAGGTAAGTCTCACCTGGCCACCAGGGGAGGCGGAGAAGGTCGTGCCGCAGTCCCATGGGGCAGAGGCGAAGACCAGTGAGAATTGCCATGTATTGTGGTAAGTGCTGCAGATGTCATCGGAATCTGTAGAGAGCAGATCTCTCCAGAAGAGGAATTTGACGCTGAGGATCGGTGGTCAGGGCTGGCTTTTTAGGGAGGCGACCACATGCTGAGTGTAAACAAGCAGGTGGGCAAAGGGAAAAGGGTGCTTCTAGCGGAAGAGACAGCATGTGCAACAACATAGGGTTTTCAGCAACGGAACAGGTTGGGGAGCCTTGGACCCAACAGTCAGATTCACAAGGCTGTTGCAAGCTCATACTTTCAGCTTACGGGCTTTCCAAGGCCCAAAGCCCATCTCAGTGTGTTCTTATCTGGTCTGGGGGCCCTGCAGGCTGCCTCCCTTCCCTGGGATACAGCTCTGGGGAGTTATAGAACTCTGGGAGCTCCCAACAGTTAGGCCAGTCGATCTTGACTCCTTTTCCAGAGAAGGCTTGGGCTCCAGCTTCATTTCTGGGAATACACCTACCTCAGAAACAGCCAGGCTGCCATGAAAGAGTCTCTCACTGAAGGCAATTTTGTTATTAGGGAAAAGAAAGCCCCTGTCCCCCCTTCCTCTGCCAGCTCCTGACATGAGTCCGTGTCATTAGTTACTGCTTTGGCAGTTTTATTATGGAAATGACATATTGAAATACAAATTGGGATGTGTACAGTGTAATTACTAATACTGCATATTCATTTCCTCCCTTTGTTACTGCTGAGTCCCCATAAAGCCCCCTCGCAGCCAGTCCCAATCTTTGTGCAGTTGCTTCTTGTCCCTTTTCTTTCTGAAGGCCAGGCGGGGTCTGGGGCAGGAGGTGGGGGGGGGAAACACAGCCAGAGGAAGTACCTGCCTTCCCTGAGAAGGGCTATTTTTGTGACAATGCTGAGCTGACGTGTCAGGCTGGGTCTCAGAGGTCCAAGGGCTTCCCGGCTCTTCCCAGACAAACAGCTCGCAGACTGAGCCAGACACGGGAAGTCCCAGCCAGGGGACCTTTCTAAAAAATTAAATGCAACAAAACAAACCTTGTCAGTGATATGGGGGTCGATGCTCCAGGCTGAACTGAGCCATCCTCCAGGACTGCTTACCTCTCTTCCCTCAGTACCTTCTCAGGAGAGGGTGCTCACATAAGTTGGCCAACCTGACCACTTGCTGGAGTTGCACAATGAGGTATTCGGGGCTGTGTAATCGGTCCAGTCTCCCTTGATGGCCTTGCTTTCTGTCCCTCCCCCGGGGAGGACTGTGCTATAAACGCATCTCACTATGAGGCATGGATGGTTAAGAGAGTGGGCTCTGGGTTCTCATCTTGCCTCTGTCACTTAGCCGTTGTACCATTTTGGGCAAATATACTTAATTCATTTGTACCTCGATGCTCCCATCTGTAAAGGAAGGCTGCTAGAAGTTTCCATTTCCTAGAGGGGTTATGAGGATTAGATACCTTAATGTAGGGCAGAAGTATGGGACTCTAGGTTTTATTGCATGGATGGCCTCAATTAATGTCCTCTCTGCATCTAGTCCTTTGCGATGTGGCTTTGTAGGAGCCCCCATCAGGGATAAGAGCCTGCTCTTCTACTCCGGAAAGAGAGCCCGTTTATTTCTTTCTCTGGCCAGCAGAAGTGATAGTGGGCCAGTGTTGAGCCCATGCCCCAAGTAGTGTTACTTCTGTTCTGTTGGAACCCTGCCTCTATCATGAGAACAGGCCCAGGCCAGCCTCTTGGATATGAGGCTAAACGAAGCAGAGCTGACTTAGCCCTATTGTCCCAGCTGAGGCCCTGGACATGTGAGAAAGCCCAGCCATGATCAATGAGTCAACCCCCAGGCAACCCACAACTAACCACAGGAGCATGAGTGAGGCCATCGTAGACCAGAAGAACTACTTAGCCAACCCACAGACTCGAGAGCTTAATACATGCTTATTATTTTAAGCCACTAAATTTTGAGGTGGTTTGTTATACAGCAATAACTAGCCGATGCACATGGCAAGCTTTTATTGTACTTTCTCCTTCCTCTAGTACTCAGTGTCTATATGCCTTGATCTATTACTTATCTACACCAAAGGAAGACTCTAGGGACAGGTGGAGAGCAAGGTATTAGGGCAAGAGGATAGGCCCTGGAGAGAGACGGACAAAGTTCAAATCTCAACCCTGGCATGTACAGAGACAGGACCTGTTGCAAGTCATTTCTGTTCCATTACATGAGAATAATACCTACTTTATACAAGATTGTAGTATGGATTAAATAAGGTAATGGATGGGGAACAGTCTGGTACCCAGACTCTCCCCTTTCCAGAGGAAGCTCGGTGTCTTGCACATAAAGTAACATTCAATACATGATGATTGAAATCATACTTCTCTTGATTAGGTTGAGCTGTTAAGCTCAGTTACCTGATGCTCTAAAGCAAAGATACAGGTCATAGCCGCATTCAAAAGTGCAAGGGAAATGTTCTCCAGTTAGCCAATGATATGGTAATCCAAATACCAATAAACAGTAGAAATCCATGCCATTTGCTTAGTGTTTGTGAAGCCCTTTCATGCATACATTGTTGACTCTCACATTGACTCTGTGGAACCCCTGAGGACCAGCATTGTTCCCATTGCACAGCTTCTAAGGAAATTGTTAAGGTCAGTGGTTTGCCCTTTGATACACAACTGGTGAGTGGTGGGGCTGGGACTCCAAGGGCTCATGCTGCACCCAATATATCAGTTGTTACATCACTCACAACCTATGTGGAGTCCCACTAAATGGGAAATTAATCTCTGATCATCTGTTTATTGAATGCATATAGCTTAAAATGAAATACTCCTGATCTCCTGGAAATAACTCCGACCTCACCTTCGCTTGGCACAGAGGTCTTGGGATCTTTCAGTCCAGGAGTCTTTTTTCTGGGGTGAAGAATCTTTCCTTGTCCTCATCATTTACTGCTAGGAAAGAAAAGGACCAAGTTAAACTCTGAGGCTGACATGTAGGCAGTCAGCCTAGTGCGCTGAGGGTCCTTCCTTCTGCAATTGCTGGGAGGGCCCTCCCCAACCACCATGGGACAATGTGTCCCAGCAGTTGAGTCCTTCAAGGATTCATGTATTTCTTGAATAAAGATCATCAACTCCTTTCTTGGGGTACGTGGGCGGCTCAGTCAGTTAAGCGTCCGGCTCTTGATTTCAGCTCAGGTCATGATCTCAGGGTCCTGGGATCAAGCCCAGTATTGGGCTCTGTGCTCAGCAGGGAGTCGGCCTCAGGATCTCTCTCCCTCTCCCTCTGCCCCTCCCTCCACTTGTGTGCGCACACTCTCTCTCTCTAAAATAAATGAATCTTAAAAAAAAAAAAAGATCTTCAACTCCTTTCAGGAAGGACAGTAGGAAAGACAGGGCTACTTTCTTCTTCCCTGCAAAGTCAGACAGCAAGCACATGTCCTCCCAATGGACAAATTTCTGTCTGGGTGAGATGAGGGGTTGAGAGGTAGGCATAGGGGATACAAAATGTCAGTGAAATAGTAAATGCAGTTCTTGACTTCTAGGAGCTCAAAATCCAAATGGGTCCTGGGAAATGCCCTTCTGGGGAAGCCATCTCCAGGAAATGGGTCAAAAGTTAAAAAGCCATCTGCATAAAGATATTTGTAACAGTGTGATTCAGAGTGATCAAAATCTGGAAATTGCCCAAATGCCCAACAGAGGAGGATTGGTTAAGCAAACTTTGCTTTATCAAATTGATGAGATATTACTTCACAATTAAGAAGGATAATAGTGAAGTTTAAGCGGATCCATGAAGAAATGCATAGGAAATAATATCAGGTAAACAAAGAAGGCAGAAAGAGCTTCCAGGCCTTGGTGACATCTGTGTAAGGTCTTACGTGCACAGTGATAATGACTGTAGAGAAACATTACGGAATAAAAATGGTTGTCTTAAGGTAAATGGGCATGATGGCAATTTTTTGGTCATGTTAGCTTAACATACAATGAAAGATCCAGAAAGCAGCATGAGAGAGACATGTCATCTGGCTTTCAGAACACTATGCAAAACACCAAGTGTAGACGAGAAGAAAACGAGCACCGCGGGGGCGGGGGGATTAGGAAAAGTTGTGGACGTCATTATGAGTAGCCTAATGATGGGTCACTGCTGAGATGGCACTCCTATGGACATTTCTGGGGACCCCAAAACACAAAGCCATACTCAAAGAACACTAGCAGTTCCTGTGATGGAGTTTCAGACACACGGCCAGCATGCTGGGGGAGAGTTTTGGAGTGTAGGGAGGTCTCCTTGGTGCCTTTCAAATCACATCAGTAACTCAGCTGCTCACTCATCATGTGGCAGGCTAGTCCTCAATCTGCGTTCAAGTTTTTGTTCTGTTTTGTTTTTAAATGTAAACAGCAAACATGACATAATGATGAGGAAGAACAAAGGTGAACTGGGCATCCCATTTGCTTCAAAGAAGCCAAGTTTTATTATCAGGATGTTCGGTGCAGGCTGTTTCTGGGGGCTAAAGGGAGGTCAGTGCCTCTATCTCCGCTAAATTCTTTCTCTAGCCTGTGGTTAGTCCCCCAAAATGTGCAGCCTGAGACTCAATCCATCCGTTCTCAAATTTCAGTCTGAGATGTACTTTGTTTGGATGCATAAATGTACAGATTCCAGGTCCCCACCACCTGATTCTGATTCAGACCACAAACTATTTGCCAGCAAGCCTGTCAGGTGACGCTAATGCATGTGGTCCTGGGACTATACTTTGAGAAGCACTCGGCTAAACCATTTCAATTTGTTTAAAACTTCAAATCCTAACCCAGCCCTTACCACTCTGTTTGCCTCCTTAAGGCTTTGTGGGTCATTTTCATATTTTAGTGGGGAAGCAAGAGGCAGGGGGATGAACAAAAGAGCACAGAATGCTGAGGAAGAGGGGGCAGGGCCCCTTCCCCCAGGGGAGAGGCCAAGATCAGAAAGCCAAGGACTTTGTACCCAACTTTACTGATGCTGTCTCTGTCATCATTGGCCAATGATGTATGATATCTGCCATCTGGTTAAGAATGGATTGGGGGTATGTGTACGTGGGCACTCGTGTGTGTGAGTCTGGGGACTCAGGCTGGGAGGGGAACAGAAATGGAATGGGGGTTTGACCCTCTCTGATCTAACTCTAAAGGTGCTCACAGTTAGAGACAAAGAGACGGACCGAAATAAATTATTATAATAAAATAATGAAAATTGCCCCAAGAGGGAGAAACACAAGTATTGTGGGAACCGGGCAGAGAAGGGAATGACTAATAAGTCTGTGTGGGGGTATGGGGAGGGTGGGGCTCGCAGGATGATTAGTTGATGACTTACCACAGACCAGCCACGGTAAATAGTAATTTCATCCTCACAACAACCTTGCAAAAGGAGGTATTCTTTTATATGGATGACCGTGTATCTCAGAAAGATTGGCCGTATATCCAGCATCATACAGCGTGATTTGGACACAGCCCTGTCCAACTCTGAAATATGAGGTGTGATTGTCCCCTAGGATCCATTTGGCTGTAATCCCAGTGAGTCATTTCCCCTCAGGTTCCCCATCTATGAAAGTAGGGCCGGGCCCTCTGTGTGATGCAGAGTTCCTCCCCAGCCCAGAGCCCAGAGCCCAGAGCCCAGAGGAGCCTACCAAGACCTCAAGTGTGGAATCCCAGGACCTGAACGAAAGGGGGATCCTGCTCTCCCAGAGAGGCACTGCTCCCTCCCCACCAGCAGCTGTTATGAGACAGGACATTCCTTACCCCCTGCCTGCCCGGCTTTCCAGCTCCCTCTCTCACACCTGAACAGGAGGGGAGCATGGGCATTCGGAAAGTTGGGAATACTTCAGCAAGTCCCAGCCAACCCACGAGGGAAGCAGGATGGGATTTCTTTTTCTGATTTCCTATTTTGACTCCTGATCTCCCATCTCAGTCAGAAAGTTTACTGATCCTCAACGCAGTGTGGGATAGAGGAAGTCTTCTTTGTTAGCACTTAAAAAGTTTTTTTGGCCACTGGTGGCCTCACCAGCCCACAGCGGCTACACACACAATACATGGGCTGGGAGGAAGGCAGCGAGGCGGGGGTCCTCTCTGGGAAGCCCTGGGAGGACCACACAGCAGGCCTAACCTCCCGTAGTGTGAATGCAAACACAAGGAAAATCAGCCCTGGGTGGTGTCAGATCCCTGGCTCCAGACTGTTGTAGAGAGAGAAAAGATACCCCCTCACTTCCCTGGGAGCTACCAGGTCGCCAGAAACCCTCTTCTGCTGCAAAGCCATGCCCATTCCTGCCCCAGGAACAGGCCTGCACATGGGCTCCGAAAGCCTCCCACCGCAAGTGCAGAGCAAAGCAAAGGACATGGAGACCGATCACCGTCTGCCTGGACAGAGCCCAGGGTCACAAAGGGCTTCAGGGGCAACTCCAGCAACAGCTCCAGGTGTCCCCACTTCAGTGCCTCACAGGAGCTGCTGTTCCGGGTCAGGGGCCTTGCTGACAGAGCCCTAGCCTCTGGTCCAGGATTATTTTTCTCTGTGGACAAACATCCTCTCCAGACTCCCCAGCCAGCCTGCTATCTCTAGGGGACACTGTGTGATGCTTTGACACCCAGCATGACCAAATACTCTAGACCAAATATTTCCCAAATGTGGAAACAGGCAAACCAGCTCTGGCTGGTCCAACCATGGGGAACAAAGCAAAAGACACCTCTCCTTTGTCCGATTCTCCCCATAGGTCAGGCTAGCTTTAGCTTCCACTCGTAGTAACAGTAGCTAAGCCTTGCTAGATTCTCTTATGGGGGTTGTCTTGTTTATTTCTTCAAGTAACCAGGTGAGGGGGATACTGGTTATGATTCCCTTTTGCAGAGGAACAAACCGAGGCTTAGAGTGGAAAGTGGTGAAAGCGCTGATGAGCACCAAGGCCATCTGGCTTCGGAGCCTGGACTCTCAACCACCACACCAAGGGCGCAGATACTGGGTTCCTCTCAGAGTTGCAGAAAATCCACCCTGCCTTCCATCTGATGATGATGACCAGCCAGTGCGAAGTTTTCAGGGACCCCTCTCCCTCTTGGGAAAAGAGGAAGCAGTTACTCCAAAGATCACGGGGCACCTGTTAATGCCAGGCGGGGAGTGGGTGTGGGCGGGGGAGGGAGGGGAGGGCACATGCTCAGCGCCAGGAGGCCGCTCGGGATCCATCCACCTTGGCTTGGCAGCCTCTGTAGACCCCTTGGATACTGATCCCAGGCAGAAGGGCCTTCTAGAAGTAAAGATGTGAAGTGTTGGGGATTTGTGGCACCACAGGACGTCTGAGGGAAGATCTCAAATTGAACCCGGGAGGTTGCCACCCAGCCTTGAGGATCCTCATATTCAAGGGGCAGAAAAAACCCTGCAGAGGGGGAGGAAAGGAAGTGGGGTGTGGCCAAGATCTGGAAACAACCTAAGTGTCATAGACAGAGTAGATAAAGAAAATGTGTCGTATTCTGTGTGTGTGTGTATAAAACATACATATATGTAATTATTATATACATATTATTTGTATATATGCACACACATACAGAATGGAATATCATTCAGCCTTCAGAAAGAAGGAAATCCTGCAGTTTGAGGCAACGTGGATGAACCTGGGGGACATTACACTAACCTGAAATAAGCCAAACACAGAAAGACTCATGATCTCACTTATATGTGGAATCTTAAAAAAAAAAGTCAAGCGCGTAGTAACAGAGAGTAGAATGGTGGTTACAACAGGGCTCGAGCCGGCACAGGAGGGGGTGGGGGCTTGTTAGAAGGCACAAGCTTTCAGCTATAAAATGAGTAAGTCCTGGAGACCTAATGCACAGCCTGGTGATTACAGTTGCCAATACTGAATTGTACCCTTGAAGTTTGCCAGGAGAGTAGATCTCAAGTGTTCTCATCACACTCACACATCCCACCCAGAGATCACTCTGTGAGGTGATGGATATGTTAGTTCGCTTGATCATGGCAATCATTTCACAGTTTACGTGTGGATCAAAACATTGAGTCGTGCACCTGAAATACATACAACTTACACGTGTCCATCATATCTCAATAAAGCCGGAAAGAAAAAAGGTAGCATCTGCCTGAAGAGCGATCCCAACGAAGAGAGCAGGAAGTGGGACTTCGGAGCGTGGAGAGGGGGCCTGGGTCCACGATCCAGGGAGGCAGATGTCAGCCTGACCTAGGACAGCACGGAAGACTACTTTCTTGTTGCTGGCGTTGCTAATATTCTCACAGCGGCTGTGTGCGGAGGCCAGTGCCAACCAAGCTTTAGGCTAAGCGCTTCCATCCGCACGGGCTAACGCACCCCTCCTGACCACCTGGGAGGAGATGCCTGCAGTTCATTAGTGTCCCAACACCACACATGAGAAATTAAGCTCAGTCAAGTTAAGTAACTGGTTGAATGTGGCTGAGCCTGCATGTGGGAAAGCTGAGGTTCCTACGCACGTCTGGCTGAGACGTCCACACACTTTAATCATTAGGTCCGTCTGCTCGCCCACCTTTGAGAGGGGTGAGTGAGTTCCCCATTCCCAGAGGTATTCAAGGGATGCTGTAACATGCCTGATCATAGGAATCCCCCGAGAGGCTCCTCGACATCCAGCTGCCCAGGCCTCACCCCAGAACCACAGCTGAATCTCTGCGGAGGGCCCCAGAGTCTGTTTTTTGGGAAGCGCTAAGCAAGACGTGGAAGCTTGGCTTGAGGGAGTCCTGCACTTAAAGGAAGCGGGACCCAGATGCCCGCTTAGGGTTCCCAACTTCTGTGTGGTCTGAGTGTTTGTGATTCTATTTTTAGGCAGGTCCTTCCTGAATCAATGTGTCAGACTTTCTGGCACCTTCTGATGGCTCTGGGGCACCTGAGCTGTCTTCAGAGCTGCCCTGATGCCCCAGAGATAGGTGGAGCAGGGCTGGGAAGAGCCCTGGGAGCCAGGAGAAAGTGGAGGGAAGCCACATTCCCTGACTTGGGGGGCAGGGAGAAGGACTCTGAGGGGCATTCTCTGATTCTCTGCACCCCGAGGCCAACAGCTGGGAGGCTGGTCCTTGCTGCCCCCCTCCCTTGCAGAAAAGTGATCCTTTCTCAGAGAGCATGGATGGACAGTAGGAGGTTTCCAGGGGACATTTCCACCACTGCTTTGGAGGGATGGAAAGTGGCTTCCAGGGGACTAGCCGAGGAGATGCTGTAGAGAACCCTCAGGGTTCCAAAATGGTGCGAGTGGTTGTTGCACCTTCGGGAGTGCTTTCTTCTCCTGTGTCAGGCCCTGTGCTGGGCACCCTGCATGCAGTCTCTCAGCTAATCCTCACAGGTTCTCACGGAATCCATACCACAACTGCTCCCATTTATACAGAGGAGTTAATACGCTGAGAGAGGTTACTTGTCTCCAGCCCCACAATGACCGGCAGAGCCTTCAGATCTCCTCCACAGTGAGGCTGCATTCCTAACCAGCTCCCAAAGGACTTCAGTGTTTCTTAACTTCATTTCGGATCATTGACTTTTGAAGACGTGACCAAAGCTATTACCTTGTCCTGACAGCTAATGATCAGTGACATTCACCATTTACCCAGCCTGCTTTTGGGGTTGTACCTGTACCGATTTGTTGAATCCTGGCAACCACCCAAGAGAGTGTTATCATTATCCCCATTTAGCAGATGAGAAAACAGAGTCTTGAAAAGGTTGAGTAACTTGTGCCAAAGGTTGTAAACTGGTATAACCAGGCTTCAGACTCAGTGAGTTTCATTCCAAAGTCTACACTATTAACAGTTATTCTATCCTGCCTTATTCCAGGGAAGTACGTACTCTACACCCCCACACAACCGTGGACTGCATCGGGGGATTTGGGGCTCTCTGAAATCCTCTTTTGGGGTCCAGCTCTAGGTTAACAATACCTAAGGATCAATTTTTTTTTAAGATTTTATTTATTTGACAGAGAGAGAGACAGAGAGAGAAGGAACACAAGCAGGGGGAGTGGTAGAGGGAGAAGCAGGCTTCCCGCCGAGCAGGGAGCCTGATGTGGGGCTCGATCCCAGGACCTTGGGATCGTGACCTGAGCCGAAGGCAGATGCTCAACAACTGAGCCACTCAGGTGCCCCAGGATCAATTTTTTTTTCTTTAAATCAAAACTCAAAGCTTTATGCTTCCAGGACGACCAGGTACTGGGAGAGGAGAGTGCAGGCCTGGGGCTTTTGGCCAAGCTGCTCTGAAGCTTGCTTTTGCCTCTTTGCCAATTGTAGATTCCGGGGTCTACCCTAAGGCTGGGGTAAAGGTCAGTTCCAGCCACACCCTGCTTTCTGAGTGACCATGCTATTGGGCAACTCCATCTCCTACCTGCCCCCTTGCCCCAAATTTACTGGGCCTGCATTTGCCTCTCGGGTAGGGAGCGAACCAGGGGTCCAGTCCAAGAGGGTATCTGGGAGGCAGGCAGATGAAGGAAGTGCTACAGCTAAATCACAGGTGTCTGAAATTTTCGTTTACATCAGAATCACCTGTTCAAAAGCAGATCCCTGGGCCCCACCCCCAAGGATTCTGATTAAGTTTGTCTGAGTTTGTTTTTTTTTTTCAATAAAGGCCTCAAGTGTTTAATAAAGGCCCACTGACAAAGACTGACCAAGGTCAGAGTCCACATTATCCGCCCTGCTGGCAGCTGTAATCAAGAGGAGGACTCCTGGTTAATTCTAGTCACGCTTGGGGCAATGGCATCGGGGCAGAATCCCAGAGACATAGGGCAGGGGCTCGGGGATTTGTATGCTGAGCAGACAGAAAGGAGGGGTAGTTCCTGGAACTTCTTTGCAGCTGCCGCTGCCCTGAGTCCTTAGCAGTGGCCCGTCCTTCCTCTCTCCCCTGCCTCCACTCACCAGCCTTTACCCAGCCTCCTTCCAAGAGTCTCTTCTCTGAGCTAGGAGAGCTGCTGGGCGGGGGGGCGGATAAAAGACTGAATTTGTTAGGGCAAGACATAGTTCCTGGTCTTCAGGGACCCAGAGTCTAGTTGAGAAGGTGGTGGACAAGTCAAGTAAGAACTGTCAATGAACCTGGGGCATTGAACCCAGGGAACTGTGGGAGCCAGAGCACAGCCCGTGGCCGGCGGGGAGGGGGGGGGGGCTGGGGAGGGAGGTGGTTTTGAGTGAGAGGCCACAGCGGATGACCGTTGGGAGCATAGAGGTGACTGCAGAGGAAGCTGCCAGGGAGGGTGATGAACCCACCAGTTTGCCAGCGATGGAGGGGGTTTCACTTTCAGCGGGCAGCCCCTGCAGGGCAGGTGGGCTGAGGGCCCCTTCGGAAGGCCTGGAGAGCCTCCCCAAGGCACAGAAGAGCCCACAGAAGAATCTTCTAAGACTCCGGACTCTCTCAACCAGGCACGGGGTGAAGGATAGCTGGGGAGTCTGGAGGTTTGGGGACCCACTTCTGAATACTCCGGGCTTTTTTACAAACCTTGAAAGGTCCATTGAAAGACACAGAGGGCTGAACCAGATCATCTCCAGCTTCAAGTAAACAGATGAATTACACTCCAAGAAGCTGTAGAAGGAGTGGTGACTAAATTCGTTCTTAATTGAGCTCTTACTGTGCATCAGGACTGTGATAAGTGTCTAATAGAGACGGTCTTATTTATACGCCATAACTTCCCTTTGGGGCTGATTTCATTACTCCCATTGGAGGGATGAGCAGACAGAGGTATGGAGGGAGCAGGTCACCTGCCCTGTCACACAGCTGGTCACTGGCTGAGCTGGGGCTTTGACGAAGCACACCTTAATTGAGGAATAAAGATCCATGGGATATTTTCTCTAATTGGTCGATGTGAAACTCCCCAAAGTTTTAAACAGTACTCCCCTGTCACAGAGAATTTAGAACCAGAATGAGGAAATGACTTAGGTCAAGGCACAGCATTTTAAAAAACAGAAAAATCAGGGCGCCTGGGTGGCTCAGTCGTTAAGCGTCTGCCTTCGGCTCGGGTCATGATCCCAGGGTCCTGGGATCGAGCCCCGCATCGGGCTCCCTGCTCGGCCGGAAGCCTGCTTCTCCCTCTCCCACTCCCCCTGCTTGTGTTCCCTCTCTCGCTGTGTCTCTGTCAAATAAATAAAATCTTAAAAAAAAAAAAAGAAAAATCCAGCTGGGAGCAGGTCAAAATGAATCTCTGTGTTTAAGCTGCGTTGTGAATGTCTAAGGGGAACCAAGGAGTTAGCACCTCAGCCAGCCTGTTTTCCCAGGCAGAGAGGTGCTTTTTGATTGGGAAGGATAAGGAGCATTTGAAAAAGGAATGAAAGATCAGTTGCATTTCTGGAACACGGTAACTAACAAAGGGGGCCTCTGTCGTTCTCCAGGTCCAGCAAGGTGACGCTGCTAATCCTAGAATCTATCCCACAATCACCCGGCCGGGGAGAGGCCTCTGTCCCCAAAGCCCTCACCAGACAGTCATACAGGTTTAGTCAGAAGATGAGGGTGAACCCCCCTCGTAGTTGCCCTTCCGTCTGGAGCGGGGCTTGACAGCAGCATTTTCCAAATGTAAGAAATACATTTTCTGTCACCACCCAGCACGGACCTGTGTGTATATGTTTCAGAAAGCAATACTTGCCTGTGTTAAATGCAGTACACTCTGTTGTTCTCCATTCTACCCAAATTCCTTTGTTTTAAAGCTGGTTATGGTTATGACCAGCTAAATGGATTTCACTAAGCACTAATGGTTTATGATCTACAGTTTAAAAAACATCAAGCAGTGTGAGAAGGATCAGGGAAACTGAGTAGGAAGCGTTAATGACAGGAATTTATACTGCAATCACTGTCGCTACCGTTGGGCCTTTGAATAATGTTTTGTGTTTACCCTACATTCATCTAATTGGCGTTTCTTAAACCGTTGTTCCATGGATTACCTTTATTCTGAGAGATTTTTAATAGATATTTTCCTCCAAAATGGTTCTGTGGCCAGACAAGTTTGGGAAATGACAGATACTATAGCCACACCTGACATGCCACAATGCACTTCACCTGTTCAAGGCTCTGAGAAGGTCTGCAGTGAAGGACCAGCAGACTCTGTTTATCTAGCCTTTCCCAGACTTTTTTTTTTTTTTTTTTTTTTTCCACAGAGCCATTTATTCCTTTATGGGAACACTGGTGCTCTCTAGAAACCAGTCAGGGCCTGGCTGCTTCACATTTTGCTTTGTCCCTGAGAGGCCAGCGAAGCAGGTGTTATGGGAGTGCTGTTGGAACACAGTTCACCTACTTGTCTGATTCCCCACGTGGGGTCAGGGCCAGAGCTGGGCCAGAGCCAGGCCTCCTGACTCTCAGTCAGATGGGGGAGCCCTCGGGCAGTCCCATGATCCCGAAGGGCTACTTTCCAGAAGGGCTGAGAAAATCCGGCCACCCTGACATGCATGCAGGGGCAGTGGAAGGGTGCTGAGTGTCCCAGGAGCCCAAAGCTCAGCCCAAGGACCCTTTGGCTCTTCAATCTCCCTGGAGGCAAGAGGGAGATGGGGGCCTTGTCAAGCCCCCTCCCCTCCTGAACAGGATTAAGTACCTCACCAGCCATTGTGCAGACAGAATAGATACTTGCTCCCCTGGCTTCTAGCTCCTGCTATGGTTCAGCTCAAGCTTGGCTGAGGAACCCGTGCTCAGATTCGTGAAACAGCTCCGCTGGTTTCTTTTATTAATTATTTTGGA
Source organism: Callorhinus ursinus (assembly GCF_003265705.2). NCBI lineage: Eukaryota > Metazoa > Chordata > Mammalia > Carnivora > Otariidae > Callorhinus > Callorhinus ursinus. The sequence continues at coordinate 10,850,344 of NW_027397082.1, forward strand.
GTATGTCGTGTGTTTCTTTGGATACAAAAGAAACACGGGGATATATAATAAAATTTTTCTCCTAGAAAATGAAGAAATTTCTTCTTTGTCCCGGTTGTCTCATCACCCAGTTTCTCTCTAGAGCCAACCATAGACGGGCTTCCAGTATCTGTGCATCTACAAAGAAAGATATACAGGGGCGCCTGGGTGACTCAGTCAGTTAAGTGACTGACTCTTGGTGTTTTTGGAGTTGTTTTTTCCTTGTGTTTTCTGGGTAGTTTGGTTTTTGTGTTTCTGGCGTTTTTTTGTTTTGTTTTGTTTTGTTTTGTGACTGACTCTTGGTTTAGGCTCAAGTCATGATCTCAGGGTTGCGGGATCGAGCCCTGTGTCAGGCTTTGTGCACTCAGTGCAGAGTTGGCTTGAGGCTTCTCTCTGTCTCCCTCTGCACCACTCTCCCTCTCTCTAAAAATAAATATATCTCTAAAAAACAAAGATATGTACTGTACCCCATGTATACACATTAGATATTCAAAAAAAATTTTTAAAGATTTTATTTATTTATTTGACAGAGAGAGACACAGCGAGAGAGGGAACACAAGCAGGGGGAGTGGGAGAGGGAGAAGCAGGCTTCCCGCGGAGCAGGGAGCCCGATGCGGGGCTCGATCCCAGGACCCTGGGATCATGACCTGAGCCGAAGGCAGACGCTTAACGACTGAGCCACCCAGGCGCCCCACACGTTAGATGTTAAACACAAATTAACATACTGCACACACTCTCTGCACTTCACTTTTGAACTTAATGATGGATTTTGGAAATTGTTCCCTTTTATTACACAAGCTTTCTTACTCTTTTTTATGGCCATATATATTATAGCCCTTTATGGATACATCATAATGTATTTAACTAGCCTCCCCCTGTTGGACATGGACTACTTCCAGTGCTTTCTATTAGAAATTATACTGCAGGGGCACCTGGGTGGTTCAGTTGTTAAGTATCTGCTTCGGCTCAGGTCATGGTCCCAAGGTCCTGGGATCGAGCCCCGCATCGGGCTCCCTGCTCCGCTGGAAGCCTGCTTCTCCCTCTCCCACTCCCCCTGCTTGTGTTCCCTCTCTCGCTGTGTCTCTCTCTGTCAAATAAATAAATAAAATCTTAAAAAAAAAAAAAGAACTGATGCTGCAGCAGATAATCATGCACACCTGAGTGGGGGGAGCGGAGATAAAGCCCGGGGCGTGTAACCACTGGGTCAAGGCACCGACACTGCTTTAGGTGGTGTTAGGGGTTGCCTGGTGGCTCTGCTCCAGTGCGGGGATCCCAGGAAGAGATGCGGGGTTTCCCTCTCATTAGAAGTTTTATCCAGCCAGCTTCATGCATTGCCACTGGCCTCGGGAAACATGGGGTGTGGTTCTGCCCTGTCTTCAACCAGCTCTGTGACCTTAGGTAAGATACAGACCTACCCCAGATGTTCTCCTGCCTTTGTAAAACCGGGTGTTGGAGCACAAGCCGTGGGGACGCACTAGCTTTTTACTCTCCCTGGTTCTGGAATGTGCTCTCGGTGAGTCTTCCAGTGGCAGGGAAAGGCAGCACTAAACGGTCCTTGCTTCCTTGTCTTGTCTCCATTCTGGAGACACTTCTCATTTAGGACCAGGTCTTTGGTCTTGTTCTTGAGGAGAAGCCAGCTGAGCTGTGTGGCTTGCTTCTATCATCTCCTTCCACAACAATAGGATCTCCACATGGGCTGGGGGTTAGCAGGTCTCACTCACTGCGGTATTCCGGCATCTAGAGCAGCTCCGTTCAATGGAAATAGAGTGCCATACAACAACAATAACACGCCATGACACACCTATTAAAATCATGAAAATCTGGGAGCACTGACAGTGCCAAATGCCGGCGAGGTTGTGGGGCAATGGGAACTCTCATTCATTGCTGGCGGGAAATGAAAAATGCTACAGCTACTTTGGAAGATGGTTTGGTGGTTTCTCATAAGACTAAACATACTTTTACCAGGCTCCTTGTTATTTACCCAAATGAAATGAAAATTTATGTTCATAAAAAAAACCCCTCACTTGGTTGTTCATAGGAGCTTTATTCATAATTGCCAAAGCTTGGAAGCAACCAAGATGTTCTTTAGTCGGCAAATGGATTCATCCAAGCTGTGCTAATCCAGGTAATGGAATAACATTCGGCGCTAAAAAGAAATGAACTATCAAGCCATGAAAAGACATGAAAGAAACTTAAATGCATATTACAAAGTGAAAGAAGCTAATTTGAAAAGTCTATATATTGTAGGATTTCAACTATTTGGCATTCTGGAAAAGGCAAACTTATGGGGACATTAAAAGGGGCAGTCACTGGGGGGTTGGCTGGAAGGAAGCGATGAATGGGCCGAGCACAGACGATTTCTAAAGCAGTGAAGTGACTCTGTATGACACTGTAATAGTAGATACATGGCATTATCCATTTGCCCCAGCCAGTAGAATGCACAACACCAAGAGTGAACAAAGCCTGATATAAACTATGGACTCCAGGTCATAATAATGATTTGCTGGGGTGGGTTCACCAAATGTAACAAACACACCACTCTGGTGCGGGCTGTCAGCAATGGCCCAGGCTGTGTGTGGGTGGTGACAGCGACTGTGTGTGAAGGCTGTCCCTTCCATTCAGTTTTGCTGTGAACCTAAAACTGCTCTAAAAAAAATTAACTATTTAAAAATAGACCTTAAAAATTTGAGCCACATACACATTTTTCCATTAAAAATTGAGATAAAAATCAGCCATTGAAAAGGTACAATTCAGTGGTTTATAATGTATTCAAAAGGTTGTGCATCACTCACCATTATCTAATTCTAGAACATTCTTTATTACCCAGATCCATGAACAGTTGCTCTCCGTTCCTCCGTCCCCCAGTGCTCTGGCAACCAATAGTCTACTTTCCGTCTCTACAGATTTCTTAGGCTTTCCTTCGCCTTGGGTCTATACCTAGGAGTGGCATGGCTGGATCACATGGTAGCTCTATGTCTAACTTCGGGAGGACCTGCCGACTATTTTCCACCGTAGCTGCACCATGTTCCATTCCCGCCAGCAAGGCACGAGGGGTCCGGTTTCTCCACATCCTCACCAACACCTGTTAGTTTCTTTTTGTTTATAATCATACCAAGGGGTGTGAAGTGGCCCAGAGCCTAACCTCTTAACTACTATTCTACACAGGAGGCACTCCATGAACATTTTTTGAATGAATGAGACAATAAACACAGGTTGTCATCGTCAAGGATGGGATCTGAATAATTGGACAAGTGACGCAAAGCGTACTGACCAGGAGCTTTAATAGAAGAGGAGGCTGGGTGGCTCAGCCCATTAAGCGTCTGCCTTCGGCTCAGGTCATGATCCAGGAGTTCAGAGTTCTGGGGGATCGAGACCCCCCCATCCCATCAGGCTCCCTGCTCAGCAGGGAGCCTGCTTCTCCCTCTGACCCTCCCCCTGCTTGTACTCTCCCTCACTCTCTCTCTCCAATAAATAAGTGAAGTCTTAAAAAAAAAGTGAAGGCTGTTTTCCTCTAAATAGTGATTTCCTGGTGGTGTCAGTCACCTGCAGTGTTTTATTTATTTTTTATTTTTTTTTAAAGATCTATTTATTTTAGAGAGGAGGTGCACCTATGCCAGCGAGGGGAGGGGCAGAGGGAGAGGGTCGGAGAGAATCTCCAGCCGGCTCCCCGCTGAGCGTGGAGTCCAATGTGAGGCTCAATCTCAAGACCCTGAGATCATGACCTGAACCACAGTCAGGAGTTCCGACACGTAACTGACTGAGCCACCCAGGCGTCCCCACCTGCAGAGAGTTTTAAAAGTGCAGATTCCCAGGCCCCATTCCCAGAATTCCGTGTAGTAAGATGCAGGCTCGGGATTATTTCCCCAGGTGATTCTCCTGGGTAGCCACGTCTGGGATCCAGAAATCTAGAAAGGGCGCTCGCATTTGCAACAAGCCAGCTGTGGGAGTGCCCTTTAGAAATGCAGCACGTGGAAAGGGCAGGAATAAGCCCGGGCTGACTTTTGGAACCGGGGCCCTGCACAGTGCTGCATCTCCAGGCCAGGGCAAAAAAGGCCATAGCTGAGACTGAGTGAGAACTCACCTCGTTCCAATTCTTTATATGCAACCCCTGCTTTTAGCTTCAAAATGAGGTCCTCTGAGGAAGGCACTCTTAGTGATCTCTCCTTTACAGATGACAGCACCGAGGCTCCAAGGGATGGAATCACGCAAGACCTCACAGCTCCGTAGAGCCAGGCTTCAAGCAAGGTCTGTCTGGCTCCACTCTGCCTGTTTTTCTCCCGGTACCATCTCTCTACCCTGGACATACTCACTGGGCTCGGGAGGAGTCAGGACACACACTAATACAGGCGGGACCTAGACAGGCCCGCAAGGAAGGAGCAAGATGCTTAGTGGGCGGGGTGTATGCCGTGGTGCTGGGTAAAATATCGGCAGGGGAAGGCAGGAGGGGGCCAAATAGAAGAAACAGGAGCGGTTCTTTGTGGCAGTGCCTTACTACACTTTCTAAGCCCTATAGTTGCCCCAGTTACTTCCTGCTGCAATGCTTGCTTGCCTTGTTTGCCCCTGATGCCCTCCCACCCTCTCCAGAGGGACTCACGTACAGCAAATATTCCTTGGCACCTAAGAATCAGGAGTAGATGACTTCAGCTGCCATAGCTCATTTAGATATTATTTCCAGCTGAGAAAACCAAGGCCCAGAGACATTAAATAACTTGCCTAAGATCATACAGTATATGTGTTGTAAGGCAACTCCAACTTCGTTTTTGACTCCTGGTCCAGCGCTCTTTTCCTCCTAGACGTGATTCTTAACCTGAGGCAGATTGTGGGTCCCTTTGAGAATCTGATGAAAGCGATCTTCCCCACACTGAGCGGGAACAACCCGGTGTGTGCCCTGGGGCTCATTCACAATGCTATGATTTGGGGGCGATGCCCAGACTCTAGTTAACCTGCTCTGCTTTGCTTGTGCTTTGAGGGACCCCCTCACAGGAACAACAGTTTTACAAGAACCTATTAACAACCCCTCAAAGACAAAGGCAACTTAAAAGAGCTGGTTCATCACAGAGCCGGGTCCCTTCTTTGCAGGCCCAAGCGGACACGGAAACCATCAAAAGCTGAGGCTGGGAAACCCAGCTTCCTGCTTCTGGCCTCAATTCCCCACCACCATCACCACCAAGACCACTCAAAATAAGACGAAACCGAACACATGCCCTCCCCACGTCGTTCTCCTCGTGGTTTCTCTCTCTGCTTCCTGTTGATCTTGAAGTTTGCTTTACTTCACAGCCTCTGACTTCTGTGCACAGCCCCTGGGCACTCCCCTAGCTTGAGAGGAAATAGCATTTTAAAAAGACCAAGAGAAGATGGCAGGTGGGAAACAGTGGGTGCTGAGGGGCGATGTCCTGCCTCCCTTCATCCATTTTGCTGGAAAAGTGGGGACCCCCCGCTCCCACCCAGCAGTGTGGCAGCCCCGTGGAACTCGGGTCCAGACCCTATCAAACATTGCCAGGGTCGACCTGGATGAATCCTGGTTACGGGTTTTGACAAACGTACCCACACTCCCACCAATGGTTGTGGGGCTATGGAAGGGGCTATGGAAGGCATAATTGCCATCTGGACTTACTCAGCGAGTATGGGTGGAGGACGGAGTCACAGGGCACAGGATCTTTGGGGACAGTTTATGAGAAACGCCCTTTGCCTCTCTCCATCTGTCCCCTGGAAAACCAAGGGTCATTGGCCCATTTTTCTGGTTTACACCCCGAATGCTTCTTCCAGCCATAATTTCAAACTCCAACCCCTCCAAGAGATCTCCCTGGAGCCCCTCAGTGAGACTTCACCCTCACCCAATCTCTTAGCCTCCCTTTGCTACTATAATTACATGTCTTCCCTTGCTAGATGGTGAGCCCTTGGAGGGGCATGGGTGACCACTGAATCACTCTTTTTAGAAATTACACAACTAACATACATTTACTGTTTGGAAATAGAAAATTCAGGGAGCCCTCCTCCCCCCTCCCAAAGGATAAAATATATCCACGATGCCCCGGTGGGACTTGTAACATTTTGGTGATCTTTCCATTTTCCTGTGCAGACACAAACACCCCCACACGCCACATTTACTTAGAGTGGAATCTATTCTACTTTGAGTTCCGTAACTCCTTATGGGCCTGCTCAAAAATCTTAAGATATTTTCCTCTCAACATTGTATATCATTGGGATCACTACAGAGAGTCCTGTGACAGCTATGTCCCAGTTTTCTCTATCAGGCTCCTCGTGCTGGGCCTTTAGGTTATATCTCATTCTTTTCTAGAAGACAGCTTTATTAAGATATAATTCACATACTAGAAAATTAGTCCTTTTAAGGTGAATATTCAGGGGTTTCTAGTGTATTTACAGAGTTCTGCAATCATCATCACTGTCCAATGTTAGAAAATTCTCATCATTCCCAAAAGAAAGCCCATAATCATGAGCCAGCATCATACTCCCTAGCTCCTAGAAACCTAATCTCCATCCTGTATGAATTCTACTTTAACCCTTGACATTTCATATACGTGGAATTGTACGATGTGTGGCTTCTTTCCCTTACAATGTCATGCATCGGTCTTTCTTTGCTGCTGGATGATATTTCACTGTATGGATAATACCACATTATGTTTATACATTCATCAGTTGACGGACACTTCATTGTTTCCACTTTTTGCCTGTTATGAATAATACTGGTGTGAACATTTCTGTGTAAGTTTTTATGTGAACATGTTTTCAATTCTTTTCGGTCTATACCTCGGAGTGGAATTGCTGGATCATAGGGGTAACTTTATGTTTAACTTCTTTTTTTTTTTAAGATTTTATTTATTTATTTGACAGAGAGAGACACAGCGAGAGAGGGAACACAAGCAGGGGGAGTGGGAGAGGGAGAAGCAGGCTTCCCGCGGAGCAGGGAGCCCGATGCGGGGCTCGATCCCAGGACCCTGGGATCATGACCTGAGCCGAAGGCAGACGCTTAACGACTGAGCTACCCAGGCGCCCCTATGTTTAACTTCTTTGAAGAACTGCCAAACTGTTCCAAACTGGTTGTACCATTTTACGTTCCATTAGTGAAGTACGGATCCTCCAATTTCTCCACATCCTGGCCATCATTTACTTTTGTTCACCAATTGGTTTTTAACCCTAGACCTGTCCCTTGAATATAGGAACTGCTGAATCCACGTTTGCTAGATTGATCATGCACTTTCCCCAAACAGCAAGTTTTTGCTTTTCTGAAACTCATCTCTAGAATCCACCCCCCGCCCCCCCAAACACCAGGCCAAACCCAGCCTTTGTCCTTGGAGCAAGGGAAGGCTTTGTGGAGGAGGAGGCGTTTGTTTGGGTTGGGAGACAGTTGTGACAGCAGAGCGTGGCTCCGGGGGCAACCATCAACCCCTTGAGACTTTGGTTCAATCACCTGTAAAGCAGAGGCTGAGAACAGTACCTGCCTCATGACATAAGGCAAGGAAACCACACGGCACAGCGCCGGGCACGCAGCGGGGCCTCTTGTCCTTCCCCGTGAGAAAGATGAAAGGTTGGCTCTCCAGTGAGCTGGGGAAGGACATGGCCCTTGAGGAAGTAGCATGTGCCAGGACGGGGGGAGTGAGAACACGTGGCCAGAGTGAGGGGAGAGGGTGGAGCATGGAAATAAAGTCAGGAACCCATGGGGCCAGACCCCCTCAAGGGGCTCCTTGTGAGGGAAGGAAGTTCCATCATTCCTTGAAGTCACAGACCCTAGGCTCGGAGGGACGGGGCCACGGTGTGCGGTGTGCGTGTTAAAGGGCTCCCTTTTCAGCACGGTGAGGCTGGACTGAGAGCCTGGGCCAGGGGCAGCCAACCCAGGGGGCTGTTTAAATGAATCTGGGTGAAAAATGAGGAGTCAGACTAGAGCCGTGAGGACGGGCATCACAGGAGGGGCCCACAGGGAAAGAGATTTAGGAGATGGCATCAATGGGATGTGACCAGCCCTGTGGCTTCTGATAGCAGACTGCCCTAGAGATCTCATCTTTTTAAATTCTCACAGCTCTGCAAGGAGCTACCCGCTTCTCCAGTTCTAGGTTCTCAAACTGAGGCTCAAAGGAAGTTAAGAGATTTGCCCAAAGTCCTAACAGAGGGATAACATTTGCCCCCAGGTCTGCCTGCTTTTCTGGGAGGACTTAGCTCTGCAGTCCAGCCTGGGAGGGAGGGAGCAGGGGAGCGCCTGGGAGGGAGGGAGCAGGGGAGCGCCTGGGAGGGAGGGAGCAGGGGAGCGCTATGGCGGGAGGCCTGGAGCTCAGGTGGGTCAGTCTGGCTGCAGGGCCTCTCTGAGGAGTGAGGCAGTCGGTGAAACAAGAGAATTTGCCCAACAGGAGCTGGGATGTCTCCGATGCCCTCTCTTCCAGGGGATGGGGGGAGGGCACAACAGGCAGCCTTGGAAACAGAAGTGTGTTGAATGGAGACCATGACCCAGCCAGCCCTGTTTGGAGTGAGGCTGGCACATGGGCCCAGGCAGAGAAGAGGCAGATCCCCACCTCTTCCCTCGTTCAGAACCCCATCCTTGGCCAGAAGCCTAGATCCTCTGGATTTGGGGCTATGCTGGGGAAGGGGGGGTTGTCACTGGGCTGGTGGGTGGGGCCGGATCTCCCAAGCAGCCTCAGGCCTTTCCCTGAGCACTTTCCTCAGCAGGGCTAAGAGACTCCAACCCCTTGGCGGAAAAATCCACACTCACAGCATGGGGAACTGTCCCAGGCCCGCCTAGGAGACCAACGCGCTGGTGTGCCTCACAGGAGCAGGTGGGCTGAGGGGCACCGAGGAGCAGAATGGGGGAGGGGGCTCTGGGAGGGGAGTCCCAAGCTGCCAGGCCTCACACAGAGGGGGAACCCCTTGCTTCCACTTTCCCCCAGGCCGCACTCCCCATGGCTCCCTTCCTGAGCCCATCTGCCTTTGTCCACGAGGTCCTGCTCACTCAGCTTAAAGTTAGCGGAGACCCAGATGGGGACAGGGCAGGGAGCCATCTGGTCTTCTCCCAAGACCCTCAAACCCCCGCCCCCCCCCATCGTGGTCCCCAGGGCCCGCCTGCCTCAGCCCAACTACCCCCTTCTCCTCTCTGCCCTAGGGTCTTTATCCCTGTTTACTCTGTCAGTTCGGAGGCCTCAGTCCCCTGCGCACAGAGAGCGATCCCTGGGCTCCCTCCCCCTGCCTCTCTTTCCTCCAGGTTGGAGAAGTCGGGGTGGGGAGGGAGGAAGGCAGTCTGCAGTCTCCCCTTTAGCTGAAAGCGACCATGGCCGTGGTCTCTTTGCGGTCAGCTGCTTCTCGCAGACCAGAGCTGGAAGTCCTGGGGTGGGAGTCTGGGTGAGGAGGGTGGTGGCCAGGGGGTCCCCGTGAGGGAGGGGGGGTGGGTGGGTCAGAGGCTCCACTTCCCTGATCGCCTCGGGCCTGGCTCAGTCAGCCTCTTCCATCCGTGTGGCCAGTGACCTCTCCCTGAGCGCCGCTGGACACCTGGTCTCGTCCCTCTGAGGCCTACAACCGCGGAGGAGGAGGAAGGTGGAAGTAGAGGAAGGAGCCGGGGGCAGAGGCGCCGTGGGCGTGGGCCGGGGGGTCCCAGGAGGGGCCTCACCTCGGCCCCGGGGCGACCACGTGTGGACACCGGGAGTGGGCCAGCTCAGTGCCAGGCGCTTGAGTCGCACTTCTTCCAGCCCCGGCATCATCTCTACGAGGCAAATGTGCTCACCCTCCCCTTACAGCGGAGGACACTGAGCTCAGGGAAGAAATTGGCCCCACGTCTCTCAGCGGGCCTGTGGCAGAGCTTCTGGCTCCAAAGTTCACGTGCTTGCTCTCTTCCCAGCCACTCAGGGTCTGCCTCGCCTCGTCCCCTCGTTCTGGAGGGGAGCCCGTGGGCCCTGAGCTCAGCCCTGTGTCCTCTCACCAAGCCGGGCTCTGCCTTCTGGAGGGACGTGCGCCACCTGATTCCGGGCCCCACAGCTGGTCTGGAAAAGCCTGCCTCACGCGGGGATCACTTGAGTGCCCAGCAGCTTTCCAGGGTGAGAGGGCCCAGCCTTCCTCCTTGGAGGGGGCTGGAATAGGCAGAGGCAGGGGAGAGGCAAGAACTGGGGGTCCCAAACACGGAAGCAACTTCTCTCAGGAGAGACCCAGTGGCTCAGAGACGCTTTGATTCCTGATCCCCACTTCCTGATCTCTTGGGCAAGTAGTTTGGCCTTTATGGGCCTGAGGTTCGTCACTCCTAAGACAGGGTGAATAATGTTGGAGCCTGCCCCCAGCCCCTGGGTGGGGGGCATCTTCAGAAATGCCATTTTCCAGGTAAAGCACCCAGGTTCATTGCCCTAGACGCGGCAGGGGCACCACACCTACTCGTGGAGTTTATCATTCCTGTACTTTCTAGGCCGACCTCTCCCAGGGCCACACCACACACTCTTGGGGTCGCAGGGCCACATCGCTGGTCAAGGCTGTAGGCCATGACGCAGGAGCTTCACTCACCTGCACAGAACACGACTGGGCCTGGCTCATGGCTGCCCTCATGACAGGACTGTGAGCTCACCCTGCTTTGTTCATCAGTGAGGATGTCCTGGGGACTTTCAAGTGAGGGATCAGCCCCAGCTACGAGGAAAGGAGAAACTCAGTCCTAACTGCAGACCATTAAGCCAGAAGGAGATCTGAGAAAAAGGTGGACGGCGAGCAGCTGCTTTATGGGTCCAGTCCCTCCCGGGGTCTCCCTCTGTCCCAGGGAGCGGCAGAGCTGATCCACCCCAGAGGCCGAGCTCGGAGGGCAGCCTGCCCTGTGCACACCCTGCTCCTGGGTCCTGTGCGAGCTAACAACTTGGTGGTGCCTCCTGCTGATAACCGCTCAGTATTTGTTACTCCTTTTCTGAAAGAGGAGGCTGAGCAGAGACAGAAGGGTGGAGGACCAAGTGGGGTGAGGTGGCAGCAGTAATGGTCTTTGAATGCACAGACCACACCCGGAAAAAGCAGCCCTGATGTCAGCCAGATCTTCCCCTCTGGCAACACATCGATACCGGAGGTAGGTCTCAGTGCCTTCCCTCACCTCAAAATACTTCATCGTAGTGTTCTGCTAATCCCAATGGTTGAAAGCTACTTCCTAAGTCGAGGTTCTTCATTCTTTTCACCTTTATCAGGATGGTTTTTAGTGCCCGTATAGACTGGAGCCCTGGTTAATGCCCAGTTGGCCAACTGCTTCTTCCAGGTCTGGCTCTGACAATAGCACTGGTTCCTCAAACTTCCAACCCAAGGAAAATTCTCTGCACGAGCAAATGTGCCTTAGGAGCTGAGAGTACCGGTGGAGCAGAGTTCCAGGGATTCTCCAGGCATAAGTTCTCAGAGGAGAGGACAGTGTTGACTAGAGAATCCATCAGAAAAGTTTGTTTCCTAAGAGGAATGGGGTGGCCAGTGCTGAGAAGTGGGGACAGAAGAGGTAAGTATTCATAGTGCTTTCTCCACAGCCCATGGCCAGAACACCTGGCACCCCAGAGAGCTGGTTCTGCCCTGGATCGGGTCCTGTCCGATGGTGGCAAAGGCCACCGGCTACCTTTGGAGGGAAGTACCCATGTGGCCGGGAGGGCGGTGTTGGGAGAAGTCTCTATTTGGAAGAGGGCGCTAAGTTGGGTGGGTGGTTCCCTGGCCTTATCAGGGCCCTGCAGTCCAGCATGACACCAGGGCAGATGGGCTATCCAGTCTCCACCCTGTTGGACTTGGCTCAGTCCCCGTAAGAGGGAGGGCCTTGTCCTCACACACCCTTGTGCTCAGTGTCACCCTACTCCACCGACCTCACTGGCCTCCATGCCACAGCCAGTTGCAATGGGAAGAGAAGTTGGCTGGCTTTCAAAGTCAGGGGTGAGGAGAGGCATGGCACTACCCAGACTGGCCAAATCCTGGCAATGGCAGAAGGCAGGCGAGGGGCTTCCGAAGGAGAACGAACACCTGTTGGATTCCAGAGGCTTTAGAAACGAGTTAAACAGCTCTGTCGGAATTCATTCAACTGAAAGTATTAATCATATTTCTCCCTGGTGGCAAAATGGTCATGGCTTGGATGCGTCCAGGCAGCAAGTAATGGAGAATGCTTTCCATTTCCCGCTGAGGGAGGGTGATGGCACAGCGCTGACCTCAGGCTGACACGTGCTTGACGTGCTCTCCTGACACTGTGTGACCTCGGAAAAGTCGTAAGTCTTCTTACAGCTTCACTTTCCTCACCTGTAAAACCGAGAGTGTTTTTATGAAATTAAGCACCATAATGTGTGTTAAGTACGGAGCATCGGATGGTAGGTGCTCAGTAGGTGTTCCTTCCTCCTAAAACCCCTCTTTCCTTCATTTCTCATTGTCTTTACCTTCTCGTTTGAGTGATTTGATATTATTGACTAATTCTGATGCCCTGTGGTGGCTTTTAATTTGACTACAAATTCTTTGACATTCCCCTCTTCAAAAGGTGGGAGCTAATATCCCTCCCCTCGAAGACTGGCTGGACCTCGTGACTTGCTTTTTGCATGAAGAGGATACAGCAGAAGGGAAGGTGTGTGACGTCTGAGGTCATAAAAGGCATTGTGGTTTTCACCCTGTTCTCTCCTGGACCTCTACTCTTTGGGCCACCCTGTCATGAGGATGCTCGAGTAGCCCATGTAAGGAAAGCCCAGGTGGGGAAGATGGAAGGTGTCCCACCAATAGCAAGCACCAACTTACCAACCATCCTCCAGCCCCAGTCAAGCCCTCAGATGACTGCAGCTCCGGCTGATACCTCGTTACAACCTCTTGAAAGACCCCCCCAAGCCAGAATGCTCCTGAATCCAAAGTAACTATGAGATATAATAAGTGCATATTGTGGTTTTAAGCCTCTGCATTTCAGAGTGACTTGTTACACAGCAATAGATTAATATGTATCTACTGAATCCCAAAAAAAGCTCTGAAACTGCATAAAGGCAAAGCTATAACAACATGGAAAGCTATCAGAACAAGATTTGAAAGATGGGAGTGAAGTAATAAATGGGGTGGGTCTAGGAAAGAGACTGTTTCCTTCAATTAGAAAATCTGGTTAAAGACAAAGTAGAGCCTTTAAGGCTTCTTTCAAGCCAACGTAAAAATGGGAACTTAATGGGTCATATTTTTTTAAAAGATTTTATTTATTTATTTGAGAGAGAGAATGAGATAGAGAGAGAGAGCATGAGACGGGGGAGGGTCAGAGGGAGAAGCAGACTCCCTGCCGAGCAGGGAGCCCGATGTGGGACTCAATCCAGGGACTCCAGGATCATGACCTGAGCCGAAGGCAGTTGCTTAACCAACTGAGCCACCCAGGCGCCCCTTAATGGGTCATATTAAAACTATTTTTTTCTTTTGGCTTTGAATAATGATAACCGTGTGGGATTTTAGATAAATAGCACCACTGTACGGTGAATGGCACCTTGGTACCTTGCAGATACTCTGCCTACTGTAGATCATGCTGAGGTGTGAAATAGTAAACATGTAGTTCACTTATAATGATGCACTTTGACAGTTTTCAGAAACTCTTGGCATTACAAAAGTTAGGAAAAAATGTACACTGTATTTTGCAAACTTTTTATGTAGGTACTAAGATAAAAAATAAGGTATAATAAGGTTTATAGGAAAAGTCTCCATTCTACTCCTGTTCCCATGGGCTAGTTTCCTTTCCCATGGTTAACCCTCTGTGACTGATTTCTGGTTTAATTTCCCAGAAATATTTTTTTTAAAGATTTTACTTATTTATTTGACAGACAGAGACACAGCGAGAGAGGGAACACAAGCAGGGGGAGTGGCAGAGGGAGAAGGTTTCCTGCCGAGCAGGGAGCCCGATGCAGGGGCTCGATCCCAGGACCCCGGGATCATGACCTGAGCCGAAGGCAGACACTTAACGACTGAACCACCCAGGCGCCCCTCCCAGAAATATTTTATATACACACAAATAATATATATTGTTTGCTCCCTTTATTACACAAACGGTAGCATACTATAGGTGTGGTCCTGTCCCGTGCCTTTTATTCAATATTGATATAGGACTTAAAGATAACATTTCCCTTAATTATCCCAATTTTTGATTTTCTGAGCTTTTGATATTTTATTATTCATACTTGGGAAATGTAAAGAAGTCGAAAAAATAAAAAGCACTTGTAATCCCACCTTCAAGAAGTCACTGCTGTTCAATACATACTGTTTGGGTGTAGTCTTTCCTGTCTTTCCCCTATGAATATGAGATGTGTAATACGTGTAATTTTTTTAAACTGTGGAATGAATTTCATATTCTGGGGTTTTCCTCCCATTTACTTTTATATACTCCCATTCCCTCTCCCTTATCACTACCACTATACACTAAGTATATTCAGGTTTTTCTTAAGGGGCATATTTGTTTTCTCAATAATGCTCTGCCCAGTGCAGGACTGAGGTGAACTTGCCTTTTCTGGGTCTTCTCCAGGCTGCTGTGAGAACAGCTCCGACCAGCCTCTGTCACCAGAGCATCTGCAAGATGAGCAACCAAGATTGTGAGGCATCACTGAAGCACGTGCATAAAGGACCTTCTTGGATTGCCAACATGAGACAGTTGGAGCCACAGAGCCTGCAGATGGCCAACTCCCTGTGTGATGGCACTCAGCTCTCAAGGAGCAAAGAGAGCTAGGAAAGGTCAGCCTTGCTGACCAGAGCCCCAAAGTCAGCTGTTGCCCTGAACACAACTTAGAATTACAGTGATCGGCCGAGTCCTGTGGGATTCTCCAGGAAGCTGCCCTAGGTCTAGGCATCTCCACTGATCTCGAAGGAAGTTGCTGCTCTGGAGCATCCTTGCCTGGGAGGAACTGACATAACAGTTTCCTCTCCATCACCTTCCAGGGCACAAACCACATCTTCCAGCGAGATTTCTTACTGGAAAAGGGCAAGTTACATAGGGTTATCTACTCATTCTTTCTCATCCTGTACTTCTTTTTCAAAGACTAGACATCTGGTCACAGTTGTACAAAGAATTCTGGAAAGAACAGGAATGACAAGTTTTTGTTTTTTTTTTTTAAGATTTTATTTGAGAGAGAGAGAGCATGAGCAGGGGGAGCTGCAGAGGGAAAGGGAGAAGCAGGCTCCCTGCTGGGGTTCGATCCCAGGATACCGGGATCATGATCTGAGCCAAAGGCAGATGCTTAACCAACTGAGCCACCAGGTGCCCCAGGAATGACAACATTCAAGTGGATAACAGTGGAAGGGGCAAACCAGATGTAGTTTACTCCTTTATCTTTTCCCTAATATGCATTTTCTTCCAGCAGATAAAGGAGACCAAGCAAGTGATAACACTATAATGATACCAACATTAATTCAGGGCTTACTGATACTGGGCAAAGTTTCATGTACATTATAATCTTCCTTAATTTTTATAACCACCCAAAGAGGTTAGTGCAATTATACCCATTTTATAAAAAAGTGAAGAGCTAGGAATCAAAGTCAGGTCTCTAGGACCCCAGGGCATAAACTCTTAATTTTAAACTATAATGCTTTATTGTTGGACAAAGAAAAAAAATGCTACAATGTCAGAAGTGGAAATTTTAGGGTATTATTGGTATAATTATTTAATAAGATATGTAACATGTCATATGACAAATGAGAAAGAAACGTGAACCCAGTACAATGTACTAATTGATGTCTGCTGTCTCTAGAGATTCATGTAAATTAAGAAGACAGCAGTTATCTTTTGGAAATAAAGACAGTAGAAGTATAAGCTCTTAAGTCTGATTATGCAGGTCTGGAACCCCAGTTTTGCCACTTACTAATTATGTGACCTCGGGCAACTGCTTTAAACTTTAGTTTCTTAACTGTAAAATGGGATACTACCATCTACCTCAGAGGTTTGTTGTATTAACTTAATGAATCCATTTAAGGCACTTGGGTGTTCAGTCAATTCTACTATTACATTTAACCCATAGAGTTATAATGTGCCAATGACATCAATGACAGCGGCCTTCAGTTAAATAAATAATTGCTTAAGATCCAATGGGCAATACATGAATTGACAAGCCACACTGGTGATCAGGATGTAGTGGCTATATCACTGTAGGGTTTGCTAAGGCTAGACAAATACTCTCTGTAGATGCAATTCGTCCTTGGGTTCCTAGCCAGAACCTCACTGTATCCTTGCACAGGAAGCCCCTCCCCACACTGGATTAGTGAATGCCAGCATGGCTACCCAGGCAGTTTGCCCTGGGGTAAAACTCTGCCTCACCTAGAAGCCACTTTACCATGAGACAGACAGTTGGGGAAAGCTTCTCCGACATTGTCTTAAGTTCTAACACTTGATGTTCCTACCAGCTGATAAGCAGGCTGCTTTTGGTGAATCACCTGGCATGACAATAAGAAACAGACTTGGAGTTTGAATCCCAGATCCACCACTTACCAGGTGCGAATGTAGGATAAGTTACTTGGCTTCTCTCTAAACCTTGGTTTCCCCTCAGTGGAGTTAGCCCTACAGTGCAGGATTGGGGATTAAAGGAGATAATGTAATTTAAATATGCAATACAATGCCTACCCAATGCCTAAACTGTAGCAGTTATTTGCCTTACAGATCAGACTAGGAACTTCAACTAGGATTTGTATCCCAAGCCACTTCCTGACTTTCACTATTAAGATATAGGAGAACATCTTTTTGCTATGTACATATTACTCACATCATCAACACGAACAGTATTGTCTACCATGAACAATAAAAATGCAGATTCTAGTTTTGGTCAAGCACGGTGGAGGGCAAAAGGATGACGAAGGTACAGTCTCTGTGCTCCAGAGCTCACAACATTTTAGGGGAGATAGATACATAATCAATAATGTTAATTTAAGACAGGCTGAGAGAGGTATGATCCTAAAGTGCCACTGGACTTTGGTAAAGGAAGAAAAATCATTTTGATGAGAGAAACATCGATGGGGCCAGGTGGTAGAGGATGCCTGGAGAGCTAGGAAGCCCTGTGGCCAGGTGTGTAGGTTAGGGAGAGGGGTGTAATGAGGGTCTGCTTGCCAGGGAGTGCTCTATGGACAACTGCTGGCTCAGGGGACTGAGTGATTCAAGCAGATGCTGATGACAGATCTGGGCTTCTGCAAGTGGGGCCCAGGGAAGCCATTCTCTCTCTAGTGGCAGGCTGGAAGAGTGAATGGAGAGGTCATTATTTGGGCAAGTGTGGCGAGATGAATCAGAGGCCTTCTGACTCAGTGGCAAAAGGTAATTACCACAACCAGAGGGTTATGGAGGATGTACCTTGTAGAATCAAAGCTGTTTTGCTCATCTGAACTCAGAGCCTCATTTATGCCAGTTGGAGCAAGAAACACAGACCACTCATTCTCTTCAACCCAGTCAGTACTCGTGAGGAGCATCTTCTAGCGACGCCCAGGAGCGGGGCCAGAGTCATCACTGGAGCTAATTTCCCTGTGGTGAAACTGCTTTCAGACAGGGCAAACGAGCTCACAAGGAACATCTGGCCGTCTTCACAGCTAGTGGGCTGGTAGCACTTGGCCCCTGTTCATTATTTGGTGCTCATCCTCCCAGGTAGGTTCTGGTGTGAACAGCAATAGCCCAGTCCTGCTGCCCTGCAGGACTCTCACATGGCTGCCTCCACTGTGAAAGTCAGGTCAGGCCCCTTCCTGGCCCCGCAGCACTCCTCTCCCCGCCATGGCTGGGGCTCCCGCACCCCCTCACCTAGCTGTGGCCCCCAGGACTAGCCCTGATGAGGCACGAGGAACTCAGGTGGCTCTGGCGACTCACTCAACATTAAGCCACGCCTGTCTGTAGGCCAGTCATCACCTTGTGTCTTGGCTCCAGCACTGCCTTGTTTCTGGAATTCTGAGTGGCATCATGTACCTCAAGTCTGGTAACAGGATCCCCATCTGTCATCCTCCTTACATCTGGGTTCCTGTCCTGAGGAACTATCTCCTGCCCCTTAAGCCTGAGGTCCTGCCTTGATCTTGCCATTGCCCCACAGGAAGCTGAGGAAGCGCTGCCCTTGAAGCCTCAGCTGGGGCTCCTACACAGGCTAGGAGACTTGCAGTCCCGCTTGCCTGCTCCGGACACCTGACTGGGACGTACACTTCCCTGACGGAGACCACTTTACCAGACTGTGCTTCTGGCTGATTGCCAGGTCCTCCAGATTCCATGTCTCACCTGCTGGGCTGGACTTCCTACTAGCTGCTTCAGCCCAAGCTGCTCTCCCCACGCCTGGCTTTGCTCAGTGAGTGGGTAGAATTCCAGAGCTTGCCCCACCCAGTCTGCCCTGTTCCTCTGCAGTTAATTGAGCCATGCTCAGCTTGACTTTAGCAAGGATATGTGCATGTACTCTTGCTCAATATTAACCTAAAGGTCAAAATGGAGACATGAGACCATACTTATACAAAATCATTTCACATACATGGTTTGAAGACAGAAAACTACTTAAAAGATATTTTAAAAATGAAAAGTCTCAGTTACCACACAACATATTTTAAAAGGCTTAACATACCCAAACATCAGGTGCAGTGGGAGCCTAACCCCACCCCCGTGGACCAGTAGCTAATACTTGGAAAACATTTTTGGTTGTCTGAATAGCCTCAAATTACCTTTAAGTTGAAATAATTGAAGCCGACATTTCCAAAATAGAAATCAGGTAGGAAGTAATCTATAACCTTAACTTGTGAGTCCAGTAAACAACCATGAAGAGTATGCCTGTGCCTGCCGACCAGTTGGCCATATCTCCCTACTTCCCCTAAAACTGAGTGGGTCACCTATTCTGAAGTCAAAGTCTACCAAGCCAGCCACCACTGAAATCCAGGCCCTAGAGCATTACTCAACAGGAAAGGGTGAGTTCTAGAACGCAACAACGACTTCCTCCAGAGCTCCTGCTCAGTGAGAATCTTCAGAAGCTATTGCTTTTGGAAAAACCAATTAGAAAATACTCTAACATTAAGGACAGACACTAGACTGGCATATCATTGAAGAGGGTCTAGCAGCACTGCAGCTCTAAGTCCAGGCTGGGACAGTCACTACCAACATTTGTTTTTATTTATTTTATTTATTTATTTTTAAAGATTTTATTTATTTATTTGACATAGAGAGAGACAGTGAGCACAAGCAGGGGGAGACGCAGGCAGAGGCAGAGGGAGAAGCAGGCTCCCCACAGAGAAAGGGGAGCCCGATGTGGGACTCGATCCCAGGACTCCGGGATCATGACCTGAGCCGAAGGCGGTTGCTTAACCAACTGAGCCACCCAGGCGCCCCCAACACTTGTTTCTAAACCCAGAAAAGAGGACCAGTGGGAAATCCACAAAACTGTCTACCTCTTAACTCCTGCATTTTATAATCATACCACTTTCCTCATTTGCAACCCATCTGTTAGAATATTACTGCTGTGGGACATCCAAGTTTTTCTTCAAAAATCTCAAGTCTAAATATCAGCTTGAGAGGACACTGTTTGGTCTAAGAAGTCCAATTAAGTAATACTCCAGATTGGTCTTTCCATAGGGCTCATACATTTAGTGGCTTTTTGAGGGGCAGCCTACTACAAGTAGACAGACAATGAGGACAAAGTCTTGTCTACAAGACACAAGATTATAAACAAGATTTTGTTCTATATATTTTGTCATTTTAAAAGCACAGCTAAAAAGTTTTGGAATAATTTCTTAGAAACTTCGTATTTATCAGTGCACATCCAAATTAGATTAGTAATACTACTCTGGTTCCTCTTTTGCTTTTTACAAAATTGGATTAAAATCAATGTTATTGATTTTAAGGTATGGAATTTAGCAAGGAACTAGTATTTTGTCTAGCGATGGGAATTACCTGGGACTGAAAATAAAGGATTTTTTTTTTTTTTACTTTTGTAAGCAAGGTCAAAGCTGGCCCCAGAGAATGACAAAACCTAAAGCACTTTGTGTAGAAATAAAACAAAAGGTAGCTTAATCAGTAACATTCACCATTGCTTTGGTATCAAGACTTACCCAACCAGAAATTATACAGGCCTTAGAAATAATTATGGACTGCATATATACCTATCTTTCTGCTAGATAAAACATGTAACTTTTTTGCTATGGAAGGAATATCAAAAGGTACCAGTTTATCATTTAAGGTATAAATGACACTTAAAATATTACAGGTTGCATCAATAAAATCAGCACCTTGATTAATTTGAGAGAATACACAAAACTCCCTGCAGATTTGACACTTTAGGAAAAACAATTATTGTTTACATAATATACAGGCTCAGTCCTGCAATAGGTTTCTCTTAACGATTTCTGTAACAACATATTAATTTGCCAAGAACTTTAGAAAACTGTATATTTATTCCTAGGTTACGACCTGATGAGCTTCCAGAGGAGACTATGGCACAGTAGAAAAGCAGGAGATGCAGACGTGAAGCCCTTTGCTTAACTCCTGGCTTCGCTGCCTATGAGCTGCATGATGTTAGGCAAGCACAGTTTCTCTGAAGGACTGATCCTTCTTAAGTCAGAACAAGAAAACGAGGCTGAAGGAATAAATTAAGTAATTTGGTATCTTTAAATTTTCCTCAACCTTAAAGTACATCTAGCAATGCATAATCAGAATAAAGTCCTAAATGGAAGCTCAAATTTTGAATGAAAGTTCTCATGATTAATTAAAACTAAATTTACCCAGGATTGCCCTCTAATGGTCATCTTTTAGAAATGAAATCCCCTTGAAAACTACTGAATTTGCAAGTTACGTTTTTTTTTTTTAATTTTTTAAAGATTTTATTTATTTATTTGAGAGAGAGAATGAGATAGAGAGAGAGCATGAGACGGGGGAGGGTCCGAGGGAGAAGCAGACTCCCTGCCGAGTGGGACTCGATCCCGGGACTCCAGGATCATGACCTGAGCCGAAGGCAGTCGCTTAACCAACTGAGCCACTCAGGCGCCCCGCAAGTTACTTTTTCTATCAAAAGTTCCCCAAAAGGCTTATCCTTGTTCTGATCTCCAGCAAGTATGCTCGATGTTTCTCCAAGAAAGATCATCTTCAAGTGTATTTATTTAAATAAAGTTGTAAGTAAATAAAAATACACTTCTGATCTTTGAAACTATTTGTATAGCCAGGGGCACCTGGCTGGCTCAGTGGGTAGAGCATGAGACTCTTGATCTCAGGGTTGGGAGTTCAAGCCCCACACTGGGCCTACAGCTTACTTTAAAATTTAAAAAATAAAAGGTCAAGGTTTAAGAAAAAAGTAAAACTACTTCTCTAAACAGTCTTTTCAGATTTTTAAAATAACAGTTTCCTTGGAATGTTTCTCCTGTCCCCAACACTGAAAACCAAAAAGGAAACACAAGGAAAAGATAAAGGGCTTTTACCCAAGTCTTTTTTGCATTTTAAGCAAAGGTATAGAGATACCTTGTCTTCCAGGTGTCATGGTGAAGATTCAAGGGGTGCTCCTTATATTAAAGGATAGTATCACCACAGATCACTCCTACTTTGCAGGTATTCATCAACTTCTTCATTCTTGGGGTGACTTGTTGAGAAAAAGAAAAGTCTTCCAAATCAAAAGTTAATGTTTTATCCTAAATCTATATCCCATCTTATATCAAAACATGAATTCAGCATGGTTGGACTTATAATTTAAACTAAGGAAACTGCCTTAAAAAAACCTCAAACATACACTGGAGCCACACTGGGTCTGGCCCAAAGGTAATTTTAAATATCTGAATTTTGATGGGTGAAATGCTAGTACTCCCTTTTCATTTTCTGTAAGCCTTAGTCTCATTATCCACAAAATGGGGATAATATCTATTTTGTTGGAATGTTGGGAAAGCCAAATGAGGTAATACATGAAAAGCACTTAGCATAATTTTTGATAACGAAGGCATTAAGAAACAAGAGATTATCAATTAATCTCTCCAGTCAAAACATGCCAATTTTTGAAGAAAGCATTATATTGCCATTCAGAGGCACAAGGAGTCATTTTCTACCATGGTTTCTTCCTGAGACCTCACTTCAAATACTGTTTCAATGTGTGTTCCACCATAGGCATTAGAGTCCTTGCCGGTGGTGTATGAGTGAAATGGGACTTCTTAAGACAACAAAGTTGAGAAAAATCTAGCGAAGAGAATGATAAGCAACAAAGGAAATGTCTTCTGAGTTCTGGGTATTTCACAACAAACATGGTGCCTACCGACTGTCGGGGAAGTTAAGGGCAAGAACTTAATCCACATAGTGAATTGTTAGGTCTATTACACCCTCTAGTGGCCAAAAGGAAGATTGTTCTTTTAAAAATCAGTTTGGTCAAGATGGCAATTTGGATGTGTATATGTACACCCTTGAGTCAAAAAAATAACCAGCTTGCCTTTATGTGTTTTTTGCCTATGTAAAACAAAACAAAACAAAACAAAAGAAAAGAAAACAAAAAACCCTAAAAGCTAATGTTGAGAGGCCAATGCTGTCACAACTGGATTCATTCGGTTCTCTCTATTCACTGCTGAATGAAAACACTAAACAATAGAGGAAGAGGCGCAGGCAGCACACCTTCATGCCATGATGACTCTCAAATGTAACTAAAGTTAGTGGTCTTTGTTGCTTTACGGAAGGGAATTTTGAAATGAGTATCTTTCTAAAGCAGCAATTTTTCACCACAGGGTTATTTACAAGACAAGGTAATAATTAAATATGCCCAAGACTATGAATCTATTCTTCTCTGCCCAAAACCCTTCATTTTTATAATGGGTAATTATAGTAAAAACTTCAATTAACCAGAACCCTCAATTAACATGATTTCCCCTCTTGCATTCTATTTTTAGGACAAAGTAGAAAAAAGAATCACAAGAAGTCATTCCTATGAAGGATTGGGTTTGAAAATCTTCTAGGATGAATTATGCTAAGGAGAAAAAACCCAGAATAAAATTACATTCACACCATGATAAGCAATATATATGAGATCTACCTATAAATCATCAAGAGTTGGAAGGGAATAGATTTTCAATGTTAATGTGCTGGAATTGTAACCTATTTTCTATTCTTTTTATGGTCACATTGTTACATAAATAAAAGTCATAGATAAGGGTAACGTATATAATAAACTCAGCACATATTCTGCAACATTTTCTATTCTGCATCCATAGATCTGGACAGTAGAACTGAGACTGAGAATCAAAGTCCTAAGTCCTTCCAAGATCTTGAGATCCCAGAGATATAGTTAAGGTCACCAGACACTGTCAAGATAAAAAATAGGTCACTTGGGGAAACTTTCTTCTAATATGAGCTGAAACAAGAAGGGTTTTTATATAGTGAATTTTCAACTAATTTGAAAATAAATTTACCAAGACATCACTTATTCAGAAGCAACAGCCCTACTCAAAATCTCACTGTGGTTAAAAAAAAAAAAAAAAAAAAATCAAAATTCCACAAAGTAATTCAGGCTAAGCAACCACCCCTGAATTGAAAGTTCGTGATACCAAATCCATCTATTTAAAATACTGTTTATTTGTGATTTAACATTAATTAGCATTACATCTAAGAGCAATATCAGATAACATTTTACATTTTCCACAGGACACAGAGGTTCATTGGCTCATTCTTTATGCCAAAGCAAGTAAATAGAGGCATTAGCAAAAGGTGCAAATAGTTCACTGTTGCATTTAAAAAATATTTATGCACATTGCATTCATTTAAGATATATATATATTTAAAAAGTTATGGAAAAGCATAGTTCACAGGTTACTGTTTCTACATACGTTGTAATACAACATAAATGATGTAGAACATAGAAAAAATCCTCAAATACAGAATTAAGCAACTGAAAGTTTCCACTAAGAGATTAAAACACTGATTCCAGTAGTTAGTGAGATCTAGAATGAAATTTCCAGGCTCTGTTTCAACTTTGCATCATCATACAAATACAGTCAAACAGAACCAGCCCCCGAACACACTGTAATCAATGTGATTTTTTTACATGCCAACTCACCCTCCAGAAACACTTTGGATTATTTTTACCCACTGACCATTTCGGATCATTGATTTTACACTGATTTGTGACATCACTTGGGTAAAGGGGGGAAAAACTATATTAAGTCTAGGTTTAAATTTGTATTTACATTAGAAAGAAAGTTAATTGAAACAAGATAAGAAAATTTTGTAAAAAATCAAGAAGTGGTAGGTTTTCTCACTGGGGATCAGACCCACTGATTTCTCCTAGTACTGCCTTCTAAAGATACAGAAATTAAAAG
Organism: Callorhinus ursinus; assembly: GCF_003265705.2. Classification (NCBI taxonomy): domain Eukaryota; kingdom Metazoa; phylum Chordata; class Mammalia; order Carnivora; family Otariidae; genus Callorhinus; species Callorhinus ursinus. The sequence continues at coordinate 10,874,533 of NW_027397082.1, forward strand.
GAATTGACCCTTTTAAAACTCAAATATCAATGAAGAAATATGAGGATTTTGGCAAAGCAGAATTTTAGCAATTTGGGACATGTTTCAAAAAAACTATGCTTCAAATCCTATCGTGACGATGAGTCTTTATCAAACTAGAATTCTTTGCATGACACCACTTTTGTTCCCTTCATTTTTCACTTTCTCTTTTCCTTTTCATTTGGTTACTGTATGAGAGCTTCTTCATTTGTTAGCAATACTAAGAGAAAAATACATGATAAGGTTCAAATATGAATCTAGTTATACCTTGAAATGCTCTAATCCCCTTTTGATACCAAGTCCCTGGATTCTTGAATTATATTTAAGTATACTTAGTACCAAGCAGCCTCAAATATGCTCTACGGTTATATGATTGGCTAATATGCTTATGATGCTTAAATTGAATGGTATATAAACATCTCAACATACAAAAATCGTTTTTGCCAGAGTTAAACTAAATAACCCATGTTACGTGTACAAAATCCCCTTTGTTGAAAAATAAGGGGCTTTCTAAACTAATAAAAAAGGAAGTTTTCAAAAATTATAGTTTACTAAAATGATTTTTTTTGGCAAAGAAAGTTACTTCAGGTGAGGAAATTTTATACTATGAATAAAATTCCAAATGAATCTTTTCCTAAACTTTTTTTTAAAAAAAATTATGTGCCAGTGTATACTAATGCTATAGATTCTTAGAAGCTTTTAAAGCGTTCTGTTAATGCCCACTGAAACAATGGGAACCCAAAAGGTACAGTCAATAATCATGGTAAAAAATTATAATCTGATTACCCAGTGAAGCAGCTGCTGAGAAATAAAAATTCTCTCGCTTGTTCCCTGGTAATTTGTTTCCAACAGATATTATGCAGAAGGCCTGAAGTAATTCAGACAGATACCTGTTTGTGGTGAATTATAGTAATACTTCATGAGGGCAGAGCTAACTAAAACTAGCAAGTATTTAAAAATTCAAAAACCTTTTTTGGACATATAAAATGAGAGATGAATTTGAGATTTTTTTTCATAATGTTTTTCTTTTAGTAAAATCTCTTTCCAGTTCTTAAAGTCCAGTTTGCTACATACCCCCAATCTTATCTACCACTGCATATTAATGATCAACCTAAATGTGGTATTTAAATGTGCAATGTCACATTGTAATAATTATAAAAAAGACTTCAGTTAGGCTTCAACTTTCTCCTTTTTTTTGTTCTTTTTCAGAAAAGAGGGAGTACGGAATTTCTTCTTTTTCTTGGATGGTGATTTTGAAGGTGAGCCTTCAGGTGACAGGACTTCTTCAATTTTTTCTGGAGACTTAATGGTAATCTCGATGTTCTCTATGGTCGTGCTTGTAGTTAACCTACTTACTCGCTTAGCAAGCTCATCTTCAACATCATGCATATCATCCTTGCCATTCACTACCATGACAGGCACTTCCATGGAGATGAAGCTCTTGGAAAATAGCTCATGGTTTTCTACAAAAGGGGAGGGTTTTTTTTTTTTTTTGGTTATTTTATATAGTTAACATCTTTGCTTTATTTTACAAAACTGAAACGTTTCAGCAATGTACTAAGGCATTCACTTTAATTTCAATAAAGATAAACCATTATCTTAATAGACTATGGATCTAGTAGCATGAAGCTGATTTTCTCACATGGTATAAAGGGGAAGGGGACAAAGTTTTTAGACCAAAGGATGAAGGATAGATAAGTCTGGTTTGATGATTTGACAGTTTCATTGTAAATCAAGTCAGTATAAATGAGGAAGACAACATGTATTTTTCTTTAATTTTGGGGTCATTTGGCAATTAAAACTGAAAAAAATTTCATGCTTCTGATTGGAAGATGTGGGACAAACCACTTTTAATTTCACAAATTCTTAAGAACTACTGGTTGCCAAAATCCCGATTAAGGTAAATCAATATAAACTATGAACAAAAGTAGCACACCATTTAATAAAAAAAGAGATATAAAATTATTGGGAGCTTTAAGTAAAATCCATGGCAAACATTGCAATCAGGCATTCAATTTCTTTACATGAAAACAAACGACAGAGGACAAACTCTTAAGACTAACTCAGTGAATGCTATGGGAAGTTACAGTGAATACCTTCTAATTTTTCAGGGATATTTTGCGGTGACTGAGTTTGAGACTGAATTTGTGAAACAGATGAAGCGTCATCTGAGAGTAATTCCTGCTCAGCATCTGTTGGATGAGAGTTTGGTTAAGAGCCATGCAAAACAAAGAAGCATAAGATCTCAGGGAGGTTAGTGCATACTTCGAACACCTGCAGACATATGATAAACTCTTCAGCAATGAGCTGAGCATGCTAACAGCTATCCCATATATCAATAATTACGCATTAAGAGGAGGTTAATGTGTTAACATTTCTGGCTGCTAATAATAAGTTTACATACATGCTTACTATAAGGAAGCATGGCTACTCACAGCCCAGGCAAATAATATGTATGCATTTAGCTTTTGCTAGAGTGTTAGAAAACCAAAATATATTGAGCAGCCAGGTGAAAAGAAAGATGAAGTCTCACCAATAATGCTACATTCATGAGGCAGAATGCCTCACTGAATTTTTGAACAATATCCAATTAGTGATTCCTGTCAGAGCAATATTAGTGAGCTAATTCAGAAGGCCATAATGAATGTGGAAGAAACTATTTATAAAAAAAATATATAAAAGGTGACGGTTCTAGAGTGCAGTATTTATTACCTGGCATCTTTAGGCTTTCAAAAAATGAGAGATTAAAGAGGGACCATTTTACAAAATAGAAAAACAAAGTTTCCAACCTTAGGTTAGAATAAACAAATTCAATAATACCACTTGGAACATTTAGCATCATCACATTAATGAGTCAGGATGACTCCCTCTTGTGACAAAGGCACCAACTAACATACTGATAAAAATCATTCCCTGGATGATCCAGTTGTCAATTCTTTCTACACGATACCTAACATGGACAAAAATTCTTTATCTATTGGTTCTGTTCTGCTTTGGGTAAAAATTTCAACTGTATGTTGTAGATGCTCTAAAGCAGAGGCTTTTACCCTTTTTTGGGGTCACAGACTTCTTGTCCCTTACCCTGAGTGCCCTCTTTCCCCAAATGTATTTCATATAAAATTGAGCATATATTTTTCAGATGGCTCATGGACTGTCTGGAGCTTATCCAAAGACCCAAGATTGAGAACCCCTGCTATAAAGAATTTCTTATTTTTGAGAAAAAGGGAGCTAGCATTTAATTAGCTGGGGTTTCATGAACAACTTTTAAATATAATCCTTACTTAGGGTTCTGAAGTCAGAAAAACTCAACCTCATGAGAGTGACCATGTGCTTAAAGAAAGTCACCTCAAAACTTTGGCAGTTTGCTTTCGAGATTATAATACTGGCACCTTGCAACACCCAAAAACAAGAGAGATTTTACAAAGTCTTAAAGACATACAATATATGCTGTAATGTTTAAATCTATTACTGTATCTGTATTTACTTTAGCTGATAATTCTTTACTTATCTGTGGATTTCACATTACTATGAAAGACTTTCTGCTAGCCATCAGATTGCTTTCGGAAGAAAACTGTTTTCTCTACATGTTAACATACATGGACTATGGTGGCTCTCTGCATTTTAGCTCCACCCACACTCAGTAAGGTCTGGAGAGATAACAGAACAATCAACTACAGAAGGAACATTTAAAAAAAACAAAACAAAACACTGACTGCCTTCCATCCAACTCAAGGTGTTCTGCTGTTAGTAGTATGGTTATCAGGCTTAATCTGAAAATGAACTAACCTTCCAGGCCCTGCTGTTTACGTTCGATTGTCTTCTTATACTCTTCAAGCTCTCTTTCTGTGAGATGACTGAAGGGGTTGGGAGGAGCTGGTGGGGCCTGATCGTCATCTTCAAATTGCATGGTCTTGCAGAGAAAAACATTGAAAGATCAGAGGTTATTCTTCAGAACTGGGTTAGGGGTTCTGAGGGCTCCCAGAATGATGGTGGGAGGATGGTAGGAGACTGAAGATTTCTCCAGATAAATGGCCTCAGATAAAAGAACAACAGATCTTAACATTTGGGGATTCTTCAGAGAAACAACCAATGACCTTACAGTGAAGCTCACCAGTTCCCAAGCTCTGCACACACCCAGAGCATCTGACTGGCTTTTCAGTGCCCCATTCTTAAATATAAACAGACTGCCATGTATTACTAGACACCCGAGGAACGCTTCCAACATGGAAGGGAGAAACCAGGGAACAAAAAAAAAAAAAGAGGGAACTCAGAAGAAACAAGGAAAATAAAGGTAGCTGAAAAAATTTAAAATTGATTCCCTTAGAGCAGTAAGAGAAAATGTTGTATCCATGAAAGACTAGGATGTTATTTATTTTTAAAGATTTTAATTATTTATTTGAGAGAACGAGCGCACAAGCAGGGGGAGTGGCAGGGAGAGGGAGAAGCAGGCTGCCCGCCGAGCAGGGAGCCCGATGTGGGGCTCGATCCCACGACCCCGGGGTCATGACCTGAGCCGAAGGTCCTGGTTCTCCACTTTGTCTAATAAAGGGTGAGTCATTTGGTTCCATTTTTAACTTTCTGCCTGTTTGAGTCCTCCCACCCTGCTGACCCAGAAGAGGGAGGGGAAGGGCGGGGAAGTGCAGAGAACCTCCTTCTGATCCTAGAGGGCTCCTAGAAGAAGGCAAGCCCAGGCTGGGAAGGCCCAGAGGATGGGTGCTAGACAATATGGGGAAGAAGGAGGAGGTCTCACAGGGCCGGCAATGCTCCAGGATGGGTCCTTGAGGGGTGGAGGGGACAGTCCGAGCTGAAGGAGGCTCAGTGGACAGGAGTGGATCAGAGGTGGTTTTTCCAGAGCCCTAGGAGGCAATCTCCCAGCGGATCTCTGGGCTAAGAGCCTCCACAATAGGAGAAATCCCATGAGGAGGCTGGTGTGGTCTCACCTCCAATCCTTCCCAAATCCACCGCACCCCTGGACTCAGCCAACCGTCCCAGAGACCCTGGCTCTAGGGTTAGACCCTGGGTCGGGATACTGCCCCCATTACCAACGGCAAGCTCTTAGGCAAGTTGCTTAACCTCTCTGGTCTTCCATTTCCCTTGTCTGTAAAGTGGGATGAAAATACCACTTACCTCATAGGATGGTTGTTGGAAATGTACAGGCGACCCTGTATTAGTACTTTTAAAACCTAGTGTAGTACCTTTTTTTTTTTTTTTTTAAAGATTTTATTTATTTATTTGAGAGAGCAAGAATGGGAGAGAGAGGGAAAGCACGTGAGAGGGGGAAGGGTCAGAGGGAGAAGCAGACTCCCCGCCGAGCAGGGAGCCCGATGTGGGACTCGATCCCGGGACTCCAGGATCATGACCCGAGCCGAAGGCAGTCGCTTAACCAACTGAGCCACCCAGGCGCCCCAACCTAGTGTAGTACCTTGAACACAGCAAACACTCAATACTGTTATTTATTAATATTATTATGGTTATCGGGGCGCCTGGGTGGCTCAGTTGGTTAAGTGTCTAACTAGGGCTGTTATGATCTGGGGGTACTGGGAGCCGGTGTGGTGTTCCCTGGTCAGTGGGGAGTCTGCTTGTCCCTCTCCTTCTGCCCCTCTGCCCGCTTTTTCTCAAATCAATCAATCAATCAATCAATCAAGCCTAGGGTGTTATTTAAAAAAGAAACATTCAGGGAATAAGAAGTCTTGGAAATTTTTCCAAAATATATCAAAACAAAATTAAACAGAAGGATAAGAAAATAAAGTCAAGCAAATCTCCCAGAAAATAGGAAAAAAAGACAAAGGGATGGAAAATGGGAAAGAAAAATCAAAGAGGTTCAACTAACAGCAAATCTTGACAGAAAAAGAGATTGAGGAAAAAACTACTGAAGAAATAGATTTAAAAAATTCCCAGAGCTGAAGGCTAGGACTTTGCAGATTGAAAAGGGTTACTGAATGCTAAGAAAAAAGACTAAAAAAAATCTACTACAGAGCACATCATCATAAAACTTCAGAACAGCAGGGATGTAGAAGAGATCTAAAAGAATAGAAAAGGGCCCTACACAAAGTCACGTGAATCACAGTGCTCCTCTCAACAGTAACAGAGTTAGGGGACAACAGAGTGATGCTTTCCGTATTTTTGAGGCAAATTATTCTAAACTAGAATTCTATGTCTATTATATGAACATATGAGGGTAGGACAGGATTTCAAGCTGTTACCTTCTGTGTATCCCTTCTCAGAAAGCTAGGAAGAAGATATGTTCATTGATAAAGGAATAAATCAAGAAACTGGAAGACACGATGTAGGAAATGGGATACTACACAGTCAAGAATCAGAGGAATCCTCAGGATGAGACTGTGCAGCTGGCCTGAAGAGCAACCAGTCCACATCTGGACTGGAAAGACAGAGTAATGCAAGATTACCTGTTACCTTTGACCCTTTGGAAAATAATAAGAAGGGCTTTAATTTTCCTTTGAAAAGTTTGGGAAGAACTAAGCCAATGTACCCAAAATACTAAGCCAATGAAAAAAGGAGGCACTTATTAACTCCAGGGGTCAGAGACTAGTATAAGAAAGGATTTGTAATCATGGGATATTACCTGGCTCAGCAGTAAACACTGAATAATGTGAATAATAACATTGAAAGCTGATCTAACCAGGAAACTGTAATATAATCTTTCCCCCACATTTTCTCATCTCTGAAATCAGGATTCATCTAATGATTGATAGCTTCCTACAATTATAATTGTGAGGGTCTTTTCTCTTTTAGTGATATACAAAACAACGGTACTTCTTAGAGTTGATGACATAGATTCGATGACATCAACTGAGATCTAAAATTAACAGGCCAAGAACTCTTTAGAAACGTGAAGATAAATGCTAGAAGAAAGTCCTTGCCCCTGGAAATTGGAAGTTGAAGGTGATATTTTAAGTCTGGCAGTTATTTGACTTTTCAACTTGTGCTTATATTAACTTTAGTAAAAATAAATATTCATTTATCAAAAACAAAGAAATTAATGTGGTAGATCAAAATCAAAGATCATATTACTTCATGGACTTACAGAAGGAGGTTTATCCACAACAATTCCAGCAAGCAACTGAGACTGTGGTCCTGCTGTTTTCAAGTCATATCGGTTTTGTTCTCGAATCTGAATTGAAATACAGTAAGAAGTTCTTGGGGACAACTATGTAGATGACCTTTACTCTCTTTTCCCACAGGCTTGCTATTTGCCCACCCAGAGCCTTTTTCGTTCCTGTCTCCACCCATCCCAACAACTCACATTCATCTCCTCCACTCTTTCTGATGTGTGACTTCTATTGTCTTATGTGGTTAGAGAATTACATTTTCCACTAACGCCAGGGCTCACTTTCACTAATACAGCAGCAATATGTTTAATACTTCTTCCCCGTGTAGCCCACTTACCAGTGAATAGCACAGAGCTGGAGGTATTCAACACAAGCCAAAATTATACTGAGTTTCAAAATCTTCTTTATTCAAACCCCCAAGGTTGGTATTAATCAGATTTAATCACTAGTGATTTGAACATAAAATGGTATTAAAAATGCCTCCCCTGGCCCCAGAAGACCACATCTCACCTTATTTCTCTTCTCTAGTACCTCATTCGGGTTTGTGTTTAAAGGAACAAACTGATTTGGATCTTCAATTTTGATAGGTGTTCCACTACTAACTTTAGAAGAATCCTCTGCTCTCATCCACTAAAAAATAAAAAATTTTATAGAATGAAGCTTTGTGTTAAGGAACAAGGGTAGGTTCTTGGTAACTGTTTATTGACTCAAGGAGAGGGAGCATACACTGCCAATATGTTAAAGAATTTCACTAAGCAGTATTTAGTGGTCAATTACTGTATATCTCATACTAGTTAGAAAAAGGCTCACGATCAGCACTCACTTAAAAAAATGTGATTACTATTTACATGAATACTCATTTATATGGCTACTTAAATTTTCTCCTTTTGGCATTTTCAAATATGATGTTCAAAACATTCCAAGCACAGATACAGAGCTTGATCTTGTATTAACTCACATTCAGAGATGGCGCCTGCATTGAAGTTTCTTCAACTGATGATGGCTAAGTCACTGAAAAGGACTCAAGGAATCCCTTAAGATTTAGTTTTCCAGACTTCATTTTTTATTTTTGGCTGCCAGAAAAGGTCAACCCCCTGACCAGCATTTTACAAAGAGGGTAATCTGGTAGTGACCCCATAATATAACAGAATGATAGGGATGGAAGAGCCTTATAGAATTCTTCTTCTTCACCCCATATTATATCCCTAAAAGAAGGCTAATATTCATCAACATTAATAATGGTTGGCCATCAGTCTCTGTCAATAAAATTAATTCTGGGAAACTAAGGAGTTTAATTATGTTCTTTTCCTAGGAGATAAGAAACCTTTTTTTTTTTTTTTTGTTTAAGATTTATTTATTCGAGAGAGTGAGAGACAGCACAAGCAGGGTCAGAGGGAGAAGCAGACTCCCCTGCTGAGCAGGGAGCCCGATGTGCGGCTTGATCCCAGGACCCTGGGATCATGACCTGAGCTGAAGGCAGACGCTTAACCGACTGAGCCACCCAGGTGCCCCAGGAGATAAGAAATCTTATAGACTAGGGAGAAACACTTTGATGTCTAGGCACTTCCATATTGAATGGTACTGATTGATAGGATGAACAATTTTGAGTCTTTAGAGGATATTTGGTGATAAGCACTCTAAAACTAAACCAAATCTGAAGCAAAATGTTGAAAAAGACAACCCATTTCTCTCTCTACAAGATCTTGCCTAAGGATAAATATGTGCAGTAATTCATGACACTTTGGCACCATTACGTTTCCATAATTTTTATAGCTTTGATTCACTGGTGTAATATAAATGGCAAAGCAGTAGCTAATAGTGGATTAAGAAGAGGGCTCCAGAATCATTTTTGTATGCCTTCAAATACTGACTTTACTATGCACAAATGATTAGTTAATTCCTCTGTGCCTCAGTTTTCACATCTATAAAATGGGGGAGAAAAATAGTATCCTCACCGTATTAAGAGAATTAAATGAGAATTCACTTATGGCCCATAAAACAAAGTATCTTGTTATCAAGTTTATAACTGATAAATGACAGGTTATTATTATTATATTCTGCTTTCCCAGTATTTTTAACAGAGAACATTCAATTCAGGAGTAACTAGGCAAAATATTTCGTAAAGGTGAATCATATAAATAGTGACATACTGTGATTTTGGTCCTGGGACTGGTTTCACCATTCCGAGACTCCTCAGGCACATTCACTTTCATGTAAGTATTTGGGGAGTTCAGCCATCTTGTTTTTTCCCGCTGCTGCCTCTGTGCCATATATTTGAGAGGAGACAGTAGCACTGTGTCATCCTCGAAGGAAAAAGCAGTCACAGTTGCCGGGATCTCCACATCACTCTTGTGCCTGGGCTTCTCTCGAACGAGAGGATGCCTGTAAGCATAGCCTGTTCTATACCCCTAAGGGACAAAAAAACCACATCTGAAGCAATCAAACGTGTACCAAACACAGCATCTGGACTCCAATTCTTTAAATAAATGATCAAAAAGACTCCTTTGTTGAAAAACAAAGGGGAAAGTATCTTTCAAACCCCACATAACCTCCACATAACACTAGAGTTGAAATTAAGCAAATTTCAAGATTTGGTTAAAACAGATTCCAGCTGACAATGCGATTTCCACTCACACAACTGTTCCTGACAAAGGTAATTTCAAAACTGCTGACCAGAAACATTTTCCTAGCTATTTTCCAGTTTTTTGGAAGCCAAATCTCAGTGCTCATTTAAGTCTTTGTTCCAGGGTCTGAAAGCAATCTATCTTCTGACCCTTAGTGGAAGAGGGTAAAATCTTAAGATGACATTTGCATGTTTTACCGTATGATTCTTAAAAATGTGGTAAAATTACACTGGAATGCCAGAGGCATAAGGAGGGCCCCAGATAGTCCAAAGGAGGATGGAGGCATTTGCTCTTGAATCTGAAGACATGAAAACCAAGCTTATGTACAATTTTTCACCTACCAAATTATCCAGAGTCCTCATCAGCCCTTCAAACTCAATCTCGCCAACCTTCCATTTTTGATGGGAACCCATATTCACTCCTCCTCCTCCAGATGCTACCACGGTGTAAGTGAAAGCTTTGTACTTCTGAGGATCCAGCACAAGCAGATTGTCTACTCCACCTGCCCCTGCTAATGCCTGCACCTGTAATCAATGGCAAAATAGAGAGACACAAGACTGTAAAGATTATAAGTATTTTACCTTTAAAAAGGTATAATTTTAATTTAGCAAATACCTATAACACTTTCTCAGGCTACTAACAACAAAAATAAGGCAATATACTTGTGAAAAAAGGCAGCTGAAGTATCTTTTCCATCTATCTGAAAAAGATACCTTCCAGGATTCTGACCCTCCCTGATGGAAAACACATTTAGAGCCATTCCTTTTAACATATTTCAAGAAACTGAATTCTCTTGCCAAATTTTAAAGTTATCTTGCAGTTTTCCCATGGTTTTTTTTTTTTTTTTTTTTTTTTGCTGACAGTTCTAATTTTAAAGGAATATAGACACTATACTGTGAATTTAAGGATATTTAGGCAGAAGAAGTCAGCTCATCTTAATCAAGCTTTTCATAGCTTCATTTGAGAAGAGGAGGTACTGCTAAAGCAAAAAAAAAAAAAAAGGTTAAGACATTAAAATTGACAGAAAAGTTTTTTCCCCTTTTTGTGGCCCTTCCAATAAATTAAGACTACTACCATTTGCTTCAAGAGAATCTTCTTGAAGATGGAAATTAGGTCTGTTAAAAATACATTCAGCTTCTCTGAGAAAAAAGTGGCTGATAACTATCCAACTTATTATAATAAGTCTGAGGCCGTGCAATTGTTAGAAACTGCACAAATTCATAAGACTTCTGGCCCTGCTCTTACACTTTTTATAGAAATGGCTATAATACATCTGATCTTTGAGGACTGACAGTTGCCTCTGTTTCTCAATTAGCACCACACCACTTCAGGGTAAAAACAGAGATGTGTACAATTACACTATCTTAAAAAGCAGGATTATGGGGAAAACGATGTTTATGAGGCACTCAGATTTGTGTGTGTGAATTTATATATGACATTTTTTTCCCGTCCTATTTTCAATTCAAGAGATAACTGGGCTGACCCTTTTTATTCAAGTAAAACAGAGCTTCTCTTAAAAGACAAACGAAACAAAAAGCCAATAGGACTTTGAAAGTAAGTAAATACAAAACCCATCTCAACAAGCAAATTACAAAGCAATAAAAAAAAAAAAGTGGGGGAGAGAGGATAATTTTTCCTACCTGAATCTCACAGGCTATCTGCACGTTAAATATATAATGAAAAGCCTCCTCAACTGTTTCTCCAAGGGCTACCACACCATGATTTCTGAGTACCAGCACCTAAAATAGAATCCCAAAGCAATCACTTTAAATAACTGGCATAGCTCACACTGTTTTCATCAACAGCAACAGGAACAGCAACAAAAATAGCTCCTTTGATAGAAACTCTACTTACATACCTTACAACTTGGCCCCAGAACTTTCTGCAGTTGAATTCTCTCCTCCTGTTCATCAAGTGACCCTTGGTAGTCATAATAGGCAATATCTCCCAGGAGGAGGGACTCTTGAGAAATTGGAAGGATCCCACACTTCATGGAGGATACCTATTTGATTGGGTCCACGTCAAGAGGACACATTTAGTTACTAATCACACTCTCCTAGGAACCTGATTCTTTAGTCAGCTCAGGAAGCACTGGCCTATTCACTGTGTTCACCATTCCAGCCCATCTCCTACTTCAGCTCGTCACTTCTTCCAGAGGGGGGAAAAAAAGGATTTAGGGGATACAAGTCAATTTAAATGTTGTGCCAAATATTATGAAAGAAACTTTGCTTCAAAGAACTCAGTACCCAATTATTAGCTGATTAGTTAAAAAGGCCAATGCTATCTCTCCAGGTGTTTCCTACAATGTCAAGCATTTGGTCCAAAGGAACTTTTGCTTTCTGGGTATTCAGAGGATTAATATTTTGAATATGATTCTGAATGATGGGGTGTGAAAGCGTGCAGGTAGTAAAGCATCACGTAAGGAAAACCATGAAAATTAAATACACTTCCCAGAGCCATTGCTGGCTTTAGTCTTCAGCGACTTACAGCTGCTGTTGCAAGAGTATGGATGTGGATCACACACTTAACATCAGGACGTGTGGAATAGATTGCAGCATGGGGACTGAAGCCTGTGTGGTCAATTTTCAAATTAGTACTTCCCTGATCAACCACTTCTCCTATTATATTGACTTTTACCTGGAAAAAATCAGAGAGACATATTTAGTTGGTATCAATGTATCAAAGACATGTATCAAAGTCTGCCTGTGGTCCACCAGCTAAACCAGGGGGTGGCAAACTTTTTTGTCAAAGACAAACAGTAAATATTTTAGACTTTGTGGGCCTCTGATGCAACTACTCAACTCTGCCACTTTATGTAGAACCATAAAGAACTGTAAAAAAAAAAAAAGTGTGGCTTTGTGCCCATTAAACTTTATTTACAAAAAACAGGCAGTCTGCAACAAAACTTAGAATTTATAAGAAGTTGTTTCTAAAAAGCCAAATAACTTAAAACTCTTCACTAAAGGTCTGGACGAGGTCTGGCATTTACTAAACTAGCTGGAAAATCTCCATTTGCTAACACTGCAGCACCCAGAACCAATGTAGTTGCTGCCATTCTAGAAGCCAATGATACTGGTTATGAGCATAATCATGGAAAAATAAAATGCTACACAGTCAGCCCTTCTGCTCAGACCAACTGAATTTTGCTGAAATCTATCTATAAAATACACGTAGACTTTGTGTGTAGGTTTTAAAAAAATTGCAGAGTATACAGGGTGGAAAAAAATTCAAGATTCCCTTCAAAGCATGGATAGGTTCACTGATAAGACCAACTTATTTATTAGTCTCTTCAACTACCTTGTTTTTCTTGACCCCTAAAGCTTTTCTTAAAAAAATCAACATAACCTTCCAAACTCTTTCCTGTTCATTAGCAAATGTTTTCCCATCCATACCTTCTCTTGTTCTGTCCTGTACTAAAAACTAAAAGCTGTCAGAAAAGCACAAAGAAGGACAGAAAAAGTAACAGGAATGAAAACTATACCAAATTGGAGGCTGTGGCTTCAGAAAAAGACAGGCCTCTAGGAATTATTATTATGTGGTCTTGCTCCTTACTTATTCTCACCTGAGAGAAAGAAAAAAAAAATAGGGAATTACTGTGAGGTGTTCATATTTTGCAGTGTAAATACGATGGGGAATATATTTGCAGTGAATAACTGTAAGAGATCGGGGGTGGGGGGAGGTTGACAGGAAGCAAGAAAGCAGAAATTAAAGGTGTGCAACAGAAAACTTTCCTTGAAAACTTTTCTTCCCTCAACACTCGAGCACTTGCTAAACATTTCTGACATTAGTTTCTCATTTACTGAACTTAACCTGAAGTGTTATCCTGGGAGTTCTTTTTTTTTTTTTTTTTTTTTTTAA
>NW_027397082.1:10888202-11196994 GCF_003265705.2 Callorhinus ursinus
TTTTATTTATTTATTCATGAGAGACAGAGAGAGAGAGAGAGAGAGAGAGAGAGAGAGAGAGAGAGAGAGAGAGAGGCAGAGGCAGAGGGAGAAGGCTCCCAAGGAGCAGGGAGCCCGATGCGGGACTCGATCCCAGGACTCCAGGATCATGACCTGAGCCGAAGGCAGTCACTTAACCAACTGAGCCACCCAGGCGCCCTATCCTGGGAGTTCTAAGGTTGCTTAGGGTCAGCTACATTCATGAGAAAATATTAACTGAATGTGGTAATGACTATAATTTCAATTTACGTCATGGAAATTAAAGGAAAGGGGGCAAAGGAAAGAGAACAGAGTCTCTTCTGGGGAAGGAGCTGAAGTGGAGATGAAGGGGCCACTAAGGAGTGGCTGGGAGAGAAAAGGTATAAGGAAGACTGCACCTGAGCCACTTCCACCACCATAGTTTCGTACTTTTTTGCTTCCAAATATTGTCTGGCTTTCCAGTGTGACAACATGAAAACAGATAATGGAAAAAATATACTTAAAAAATAAAGCTCAGGGAGGAAACTTCCCTGACCCCCTCTATTTTTCCTGCCCCAACCCAAGTGCTTTTTAGTGACACTCATGCTCAAATATAATTAATATGGAGAGAGAAAATTCTGCCAGAAGAATTTCTTCTTGGATAGGTTCTATAGCTGGTTTGAACAAAAGGGATACCACAGACAGAAAATGGAGAAGAAAGCGAGGTTAACCGTAGCCTCTCCCTTGGAGATAAGGTTTAAATCAGGAGTTGGCTGTAACCCAGAATGCTAGGTTCAGAAAATGAAGTCTGACTGGACTTACGAGTAAAGGTGAGAGGAGTACAGCTGCCTTCTGGCTGGGATTTTTTAGAAAAGGAATCGAAAGCCAAGGAACTCACGGAGATGTATGTATTTGCCAGCTGTGCCCATCCAAACAAGTCCACGAGTCTGTACAGGCTGGCAAGCTTACAGCGGGTAAGCTTTTCTCCCTTCACGTATGAGGCTGTATCTGCCCCAGGAAGGTCACTGATAGGTGTGACCATGCCGAGACCTAAAAGGAAAAGTTGTGGAGAGAGATTCACGTCAAGGAACGCGGTACCTGGAAGCAGCCTGAGTCTGCGAGTGCTCCAGCCTTGTAAATAATGATGTGAAACTTCTCAGCCCACACAACGTTCCTTAGCTTATCTTCCTTCACATGAGTACCCGGAGAGCAAAAATGCGCATCAGCAATCTTCGCTATTTCGTCTAGTACTGGACTTGTGAGGGAGGGACTTGGTAGGAAAATGGTCACATGATCCTAATGGCCAAGGTGTTATCAATACTGACATTATTGCTAATTTTATGATGAAAAGATCTCAACAGAAAGCCACTTTTCTAACAGTCCTTTTGATATTCAAAAAAAAATTATTTAAGATAGAGAAGAATGCATTCAAACTGGTCTGCCTTTAGCCATCACTAAGCAACAAAACCTAGTCTTGGGCTTTCGTGACCCAACCGCTAACTTCAACTGTGACCATGTTCCACTTTCTCACATTTACCACCTCTTCCTTGGAATTCTTCTGCAGGCCTGTGTGACACAGCCTGGACCTCCCATTCCCCTTTCATCTGTTGCTTCCTTCTCCTCCAACCAGCTCTCCTCCCTTCTGCCCTCTGTGGCTCCTTCCCAAAGCTCAGTCCCCCACTATGCTCCCCTCTCATTTTACTTTTCCCCAGGAAAACACTACAGACTCTTGAATTTTCATTGTCACTTCTGTGTGGAAGACACCCTAATCTTTACCTGTGACTAGGGCCTCCTGCCCACCCTCCAGCCTGCTGCTTCTAACGGCCTGCAACGCAACAACATACAGATTAAAAAGGTCTAAAAGCAATTTTATCTCCCTGCTTTTTCTGACCTTCTCACTCCTCCTCAGTCTTCTGATGTGCTGGTACTACAATTCCCACAGTCTCACACAGGAAGTAACCTTCCCTGGGCCACCAAACGTAATTCATCACCATGTTCCGTCATCCTTTGCCTTCCAGGTTTCCTCATCTTCCATCCCTGAGTTCGCCTCACATGTAATGCTTTCAATAGGCCGCCTCATTTTGTCCTTGCCTGTAGCCCCTCTCTTTGTAAATCCATTCTATATAAAGTCATCTTTTGCCTCACTACTCCCCTGCTCAAAGTTTTGCAAAAGCCCAACGTGAAGGCCTACAAGGGCCCAGGAGATTCACGTAAGGGCCGAAACTGGGCCTGCTGCAACTTGTAGGCACTAGAGAGGGCACAAGCCTGGGCTGAAGGGGCAGCTGACGCTCTGCGATCGGCTGCTACCATGTGAGAGTCGGAGGTCGGGGCGAACATTTCAACAGAAGTCTCAAGTCAACACTCGAATGTGAGAGCTTCTCAAATGTTCTGAACTAATTCAAAGAGTTTCAATATGTAAGCCATACATTCAAAACAGTATAATTTTTAACAAAATTTCAGAGGCAGCTGTGAATTGATCTCTCACTCTCCCTGCCAATGTTAACTTCTACTTTCCACAACACAACATAAATTTTCCAGCCAAACTGGCTGATTTCTAGTCCCTGACCTCTGAACCATGGAACACAAATCTCCTACTGCCATGCCTTTGTATAATCCAGCCAGCAACTTTGGCAGCTCAGCTCCTCTTTCCTGCTATGATATCTAGGACACTCACAGGATAGCTCCTCTTATTATTCCGGTCTTCCCCGACCTGTCTTCCTCTTCCAATTTTCGAAATTTTCTCTTCAGACTCTTTTCTTTCCTGCTTATACCCCCTTGAATGATTATTTAATCAACGTACACAGCTACGAGTAATACTTCTTTATGTCCATCTTCCAAGCCACTCCCTTAAGCTCTAGGACTGTATTTCCAACTGTGGCCATGTCTTGGCAGCTCTTGGCAACTTTGGCATGCCTAAAGTTGAACTTCCTCCATTTCCCAAGCCAAAGAGATCCCCAACTCTGGACATTCCTATTTTTGTCTAATTATACCACAAAATTTCCCAGTTAATTCTTCACACAGAAACTATAGAGATCTTTCTACATCACCCTCCTGCTCAAAATGGCTTTTCAAAGTTAGAATAGAATCCAAACTTCCAACTCTGGCTGGGAAACCCTGCATAATTCAGCCTCTGCCTATGTTTCTGATCTCACTTTGTTCTACTTGTCGCCCCAAGCCCATGCTCTCCAGACATAATCTTTAATTTTTATTCCTTGAAGAGACCACCAAATTCTCATCTTGTTTCCACCTGACATTTGTACTTATTCCTTCTACCTGGAATGTTTTCTCTCGATCTTGGTATGGTTTGTTCCTTCTTACAGTTCAGATTTCAGTTTAAATGTCACCTTCTCAGAGAGATTCTCCCTCATCATCCTATCTAAAATAGTTACCTAGTTCCTCCTATCAAATCACCATCTATTAATTATTTGCACAGCACTTCCTATTATCTGACCATTTTCTTTAGTCTATTTTCTGTCTCCACAAGCACAGGAAACTTTGCCCATCTTGTTTATCACTGTATTCCCTATTTCTAACAGGGTGCTTGGAACATAATAGATACTCAATATTACCGAAAGAGCAAAAACAAACTAGCTCTACCTTCAAATTTTTCTGTTCCTTCTTATAGAAAGTTTCTCCCAAGCTAGAAGAGTGATTTTGGAACTCATAGTTCTTCTCCCACTCCATCCCCACAATACCACATCAAACCTGTCACTAAGTCTTCTCTACTCTTCCTTGGTGATGCCTTTCTCATTGATCTCTTCCTTTTTGTACCCACACTCCTATTTTAGTTCAAACACTTACACATCACACTGGGACTCTTTCAAAAGTTTTTTTAAACAGTATGTATGTGCCAACATGCTGGTCCACTGTGAGTTCTATAAACACACCCTAACCTTAGCATGTTTCCATCATCATGTCTCTTTTTATGCCATTCCTCTATTTTGGAAAGTACTTGAATTCACTGACTCCTACTTATAAATCTTTAACCAAAAAGAAACAAAGAAAGGAAGAAATGAAGGAAGAGAAGGAAAATGAAAGAAAAGAAAAAGACAATCCTTTGACTCTAACATGAAGCAGTCCCTGACAGTACCTTCTGGCACTCCATATCTGTTCTGGTATTGCAGTGAGTTCTGTACATATCTTGCTGAGATATAAAGTGCTTATAGTGTTCAGCTCACCAAACTGGTGCTCTCACCAAAAAGCTATTATTAAATGAATAAAATGTCTTCATTCCTCTTTCATACCAAATTCTAACTACTCCATCTTCAAAAGCCTGGTTAGTTCAGGCCTCTCTTTTTCCATAGTTTTCTCAGTCCACTTCAGCCAACAATCAATTCCAACTCTGAGTTCATAGCCTTTTAAAAGGTCATTGGACAATTTCTTATGAACTGCTTTGTAAGTTTTTCTTCTATAGTTATCTTGCAGTTATAATCATTTTTGCATTCATGGAATGTCTCCTCAACCAAAAATATACATTTATCTAGGACAGGGCCCTTGTCTTATAACTATTTTATAATCTTACAAAGTCTAGTAAATGCCTGGTTGGGAAGAAAAGGTAAGAGATTTTAACACTTTGTTACTCTAAGTATTAGACATTATAAACTTAAGGACTGAACCAGAGCAGAGTAGGCTGCCAGAGATGTACAGTGTTCAAAGTAGAGAAAAAAATCATAATTTTTTAAGCTTCCCAAAACTATTTAAACGACATCGATGGAACTAGAGGGTGTTATGCTGAGTGAAATAAGCCAGAGAAAGACAATTATCATATAATCTCACTGATATGTGGAATTTAAGAAACAAGGCAGAGGATCATAGGGGAAGAGAGGAAAAATGAAACAAGACAAAACCAGAGAGGGAGACAAACCATAAGAGACTCTTAATCTTAGGAAACAAACTGAGCGTTGCTGGAGGGGAGGGGAGTAGGGGGATGGCGTAACTGGGTGATGGACATTAAGGAGGGCACCTGATGTAATGAGCACTGGGTATTATATAAGACTGATGAATCACTGACCTCTACCTCTGAAACCAATAATACATTATATGTTAATTGAATTAAAATAAAAATTAAAAAAAATTAATAAACTTTCCAAAACTGACGTACTGAGGGGAGGTGAAGTAAAGCCTGAGAAAGAATTGGCCATGATGTAATCTGCGATCTGCTGTAATGCCAGCAATCCAGTTGGGTTGTGGCCTTTCTTCATCTGTTCTTGAATAAGGCATTCCAGGTCTTCCCGAAAGGCCTGAAACACATAAAAATAACCACTGAGCACATATACCTCACTTGGAGCAGAACGATCCAAACATAACTTTCTCTATAATCAATCTTTTCCCCATCCTTCTTTTAAATAAGCTTTCATCTACACTACTTTAAAACAGATATAAAACAAAATAATAAAGCACTGAAAGCAGCAGCAAGAAGCGCGCTTTCAGGGGAGGGAAAAATCGTTAGGAATTCTTAATCTCAAAGAAAATGAGCTACTATAACATCTACAACAGACAGATATAGATGAAACAACCCTGTTAACAATATGGAACTAGAGTACCAAGTATAGACTGATGGAAACAGAGAGCCATTCCTTGTCTAGCAGCCTCATTATCTAGGTTAGGCTAGAGTCCGTATTTGAACGGGACAAGGCTCTGACTACAGACTGCCTCACAGCAGAAGTCTTCACTAAGACATACTAAGTATATCACGGCTTCCATTTTATGATTTCCACTGCAATCCCCTAGCTCCACAAACACTGAAAGCAAACTGATAAGAGTGGAGAACTGATTATTCCCCTTCTGCAACACTGTGCTAAAGAAAGGACATTTTTCCCCCAACTTTGGGTACTGTATGTTCCTGTTCTCGAATTCTGCTGTATCTTTTC
Source organism: Callorhinus ursinus (assembly GCF_003265705.2). Taxonomy (NCBI): domain Eukaryota; kingdom Metazoa; phylum Chordata; class Mammalia; order Carnivora; family Otariidae; genus Callorhinus; species Callorhinus ursinus. Next base: position 10,894,070 of record NW_027397082.1, read on the forward strand.
TTTTGCGGGCATATCTACATGTGTCAGAAACTGTTTATATAAATAAGAATTCTGAACATTAAGAGAAATTCTCTATTCTAACCCTTGAGTTGCTAATATGATTCATCATCTGAAACCTCTCAAATTGCTTGAATTGAAATCATTCATTTTTATTTCCATAACACCCGACCAAAACTTATTAAATTCATTATTTGTTCTCTTGCTCAAGCCTTTTTTCATTCATTTTAAACATGAAAGCTCTTGCGATATAAATTCTCTAAACCTTGCTCTTGGTTACATGTGAAGCAGAATGCCTGCCAGAAATTAAGTTCAATTTTTTCCCACTTCACCTAAAAGGGAGAAGGTAGAAAACTGCCTTGGAATCACTACCTCCAAGAAGAGTACATACTAACCCCTTGAAGATCACTGGAATAATCTTCATCAGAGGGTGAATTTCCTTTGAGTCACCAACAGTAGCCTTCCTTGTAAGGCTGGGAATAAGATCTCCTGGAGTCCCTGCTTAGATGTAGCCTTGCTTAGAGGATAGCTGAATAACTCAGAGGTTTTCAGAAAGGACTTCTTAAAAAAAAAAAAAAAAAAAGGCATAGGAACCCCATGGAGGAAAGGAGAAATGTGGTTTGAAGCTATGAGGTTGCAGATATTAAGACCAGTCCTGACTCAATGCTTGTGTTGCTTTCAGAACAATAGTTGAGAGGTATCTGTGATGTGAAGAGCTGAGTGCTAACCGCTGTAATCTTGGGAGCTCAACCATGGAGCACCATGCAACACCCTAACTGAGCTTAGCACAGGAAGAGGGAGGTCATCCTTCCCTAATGCACCATGGCGGCCTGTACAGGCATCTGGGTCAACAATGAATCTGTATCTTCTATTGGACAGAGTAAGAGTAGTTTTCAACGCCAGGGAGGTCCAGTGGCCATGGGCTGTATACACTTTAGCATGACTCACATACGCACATGCAGACATATGTACACACCACATTTTGGATATAGAAGTCACTGATGAACCCTTGTGAACTATGTAAGCCACTGACGTTCTTGGGACAGCTTAGAGGGGAGTAGAAATTCCAAGAGGAAGATGCTGTATTTTCTACTAATACAGCAGGTGGATGTTTGAGTGATTTAAAAAGTACTAGTGACCAGGGGCACCTGGATGGTGCAGTTAGGCATACGACTCTTGGTTTCGGCTCAGGTCGTGACCTTGGGGTTGTGGGATCAAGCTTCATGTTGGGCTGTGCGCTCAGCACAGAGTCCAGTTCAGATTCTCTCTCCCTCGCCCTCTGCCCCTCCCACTTGTGCTCTCTCTCTCTCAAATAAATAAATAAATCTTAAAAAAAAATACTAGTGACTATATTTGAATTCTGAGTTCATGGAACAGTTTATACCAGTTAAACATGGTTTTTCTTTTACAAATTTGAGGCTTGTTAAATTTAAATCATCAGCACAATTATACAAATTCTAAACATCTAATTCCATTGACTGTACCTAGTTCATTTAAATATATGATTTAAACCACAGAAACTATCCTATAAAATATCCCTTACAAAGACACATTACACTGATCAGAAGACTCCATTTCTAAGACTTAGTGAACATAAAGTGGTTGTGAGCTTCATACAGATGAGTAACATGAGTATTTTACCATATTTAAGGCTGAAAGGAAATGAATCTTCTATATATACTCATTTACCTTTATATAAACTATAGAAAACTTCTGGACATTGGAAATGGGCCAGTTGACTCTTCTGAAACTGTATTTTCCCTTCAAAACCAAATCCTGTTTAAACTTTCCTTCAGCTGAAAGCAGCTATAACCAATATTCTTTTATTCAGTAAAATAATAATTAATAATAATACCTACAATGTGTATCACTCATGATTTACACTGCAATAGCTCTGAGAAATGGGCATCGAGTACCCCACCTCACAATGTTCCAGGAAGAATTTAAGACAGATTCCATAGATTAAAATTATACAAAAACAAATATAGGTTAGAAAAATTAAGCTAAGGAAGAAATACGCATAAGGAGATTAGTCAGAGCCAGGAAGGAGGTTAAGATACAAAGTACATGCTATAAAACTGTAGGCATTTGCTAGAGATTGGCCAAATTTTATCTAAACTCTCTAGCAGCCAACATGAATTAAGATAATCTGCTCAGTATGCTGATATACAATGGCTTTAAGATTAAAAACCAACCAGTTGTTCAAGAGAATCACAACTATTTATAAACTGATGAGACACTTCTGCTGGGTGGGATGAGAAAGCTAAATAAGAAAGGTCGAAAAATTTGTCCAAGGCAGTAATTGTCCAAGGCAAAAACTCAGGCCAAATGCTATTTTCATTAGTGAAAATGCTTTTTCCACTTTCATACATCCCACAATATGGTGGGCACCACCCTAAAATTTTGGGATGATCCACAGTGTCATAATGGGAGATATATAAGTCCTCTAAAATCAGTTAAGAGAAAAATATGAATTTCCCCCATAAGGCTAGTGAATAGCTTCTACACAGTATAGGAAAATAATTTTCAAAGTAAATGAAATTTCCCTAGCCTTTTTATACAGTTGTAAGTGCTTCAACAGATAAGAATTCTTCTATAACAAAGGATTTATTATTTTGTCATGAACATTTATAACTCATTAATGTTTCAAATATTTTTGAAATATTATTCAGATAACTACCTAAGTCATAAGACATTATAAAAACTAATGATAAAGAAATTATTTCAGCTGGTTTTAAAAATGTATCTATAAACATAGTAAGCTTTAAAATATTGTATTAAAATAAAAACATACTTATCTTTATGATGACAGTTAATCATATTTCTACTAAAATCCAATGTTAATATAATAATCCTTTATAGCTGATTCATTTGAATCTCACAACAAAGTCCTGAGATAGGCAATGATTTGTTCAAGGTTGCACAGCTAATAAGTAAATGGAGTAAAGGTTGAAATCTGGAACTCTCAGCTGGGCACAGAATCTTTCCCTAATTTTATAGGAGATGCGTTGTATCACAGAAACCAAATACAACTAATAAGGCAGCAGGCACGTTGTGATCAGAAATACAGAGTAAACTTCTTAGGCTAGATTAGAGCATTATGTTGTAATGATGGAGCAAAAAATTTATATAGCGGCAGATGATGATGATCCACAAGTACCAAAGTACTTGCCCTCTTATAGCTGGGACTTCTCCCATCAAAGCAGAATGAAAAACTAATTTATACACAGGGCAGCAAGGTGGGCTTCTAAAATCAGATTAAACCAACAATTCCCTAGACTGTCCACTAGAGGAGTCAGGTTAAAACATCAAACAACATATATATAAAGCCACAGCATAAACCATGTCTTCTCTATCTCTTTGAAACAGAACAGAGGAGGTCGTGGGAGTTTTTACACCTTGAATGCATGAATACATGAACATGAATAAGCCAGACTGCCATCAGGATGATAGATTCTTTGGAGACCTTCAAGAAAACCAAAATATAGTCTAAGGAATTGTGATTATATAATCTTCCAAGTGTTGCCATAAAATGCTTTCACTCAGCAATGCTGTATATAACTCATGCATACAATTTTCACAAAAATACTTGCCTGCTATGTGCTAGTCATTACATGGCTTGCTTTTATGTTATTTAATTGTCACAACAACCCCACAAGGTTCATTTTACCAACGAGGAAACTGAAGCTCAAGTTAAGTGAGTTTCCTATGTCACATAGCTAATGTGTGGTGGTGAACCCAGATCCAAAGCAAGCACCATGTGCATATATGTACATATAAAAACATTCATATAAACAGATTAAAACTGGAAGTGATGAGAAAATGGGCCGACTCCTAACAGGCCAAGATGGTCTGGTACTCCAGGATCTCTATAATCTGTCATATAACATTTTGGCTATATCTACCGTTACTACCTTATGCTCTGGTTTAGCCTATGAGGTTTGCTCATCACTCTCTGATCACAACCTGTACTTTTCTATCCCTGCTCACTCTATTTCACCAAAGGGAAATGCTGGCTTCCTCTGTTCCTCTACCTAATCAGTTCTCAACCTTTATCTAACACTCATCTTAAATGCCACCTTCTTCTTGAAGTCTCTCCTTTAATCACCCAATTAGATGGGATCTCCCAATTTCTTCTCTTTCCATCCTTCTCTAAATTCTTTTAACATTTACCTTTACTACACTTAGGGTACCTGTCATAAGATTGTGATTTACTTTTCCTACTCTACTACACCATGATATTGAATGGTTGGGACTGTGATTTTCACATTGCTAGAGTCTGAGTGTCTAGTTCAATACTCAATTAATAAAATAGTAAATTAGAGTCTTTCTTTTTTTTTTTTTAAAGATTTTATTTATTTATTTGAGAGAGGGAGAGAGAGAGAGTGAATGAGCAGGGGGAGTCGCAGAAGGAGAGGGAGAGGGAGACTCCCCACTGAGCAGGGAGCCCGATGCGGGACTCAATCCCAGGACCCTGGGATCATGACCTGAGCCAAAGGCAGAAGCTTAACTGACTGAGCCACCTAGGCAACTTGTTTTTCTTTTTCTTTTCCTAGAATACAAGGAAAGAAAGTAAAGAACCTGATCTCAATCTTGATTGAGTTAACGATAGCAAAATCCAGTTCAAAGGTTTTTAGCACTGAAATTTGAAGCTCTAGAAAAGCATCTTAAAAGTCTGTTACTTGAAGGAGAAATTCTTCCTGTGTAATTAGGTATGTACATCATCTAATGGGAGAAATGCATCTTTTTTTTTTTTTTTTTTTTTAGTAAGAAATGAATCTTCACTAAATGTCATAGATTTTTGAAAAGTCACAATTCTTCAACTCAAACAACAAAATTCTACTTGAAAACTTGGTTTGTCCCCAGAGCATTATAGTTTGGACAGCTCTCTCATTAGACACATGTCCAAAAAATCACTAGATGAGAAACAAAATGTTTAAGTTAAAAGAAGGTACCTTAAAAGCCTTATCTGAATCTTATACCCTTTCATTTTATACATCGTCTGTCAATACTGAGGGAGTGATCCCATAAACTCTGAATTCATAAGGTATGAATAAAAATAAACATGATTATAAAAACATGAAAGATTTGGAGGTAAGAGTATACTTTAAGTACAAACATACTCATGTATCCTATAAACCAAAGGTAGAATTATCTTGAAGTATCAGATCTTAGCTTCTGTATCTAGGATCAGAGCTTTTACAAGAAAGTGGTATTGGATTAAAGGTATTTTAAATTATAGAAAAGAGGACCAATTTGATAAAAGAAACTGACCTGATGCAATTATTTCAGTTAAGGCTAAAAAAAAATAAAATAAAATAAAAAAGAAAATAACATAGGCTGATTTGTAAATAATGTTTAACTTATGGACATTAAATAACAGAATGCTGGTAAATATCATAGATAGATTTTAAATATTCACATCTGGATGTTCTATCTCATAATAATTACTAGAGTGAAAAATTGGAGCAAAAAGAAAAAAAGACTACAGACTAGCATGCTGCTCCCAAGGCACCCTGCAATTATGTTATTAGATCTCTCCCAAAGTGGGATTAGGAGCATAACAAACTTACTTAGAATTTCTCCATTAAGAAATGTATTCATTTGGAAATAGATTACCACTGGTCCTGTTGAAAGGAGAAAAAACAAATAAACCAAGCTTTCTTTTGGATAGTCTTTGTCCTCAGCCTAAGTCTTAATTAATATGAAGCTAAAGGTTAGAATAGTATCTTTTTGTGATGCTGGCATGTAATAAAAACGCAAACAAAATTAATAAAGAATTCTTGTATCTTAAACTTCCAAAGCAACCAGATAAATCATGGTGCTTTTGATCAACTAATCTAATTAAGGTGTCCTGTTAACTTTTTTTTTTTATTAGAGAGTGAGGGGAGGAGGGACAGGGGGAGAGGGAAAGAGAGAATCTTAAGCAGGCTCCAACACCCAGCACGGAGCCTGATGTGGAGCTCAATCTCACAACCCTGACCTGAGCTGAAATTGAGAGTTCAGACGCTTAACCAACTAAGCCACACAGGCGCCCTCTGGTGCCCTGTTAACATTTTAGGCCTTACAGTGATATTCTAAAATGTATATGGCTTTGAAGTTTCTCCTATCTTCGATGTAAACTTGTAGCATTACACATTGCCCTATTAAGAAATGTTAGTGTGTCATGTGCCTGAGCTATCACCACCTATATACTCCTGTCGTTCTAACTTTCAGAGTAACATTGCACACTTCCATCAACCAGTCTAAACTGCTTCCCATAGTGGTAAGGTTTAAGAACGTTGATTCTTTTTCTGAAACCCACCAGATGTTTTCCATATTAGGTTGTCAAGTTCAGCAGGAGCTTGGTGGACAACATTCGAGTGTTTAATGACTCAAAGTCCACCCAGCTATTCATATAGCCATCCATCCAAGTATGTATGTGGAATTTTAACTAAATATCTACTATGCACAATGTCCTGTTAGTTTTTCAACTTAACATGCTTCTTTAATGTTGGTGAAGCATCATTTAGTTTCAACAGTTTGCCCTGGACACTTCATTCTGAGATAAGGGGGTTAATGATAATCTAGGGTCTCCATAGACATATGTATGAGGAGTATACTGGTCAAAGAAAACTTGTAGATTCTCCTTAGTGCATTAACAAGATCTCTAGCTAAACCTGGTTTAGGTTTTGACAAAAGACTGTGAAATTCCTAGAAAGAAGTAATACTTGGGAGTCAGGATGAGACGTTCTTTTCTCTTATTTTCTTAGCTGAAGGCAGTAAGGTACTGTGTTTGTCAACCAAATTTACAGACAGCAAAATGTCTTATGATTGAAAACTCTGCTTGTGTTGGGTTGAATTAATCTTAGCAACAGAATTTGACGATGAATAAAGCAATAATAATATATGGGTGGAGTTTTTTCATTGTTACTGAATGCTTTAAGTGGTACAGCCTACTGGTTAAGAGCATGAGTTTTGGAGTTTACACTCAGAGCCCAAACTTGTAAAAACTTCAGCAAGTTTTCTAAGACCTCTAAGTTTCAGTTTATTCATCTGTAAACTAGAGATATTAATACTTTTTTGATTGAGTTGTTTTGAGGATTAAATAGGATTTGATACATAACAGCTGCCCATAATAGGTGTTAATAGGGGGCTTAATTAAAAAAAGTATTATACTTTGCTTTTATTAGTTTTTCTATTTCCCTTTCTTCTCAAATAAACTCAATATTTTAAATAGAAGGCTTGCAAACCTGTTTCTTACAAATAAAAATTAGTAATATCTTTGATTTTGATTTTTTAAATATATAATGTATTGTTTCAGAGGTACAGGTCTGTGATTCATCGGTCTTACATAATACCCAGTGCTCATTATAAACATACCCTCCCCAATGTCCATCACCCAGCTACCCCTTCCGCCCACCCCACCTCCCAGCAACCCTCAGTTTGTTTCTTAAGAGTCTCTTATGGTTTGTCTCCCTCTCTGGTTTCATCTTGTTTCATTTTTTCCCCCCTCTTCCCCTGTGATCCTCTGCCTTATTTCTTAAATCCACATATCAGTGAGATCATATGATAAATTGTCTTTGATTGACTTATTTTGCTTAGCATAATAAACTCTAGTTCCATCCATGTCGTTGCAAATGGCAAGATCTCATTTTCTGATGGTTGCGTAATACTCCATTGTAGATATGTACCACATCTTTATCCATTCATCTATTGATGGACATCTGGGCTCTTTCCATAGTTTGGCTATTGTGGACACTGCTGCTACAGACATTGGGGAGCAAGTGTCCCTTCGGATCACTACATTTGTATCTTTGGGGTAAATATCCAGTGCAACTGCTGTGTCATAGGGCAGCTTTATTTTCAACTTTTTGAGGACCCTCCATACTGTTTTCCAGAGTGGCTGCACCAGCTTGCATTCCCACCAACAGTGTAGGAGGGTTCCCCTTTCTTTGCATCCTCACCAACATCTGTCATTTCCTGACTTGTTAATTTTAGCCATTCTGACTCGTGTGAGGTGGTATCTCATTGAGGTTTTGATTTGTATTTTCCTGATGCCGAGTGATGTTGAGCATTTTTTCATGTTGGCCATTTGGATGTGTTCTTTGTAGAAATGTCTGTTCATGTCTTCTGCCCATTTCTTGATTGGATTATTTGTTCTTTGGGTGTTGAGTTTGATAAGTTCTTTATAGATTTTGGATACTAGCCCTTTATCTGATATGTCATTTGCAAATATCTTCTCCCATTCTGTCGGTTGTTTTTGCTGTTTCCTTTGCTGTGCAAAAGCTTTCATCTTGATGAAGTCCCAATAGTTCATTTTTGCCCTTGCTTCCCTTGCCTTTGGAGACATGTCTAGCAAGAAGTTGCTGCGGCCAAGGTCAAAGAGGTTGCTGTGGCCAAGATTGAAGAGGTTGCTGCCTGTGTTCTCCTCAAGATTCTGATGGAATTCTGTCTCACATTTAAGTCTTTCATCCATTTTGAGTCTATTTTTGTGTGTGATATAAGGAAATGGTCCAGTTTCATTCTTCTGCATGCGGATGTCCAATTTTCTCAACACCATTTTTGAAGAGACTGTCTTTTTTTCCATTGGACATTCTTTCCTGCTTTGTCAAAGATTAGTTGACCACAGAATTGAGGGTCCATTTCTGGGCTCTCTATTCTGTTCTACCGATCTATGTGTCTGTTTTGTGCCAGTACCATACTGTCTTGATGATTACAGCTTTGTAATAGAGCCTGAGTCTGGCACTGTGATGCAACCAGCTCTGGTTTTCTTTTTCAACATTCCTTTGGCTATTCGGGGTCTTTTCTGGTTCCATACAAATTTCAGGATTATTTGTTCCAGTTCTGTTGATGATATTTTGATAGGGATTGCACTGAATGTGTAGATTGCTGTTGGTAGCATAGACATTTTAACAATACTTGTTCTTCCAATCCATGAGCATGGAATGTTTTTCCATTTCTTTGTGTCTTCCTCAGTTTCTTCCATGAGTATTCTAAAGTTTTTGGAGTTGATTTTGATCTTTATTAGTTATGGGTTTTGTCTAACAGAGTGAACCCCAATATCATAGAAGACACATAGGTTTTTAAGAGAATTATATTTGCAGAAACACTGCAAGCTTGGGCATAAAGGAACAAAGGTAGTTCCAAAAGAAAAGAGGTCTTTGAACCTTAAGCCTCTATAAGAAGGAAGAAGGCTGAGGAAAAAAAACAACCACAGGCTACCATTCAAAGAAAAGGAAAGATGATTCAGGGGGTAGAATGAAAAGCCCAGAGGGCAGAGCCACTAGCTAGAGAGTCACCCCCTTGGAAGTAGAAGGACTGGGTCTTCATCAAGGGAACTTCCAAACATTTGCCCAGATGGATTTCACAACTGCTATGGACCAGTTATTCCTTTGCACCCCTAATTTCCTTTTTGAACAGGAATGTGTTTCCCCACCACTGGCTGTGTGTGAGGGCAGATAACTTGTCTCTTTAGTTCTCTGGTGTATAGAATTGAGAGGACTTGGGGCGCCTGAGTGGCTCAGTCGTTAAGCGTCTGCCTTCGGCTCAGGTCATGGTCCCAGGGTCCTGGGATCAAGTCCCACATCGGGCTCCTTGTTCTGCAGAGAGCCTGCTTCTCCCTCTCCCACTCTCCCTGCTTGTGTTCCTGCTCTCGCTGTCTCTGTCAAATAAAAATAGACAAAATCTAAAAAAAAAAAAAAAAAAATTTAGAGGACTTGTACTAAAGGAACTGTATTTAAGGAATCACACCTGAGGAGCATCATCTGCAGCTGGACCAGATTTAGTAAGATTCTGGATTCAGGAAAATAGTCTAATGAGATGAGACTTCTGCAGGGGTGTGAGGAGAGAGTGAGTGTATTTTCCATGTGGAAGGAAGTTAAATAAGTTGCGGCAGAGTGCAGTGCTTTTAAATTCAATTGTGATCAGAGAGTGGAAAATCCTCCTGTCAAAAGGTGGATATTAATTCCTCTCTCTTGTGTATGAGCTGAACTTAGTGACTCACTTCTAACTATAAATATGGTGGAAGTGATGGTGTTTAATGTCTGAGATTAAGTCATGAAATGCACTGCAGACTCCTCCTGGTTCTCTCGCAGATACATGCTCTGGAGGAGAACACTCAAATTGCCTCAGGTAAAGGTCCACGTGGCCAGGAACTGTGGCCCTTTGCCAATACCCACATGAGTGACCCATTTCAAGAGTGGAAACCTCCAGGCCAGTCAAGCCTTCAGATGACAGCAGCCCTGGATGATGTCTTGACTGCAACTTTGTGTAAGACCTTGAGCCAGAACCACTCAGCTAAGCTGCTCCTGAATTCCTGTCCCAGAGAAACGAAGAGATAATAAATGCTTGTTGTTTTAATTGTACAGTTTCAAGGTAATTTGTTATTTAGCAACAGATACTAACACAGGTCACCATGGGTTATATCCTTTGTTGTTTTAAAAGTTTGTTGTATTAAAAGAAATTTGACAACTGTTGTCCCAAAACAGAGAAGACAAAACTTACACACTTTTCTAAGTCTTTCACAAATGAGATTTTAAATTCACTAGCAAAGATCTAGGGAAAAGATGATCAATCCACAATTCTTTTCAATCTTCTCTGTTCCTATCTGGGCTGAAAATTACCTCTCGCTATGTGAATATGGAAATGACAATCGGTATGTCTGGCTTTTCCCGTAATTTCATTTAGTTCTCTAAGGCATAGGTGAAATTGATACTTCTAGCCAATTTACAAACGAAAATACATAGGTATAAAAAAAATTAGAACATCTACTCAAAGTTATGCTGTCTTTATTTAATGGAGAAATTAAAACGAAAGCCCTGGCAAGGAAATGCTGCTTAGTACTTTTTCCTTTTAAACGTTATAGTTAAAATTGAATGGTCCTTTTTGGAACATTTCTAAAAGAAATCTCAGTATTTAACAACTTTTAACAAAATTTGAATTTCATCTCATTCCCTGTTACTTTATACATGTTACTGTAATCATTTGGCAAATAAGTTAATTCTTAAAAGTGGGGTGTGTTTCTTTAGAAGAGGGAATATATCTATTTTAATCCAAATAATTAATGTGCCTTTCAAGTATTTATAAACACAGAGAGTTTAGGTTTGCATAAAAGAAGGCACTGAACATTTACTCCCTCATGATGAATCCTCTGGTTAATCTCCTTTCCATTGGGAAAGGATTTCTTTACGGGTTTATTTAAAGGATAGGTTTAAACTTAAGCTATACTTAAATTCTTCAAAGCTTGCACTGCTTTTATAACTTGTACTTGCTTTTATCTAGGTCACTGGTATAGCTGAATTACTCACGGTGGAATTCCCCTTTGGCTTTGGGCTCAACCTCTGTGATTAAATTCACAAGGGCACAACAAAAATGATTTACCAGGGCCACCTTAGGCAGTTCTATGCCTTGGTGCTTATTTTATTTATTTATTTTTTTTAAGATTTTATTTATTTATTTTGACAAAGAGAGAGAAAGCGAGAGAGGGAACACAAGCAGGGGGAGTGGGAGAGGGAGAAGCAGGCTTCCCGCTAAGCAGCAAGCCTGACGTGGGGCTCCATCCTAGGACCCTGGGATCATGACCTGAGCTGAAGGCAGAGGCTTAACGACTGAGCCACCCAGGCGCCCCTGCCTTGGTGTTTATTTTAGTACTGAAGATGAAAATCTAATATAATCCCAACATGGGCATCACGTGTCTATGTTTGCTGAACTCTACCTTATAGGGGTCCATGTTCTTCATTATGCATAAAGTTATTAATTCATTTTGCATCTTAAATCAAGCTATTCTCTCATTTTCCATCACTGATATATGACCTTTGCAATTCCACTAAGGGTTTGTAAGAAAACTAACAAATCACTTAAATATGATTTACAAAGTCTATATATTACTGTGCAGATAGAATTTTCAGCTTAAGTTTATAATCCACTTTTAATTTAGTTAGTTTGGTACGTATGCATATATGTGTGCCTGCATTAGGTGTACGTAACATTAGGCTGCCAAATCAAAGACCACCTCAAAAACCTTAAGTCTTCCTATGCTGCTCTGTGTGTCAAGGTACACAAAGAAAGAAGAAAATATGTGCATGGGATGTATCTAATTCACTTCTTGGTTCGCAACAATTCAGTCATTCCTTTCTTTTCTACACAGATACTCACTCTGAACTGGGTATCCTAGCTCGGCTGATCTTTTGAACTCCTCTAATGAAGTATTACACTCAGAAACCACACAAAGAAAATTTACACCACCAAGACGATAGTAGTTTGTTATTAAAGCTTTGCAAATTAAATATATAAATTAGGTGTTCATTTTACCTCTGAAAGATTGGGGGCAACTAGCAGTCACTCTTCCTGCACCCCCCTTCTAATGTGAGCATACTTTAAGATACCTCCTACCTCACTCTGTATCAAGGTTTCCAGAGAGAAGAAAGATTATAGCCTTCTAATTATTTCAACTCACAGGACTTTGCAGGATCTGAGTAACTCGTTTCCTCTGCTCCATCATATTGAAGTCTTGTCGTAGATCAGGAGACATGTTTCTTTCCCTAATATATTCTGGGTCATTTTCATTGATGCGGTCAAAATACCTCTCTTTGTGAGGCATGCTGGGAGGAGGAGGAGTAGTGACCACGCCTTGGCTGGCATCTGAACTCATGCTTCAAGTCAGCGACTCCCCTTGTTATCTGCATTAATAAACACAAACGAGGACATTCATGGTAAGTATTAAATTAGATTTTATGGAGGTCAAGCAGAGCTTTTTTTTTTTTTACCCAGAAAGTACCAGTGGCAACTTTCTTTAGAAAGTAGCTTCTCAAAAAATATTAGAACAATTTTTTATTAAGGTAAATTCTCTTAAAGTGCTAAATTGGAAACTGATATTTTCAGAGGTAATGAAAACTCTTCAATTCAATTATAATAATGTCATCAACTACTAACTGAATCTTTAGGAGCAACAATCAAAATCTCTGAAAGTAAAACCTCACATCTAAAATGGCAAAATTTCCACAATTAGTGAGTATTGTCACTAGAACTTCTCTTTTCTTACTCATGCTTTTTTATGTTAGACCAAACTTTGGCCATATTTAATGACCCTACATTTTATAGAGAATGTAATTTACTAACATATGAGAGAAACACAGTTTTTTAAGTCTAAAAATTTTCCTTTAAGTTTTTCCAATGATTCAACTTCCTAGGAGGAATTACTAAGGTTGCCAGACTACAGCAGATAGTGCTTCAAATTCAAGAAACAGTAAAAAGCTATTGAAACCACGTGAACAGCTGAGTCACTTAATTATCATGATAATCACACTTCTCTAGACAGATTCAGGAAGAAGGTGGTAAAGGCCACTTTCTTCTTAGGGATCTGAATCTGATAAAAACCAGAGATATCTGGTCTCATCTTTAAAACACAGTTAACAACCAGTGAGATTACTGTATTTGTCTCTAATATTTTTCTCTAATAGAATTCATCTCTACAGCTGCCCTGGTGCAACTTAGACCAAGCAAACGGTAAGATTAAAAATTCTTGCATTAGATGACATGATGCCGTATAAAGAAAACCCTAAAGACTCCACCAAAAAACTACCAGAACTGATAAATGAATTCAGTAAGGTCACAGGATACAAAAATTAATGTACAGAAATCTGTTGCATTCCTATACACTAATAATAAAACAGCAGAAAATTAAGAAAACAATCCCATTTACAACCGCACCAAAAATAAAATGCCTAGGAATAAACTTAATGAAAGAGGGGAAAGACCTCCAAAAACTATAATACTGATGAAAGAAATTGAAGACAACACAAAGAAATGGAAAGACATTCCATGCTCACAGACTGGAAGAACAAATATTGTTAAAATGCGCATACTACCTAGATTTAATGCAATCTCTATCAAAACACCAACAGCATTTCTCACAGAACTAGAACAATCTTAAAATTTATATGGAACCACAAAAGACCCTGAATAGCCAAAGCAATGTTGAAAAAGAAAAACAAAACTGGAGGTATCACAATTCCAGACTTCAAGTTATACTACAAAACTGTAATAATAAAAAGTTTGATAATGGCACAAAAACTGACATTTAGATCAATGGAAGAGAATAGAAAGCTCAGAAATAAACCTGCAATTATACGGTCAATTAATCTTTAACAAAGAAGGCAAGAATATGCTAGCTACTGAACTTTATATACATTAGTTTATTTACTTCTCTTAATCCCATGAGGTAGGTGTTATCTCCACCTTACAAACCAGGAAATAAAATCATTGAGAAGTAACTTGTCCCAGGCCAAAGAGCTAGCAAGTGGTGGACCGGGGATTTAAATCTAGTCCGTAGCTCTCTAGGGTCAGTGGTCTTCATCACAACCCAGACCCAGAGGTAAGCTAGTACTTCTTTTCAAATGCCAATTCCAGCTACTCAGTAGCACTGATTATTTTTTGTTTTTGAGACTGGTAAAACCTTTCCAAAAAACAAGCAAGCAAACGAAAGAAAAGTACCAGAATTGCCATGGTTTGGAAGGGAGTCATGCATCTTCACTATACTGCTTCCCAAGGAGGGTTATTTTAAGAGAATAAAGTGGTAGATTATTTTAAGGGAATAAAGTTTTTCTTAATCCTGAACAACTAAACTAAGCATACATATTTCTGCTTCTAGAGGATATGGAAACAATTCAGTTCCAGGGTTCCTTCTCTTTAAAATTAACCAACCCGGGCGCCTGGGTGGCTCAGTCGTTAAGTGTCTGCCTTCGGCTCAGGTCATGATCCCAGGGTCCTGGGATCGAGTCCCACATCGGGCTCCCTGCTCGGCGGGAAGCCTGCTTCTCCCTCTCCCATGCTCCCTGCTTGTGTTCCCTCTCTCGCTGTCTCTCTGTTAAAAAATTAATAAAAAATCTTTAAAAAAAATAAAAAAATAAATAAAATTAACCGACCCTTTTTTTAAATTCAAGTATAATTAACATGCAGTGTTATATTAGTTTCAGGTATACAATATGATTCAACAGTTCTATACATTTCTCAGTGCTCCTCTTAATCACCTTTATCTATTCAACCCCCCTCCCCTCCTCTCTGGCTATTACTAGTTTGTTCTCTATTTAAGGATCTGGTTTTTTGTTTGTTTCTTAAATTCCACATATGAGTGAAAATAAACGGTATTTCTCTTTTCCTGACTCAGTTCACTTTGCCTTATACCCTTTAGGTCCATCCATGCTGCTGCAAATGACAATATTTCATTTTTTTAATGGCTGAGTAATATTCCATGTGTGTGTGGGGGGTGTGCGCACGTACATGTGTATGTGCACATACACATCCATCTTCTTTATCATCTATTGATGGACACTTGGATTGCTTCCATATTTTGCCTATTGTAAATAATGCTGCAATAAACACAGGGGTGTATATAGCTTTCTGAATTATTGCTTTTGTTTTGAGTAAATTCCCAATAGTGGAATTACTGGATCATATGATAATTCTATTTTTAATTTTTTTGAGGAACCTCCATACTGTTTTCCACAGTGGCTACACCAGTTTGCATTCCCACCAACAGTGCATGAGGGTTCCTTTTTCTCCACATCCTTGCCAACACTTGCTACATCTTGTGTGTTTGATTTTAGCTATTCTGACAGGTGTAAAGTGACATCTCATTGTAGTTTTAACAACCAATCCTATTTTTCATGTTACATATATACAGTCATGCTTTCTAGTACTTCAAAGCAACATAAACCAGTGCAAACCAGTATGAACTCCATTAGTGGGAAAAATATTCATCTTCTAAGAGGATTCTTTGAATTGAAAATAATGCAGGAAAACAGATTTTTTTTTTTTTTTACAAAGTAAAGTTATAAAACTTACTGTAAACACCATGGGTTTTACTCTGGCCATACAGATTAGAAACAAGATATCAGGCATAAGCAAAAATTCTAGTTTAAAAAATCTTATCCAAATATTTATGAAATAACCACCCAACATGTATGTTTATAAAGAAATTTAGGTTCAAGGCACAAACAGATGAAATACTCCAGAACGATGGCTTTCAAACTCTTTAAAAATGGCAATCCACAATAAGAAATACATTTTATAAGTGTAATCACATACATGAGATAATACAATTGAAATAAGGTCATGGTACTTTCCCTTACTATGTGGTACATTCTGATATTTCCTATTTTAATCTTTTTCATTAAAAAAAAATACTGGTCAAAGAGATTCTTGGTCTACTAATGGGTTGTGACCCACAGTTTGACAAACTATTGTAGAAACTCTAAGTTATAGTCAGATGGAAAACAGAAAGGAAAAGAGGTGTGTTTGTATATGAGATGGGGGAGAAGAGACTGAATATATGCTAGAGATGGAAGGGAACTGGAAATGCTTCCTTGAGATTTTTAAAAAAATGTTTATGGCAGACTATAGCAGTTAGATCCTAGTGATTTGGGGGATAATTACATTTTCCTCCATTTGGGCAGTTAATGCCATCTGTACTACTCAATGTCCATTTGTTTTCCATTTTTTCTTGAGTCTTATCTATTTCTATTTCAATTTTCCAGATCTCTTTGCTTATGTTTGTAGTTCCCACAGGCAGGGGACTCCATAAGTGGTAGATGAATTGAATTAGTTTACTATCTCACAATTCCTCCCAAATCAATCTGGTTTGTATTAGTCCTAGGCTGGGAATGGTAAAAAACAATCTTATGAAAAGTTATTAAAAAAACTCCCAAGAATTAAGTTTGGAAAGACTTTAACAGCTTCTTCTAGAATAGAAGCAAAAAGATGGTTGTACTTTCAAGTCCCAGGACTATTGTTCCATATTTAAAACAAAAATCAAAGATATGCCAAGACTTCAAAGCAGCATATTTGCTTACAACAACAACAGCAACAACAACAAATGCTGGTTTATTAAGTTAGGGTTTTTCTTAATGAAATTTACTGTAAAATTATGAGGGTATTTAAAGTTTTAGAAAACAATTTGGACCCTGCACAAACTGTAACAAGCCACAACTTTAGATTGACCGGTGAAGTTTAATTCATTTTAAATTCTAAAAAGCATAGGGATGCTGGGTGGCTCAGTCGGTTAAGCGTCTGCCTTCGGCTGAGGTCATGATCCCAGGGTCCTGGGATCTAGTCCCGTATTGGGGTCCTTGCTCAGTGGGGAGCCTGCTTCTCTCTCTGCCTGCCACTCCCCCTGCTTGTGCTCTCCCTCTCTGACAAATAAATAAAATCTTTAAAAAGAAGAAAAGAAAAAAGTTTTAAATTCTAAAAGGCATGAACTACTTTCAACTGCAAGCCAAGATTTTATATACAACTGACATGGAAATCAACAGACTTGGATAAATGGAACTAGGCATAGAGAAAAGTAAAGAAAAAAACCCCAAACAACGGGCAATGAGGAGCACCAAGTAATACAGATAACACTTTGTAAGTGCCGCAATGGAAGAAGATTTAACTGTCCCACAAGCACTAGGGTCTTATTGTTATAATGGCTATGGATTCTATTGAGAGTTCTCTTGGAATATTTCAGACTAGATTCAAGGATCACATTTTACAGATGAGAGGAAACTACACTCAGAGGTGTTGAGTGCTTTTTCTAAAGCCACCATGTGCAAGTATCAGATATTGCTATAAAATCATACTAATGACATGTATTAGTACCATCATGTCATTCACAGATTGCCCCATGGTCAAAATTTACTCTTCCAATGAAATATATGAAAAAACCCCAGGGCTATCACATACATTTTATGCAGGAATTTTATAAATATCACTGACTGTGAGGAATAAGCTATAAAGAAGGGCTACAAATTTTAGTTCATGTAAACAGACTTAATTGTATGACTGTCCCTCTAGCATGCACAGAAAAGTAGATAAACAAATTAGGTTTTTCATTGGTAATCTGCTTCACTTAAATACACAAGGAACACATTTAAGTAACTGGACTTCTAAAGATTAAGAAGTATTCACTAACATATTACCACTAAGTCAAGGAAGTGTCTTTCATTTAATTCTTTGAAGCAAAAATTAAGAGACTATCTGGTCCAAATCTCTTATCTTCCAGATTAGATAACTAATGGAAGAAGTCTTCATAAAGAGACGAGCCCAAGACCATATACCAAGCAAGCATCATCGGGGTGATCTAGGTTCTCCTAGTCCAGGGCTCTTTCCATGACACAATATTGCTTCCTCATAATTTGCCACCCTATATACTTGGTCTTTTCCATCAGTACTTAGGAAGCCAGATATAAAGATGCATAAAGACAAGGAGTACTAGGAGCTGGGCTGATCAAGAAGCTTCATGAGGCAGGAAAAGATGAATGGTACCATAAAATATCATGGAACATTCAACGCAATTTTGAGTTCCAGACAAAAATGAATGAAATGCAGAGTAAAGCCCCTTAAACTGGATCAAATCCGTCTGAAGAAACTGCCAAACGGGCAATGATCAGTACTTTGGAAGTTCTAACTGTTAACCCAAATGACTACAATGTCTTAATTAGAGGTTATCAAAATGACACTGACTACGCCCTGGGTAACAATAAATTTTGTTCAAATTTACACTCTTACCTCTAGAGTTAATTTAGCATCATTTTGAAAGAGTTGAGGGTCTCTGACTATTTATAATGAAATAAATTAATCTTCAGAAAAAGATTATGTTGGTAGTATCTCCACTTCATAGATAAGAAAACTGAGGTTTAATAATTTGCCTCAGGAAGACACAAAGAAATGGAAAAACCTTCCATGCTCATGGATTGGAAGAACAAATACTGTGAAGATGTCAATGCTACCTAGAGCAATCTACACATTTAAGGCAATCCCTATCAAAATACCATCTACTTTTTTCAAAGAAATGGAACAAATAATCCTAAAATTTGTATGGAACCAGAAAAGACCCCGAATAGCCAGAGGAATGTTGAAAAAGCAAAGCAAAGCTGGTGGCATCACAATTCCGGACTTCAAGCTCTATTACAAAGCTGTCATCATCAAGACAGTATGGTACTGGCACAAAAACAGACACATGGATCAATGGAACAGAAAAGAGAGCCCAGAAATGGACCCTCAACTCTGTGGTCAACTAATCTTTGACAAAGCAGGAAGACAGTCTCTTTAACAAATGGTGTTGGGAAAATTGGACATCCACATGCAGAAGAATGAAACTGGACCATTTCCTTACACCACACACAAAAACAGACTCCAAATGGTTGAAAGACCTAAACGTGAGACAGGAGTCCATCAAAATCCTAAAGGAGAACACAGGCAGCAACCTCTTCGACCTCAGCCGCAGCAACTTCTTCCTAGAAACATTGCCAAAGGCAAGGGAAGCAAGGGCAAAGATGAACTATTGGGGCTTCATCAAGATAAAAAGCTTTGCACAGCAAAAGAAACAGTCAACAAAACCAAAAGACAACCGACAGAATGGGAGAAGATATTTGCAAATGACATATCAGATAAAGGGCTAGTATCCAAAATCTGTAAAGAACTTATCAAACTCAACACCCAAAGAACAAATGATCCAATCAAGAAATGGGCAGAAGACATGAACAGACATTTTTCCAAAGAAGACATCCAAATGGCCAACAGACACATGAAAAAGTGCTCAACATCGCTCAGCATCAGGGAAATCCAAATCAAAACCTCAATGAGATACCACCTCACACCAGTCAGAATGGCTAAAATGAACAAGTCAGGAAATGACAGATGTTGGCGGGGATGCGGAGAAAGGGGAACCCTCCTACGCTGTTGGTGGGAATGCAAGCTGGTGCAACCACTCTGGAAAACAGTATGGAGGTTCCTCAAACAGTTGAAAATAGAGCTACCATACAATCCAGCAATTGCACTACTGGGTATTTACCCCAAAGATACAAATGTAAGGATCCGAAGGGGTACGTGCACCCCAATGTTTATAACAGCAATGTCCACAATAGCCAAACTATGGAAAGAGCCAAGATGTCCATCGACAGATGAATGGATAAAGAAGATGTGGTGTACATACATACAATGGAATATTATGCAGCCATCAAAAGGAACAAAATCTTGCCACTTGCAATGACATGGATGGAACTGGAGGGTATTATGCTGAGCGAAATAAGTCAATCAGAGAAAGACATGTATCATATGATCTCACTGATATGAGGAATTCTTAATCTCAGGAAACAAACTGAGGGTTGCTGGAGTGGTGGGGGCTGGGAGGGATGGGGTGGCTGGGTGATAGACATTGGGGAGGGTATGTGCTATGGTGAGCGCTGTGAATTGTGTAAGACTGTTGAATCACAGACCTGTACCTCTGAAATAAATAATACGTTATATATTTAAAAAAAAAAAAAAAGAAGATAGCAGGAAGGGAAAAATGAAGGGGGGGAAATCGGAGAGGGAGACGAACCATGAGAGACTATGGACTCTGAGAAACAAACTGAGGTTTCTAGAGGGGAGGGGCGTGGGGGGATGGGTATTAAAGAGGGCATGTGCTGAATGGAGCACTGGGTGTTACATGCAAACAATAAATAATGGAACACTACATCAAAAACTAATGATGTACTGTATGGTGATTAACATAATAAAATAAAATAAAAAGTAAAAAAAAAATTTACCTCAGATTACCAAATGTTCTTCACCAAATGTGGAATTATTCATAGTTACAGATCTCAATAGGTATGACAGAATTGACTGCAAGACGGAATGGCTCAAAGACTGCCATTTTCTAGAAGTATATACAGCTATCACAACCTTGATTACAGCCTTTCTTTATTGTGGTGCCTGGAAATACATTACAGGATCACAATATTTACTACCAAAACAGAAATGGTAAGTGTTCTGAAAGTAGTCAGATTAAAAAGTCTCGTATGAATATCAAATTGGTATAAAAGTAGAAACTTAACTCTCTCTGGCCTAGTGCCAGAATCTTTTCAAATGACTTCTGTTGAATATATCTTGAAAGTAAAACTATAAATTCTAAACTTCTATATAAAAGTCAGGAAACAATGAATCTACAGTTGATTAGTAAAAGATACTATTAATCTGAGCCTTAGCCTTAAAATCGAAACTTAAAGTCAATGAAAAAAACAACAAATAACAACAAACTGGTAATGGTAACACCACCTCATCATGTTGCTAAATGTCCTGTGCTTAATGGAATTTGACAGCTGGCTCAGTAGTCCTTAAAAACAAAAACAAAAATAAAAACAGATAAAAGAAAACGGTCATTTGGAGGGCATACTTATGAGAATGTTTTGGTTTCAAACTTTGCTTTATGAAGAAAACTAGGGGCGCCTGGGTGGCTCAGTGGGTTAAGCGTCTGCCTTTGGCTCAGGTCTCCTGGACCCAGCCCCGCATCGGGCTCCTTACTCAGTAGGGAGCCTGCTTCTCCCTCTCCCTCTGCTGCTCCCCCTGCTTGTGCTCTGTCAAATAAATAAATAAAATCTTAAAAAAAAAAAAAAAGAAAAAGAATACACGGCTAATTAAATTATTTTAGCAAACATGAAAAATGCATCCTGTGCTTGTACAACTGGAATTTAGTAGTTATATTTTAAATAATGTATATTATGATTACATCTAAGTGCAGAGCAGTAAGTACAAAAATTTTGAACAGGTGTTTGCTAGGTCAAAATTCAGCAGGGTTAGCCAAAGACTACAAGTATTCATTCAACTGCTGGATAGCAGGATGAAAACATAGGAATAATCAAATGCTTTTCTCATTAAGGTACCAATACTTGATGAAGGATATTTCATTGATCAACATCACCTGTTGCAAGGAACAGTGTGCTGGATTCCTGTATTTGAAGAGGACAGATTTGGGGAGAAGAAGGACAGTTACTTGCTTAGGCATTGGCAGGAGTGTAAATAAATACCATTTACTGGTAACTTGAAAAGAAACCTTTCGTTATAAATAGATCAAATTTACAAAATATAATGGCCACGCAAGAGGCAGAGTTACAAACTTGAAAATATGTATAAAAAGTTCAAGAAAATGAAGTGTATTTTCTTGAAGTCCAAACTCAATCATTATCTAGATTTAGCTCAAATTGTTCCCAACATGAATCATCTGGAAAAATATGAAACTGATTTTTAAATAAATATACAGCCTTATAAAATGGTCAGTAAAACAATCAACCACAGAGAGGCAATCCCCCAAGTATCTCGCAGAATCCAAAACAGATGGCCTTGGTGTCTTTACCCTCTTTTCTACAACAAAATTTAATGTATGTTCTGTATATATTCCCTCAGTATTCATTTGTCTTCAACAGGGAGCTTTTGGAAATGATTGGGAAAAAACAAAAGGAGGATTTTTTTCTTCTAGGACAAAGTTGACAGAGACTAGTGGATTGATTACTTGAATGTGCCTCAGACATTTAGTTTCTGTTACTGAGTCCCCTGGTATCAGTAAAATTTTTAAAACTGAGATCCAGGAAAATCTCCAGAGCTTGACAGCTCATGATAAATGAGAGGTTTTAAAAAGTGGAATCACTGGAGATTGTGATTTTTAAAAAAAGATTCATTGCTCTCAATTTCTGGAGATAACCTTAAATCTTTGACTCTTGACTATATGGTAGTCCTTCTGGGCAAAAAGGTTTTTGTTTCTGTTTTTAAGAAACACTAAAGTCTTTATATGTGCAGCACTGAGCTTGAAAAATTTAAAGGCCTTGCTTTTGACATTTTCTTGAGAACAATGTTTGAGGTCAAATTCACTCTTACCTAATACTGTACATCTATCTAGAAACCTCAGGAAACTTTCCAAAATGAATATGAGAATATAATATAGAAAACTTAACTCCCCCAAATTCCAATCTTATGTCTACTTATTTCTCAAGTATTCTGAAGAAATTCTAGTTCCTCACTCTGAAGAAATGCAAACACTACAAAGCTCATTATTAAAAATGAAATGAGTTTGCAAAATTAAACAATCACCTAAAAGTCTAGTCTAGAAAACGTATTTGTTACTGCAGATGATATACTTCTAATGGTTCATTCCTAATGGGGTCACTGTGACCAATGAGAAACAGGAGGGGGCCTGGAAGGGCATGCATACGCGCATGCACACACACACATAAGGCAGAGCTCTTTATTGTAAAAATTGAAGGAAAAAAAATATAAAGAACATAGGGTATCAGTAAGTCCCAAGAGTTCATTCTGATCTATTATTTCAGGTATTCCAGCTAAGGAATTTTGGCTTTTATGGTTATAAAGATGTAAAATACAGCTGCAAAAGCCAATCCAAAAGCTGTAGGTAACTCAATACATTGTCACTGCAAGGAAGTCTGATTTGAAGGAGTTCCCACCTTCAGATTTTGGCTAGTAAGGAGGATTTCAAGATCATCACAACCCCATCTGTTTTCTTTCTATGGAAAGTTTAACAGTGAGCCACGAAAATGAAATTTATTAAGCATAGGTAACAGTACTTGAAAATCACTTTGAAAAATACTTGGTCAGAACCTGCCATTTTAGAAATGTGATCACTGTTATAAGTGGCAGTCCATGAAAAGAGATGTTCATCAACCTCAGAAATCTGCTTTTTGTACAAAAACTTTTTGTGAAACCTTTTTCAAATGAATCATCCTTTACATCTAGAGTTCAATTTTACGTACTGTACTGGGTTGAATAATGTCTCCCCAAATTCATGTCATGACTTCAGAATGTGACCTTATTTGAAAATAGGGCCTTAATTTGTAATCAAGTTAAGATGAAGTCAGATTGGGGGGCGCCTGGGTGGCTCAGTCGTTGAGTGTCTGCCTTCGGCTCAGGTCATGATCCCGGGGTCCTGGGATCGAGTCCCGCATCGGGCTCCCCGCTCCGCGGGAAGCCTGCTTCTCCCTCTCCCACTCCCCCTGCTTGTGTTTCCTCTCTCGCTGTGTCTCTCTCTGTCAAATAAATAAAATCTTTAAAAAAAAAAAAAAAGATGAAGTCAGATTGGATTAGGAAAGGCCCTAATAAACCCAATGACTAGTGTCTTTATAAAAGCGAGAGATGTGGACACACACCCCCCATGAAGAAACACAGGGGGAAAAAAGCTATGTGATGATGAAAGCAGAGATAAAAGTGATGCTGCTGCAAGCCAGGGAATGCCAAGGACTCCTGGCACCAAAAGCTAGGAGAGGCATAAAGCAGGTTTCCCCTCAGAGCCCCCAAAAGAAATCAACCATGCTGACACCCTGATTTTGGACTTGTGGACTCAAGAGAATAAGAGAATAAATTTCTGCTGTTTCCAGCCACTTGTTTTGTGGCACTTTTTTATGGTAGTTCTAGGAAACAAATACACACGCTGTTCCAATGGAATTTCCATCCTGATAATACTAATTTTTCATGAGCCATTTTGCCATCATAACAATGTGGATAACAATGTGGACACATAGCACACCTTTGCAGAATCAAAGTTGGCTCTTTAGAAATAACAGACATCATTGATAATAAGTAAGGGCAATGCAAGGTAAATATATTCC
Organism: Callorhinus ursinus; assembly: GCF_003265705.2. Lineage (NCBI taxonomy): Eukaryota > Metazoa > Chordata > Mammalia > Carnivora > Otariidae > Callorhinus > Callorhinus ursinus. Next base: position 10,918,456 of record NW_027397082.1, read on the forward strand.
ACAGTGGCATGACTTTTGCAAACTACAATTTTAGACTGAGAAACAATGTTTCCAAGAAAATCTGAAGCCAAGAAGATACAAATGTTCTTGTCACATCAGAAGCTGAACAGAAATTTCTTTGTAAAACTCCATGAAGACTCACAATGAATGCTACCCACAAATAAAAGATGCAGTGGGCTCTACTACTTCTATCATAGCTGAAACAGTGTTAAAGCAATTATCAAGCTATAAAATATTACTGATGGAATATTTTTTCATTTAACTAAGGATGGATTTAAAAGCCACTTGCTCAGGTTAGCAGGTTCTTGCCATGCATACATACATACATGCAGTATTTCTGCTCATCTCCCCACACTAGGGACCACTGAACCCTAACCTGCAGTTTCAATGTCATGCCACAGGCCCTGGATCCCTGGGATTATGAAAAACCATAAGAAACTAGTTAAGCAGCTCAACATCAAGTCAGTCTTGCTGCTGCTTCTACTCTGTCGTCTTTCACTTGAGCAATACTTTAATTCTTAAAGATCAAACTCTGTTGGTCTCTCAGCCCCTCCACTCACTATAAAGCAGCCTAAATCCCTTTCTTGTTTCTCTGTCAGGTGACTCCAAATACTTTCAAAATAGAAACTCTATACCTGAACCTGATACGTCAGGTCTGAGTCTTAGACCCTTCCATCAGTTTCTATAGTTCCTGAGGTCACCTGACAGCTCGTACCTCGGCTTACAGGGGATTTCTGATGCCATGGAGAGTTCCCCATCTAGCCTTCTCCCAATTACCAAAATACCCTGTCCCCATGCTCTGCCCATGTGTCAGGGTTGGACACTTACTGTTGAACCTCCCCCTTACTGACAGTCCACACACCTGGGTTCTTCCCTATTGCCTGTTGCTAGGGTTCTGCTGAGGCCTCAAAGGATCTGCCTAGATTCCAAATCCTTGTCAGGCATGTTTCAGTCACTGCAACTCCATTCCTTACACCATTCTTCTTAGTAATTTAGCTTGTGTGTGTCTTCATTAAAGAAATTACATTAGAATTTTTAAAAACACATTTTTTGATGAAAATGTTTTTATGTGAAGAGAGGGATAATGGCCAATAGTCAACATTTCCTGACCATCTAATGTTGTCTTACATGGTCTTAAGAATATAGCAGGTTTTAACTCTTTTAATCCCCATAATAACTCTAGAAAGGTAGTATACCATACTCATTTTACAAAGAAATAGCACAGAGAAGTTGTTTATCCACGGTCACACAGGAGTATGTGTTAGTTGAGATATAAATTTAAGGAGACTGGCTCCAGAACCTCTGTTCTTAACCACTGTGCTATATTGTATCTCTACCTTCCACCATCCCATTCCTCTCCCTAATCCCCAGTGTTTTTAAATTTTGAGTCATTTGGAATTTATACCTGTTAAGATCCTTTGGTAAATGTTTCCAACTCCTCCCCTACCCCAGTCCCCAAATCTAAGTGAGTCACCTAAGTGAACACCATCTAAGTCCCTACCTCTAATGTGAACTCTTTGGCAAAATATGTATTTTCATAGATTATTCTTACAATGAAGTTTACTTGAACATGAAAACATGTTGTACAGGGTCTGACACTCAGGGATTATAAAGTCAATAATAAACAAGCAAAATTTCCTGGTAATTCACCAAATTTAATCTTCCACCAAGTGTAATATAAATTACAACTATAACTATAAGCTTTAGGAAGAGGTGGTGGTGGTGGCTAAGTTCTTTGGAACCTAATATCTAGATTACATATACCCCATTATTTCATCTAGAACTGTGTTGGTCATTTATTGTCATTTAAAGAGGTTTAGGCTCCGACCAAGTATAAAGTAAGATTTAGCCTTGAAAAGTAGGCTTAGTCGATATGATTAAGAACCTTGAAAATGGGGCGCCTGGGTGGCTCAGTTGGTTAAGCGACTGCCTTCGGCTCAGGTCATGAGCCTGGAGACCTGGAATCGAGTCCCACATTGGGCTCCCTGCTCAGCAGGGAGTCTGCTTCTCCCTCTGACCTTCCCCCCTCTCATGCTCTCTCTCTCTATCTCATTCTCTCTCTCAAATAAATAAATAAAATCTTAAAAAAAAAAGAACCTTGAAAATGTATGCATACATTTTAATTTTTTAGGACAATTAATTCATATAAGAGAAAAGAGATTGGGATCCTTTTCTGACACGGAGACACTGAGGAGACTGGAGAGAATAGAATAGAGACAACAATTGAAGTCTCTAAACCACAGCTGGAACCTGAAGTCTTAATAAAAAGAAAATCCGAAAGAAGACCTAAAAAGTCTAATGTCAAAATCAGGGAAAAAGAGAAAGCATTAAACTAATTCATCATTTAATTTATGAAAATTTAACAAAGACATCAGAAGTGCAGATTTTTAAAGGATGAAGAATACCTTTATAAGGATAACAGAGAGACAAAACATTTATAAACCCAAATAACAACTGTCCCAAGAAATATATACTGCCCTTCCCTAATATTACTTAATTAGAACCAAAATAATAGCATCTTTAGAACTTATGTTCTATTAAGCTCTAATACCTTTAAGATATTATTACAGCTAATCCTACCCCCTCAATTCTCCATATGAAGAAAGAGGTCCCAAAAAGAATGACTTCTCAAGTGTCCCTCAATTTATTTTGAGACTTTTCACATTACTAGAATAACATATGATACATAGAAACTAGATCATATGATCTGTCAATGTAAGAAAAGATTTAAAATAGAAACTGCATTTAAAAATTCCTTTCAAGATTGTGGCAAGAAACTAATTTCAGAAGCTACTATGCATTAAATGTTACCTTTCATGAAAAAGAAAAGTCACCTAATGTCTTAAGCTCCAATTCCTTGATTTTAAGTAGTTTTTAAGTAGCATTCAGGGTTAACAACATACAAAACAGATTTTTTTTGTGTATTTTCATAAGAATTTAGAACCATTTAATCACTTTTTAAAATAATGAGAATGCTGCTCTTTCAAGCTTTAATGGTAATTCACTAGAGAGAATAAACTTTATGACTCAGCTTTTTGTACCCACTCACACATGCCTGAAGGGTCCACTTAAATTGCTTGTTATATTTTAAATTCAGGCTTGGAGTAGGATTCTTGTTTTTGTCTAGTCACAAAGACTAGACTCACAGCTTAGTTCTATAGTGCCTATTTAGATGGACTTAAAGCCTACATCAAGTACTTTATTGTCAAATAAAAAGCAAACTTCATGGAGCTTAGTAACTTAAGTAGCTCTCCACAGAGTTTGTTAAATATTTTGTTTCTACATTTGATCTCTATTGTCAAGGAAGAGTTCCGTAGAGTTGCAAAGTGCCAGAAAGTGTTATTTTAAACGTCTAAAAGGTAGTATGGACACTACAACCTTTGGGGTTCATGGTTACAACTGAGAAGCACAAAGATACCTACTATATAATTTTCCAAAAAACACAATTTTCTTAGTCCCTCCCTCAAGGAGAAAAAAAAAAGCACCTTGGAGTCCTACCTTTAAAAAACACTTAGGAATCAGCCTGGGGGTTTCTAAAATTCAGGCTCTGAAAACAGGATGGAAAAGATTTCCCAAGTGTGTCCCTCATAGACTTAGAGGAAAATGATGACTCCCAAACAAAAGTCATTTCCTTGATTGATGCTTTGCTCACCTTATTTCTCATGTAATTGAGCTCTTTTCCCTCTCATCTCCAACCCTCCAAATCTTAATCCATACTTTGAAGTCTTATTCAAAAGCCAACTCCTTCCATAATGGCTTCCCCAACCTCCTCCACAAGAATTAGCCTTTCCTCCCACCAGTATTGCTCCCAAAGCACTTTTTCACAGTCTGTGTTGCCTTTAAACTATTTGAGTAGGTCTGTCTGCTCCAGTAACTGGGTCAACATCTTTTTCCTTTCTTTACTGTCCACTTACAGTTATGCAATAAGGGTTTATTAAACTAAGTGAGGTAAGCAGGGCTACTGAATCATAATATCCCATTCTCTACTTGACTTAGAATAAACTAGGGCAGATAATTTAGAGCAACCCTTGAAAACTGGGCTAATCATGGTTTGTTCAGAATGGCCAGGTACCCAAGATGGTTGAGGTAATGAATTTCACCTGCATATAAAATAAATGTCTTAAGCTGACTGAAAAGTAATCACAAAAAGAGTGAAGGTATAAAAAGAGCAATTTTAAAAATCTATACTTACTCCTGGGTTTTGAAACGAGGTACAAGTTGTGGTACAAAAATGTCATTTTAAAATATAAAAAAAAAAAAATCCTATTGATCCTATCAATCTAGCAACCACTAATTCAGTTGTTAGGTAAAGTCTATAAAGAAATATAAGACACACAGGGCGCCTGGGTGGCTCAGTCATTGGGCGTTTGCCTTCGGCTCAGGTCATGATCCCAGGGTCCTGGGATCGAGCCCCGCGTCGGGCTCCCCGCTCTGCGGGAAGCCTGCTTCTCCCTCTCCCACTCCCCCTGCTTGTGTTCCCTCTCTGGCTGTCTTTCTCTCTGTCAAATAAATAAAATCTTAAAAAAAAAAAAAAAAAGAAATATAAGACACAGGTCTAGTTTCTGCCTTTAAGGACTTCTCAGTTCTATCACAGAAGAACTAAGACATGACACATGGAAAGGTAACAAACAGTAAAAACCAGTTTATGACAACTGCCAAATGAAAGATAAAATATAAAATAACCAAGAGTTGTTGAGAATGGCTGTTAAACAGAATTTTGGGTTAAGATAGTAAAGGAAGATTGAAATGAAAGGTAAGTTCTGATGTGCTTCATGTATAAAATGAGGTGATGGTTTGATCACATGGCTTCTAGGTTTACCTTCCACCTATGAAGTTTTATTATATTCTTATCACATAATTATAGTGGTGACTTGATACTGACCATACCCTCAATGGAGTTTTCTTCTTCCTAATCATTATGAAAGAAACACAGCTTTGAAAAAGTAGACAGTCCTCAAATAAGAAGTATTATAAAATTATTTTAAATATAAATATCCAAAATTGAATGTGATATATCTCATAAGAACATTTGATAGTTCCTAAAGACCCTGAGTTTGAGGCTTTTTTCTTTGTACTAGCTTCTTGGTGTAGCTTCCAGAACTCAAAACAGGCCTTTAAGTGGACATTTTTCATAGCTGAAAGATGTATTTGAAACCATTTAATTAATTCTTGTCTCTCTGCAGGAAGTGAGTAAACCTGCAAAAAGTTCATCACTGCTATTAACACATTTTTTTTCTTCTTTGTTCTTTTTAACTGTCATGACTTCTATGCCCAGCAGTTACTGATGGTCATATGTATTCTGAAGCCTGGCCAAAGTTTTTTTTTTTTAGGGTAACACTCAAAACAAAGCAAATATTGGCTTAGTTATGACACTTGTTGTTCTAATACATTAATAGCCTATTGTTCACTGTGGTTGTCTCAACAAGATAATACATTGAAAAACAGCGTTTCCTGATAGGAAGTGAATTCCCACTGTGTGTCACAGGACCCCAGCCAAAAGCTGGGCTCCAAAGAAGAAACAGCAGTCCCTTCTAGGACTGCATAATGGAGCAGAGTAATGATTAGACTTTTTCTTCTCTCTTTTACACACACACACACACACACACACACACACACACACACACACACAAACACACACACTTAAAATGGCTTTCTGCTTCAGCTCAAACTATAATCTATTGGACTGATTTTGCTATCATAGGGTTGTTTTTCTTAAAATGATTGCAAATGTTTTAGACAAAGTTGTTCAACATCCTGCAGACAGCAGTATCCTGTATATTTCTAACTACAGAGAATTTCCTTAGTCGTAAATGTCACAATGGATGGGGTAACTTGACAAAGAAGATATCAGGATGTGTCATCAAGACATAGTGTGACCATTTTCAAAGGTTAGTGTCATACAAGCAATAGATTAAGTCATAATATATGAGGTACAATAATTGTAACAGGTTTTTATAGGTTAGATACATGTAAGTGGGCAAAAATTAAGGCTCAATTAGTCCAACCACAACTTTATTTTGTTTAGAATCTCATTAGTGAGAAATTGATGTCACTAGCAGATCCACACACAGAAGAGTGTGCCTCCACAGTAATTAACACTGTCCTAACAAGACATTAAAACCTTTTTAATTATTTAAAATATATCTTGTTTTTATCTATTTTCACAGACTCAAAATTTAAAGAACTTTCTCTGCCCAATTCCACTTATCAGTGAATATTAGAAAATTCTATCAATGGAAGAAATAAGAGTTGTCATTTTAATAGATTCCAGTAAGACAAGACTGTCTCTGATTTAGGTATTTCCACTGCTTAATGCGGTGCTTGGTTCCTAGATGGTCCTCAATACATTTTGCTAAACTGAACCATATGTCAAACACCTGATATGAAAATTAACACAGAATACCGATAGTAATTATGCAGCATTGCTTCGATTAATAAATAATATCTCAGGTTTCAGAGAAACATACTTATTCAAGGTGTATCAAGTTTTCTGCCACGAAGCTAGGCTAAACCAGCATATGAATACACAGACTCCCCTACCTCCAGGCTGAGAAAGTATCTTTTTATCTTCTTGTTATTACACAAATCAAACAATGAAGTTCTTTACCATTCCGCTTTCAGGACAGCTGTCATTTGACAGAAATTCAAGAATAAAATTGTGAAACAGGCAATCCTAAACATCTTATGTGTGATGCAGCAAAAACTCCTGCTTCTGTTACTTTATAACTTTGCTGTGTAACTTGGTAACTTTGCTGGCTGGATAATAGTGTACAGTTCACCTCTAAGCTGCTTCCTCAGCAACAAATCAGACAACTTTACCTATGTCAAGCAATATCAATTTTAGCATTCAGTGAAACAAGGAGATGGATTAGAGGACTAGAATGTGAAAACAATTTAAACAAGGAGGCTGATGCCAAGTTTCAAAGCCCTGAGGATTAGCCTTGAATGGCTGGATTCATTGAAAATTACAAGGATCCATTTTAAAAACAAACACCACCTCACTCAGAATCTTCTTCTCAAGTATTCAAGCTTGATAAAAGGATCTGCTTTTCTCTGGAATGGATTTTATACTTTTGAAGTGGACGTTTTAGAAAAGGAGAGTTTATATAAAATATAACATTCAATTTTTCTTTTTTACAGTCTTACACTTTAAAATAGCTTAGCCCAAATGGTAGGTCAAATAAATTACACATCATACAATATACACAAAAGATGTTTTCAATTTAAGTAACAGAAACCTAATATAGATTGGGTTATATAGCTTAAATCAATACTTCAACAAAAATATAGGTAAATACTGCAGTTGGAAAGGGCATTAAAACTCATCTATTTTGGGGTGCCTGGGTGGCTCAGTTGTTGAGCATCTGGGATCGAGCCCTACTTTGGGCTCCCTGCTTCATGGGAAGCCTGCTTTTCCCTCTCCCACTCTCCTCACCTGTGTTCCTGCTCTCGCAGTCTCTCTGTCAAATAAATAAAATCTTAAAACAAAAACAAAAACGCATCTATTTTAACCTCTCATTTTATAGGTGGCAAAACTGAGGATCAAGGAGGTTAACTGACCTGCCCATAATCTTACACTCAAGTTACCAGACTTTGAACCCAATGTTATTTGATTAATCTGCTGAAAAATGACTCCTAGGGCAGTTCTTACTCACTCATGAACGGCTGGGATAGTGGGTGTTCTAGCCAGAGGAGGAGAAATTGATGAGAGATTTCTCTATTTCTGCACAGCACTATTACCCCTTTTTAGCACCTGGGTTCTGGCTCCAAAATGGAGGTAGGAGAGAGGACTGATTAAGTATATCTGATAGGGGAGAAAGGGAACAATTTGGAAATAATCCAGATATCTGTCAAAGGATGAATGAATAAATTATAGTACATCCATCCATACACCAAAGCACTATACAGCCATTAAAAAGAATGAGGTAGATACACAACGGTGTACATTGTAAATTTAATTTGGTTTTAAAAAAAAAAAAAAGATGTGCACTCATTCATAGAAATTTTTTGGGAAAAAAGAGAAGAAACCCCCCCTAGGGAGTAGGGCTCAGGGATTAGGGCTGCAGAGACACTTTGTCATATGCCTTGTATAATGGAGCAAACAGGAGAGGATTTAAGGGCAGCTATATAGAGCTTGGTGAAAAAAAAATCTACTTTCTTTATATTACATAATTACAAGAAAAAATATGATGATGATGATGATTTTTAGAGAGGGGTGGGAGAGGGAGAGAGAGATTCTTTAGCAGCTCCATGCCCAGCGCATGAGCCCGACGTGGGGCTCGATCTCACAACCCTGGGATCAAGACCTGAGCTGAAATCAAGAGTCAGACACTTAACTGACTGAGCCACGCAGGTGCCCCAGATTTTTAAATAATATTTTGAATAAGAGTATTACTGGAGGTATTAACTACTGACATTCCACAAAAGTTCCATATAAAATCTATTTAGAAAATTTCCCGATTTCAATATTTAACAACAAAGTGGTTGGCAAGCTTTGTTCTGGAGCAACTATAAAAACATCTAAGAGTAAGTGTATTCTCTTAGAGTTCAAAGGGACAGTAGAGATCATCTAGCTCAGTAGACTGAAACCAACATTTTAAAAATGAAAAAGAACAAAAGTGTTTTCTGTGCTGTAAGGGAAACTTATTTCAGAAATTAAGTGGTGTGTATGTGGTTTGTGTATTGGGTAGGGATGCAAAACAACTTGAAAATTTATTTTCTTGTTGAGGTGATGATTAGTGAATTCTACTGCTCAGAATAGAATCAAAGACTAAATTTCTAAAATTTCTGATAAACATAGTTTATTTAAAGTAAAGCTTTAGTTTTCATGTCATTTATAAGAATGATTCTGGGTTAACATCTAAACATTTTTTCCCCTCAATTCCAAGACATCCCCTTTAGCATTTTTAGAAGAGGCATGTGTCTTTACAAAGAGAATTAAGGTATTCTCAACTGGAAAAGTTCTTAGAGAGCTAAGCCAAATTCCCAAGTTTACAAGTGAAGAAACCAGTGTCCAATGTAATAGCCTTTTGATTCCCAGCCTATTGCTTTTATCTGATACACCAAGCTTCTACTTTTTTCTTACATCCTTGTGATATTAGAAAATGGCTAAACACAATTACTACCAAGTTTCAAAGAAGAAGCTAAAGCAAGGAAATGCTCACAAGTCTAAGTCCAAAAAGGATGACACAACGTCCCCCCCCCGCAAGCTTTACGAAAATCTGCCATTTTCAACATTCAGTTTTGATTTCAACTGAAGCAAGTGCTTCAACTTGCTTGTACTGAATGGGTGTGTCTATCCCACAAGGGTACACAATGGACATGCAGGAGAGGAAGACAATAGTCAGTACAGAAGAGATCACAGAACACAGCCTCTCAACATGCCTACTCTGGTCAGTGCATAATTAAACACTTTACAGGCATTTAAAACACAGCTACAAATGAAACCCCAATATGTAAAGGGAAAAAAAGTCAGATCCATTTGCAAAGGGAAAATTGCTGAATGTGGACCTCACTGAATTTTCCTGTAGTTCAACTTACCGCTCACGTCACAAACTCTAGAAAGAACACAGAGGCACAGACAAGGCATGGAACAGAACTTTGGGCTGCAGCCTTCCCCAACTCTTCTGACAAATACCCAACAGCAGCAGGACAAAGCATCATTATAACAGAAATAAAGGCTCTTTAGATGCTGGCTTTTTTTAATTCAATGAACCCACTCTTACACACAAAGTTCATGCCACGATGTCTCGAAATACAGTATTGCCAGATTATGCTGTTAATGGGTCCAATAAATTCAGTGCAAAACACTACTTCAAGCATTTTTATGTTAAGTAATTAGCACATTTGGGAAACTACCAGTATTTTCCTTAAACAGTCATTGTCATTCCCCCAATTAAAAACAACAGTAAACTGCTTAAGGAACAACAACAAAAAAAAGCAAGTGAACTAACAGGAAAAAATTTAGTTGAGTGATAAAGTTACAGGCTCCTTCCCAAGAAGAATCCTGCACATTACTAGCTGCTAGCACAAAACTAGCCATCTATCTTATCAATGCTTCCCCCTAAGCTGTGCGTTATCAGTTTTACAATAGACAACCCATTACTTACAAAAAAAAAATGAAGCTGCTGTACATTTCTTAAGCTGGTTTTTGTGTAGCAATTCTGATGCAATGCTGCCCTAAAAATGAACTTTGTTTTAAACAGTGAGATATCCAACCTCGGTGCGGTTAGAGCAAGGGTGGAGCCCACTCTGGGGGAAATAACACACCCAAAGCAGACTTCAGTGACAGCAAACTGCACGTTAATACTGCCACAACATTTTTCAGGGCCTCAGAGTCAAAACTAATTGGTTAATCCTCCTCAAAGAAACGGGGGAGGGGAGGGCAGTTACTCGTGCTTTCCTGCTGTGAAATAAAATATGGACTCATTCCTTTTTTTGTGAAGAAAGTAAAGATAAAATGCAAGGTAGATCACGCAGCTCAACCAGCTGAATGTGAGGTGGAAGTGGACTACTATAAAGGAAGTCCAACCATGCCAACTTCTAAGTTTAGCAACAGCAGCTTCTGCATATCTCAAGGTGTTGGCAACAATGCTCACTCTAGAACTTAACTTTTTGGCCTATTTGGCCAAAATAGGGGATCCAATAATGAACATAAGCATTACCTACCCTTCTCTATCAATGCTCTACTTCTCCTGGTAATGCAGAAACAATAAAAGCATTTTCTTATCAACTAACTAGCAAGAGTTGCCTTAAAAAAAAAAAAAAGGATTTGATTTATAAACTTGTTTTGTAGAATATTAAAATACATAAAAGGGGGGGTGGGGGGATGGGTTAGCCTGGTGATGGGTATTGAGGAGGGCACGTTCTGCATGGAGCACTGGGTGTTATGAACAAACAATGAATCATGGAACACTGCATCAAAAACTAATGATGTAATATATGGTGATTAACATAACAATAAAAAAATAAAATACATAAAAGGGAGAATTACTTTGATGGAAATCACTAATACACATACCAGACTTTAAAAAATTTTATAGGCACCTGCTTTTTCAAATAGTTTCATAGAGTTTTGATTTTCAGTTTTTCCTATTTACAAATAAGATATTCTGTAAGATGTATACATACTGCCTAAAAAACTTAGTGTCTAAAATAATCAGTTATTGAAACTGTTACCAAACATCTGGTTATTGTTCAAAGTGATTTTAATCAATACTACTTCCTGTATATGCACATTCGGACACACAACCAACAGTTACTTTTAACTGAACTCCTATAACTCATGGAATAAAAAATAGGGTTTTTTTAGTAAAATACCCACGCAGGTAAAAAAAAATAAGCTATATAATCATTTACATTGAATTTAGAACAAAGAAAAGGCTTTGGAGAAGACCAGGAAAATATTATTTTTAATGATACATGTTGTCACATTACCCTCTGCACCAACTGCTACTTCCTCACACTGGAACAATAAATCAGTCTGCAATACTGAACATTTTGGTATTTTCCTCTTCTTTCCCCCCGCCCCCCATATTTTCAGAGGTGGCCTATAACAACTTCCAGGATCCTAGGAAGGGGGTGCTTGCTGACTGATCGAGCCTTTTGTTGGATTATGAGGTCGCTTTTACCATAAAATAAATTAACCCATTCAAAAATACTTAGTGCACATGCCTGTTTTAATTATTTTTCAACCATATATATAATTATGAATTGCCCGCCATCCCTTGCTGCTCTCTATCTCACCCCCAAACTGAACTCAAAGGTAGCAGTCAGATATATTTGAAGAATCCTATTTTGATACTTTTTGGATTTGCACTGCTGGAAATGTCTGTTTTCAAGTCAAACTTCACTTTCACAGCTGCAAAGGAAATGACAAGAGAAGAAAAACAAAGCCAATATATATCAGCAATTAATTCCATCCACAACTGCCCAGCTGTTTGTGCATGGAAGAATCAGTCTGTTTCCTTTTGGGGCTTTCACCACTGAAAATTGATACTGCACATTCAGAGACACAAGCTGTTTGTAACATGTCAGGAATGTGCACAAGATCACAGAGTTGAAAAGACAAAATGAAATCCAGATCTAGTTTTCTTGGGACTTGCCAGTATTATTTCATAGCTTAAAAAAAAAAATCATAAAAACACCCCAATCAGAGAGCAAAATACATGAAAAAACAATCTCCCTTCTGACTATTATCCTTCCAATAAAGGGGAAAATCTGCCAGTGACATCAGATTTAGTATCAAGAATAGACACTCTGATTTATTGGCATAGACAAGGTGTGACATTCTTAGGAATCCACATGCCCCCAGTATGTTAAATCCAGCCAATACTTTTTGGACTACACAGTTGCTTGCCCAATGTGTAGTTAGGCCCTTTAAAAAAAAATCCTCATAAACGTGAAAGTTGTTGGGAACCAACGCTTTCACCACAGTGATGTAGAAAAGCAAGTTTTTCTTGGTTAGTTCAGACATTATTTGGCACTCACATACACCTGCCTGTTTCAGGGATTCATGTAAATTTACTGATCCAATCTTCTAGGGTAACTCTCAGAAGCAATTAATTTCTCCTTCCCTCTCCATACCAGCTTTGTGGATTTTAAATAAAAACACTGTCTACTGAGTGCCAGAGGCTTAAAAATTATAGTACGGGCTCCTGCACAACTCAAAACGTGTCCTGATCCCCCTCCCTCTGCCCTTCAATTCCAATTTTATTTCAAGTATTTGTTTCATTTAAATGCCACTTTGTTATATTTTCAAACACACAAGATTGTAAAATAATCTGTGCTTTCAGTATGTAAAGTGACTTGTAGCAAATCGTTATTAAAGTTAGAAAAAAAGATGACATTTTTGGAAGAAAAAAATTCAAAACATATTTTAGCTATCTTACTGGTTTTTTTTTTTTTAATATGAAATTAGGTATCCCTATGATTTAACTCATTGTTCTAAGGGCTCTCCCCTCCACTTCTGCTGCACAAGAGTTCATGAACCCTTCACACCCATACATTCTCAAACACAATTGGATGAGACACTCATTTGGGGAACCACCAGGGGCTGGGGCTTAACCAATGAAGAGAAGATAAGCACTCTGCTTCAAATATGAGAGGGACATTCCATAAGCTTCAGAATGAAGATGCTCTCAAGTGCCAGAACTCAAACCAGCACAATGAGAAGCTGTCTTCACCTAAAGTGCTGGGAAAGCACGAAGTGTCATTTGTTAAAGAATAAAGAAACACAAGGCATCTCAAATCTCAAACTTGTGGTTGACCAAAAAAAGGGCTTTTCCCTTAACAAATATCACCAGATCAAGGATATTTCTAGTGTGAGAGAGGGAGAGAAAAGTTTAATCTTTGGCTGATGGTGACATTAAATTCTAGAAATATGGTGTAACTATTAGTGACTCAGAGAGCCACAGAGATGAGCTTTGCTTGGCAAGCTTCAGCTCTGTGGAACATTCAGACTAACTTGAAATGTCTATGGGAAGGAACCTCCCCATCTACAGGACTGGCTAAGGAACGAAAAGGTCTCTCTGAGCTGTTTAAATCAGGTTAAATTCATGGTAATCCAACTAGAGCCTGAGGTGGTGTTAAAAAAAGACTCTTCAAGTGAGGAGGTGACTATTGATAGGAAATTGTTGACTCATTTTAAAAGTGATTTCCTCACTCTGACAATTATAATATCTTAATATTTGTTATTTTAGATTTTCAAATTTATAGCAAATTTGAAATAATTTTACAGTAAGCACTATACAGGCCCTATCTAGATTTTACCATTAACATTGTACTATACTTATTTTATCACATACCTCATCTACCCATTCTTCTATACATCCATTAATCTGTTATTTTTAGTGCATTTTGAAGTAAGTGGCAGATATCCATATACATACCCCAATACTTCAGCATGCATACCATTACCCAGAGTTCAATATTTGCTTATGGCCTTTTTTCTTATGATATAAAATTTATATACAATGAAATGCAGAAATGTAAGTGTATACTTGTACAAACACCTATCAAAATGCAGAACATTATACTTTCAACCCCAGAAAGTTCCCTCATGCCTCTCCCCAGACAATGCCCTCTTCTATTTCCTCAGAAGCAATCATTATTTTAATTTTAAAGTGATTTTAGGCATCCGACTCTTGATTTCAGCTCAGGTCATGATATTAAGCCCTTGTTAATAGGTTCCGTGACCAGCAGGGAGCCTGCTTGAGATTCTCTCACTCCCTCTCCCTCTGTCCCTCCCCAACCCCCCCCCCCCACCCCGTGTGCTCTCTCTTTCTAAAATAAATCAATCTCAAAAGAAGAGTTGATTTTAAACAACTCTAAATAGTCATGCCTTGGGGTGCCTGGGTGGCTCAGTTGTTGAGCATCTCCCTTTGGCTCAGGTCATGGTCCCAGGGTCCTGGGATCAAGCCCCGCATTGGGCTCCCTGCTCCGCGGGAAGCCTGCTTCTCCCTCTGCCACTCCCCCTGCTTGTGTTCCCTCTCTCTGTCAAATAAATAAATAAAATCTTAAAAAAAAAATAGTCATGCCTTTGCAACCTATGCTTTAGAACATTCCCCACTACGTCACATAACTTGGCTGCACAAAGTGATCAGGTGTGAATGAAACAGATGGAAGGAGCCTAAGAAGAAATTATAAAGTTAAAAGGAAGTGTAGACTTATCTGCTCCAATTACTCCACTTCTTAGGTGAAGGAAACAAAACTTCAAAAGTTTTGGCTGCCTGTACCAGTCACCCAGCTGGTCAGTAATTTATTGGTTGGGCCTTTAGGATGAAGAGAACAGAAACTTGGGAGAGACTGCTGGGCTCAGAGGAAGAGCTCTGCCACTTACAGGCTATATATCTTAACAAAGTTTCTTGGTTTTGGTTTTTTAAACTCCTCTGAGTCTTAGTTTTGTCCTATGTAAAACAAGGAAAATCTTAATTCATAAAAGTTGTACGGCTTAAAAGAGATAGCCTTTGTAAAGTGCCTGGCATGCAGTAAGTGATCAAAAGAAGGAAACACAAGAAGTGGAAGCAAAATCAACAGTTGTGGGCATAGTTCAAGCATATGCCCATTCACATACTGCTTCAAAGCTTTTGCGCTACTCCTATGTTTGCTCTCATTTCACATATGCAAACAAAAAATAGCAAATAAAGCAGAACTCTTTATTTGCTACAGAGGCAAGCTATTTTTTACCTCTGAGGAAAAAAGTGCTACTTGTTTTCTCTTTGCCTTCCTACTATGACAGAACTGGAATGGTAGGGCGCCTGGGTGGCTCAGTTGGTTGGGCGACTGCCTTCAGCTCGGGTCGTGATCCTGGAGTCCCGGGATCGAGTCCCGCATCAGGCTCCCTGCTCGGCGGGGAGTCTGCTTCTCCCTCTGACCTTCCCCCCTCTCATGCTCTCTATCTCATTCTCTCAAATAAATAAATTAAAAAAAAAAAAAGAACTGGAATGGTAGGGGGAGGGAAGAACAGACTTTTGACTTGGTAGTGACTACTTACACCATATATACTTATATCTCCACCAGTCTTTTTATAAAGAGCTCCCTTTCCCTAGCGTGATCTTCCCTTTAACCACCAAGTGAGAATTCAAGGCCCAGTTAAAATCTAACCTACTTTCCTAATCTACTCAGAACAAAATTAAAGCTTCTTCATCCTGTGTTTCCATTATGCTTTAAATAACAGCATTATAGAACTCAGACCAGATGGCTGCTTCCATTAGTTTCCCTTACTTCAATGGGAGAATCTTTGTATTCCAATGCCTAGCACATGCCATAAGTGCTAATGGATATGCCTGGATAATGGGTACTCAGTTATGATCAAAGTAGCAAAAAACAAAAACAAAAACAAAAAACCAACAAAACACTAAGTCCAAACACTCACCAAAAAGGAAAGCAAAGTGCTAGAAAAGTGGGGGGCAGGGAGATGATCACAGGGCATGAAATTAAAGAGATTAAAAGTCAACTGTGTGCAAACTCTTGTGTTCTTGGAGAAGTAACTGCTGCTAAGCAATTAAAGTGCCACTGGAATAATTCAAACTGCTATGTGCTTTAAATACCTATCCTGTGTACCACCCACAACAGCTCCACTGAGCAGTACTATTAGGTTCCTTTTATATATGAGAATACGGAGACTCCAAGAGGTTAAGCATAAAGGATCACACAACTCGTGGCAATGGAGATAAAATAGAAGTGATTTTTTTCATTACAAGTGATTTTCATAATAGGCCAATTTTACACAGAGTGTGGGGAGGCTCTGGAATTAACAGAACCCAGATAGGGGAGGGACGACCAAATAGCACAAGAGATTCAGCTGAGGGAGAAAAACTCAGGGAGAAAAAAGGCCTGGCCAAGAAAAACAAAACAAAAACAAAAAAAACAAAGCTGAGACAATTAAGAGGAGTACGACTCAACTCCATCAACAGTCTGCCATCCTGGAGTTATGAAACCTGTCAGAGATGGCCCTAGAACCATAGCAGTGCTAAATCATAGCTCTTACTCTTATGACACTCCCCACCCCAAACCAACTGTTCTCAGAAGTAATAAATACAACATGGATAACTCCTTGATAAAAATGCCAACCATGGTGTTCATGCTTCAGAAGATAATGAAAGCCTTGCCAAGTTGGTGAAATTCAACTCTTGTCTGCAGGCATCTGGCTATATTCCGTAATTTCCCATTTAGGAAAACCCTGGTTTTGCTTCCCTTGCAAAGATGGATTTGTGAAGGAAAGCCTTCACGTTGAAGTTCAAAGCTTCATGTGTCACAGCCCTCTGGCTTACCTCCAACATAGCACTCATTACATTGACTCACAATTTTCTGTTTGCTGGTATAGCTCTCATTCGTGCTGTGAGCAACTGGCGGGCAGGGCCCCTAAGCACCTAAGCATAGGGCAAGTTCAAAAAATATGGATGGTAAATGAATAATATCCTTTGCCTATTTAATATCTGATAGATGGTTATTTGTTAAAAGAGGTAATTCAGGATTTAAAGATGAAGCAGTTACAGAAGAGGCAAGGTTGGGAATAAGTGAGATATGGTTAATGTTCAAAATTAGGTTTTTTGCTGGATAAAAAAATGTATACAACATAACCTACAATGATTGGCAATAATAAAGCTGACGCAGAAGTTTAGTAAATCATTAGGTCTAAAGATTGGACATGATCCCCATTTAAGATAAAAATTAACCAAACTAGTGAGTTTGTATTATATCTGAAAGTTGCCAAACTTGAAGTGGAAAAACAATATGTGGCTTTGACTCTCCCAGGGCATAATACTTCCAAAAACAATGCATTTTATTAACCACCTCTTAGAGGAAGACAAAGACTACATGGGGGAAAAAAAAAAACCAAAACATTAAAAAGGGAAGAGTAAACGTTTATGTGCTATTAAAAAACCTGCATTCACAAATAATTTCTGCTTTGGGGAAAAGTCCCCCCAAAAAAGGAACAGAAAACAAGTAAATATAAATGCTCTATGGCCATATGACCTAGACATTCATGACACATGCAATTTTTTTTAAAGATTATTTATTGAGAGAGAGAGTGAGAGGGAGTGCGCATGAGCAGAGGGAGGTGCAGAGGGACAGAGAGAATCTCAAGTCAACTCTGCACTGAGCACAGAGCCTGATGCAAGGCTCAATTTCACGACCCCAAGATCACGACTGAGCTGAAATCAAGAGTTGGACACTTAACCAACTGAGTCACCCAGGTGCTTCTGCAATTTCGTGTTAAAAATATTACTTTTGTTTTGATTGGTTCCATCCAAGGGTGTGAGGGACCAAGGTAGACATTTTTTAATTGTTGCCTTTTCTAAACATGAGAAAAAAAAATCTTAGTTGAAAAAATGTTTCACATTTCAAATAATTTACCCAATTAAAAAAAAGCCTTCTTTTTTAATCTTCAGAAATTTAAGTATTCTCATCCAAAAAAAAAAGTCTTCAAATACTTAGCTTCAAACACTGCTGTAAGGTAGGTAGGTGGGCAAGCTGACAAATCACGTGACTTAAAGGACTAACGATCTTTTCTCAGGTCAAGCTCTGGAACACATGTTCCCTATTCATTACAAGAATACATCCTATCCTCTCAAACAAAAAGTTCCAAATCCCCCAAATGCTACCATAAAACAGGGCACTAGACAGGTTTAGAAATGTTCTCCTCCTTTTCATTCCCATTCTTTAATCCCTCCAGTTCCACCTGCCCTCAGTGAAAGTATCTGTGGATAGCTGGTAGATTTGCCACCTTTCTATTTCCTTAGGTAAACCAGTAGTATGAGAGGAGGTTTAATTAAAACAAAAACGAGGGGCGCCTAGGTGGCTCAGCCAGTTGGGTATCTACCTTCAGCTCAGGTCATGATCTCGCCTTCCTGGATTGAGCTCTGAGTCAAGCTCCCTGCTCGGCAGGGAGTCTGCTTCTCCCTCTCCCTCTGCCCCTCCACCTGCTTGTGCTCCCTCTTCTCTTGCTCTCAAATAAATAAAATCTTTAAAAAAACAAAAATGAACACAAAAACAAAACTGGCCTATAAACACATCTCTTATCATTTTAGAAACACTTCAGTTTAGTGCATCATACTTTTTGCCCCCAAGTATTACTCTAGTTGGAGAATATCAACTTGTTCTGTGCCAAATCTACAGCTGCACTGATTTTAATCTACTCTGATTTTAGATTTTAAAAATTTACCTTTAAATTCAAAGTTGGTAAGTCAATCAATAAATCTTTCTACTTCTGGTTGAATTTATTTATTCTTTTAACAATAATTCATTCAACACCTATCACATTCTACAGTTGAGGACGTAATATGGTGGAGAATGCAAGAAATGAATGAGACATTATCCCTGATCCTAAAACACTAGCAACTTAGTGGGTTGGGGGAAGAAGAAGAGAGAGACAGCTTCTTAAGCAATTATATTAGCCCACTGTGTTATCGTGTTATAATAGACATATTATGAACTCAGAGAAAAGAGCCAATTGTAAAGGTTCCTAGAGTTACACTTGAGCTTGGTCTTAAAAGGTGTGGTGGGGGGATGATGTACAACTCTGGCAGAAAGATATGAAAAGACAACATGCTTCTTAATAAACTTGTATTTTAACATGTAGCTTTATTTTTTTAATTTTATTAATTTATTTTTAGAGAGAGTAGGAGGGTTAGAGGGAGGAGAGAGAAAATCTTAAGTAGGCTCCATGTCCAACATGGAGCCCAAAACACGACTCTATCTCATGACCCTGAGATCATCATCTGAGCTGAAATCAAGGGTTCAAACGCTTAACCAACTGAACCACCCAGGCACCCCACCTGGCTTTACTTTAAATAAAAGTATCACTAATGGCAACTAATACAAAAAGGAAATAAAAATTGTCACTAGTTAACAACTTACAGTGGTTTGTATAATTTAAACTATAGGAACCCTACAATCTACTAGCAAACCATACAGTTTTGTGTCATGAGCTTTTGCTAATCTTCTGACTTGCACACTAAGAATCTCAAAAGCCATTTGTATCCTTTCTTGGAACAATGTTTGTTCTTAAGCTGCACTAACTAATGACTTAGAAATAATTAAGACCAATTATCTTGAAGCCAGTCATACTGTGATCTGCCACCATATCCTCATGGAAGGAGGAATAAGAATGTTCTAGGTTAATACCAAAGTCAGTATACAAAGACATGGCCAACCTGGAACAGGTACACCATACTCTATGGGCTCAAATCCTTAAGGGTATCAAGTACAAGGACGGTAGATTTGAAGGGAGGGGCTGGGAAGAAAAAAGAAAAACACTAATCACAAGCATTGTGTTTGTAAGTTGCCTAAATTTTCAAGTTCAAGGCTCAGAAAGATGTTGATACATATGAGAAGGGTTACTTTTGTGGGCTAATCTGACAAAAGTAAAAGGGATGCCATATTAAATTGCTGAGAACAGATCACCCACTCTGATCAGGTTACTACCCATGTGAAAATGTCGTAAGTTAAAGTTTAAGATAGGTTTCCACATGAAAGTACACATAAATAACAAATCTTCCATTTTATGAGGAATAATATGAAGATCATTATTTATAGCACACACTATGTGACAACCTAAGTGAAAATGATCTAAAACAGAGAAATTAAGGTAGGATTATTTATGTGAATTCTTTAAAGATTCTTTGCCAGGTTCTTTTAGATAGTAATCTCCCGTGTTTAACATGTTATACTGGGATTCAAGAGCCATGTGTACTTTATATTCATGAATTCACACCTATAATACCTAAGCTCTGACAAAGAAAGAAAAAAAAACTGTTGCAAAATGTTCAGACTGAAAGGTTTGATCCTGGAGTACGAATTCCTCAGTGAAACACATACCTTTGGACAGGGTAGTAAGTAACTTTCTCAGAATAGTTAGAGAAAAGAACCAACAACAACAACAGCAACAACAACAACAACAAAAACCTCATGAGAACTGCTCCTGAGCCTTTGAGAAGGGAGGTGACTAGAACAGTACAAAAACTGGGTGGAAGAGGGCAAAGGAAGAGCTAAGAAAGCACATGAAGAGACATCTAAAGGGGCCAAGAGTGCCAAGAGAGATAAGGAGGATAAAGTAACTGTGGCAGCAGCATGAGGCTGGGCATACCCACAGGGAGCTATGTGGCTTATTTCAAGGGGGTGGAACACTGAACAAGTGGACAATTTTGATTTTGTTTAACTGAAAGGCTGCTGTGCAATCCTACAAATGGGAAAAAGAAAAAGGAGTGTTTTTCCAATATAGAAAGCTAGGATGCAATAAATAGCTATCACTTGAAAAAATATTAAAGAAAAGAGAATACCTTATAATATATAAAAATGAAAAATTGAGAACTTTGAGGAAAAGCAATATAAAATCTATGTAAACCCAGAGCTACATTACTGATTGATTGTCATGACAAAGCTTTTCATCCTGTGCACTGTGCCATCCTTCCAACCACAAGATCCCCACAAAACACACTGACAAGAATGTTGGGATATGTGAAGCAGCGTAAGGTTTTTCTTCACTCCAACTCTCAATTTGGCAGCTTATGGAAACAATTCTTAATGGCTGAGTTTTTAAAACTCACTCCAAGATAAGCAGGACTGTGACTCCTGTGGGCTATTTCCAAGTTGCCAAGTCATTAATCTAAAACAGCTCTCAAACCCTTTAAACTGATTCCTGCTGGCCCAATATAATAAATGATACGGTGTTTTAAATAAAACGGAGGGAGAGGGTAGAAAGAAGACCCAAACGAGTACCTCTGGAGTTACTTTTAAGTTAAAAAAACAAAACAAAACAAAAAAAACTGGAAGCAATAAGATAATATACATTTACTACTATATTTTTCAATCATGTGCCTGGAAACTACAGAAAGGAATTTGGAAAGGCCTTCTGCCAGAAGCAAATTACTTTTTTCAATTTCAAGTTTAAACAGTTACTACCTTTGCTACACCCCCAGAAATGAAAGCAAAACAACAACAACAACAAAAAGATATATTTCAAATATATTTCAAGCTTTTTGCAGATGATTTACTACATTAATCAAATCTGTTCATTCCTGTAAGCATTAGTTAATACCTTCCTACAGGAATTGGAAGAAGGACATTGTGCATTCAACAAGTGTTTGCCTTTGCCATGACACAAAAGTCAAGATGTACATAAACCAGTAAACAATCAGTGCATCTAGACCAATGTTTTTAGTATAGTGAGAACAGAGCAAGCAGCCACAGCTTTAGCATTTTGGATCATTGGTTTAAAAACAAAGATTTGTAGCTAGGGCTCAAAAGAGGAATCTAAACATGCAAATCTTAATATAAAGCGGTTATAGAGATCATACCATTATTAGAAAATACTCATGGAAATACTTTTATTTCAGTTATTTCCAAAATAACTAGACAAATTATATCACAAAACAATATAAACACACACAATGAATCATGGAACACTACACCAAAACAAATGATGTAATATATGGTGATTAACATAACAATAAAAAATTAAAAAAAAACAATATAAACAAATTGTAAGTGCTTAAAACTTATGAAGGAATCCTAATCATAATCATAGTTGATTTATTAGGATGAGTAAGATCAGAAGTAAAAAATAAAAGTTGCTTGGTCTTCTGAAGATGATGAGCTCAATGTTGTGAATAAAAAATTGCTAAATTAAAAAGCAGGTTTTCCTCGAGTCGTAAGTTAAGGGGGTGGAGAGTTCTTTACAAGGTAGGGAGTTGTTATAACCCTTGTCAGTTGTTATAACCCTCAGTTAAAAGGTAGACCAAAAAAATCTGTCCACCAACAGAGGAATTAAAAAGCACACACACACAGACCAAAAACAACAACAACAAAAAACAAAAAACCACAACACCTTAATCTGTCTTTTCCAGAATGCTGAGTGGGACAAGAAAGTCTCCCCTGAGAATCTGTAACAACAAGCCTACTCTTCAAAAAATTTGGTATTTGAAGAAAAAAAAATACATACCCCCCAACATGGTCCAAAAAATCCTAAGCCAACAGAATAACAAAGTGGCCTTAGGCTGGTAGCACTACTGATACCCCACAAAAAGGGAACATAAATTCAGTCTAGAGAAAGGTGCTCTCAAAACAGACTGCCTAAGGATTTCCACAGATAAAATTCTGCCAAGTTAAAAATTCAAATTACAAAGCACATGAGTAACAAATCACATTAAACAAAAGTCAGCAGAAACAACAGAGAGTAGAATTTGATACCTCCCCCCCTAAGAACTGCAGACAACAGAATACTAAGACACAGAATATAAAATAAGTTTTTACAATGTTCAAAATCCTTGAAGATAGAACTGGAAGCATGAGAAACAAGATGTTATAAAGGAAGACCAATAGAGCTGAAAAACTACAGAATAATCGAAAAAAACATAGTGAATGGATTAAACAGAATAGACTAGACCCACGTAGAGAGAATAAACTGGAATCTAAACTTGAAAAAACTAGCCAGAATGGCAGAGAGACAAAGAAATGGAATGTGTAAAAGAGAGGCTAAGAAAAAGAGAAAGCAAAGAGGTCCAACATACCAGAGTTTCTAAAGGGGAAACAGAATAGGGGAGAGGTCATATATGGGGAAATCATGGCTAGAAACTTCAGAGACAAATCACCTATAAAGGACTGTTAATTACATTTGCAATAAGATTTCAAAAGAAAAAAACTCATAGGACACAAATAGTAGTGCTGAGAGAAGATAGCAGTCAGCCTAGAACTGTAAATCAAACAGAACTATCAAGAGTAAGTAAAAAAACAAAAACAGAAACAAAAAGAAAAAACAAACAAAAAAAAACTATCTTACTAAAGAGTTCTATAAACTCATTAAAGAAGCTTTTAGAGGACGAATTTCAGAAAAATTAAAACTAGAAGAATGGAGATGGAAGAGGAAAGAAAATGGTAAACAAGTGAATAATTTTTAAAATACCATATAAAATAATAGCAATAACAAATGTAGAAGGTTAAAAAACTGGAACTAAAATCCTAATAATATCACATAATATGGAAATAGAGAATGAGAGTTAAAATGTTTTAAGATCCTTGTATTGTTCAGAAGGGAAGAACTATTGACTTTAGACTGATAAAACTTTAATCTGATAAAAGATTATCCAGAATATATTTTAAAAATCACTAAAAAAGGAAAAAAAAGACAACCTAATCTGTTTATTAATAAAAGATCTAAACAGGTACTTCCCAAAAGAGAATGTCCAAATGACCAATAAATGAAGAAATGCCTGTCATCATTAGTCATCAGGGAAATACAAATTAAAACCACAAGGAGATATGCTATCTACCTATCAGTATGGTTAAAAATGAAAACAAACAAAAAAAATTGTTAATACCAAGTATTGGCAAGGATGTGGAGCATCTGGAACTCAAACAGTACAAATCCTTATGCCAACTAGTCAAGTATTTTGGAAAACTTTTTGGCATTATCTACAAAAGTTGGACACACACATACCCTGTAATCTAGCTACATCTCTCCCAGGAATACACTCAACAGATGCATGCATGTGTATACACAGACACACACACACACACAAATACATGAATTTTATATATATATATATATATATATATATAAGAACACTAAAAACAAGAATATTCATGGCAAAATTTTTTAAAAAAGATTTTATTTGAGAAAGAGAGAGAGGTAGTGAGCATGAGTGGGGGGAGGGGCAGAGGGAGAGGGAGAAGCAGCCTCCCCGCTGGAGCAGGGAGCCCAACATGGGGACATGGGGCTTGGGGCTCGATCCAGGACTCTGAAATCATGACCTGAGCCTGAGCAGAAGGCAGACGTTTACCGGACTGAGCCACCCAGGCGCCCCGGAATTATTTTTAAAAGCCCAAAACTAGAAACAATCTGAATGGCCATCCACAAAAAGGATAGATTAGTGTACATTCATATCAAGGATTACAAACAATAATGAGATAAACTATTGTTATGATGCAACAACATGGATGAATTTCACAGACAAAAGTGTTGAGCAAAAGAAGCCAGATACAAAAGAGCAGATACTGAATGATTCAATTTGTATAAACTCAGAAGCAGGCAACACTAACCTACACTGAGCAAGGAGCCCAACTTGGGGCTGGATCTCAGGAGTCTGAGATCATGACCCAAGCCAAAACCAAGAGTCAGACACTCAACCGGCTGAATCACCCAGGTGCGCTTGGCTTTATTCTTCTTTTTATTGTTCATATTATATAGTGAGTCTTTGAGAGTAAAAGACACTAATAGGAGAGATACAACTACATTTTGTGCTAGCAGAGCTCAGGCTCTAGGAATAGCAAAAATAGCTGAAAAGACCTTAAAGGTCATCTAGTCCAATTCTCTCTTTGTACTTGTGAGATTTCAGAGGTGCCTAAGGTCACTACCTAAGGTCATACAAAGCACTTATCTCCTGACTTCAGGTCAGTACTTTTTCCACTCCATCAAAGTTAAAGTTGCTGCTTAGGAGAAAATGCTCAAATTGGAACCCTCTCTCCTACGGAACACGTTGTCATTCCTTTGTATCACCAATGAAACATTCCACCTCAACTGAGATGTCAAAAAACATTTCAAACCTATCTGACCAAGGTCAAAAATGAAGTTGTGTTAATGTACATAACCCACCGGTGTACTAAACTTAAATAGACATTAGAGTATAAAATTTCAAGGAAGGAAGTAGCTCTGGGTAATACTGTTCCAGTGGCAATCAAAGATATTTAGGATGGTTAGATGAAAGAAATAACATCCTGAGGTTGTTCTAAAACTTTGAGAATAAAATAGTGGAATGGTTAGAATACAGAGAAAGTATTTAACTCTTCATAAAGGAATTGTGTGGTTTATAAAAAGAAAAAAAAAACTACTTCAATTACAGCACTGGTCTAAAACATTCAAATGCTCTTGGGACCTTCTTTTCAAAATTTATTCAGAGGGGGTTTCTCCTTGTCATTCAGTTTTTGCAGCACACATATCCATATTTAATTCACTCTCTGACTATAACCTAGTATTTAACCATTGTTCACATTCTTGTCTGGGCACATGTCCAACCTCTTCCTCCATGAAACACTAGAATAAACTTTAATATATTAGGAAATTAGAAAAATTAAATGAACAGGAGAGAAAGCAAATGCATTTTCACACAAAGTACAGGATACAGCTGTGATATGTCATCTGTCAAGCTTACAGACTATCTCCTTAACTAGAAGAAAAATTACAGGACTCTCCTTAGCTGAACAGGAAGTAGCAATCTAAAAAAACATAAATGTTCCCAAGCCCTAATTCTATTCCCTTCACTTCTCATTTCCAGCACCTACTCACCCTTTGACCAGGCCTGTGTAATACACGCATTCAAACAGCCTTGATGAAGTGTCAGTAAACATATGGATGACAAGTATTTTGAGAGTCCACAGAATAACCTTTAATCATGATGTCCCCAAATAAAAAACCTGTGTTGGCTCTACTCTTCTGAAGAAACAGGTTGTAACAAAAATGACAAAATCTGCCTTGGCTCTTAAGAAGTTCGTATTTCTATGTATGATCCTTAGTCTTCCATTTCTGAAAGTTGTTTCTATGGCACCAAAATATAACTTAAAAAACCCAGAATTTCCTTTTCTATCCTTTGTAGGATACCATGTAAACTCATAAACATCAGGCACCTTACCCAGGCCCAAGGCAACAGAGGCGGAAAAGAAGAATTTCATAATGGAGCTAACATGTGATTTATAAATTATAATTTAAAAAGATAAAAGCCAAGCAAAGAAGCAGCAAGAGAATGTTCTAGGCACTAGAAGCCACATGAGCAAAAGGAGCAGTATATTTGGGACAAACAATAATTTAATAGCATGGCAAATCTTCCCAACAGCTCCACTTAAGTCAGTTAGCTGGATACTTCAATGTTTACTAGAGGTGCTCCCACTAAATCAACAGGAGATCATATTCAAAATGGTAGTTCTACATACATATAAGAGAGGCTCAAAACAAAGGAAACTATGATATGCTCAAATGGGTGTGTTTACAGAAGAGAGGAAGTGGTGAGCATTTTAACCAAGAAAACACTGTAAAATCACTTCCAAATACCCCTTTCAATCTTTTGATTTTCCCAGCTTACCTTTTCAATCAATTGGAGGAGAGCGAAACAGTGTTGCCACACTTCTCACAAAGTACTATCACCATGGGTCTGACTATACAAAAACAGAGCTAACCCTCAAACCATCTTGGGAAGTCACCAAAAAGTCACCATCTTGTCAATTAGATGGTATATATTAGAAATGAAAAGAAACGCTGTACGGAAAAAGCAATAAAAGAACACATGGAATAGAGAGAAGGAACTCTTTCTGAGATCTTCCCCTCTCCCACGGCAGGCTCCACAATTTATGAACAGCTGGGAAATTTCCTTTTCACAGGAAAAGGAGGACTTCTTAGTTCACATTAAAGTGGAAATGACAAAAACTATATCATCACACAGAAAAAAAGGTGTTTCCTGAAGGAAGGAGACAGTACTGCGTTTAAATACACACACACAAACACACACAAACACACACACACACACACACACACACAGGAAAAGCAAAACACATGTAGACAACAAGCAGAAAAAATCTTTTTCAAGAGATAAAGGATAAAATAACCAAATCAAGGAAACATTACATGGTAGGAGTTAGCCTCAGTGGGATAATCACTTTGTCCCATAGGGTTAGCTCAAATGCAAATACACTTAAGGGGAATAACAAAAAAATATTTGCACTTCATGCAGGGATTCTTATCGCTATTTTAATAAATACCTAGTTTCAGCTTTTCTTCCACATGCACACAAAAAGAATCTAATCTGTTTCATCACTAACTTATCACTAGTTCATATAATTCAGATTACTTCAAAGAATTAAGGCTTGAATGGTTCATTCTTTAAAATATACTGATTCTTAAGCATACTTCTTCATTCTACAAAAAGTATTCTTGCAGTGCCTACTAAGTGCCAGACACCAGTTCATGTTAGGCACACAGTGGAGAACAAGTTTCCTGCCCTCAAGGAGCTTACATTATTCACAATTGTGAAGGATAAGTTTTAAAAATCCCTTTGCCTACTTTCGCTTTACTGACAGGGCAGTGGATTTCAAACTTTACAGTTTTTACAGCAAATAGAATCACATGAGGAACTTTAACAAAAATTTCCAATACCCAGGCTACACCCCATTCCATTTAAATCAGGATCTTGGGGTAAGACTCAGATATCAGTATTTTTCAAATTTCCTAGATGACTCCAAAGAACAGTCTATTGGAGTACTAATGAACTAGAGCATTGGTTCTCAACTTTGGGCCTTTGAAGGAATGGAGAATAAAAATAAAGAATCCCTAGAAATATATTCCTCTATCTTCTCCCTATCATACCAACCAAGTCAGAAGGTTCACTGGGGGTACAGGACAGTTTACTCTGTGGGAAGGTGAGATGTACTTGCTATCCACAATAGCACCTTCCCCATTCCTCACCTTAGTCAAAATAGAATCTCTGCAGAGGGGGCTATCAAGCATGCCGTTTCTGCCTCTAGCTTGGGTATCTAGGCTACACAAAGTGGGGACAGAACAGTCATCCTGAGATACATGGACACACAGGAAGCACACAGGGGTGCTTCCATAATACAATAACCAGAGCATAAGATTTTAATTGTTTAAAATATTCTGATTTTATTACTTTTTAAATCTTAGGGTCAAAAAGTCACACTAGGGTTGAAATTAGCAAGAATGGATTAGGCACCAATACTCAAGTATATGTTTGGGAAGAATCAAATAATCCCAAATCAAGATGTTTTGGTTCTCAGTGGGAAGAATACAGGCAGGCATTAGGAAATGCCCTAACTCAAAGGTAAGTATTATTAATGAT
Organism: Callorhinus ursinus; assembly: GCF_003265705.2. Classification (NCBI taxonomy): domain Eukaryota; kingdom Metazoa; phylum Chordata; class Mammalia; order Carnivora; family Otariidae; genus Callorhinus; species Callorhinus ursinus. Next base: position 10,946,796 of record NW_027397082.1, read on the forward strand.
GTTGTGGAATTAAGGAACATAAGCCAAAAAACTAACAAAAATTAAAGTCCCTCATAGAACAAAATATAGTCCTTTTAAATTCCATATATTTTTTAAAGATTTTATTTATTTATTTGATAGAGAGAGACACAGCGAGAGAGGGAACACAAGCAGGGGGAGTGGGAGAGAGAGAAGCAGGCTTCCCGCAGAGCAGGGAGCCCGATGCGGGGCTCGATCCCAGGACCCTGGGATCATGACCTGAGCCGAAGGCAGACGCTTAATGACTGAACCACCCAGGCGCCCAAAATTCCATATTTTTATATGTTTATTTAAAAAGCAATTTAAATCACCCAGTAAAAGCAAAATGGAACTCAATTTCCCCCCACATAAGGGCATTCCCTGAATTTAAATATATCATTAGAAATTAAAAGTTTATGTACAATATTCTAAAGAATTCCCATTCCGGACCAGCACAGGTATGTCACGGATCCCTCCCTTCCTGGCTGTTTTCATCTCACAGATGAATCACAAGTATTTCTCAATATTTATACCATGTGTTGTAATATCCACCATACTGAGTTTTTAGTACCCCGCTTTTCTCTTCTACGTGAGTATTCTAAATGCTTTAAGCATGTCCCATCAGTATATCCCAAGAATAACTTGATAAAAGTATATATTGCCCATGATTAAAAAACAATGTAAAAGTAACATCATACACAAACAGAAAATACAAAATCCCCATTTCTAAGAAGGTAGAACCATTCATTATAGTGTATTGCTTGTTAACAATACATTTAATGTCTTTTAACATGTAATGTTTATGTATGCAGTTCAACACGTTACAAAGACTACCTTACAAGTTTAAGACATCTGTCTCTAATCTATGAATACGACAATAAGAGATTTAGTGTGAAAAACAAAAACTCCTCTTGGTTAAGTAAAAATGCTTTCCTTCATCTTTTCAAAGGAAATGAGAATTTTCCAGAGTAACTATAGGGAAAATTACTGGCAATTATATTTGATACTTATCAACAATGTAATATATTCAATACAGAGAAAAGTTGGTTGTCACATAATATCCAATTTAAAAAGTATAAATGGAGGGCGCCTGGGTGGCTCAGTTGTTCAAGCGACTGCCTTCCGCTCAGGTCATGATCCAGAAGTCCGAGGATCGAGTTCCGCATCAGGCTCCCTGCTCAGCAGGGAGTCTGCTTCTCCCTCTGACTCTCCCCCTCTCATGCTATCACTCTCTCTCTCAATAAATAAATAAAAATCTTTAAAAAAAATAAAAAAATAAAAAAGTATAAATGGAATGGGGTAGGGAAGGGGAGAATTGGGGGCATGAGGGAAGAATATAAGAGTATCACAGATTTCTTAAGAGTCTGTGTCAACTGCCACTAACCTCACCCACCTCTTATCCACAAAGGCATCAAAAGATTTTACAAACCAAAGGGACTGTTGAGGAAATCATTGGAAACTGTTAATAACCTAGTGTTTCCTTATACCACTGACTACAGGAATCCAAACAACCTTCTAATAAAGATGTGGGTCTGAAAAGAATCAAAAGTAATCTGATTATAATTCTACCTTCCCACTAGGACAGCCACTGTCCAAACAGTCCTCTTGAAGGCTGAACACCACCAATCGAAAGAAAGCGTTCTCCATTTGTTCAGAATAAAAAGGCAGATGTCAGAACACTTGGATTCCAGCAGCCATCCAAAAAAATGAAAAAAGCAGGAAAGTGTGAGAACCAGCAAGAATTTAAAAATTAGTCTTTATCTCCTTTTATACTGGGAATTAAAATTATTTTGAAGAGGGGCGCCTGGGTGGCTCAGATGGTTAAGCATCTGCCTTCGGCTCAGGTCATGATCCCAGGGTCCTAGGATTGAGCCCCACATCAGGCTCCTGGCTCAGCGGGGAGCCTGCTTCTCCCTCTGCCTCTCTCCCTGCTCATGCTCTCTCTATCTCTATGTCTTAAATGAATAAAAATCTTAAAAAAAAAATTATTGTATTGTAGACTTCTAGGCTACAATACACTTTTCTATTATTTCATTTTATGCTCAAAACAACTCTGTAAAATTATACCTCCATTTATAGACTAAAATCCATCAAAGACACAGTTAGTAAATGGCAGAATTAGGACTGGAATCCAAGTGTTTTTTTTTTAATTAACATATAATGTATTACTTGTTTCAGGGGTACAGGTCTGTGATTCATGAATCTTACACAACACCCAGCACTCACCACAACACACACCTTCCCCAATGTCCATCTCTCAGCCACCCCATCCCCTACCCCCCTCCCCTCCAGCAACCTTCAGTTTGTTTCCTGAGATTAAGAGTCTCTTATGGTTTGTCTCCCTCTCTGGTTTCATCTTGCTTCATTTTTTCCTCTCTTCCCTAGTGATCCTCTGCCTTGTTTCTTAAATTCTGCATATCAGTGAGATCATATGATAATTGTCTTTCTCTGATGGACTTATTTCGCTTAGCATAATACCCTCCAGTTCTATCCAAATCCTTGCAAATGGCAAGATTTCATTTTTTTGGATGGCTGCTGGAATCCAAGTGTTCTGACATCTGTCTCTTTATTCTTAGGCAGGTGAGCTGCCATACTTTAGTCATTTAAACTTTTAGCTTCTTGGTTTTGTTAATTTGGGCTTTTCTTAAACTTATAAAAAATCATAGAAAAACATTAAGTTCTTAATACTGTAAATATTTATAAAGACTCTGGACCTTAGTACTATCCCCTCGGTAACTTATATTGTGAAATTTGGCAATCCCTTTTTCAGTTTTGTTCTATTGTGATAAAATACAGGTAACATAAAATTGACCATCTTGACCAAACTTATGTGTATACAGTTCACTGCATTAAACACATTCATAATGCTGTGCAACCATCACTACTATCCATCTCCACAGCTCTTTTCATCTTGTAAAACTGAAACTCTATACCTATTAAACAGCAACTACTCAATTTTCCCTGCCCCAGTCTCTGGCAACCACCATTCTACTTTCTGTCTCTACAATTTTGATTACTTGAAGTATATTATATAAGTGGAATCATTATAGTTTTCGTCTTTTTGTGACTGGCTTATTTCATTGAGCATGTTCCCAAGTTTCGAGTATGTTAGAATTCCGTCCCTTTTTAAGGCTGATGAATATTCCATTGTATGTATATACCACATTTTGCTTATCCATTCACCTGTTAGTGGACACTTGGAGGCAACCCAGATTTCTGATGACTGCCAAATACACACTATATTCAGCACTTAACATATACATATTTAATGTTCAAGAAATAACACATGTCATATTTCTGAAATTAAGGTTAATTGTGATAAGCAGCTAAGTGGTCTATGAAAAGAATGATTTACCACTATTTTCTATATGAACACCATACCAAAATAATTCAGAACACTTAGGCAAGAAGTTCAGCAGTTCAGTCAAATATTGTGAGTACATCTCCTTGGTTGTTCTATCACCAGAGCTTATTCCTGTTTCTTGTCCTTTCAGTATTTTTTCCAGTTTATGTCAATCAAGGAAGATTTCAGCAGCACTATAACAACAGTTAATATCATTGGGCACTCACTAGATGCTAAATTCTTTACGTGGATTTAAAAACAAGAATATTGTGGGGTGCCTGCGTGGCTCAGTCGGTTAAGCGTCTGCCTTTAGCTCCAGTCATGACCTCAGGGTCCTGGGATAGAGCTCCGCATTGGGCTTCCTGCTCAGCGGGGAGCCTGCTTCTCCCTCTCCCTCTGTGATCGCTCTCAAGTAAATAAAATCTTAAAAAAAAAAAAAAAAGAATATTGGCTCCTAAAAGATTAGCTTCCTTCCCAGGTCTTGAGCTAGTCCTATTCTATTATTACTTCTATTACTTCTAACTCTAAATCCAGTGCTCCATCCACTACACACATATGATACTAGCATTATCTGGCAGTACTAAAATATTTTGTGACTAAGTTTACAGCTCTTAATCTTGATGCTACACTCCTGATTTCTGATAATTATAAAAATACACACTCATATTTACATACCACTCTCCAGAAGTAAATTTTAATCAGTTTACCAGATATTCTTTCATACATTTTCTCTGCATATATAAACAGAAACATTCTTGCTGACACTTAAAGAATAAGTCCTGTTGGGGTGCCTGCGTGGCTCAGTTGGTTAAGCGTCTGCCTTTAGCTCATGTCATGATCCCAGGCTTATGGGGAGCCTGCTTCTCCCTCCCCTTTTCCTCTTCTCCCTCTCCCTCTGCCTGCCACTTCCCCTGCCTGTGCGTGCACGCTCTCTCTCACTCTCTGTCAAATAAATGAAATCTTAAAAAAAAAAAAAAAAAACTCCTTGCATTACATATTCTGTTCTATACCTTAGTTTTTAAATTAACAATTTTATAGTGGACATTTTATTCTAAGTCCGAAAACACAGAATGAGGTCATTCTTCAATGGCTACAGTGTATAGTCATCCCCCATTTTTTTTTTTTTTTTAAACCAACTCTTCAATGATAGTTATCCCTATGCATATGACGTAGCCATATCCATATGCACATTTTTTGGAAGTAAAATGTAAGGTAAATTCCTGGAAATGTAACTGATGGGTCAAAGGGTAACCACATTTAGTCTCTGATAGATGTTGACAAACTGCCTTCAATGAAATTTGAACTTATTAACAGTCTTCTTAACAGTGTTAGAATTAATGTTTCATTTACAACTTCTGTTCCAAGGGAATCTCACCCACTTTTATTTCTATGCTCAGTGAAAACATTAATGCTTAAGGAAAAGGAATCAGTGGTTTCTATTAACTTCACAGCAAGATTAGACTGCTAATTTAATTACTAAGTGGTTTTTGTTTTGGTTTGGTTTTTTAGTTCTAATTACTGAGTGGGTTTCGTTTTTTTTTTTTTTAGTTTAGTTAAAAACAATAAGAAATCAAGCTATAAAAAGAGATGAATAATTGAAGTACATTCTGTGATATAAACTATACTACTTTAAGTTTATATACAGAAAAATTACAGTCTGGGGTATTAGAGTATATGTACTAGATTTTAATAGAGTATTACTAGAAATACAGACATAAAATATATCTGAACACCCAACAGTGACCTTAAAGAATCCACATGGACAGTTGATATACTGAGAAACGCTCATTAAAAAGTGAAAAGCTAAGAAAAGGGGAGTATGTCAGAGGGGGAGATGAACCATGAGAGATGATGGACTCTGAAAAACAAACTGAGGGTTCTAGAGGGGAGGGGGGGAGGGGGATGGGTTAGCCTGGTGATGGGTATTGAGGAGGGCACGTTCTGCATGGAGCACTGGGTGTTATGAACAAACAATGAATCATGGAACACTGCACCAAAAACTAATGATGTAATATATGGTGATTAACATAACAATAAAATTTTTTTTAAAAAAGTGAAAAGCTATATTATGTGCCATTATAATTTGCTACAAAAGAAATCACATTAAACTCAAGCAGAAATTGGCATTATTTAAATTCACCTACTTTAAAGTAAATCTAAAAGCATCCTTTTTATTACCACTGAAGTAAATGCAAAAATGTAGAATGATCACTATGGTATGGTAAATTGTTGAGGTTTTTTTCCCCCCTTCTGCTATGATCTTATGCTCTCAGCCATCTGGACTGTATTCACTGTTCTACTGGAAAAGTATAGTTGCTCACTAGCAGAAGTACAAACTCTACCTTTCCTATTGTACTTGCGGTTATTCCCATGTGCTTTTTTCATTTTCTAAACTAGGTATTTCGCCCACCTCAGAATATTACTCTCATTTGTTAACTCAACAGAATATGCTATACATCCTTACAATATGGTTGTTGCTGTGCTATATTTGAACGATGGTTTCTTTAAGCTCTAAGGAAATTCCTCTTTTCTACTTCAACTTCTCCAGTAACACTGCCTCTGACAGGGCCCCAGTGCTTCTGTTAATTTTATGGGTCAATTTGGCCATAGATTGCCCAGATTAAACGTTACTTATAGGTGTGTCTGTGAAGATGTCTCTGGATGAGATTAGCACTTGAGCTGGTGGATTAAGTAGACTGCCCTCTCCAGTGTGGATGAGCATCATGTAATCTTTTGAAGGCCTGCACAGAACAAAATGCAGAGGAAGGTGGAATTCACTTTTTTCTGCCTTTGAGCTGGAACATTTCATCTCATCTCCTGCCCCTGGTCTGGGATTTACACCACTGGCTCTCCTGGTTCTCCAGATTTCAGACTTTGAATTATACCACTAGATTTCCTGGGTGTCTGGCTTGCAGATGGCAGATCATGGGACTTCTCAGCCTCCATAATCACATGAGCCAATTCCTCACAATAAATCTCTTTTGATAGAGACAGACGGACAAGTAATTCTATTGGTTGTTCCTCTGGAGGATCCTAATACAGTCCCTTTCATTTGAATCACTGTCACTTTATTATCAAATATACATAAGACGTCTGAAATGCTTTTTAAGCTAAAAAAGATAACCAGTCATTTGTTTTTAATATAAGCTATTTGTCAAAATAGCCATGGTATCCTTATGCAAAGAAGGAGCCTGCACTTTAACTTGCCTCAGGAAGTTAATGTTTTACCCTATATATTTGATATCACAGACCATTAGAATGAAACAGATATTTTTTTAAAATTTATTATGTTAATCACCATACATGACATCATTAGTTTTGGATGTAGTGTTCCATGATTGTTTGTGCATAACACCCAGTGCTCCACGCAGAACATGCCCTCTTTAATACCCATCACCAGACTAACCCATCCCCCCATCCCCCTCCCCTCTAGAACCCTCAGTCTGTTTGAGTCCATAGTTTCTCATGGTTCGTCTCCCCCTCAGATTTCCCCCCCTTCATTCTTCCCCTCCTGTTATCTTCTTCTTTTTTAACATATATTGCATTATTTGTTTCAGAGGTACAGATCTGTGATTCAACAGTCTTTTTTTGTTTGTTTGTTTTATTTATTTATTCATGAGAGTCAGAGAGAGAGAGAGGCAGAGGGAGAGGGAGAAGCAGGCTCCCCGCCAAGCAGGGAGCCCGATGCGGGGCTCGATCCCAGGACCCCGGGATCATGACCCGAGCCGAAGGCAGACGCTCAACCATCTGAGCCACCCAGGCGCCCCTGTGATACAACAGTCTTGCACAATTCACAGGACTCGCCATAGCACATACCCTCCCCAATGTCTATCACCCAGCCACCCCATCCCTCCCACCCCCCACCACTCCAGCAACACTCAGTTTGTTTCCTGAGATTAAGAATTCCTCATATCAGTGAGGTCATATAATACCTATCTTTCTCTGATTGACTTATTTCACTCAGCATAACACCCTCCAGTTCCATCCACGTCATTGCAAATGGCAAGAGCTCATTCCTTTTGATGGCTGCATAATATTCCATCGTGTATATATACCACCTCTTCTTTATCCATTCATCTGTCGATGGACATCTTGGCTCTTTCCACAGTTTCGCTATTGTGGACATTGCTGCTATAAACATTGGGGTGCACATACCCCTTCGGATCCCTATGAAGCTGATATTCTATGAGCAGTGATTCTTTCCTGTTTTCCTTAAGAGGGAAGTGGCCTTAGTTCTTACTCATTTTCCAGACTGATAGAGGTTATATAAAAGATCTCTCTATAAAAACACACTGTTGGTGTATTTTAAATTTTTTTTACTTATTGCATATGGTGAAACATCTTTTTTAAGATTTTATTTACTTATTTGAGAGAGAGAGAGAGAGAGAACGAGAGAGAGAGCACATGAGGGGGGAGGGTCAAGGGAGAAGCAGACTCCCTGTCGAGCAGGGAGCCCGATGCGGGACTCGATCCAGGGACTCCAGGATCATGACCTGAGCCGAAGGCAGTCGCCCAACCAACTGAGCCACCCAGGCGCCCGCATATGGTGAAACATCTTAAGGTATAAAAAAAGTCAACTTGTATTAAGGAGTATACACAATGAAGTTAGTCTTCCTTCTAGCTTTGCACCCCTTTCTAGAATAAACTTCTTTGCCACTTTCTTGTGATTCTTTCCATATATCTCTTCTTGCCCATTTTTATAAAAATTATAGAATGCATGCTCTCTACATCTTGCTTTGTTCCACTTTACAGCATATCTTAGAGTCTATTCTATTTCAGAATGTATAGATCTACCTATTTTTTAAATGGTTGCACAGCAATCTATTTTATGGATATCATTTTTTATATTCCCCCATAATAGGCATTCATATTTTACATACTTTTTTCTTTCATAATGCTGCACCGATTATCTTTGAATGTACTTCTCTGCATGTATTTGTTAGTGTATCTCTGAGAAATCCTCAGAAGTGGGATTGTTAGGTCAAAGATTATAAAAATAGATGTTTATTGTGATAAAATATACATAAAATTTTTCATTTTGACCATTTAACTGTATAATTCAATGGCATTACATACATTCATAATGTTGAATCTACAACCATGTGCAACCATCACTACTACCCACTTTCAAACATTTTCATCATCCTAAACAGAAACTATATACATTAATAACTCCTCTTTCCTGTTCCCTCCCAGTCCCTGGTAATTTCTATTATACTTTGTCACTATAAATTTGCCTATTCTAGACATATGTACAATATTTGTCCTTCTGTATCTGGCTTATTTCTCTTAGCATATTGTTTTCAAGGTTTATCCAAGTTGTAGCATGTATCAGAATTTCATTCCCTTTAAAGGCTGATTTATGTTCCATTGTATGTATCTATCAGATTTGTTTACCCATTTATCTGTCAATGCACACTGAGATGCTTCCATCCTTTGGCCACAGTGAGTAATGCTGCTATGAATACTGGTGTACAAGTTTCTGTTTGAATACCCAGAAGTGGAATTGCTGGATCATATGGTAATTTTATGTTTAAGTTTCTGAGGAACTGTTTTTGACAGCAGCTGTACCATTTTACATTCTCACCAGCAATTTCCAATTTTTCCACATCCTCACCAACAAATGTTATTTACCGTTTTTGATAACAGCCATCTTAATGGGCATGAAGTGGTATCTCATGGTTTCGATTTGCATTTCCCTAATGATTAGCAATGTTGAGCATCTTTTCATGTGTTTATTGGCCATTTGTGTATATTCTTTGGAAAAATGTCTTTTCGAATCCCATTTTTAAATTGGGTTTTAAGTTGTAGTTCACATATTCTAGATATTGATTACTTATCAGATATATAATTTTCAAATATTTTCTCCCATCCTGCAAATATTTCACTCTTGACAGTATTTTGTAATGTACAAAAGTTCATTTTTATAAAGTCCAATGTATCTTTTTCTTCTGTTGTCTGTGCTTTTGGTGTCATATCCAAGAAATCACCACCAAATCCAGTGTCATCAATATCTGCTCCCATGTCTTCTTTGAAGAGTGTTATTGTTTTAGTTCTTAGTTTAGGTCTTTGGTTCATTTTCAGTTATTTTTTATATATAGTAGTCTCCATTTATCTGTGGCAGATACATTCCAGTGGATGCCTGAAACTGCAGATAGTACTGAACCTTATATGTACTAAGTTTTTTCCTACACATATACACCTATGACAAAATTCAATTTATAAATTAGGCACAGTAACAATTTACTAATAAAACACAATTATACTGTAATAAAAGTTACATGAATGTGGTCTCCCACTCTCTTTCAAAAATATTGTACTAGTCTTCTATTGTATTTACTCTTCTTCTTGTGATGATGTGAGATGATAAAATGCCTACATGATTGAAGAAATCAAGTGAATGACGTAGGCAATGAGCCATAGTATTAGGCTACTGCTGATCTTCTCACCATATGCCAGGAGGATCATTTGCTTCTGGACTATGGTTGACCATAACCTAAAATCCCGGAAAGCAAAAGTGAGTAAGGGGTGGGGGTCGGGACTACTGTATGGTGTAAGGGTTTACTTCATTCTTCTGCTCGAGGAGATCCAGTTCTCTCAGTACCATTTGTTGAAAAAGATTGTCCTTTCCTTATAAAATGGTACTGGCACTCTTGTCCAAAGTCGACCATACATGCAAGGGTTAATTTCTGGGACACTATTAATTTTGATAGTGTCGAACTGCTCTCCAAAGTGTATATACCAACTTATACTCCTGCTAATATATGAGAGGACTCATATTCCCTATCATCCAGAGATATTTTTGAAAGCAATAAAATGACTTGCGACAATATATTTCATATCCTTAAGTATTTTAATAGGTTTGTAAGTATCATACTTAGGTAAATATTTTTGTAAAATGTTTGTTTCAAATGGGGTGGTGGTTCTCATTAGCTGAATATAATTTTAAAACATACTCATTTTTACCTTACCACCCCAAGATACTCCCAAGATGTTCTTTGGGGATCACACGAAACTACTTTTTCAGTGAGAGATCACTGGAATTTAAATTGTTTTTTCATTTCTGCTTCTAAGAGGCTACCTCATTAACTTTTTGCTCCGCAGCTGACTCTTTTTCCTATGGTTGTCTTTTCTGATTTTCCCCAAGATCAACAATATGTAGCATAACAAGAGTTTCTCTCCATTGGCTCCAAAATACAAATTTAAGATTCAAAGAAGAATAAATATTATAAGATATGGTTTGTACAAATTTTCATTTGTAAAATGGTTCTTAACCATGGATCCATATAAAAACTATCTAGGCCTCTACCCACAGATATTCTGATTTAGAATGGAATGGGACCCAGATACATTGACTTGTAAAATGCTAGAATCTGATCCTAATGTATCTCCCTAAGAACCACCAGAACTCATCTGACATGACAACTGTATGCAGTAATTCTGTGTTACAGTTTGCATTTATAGATGACCAATTTGAGGCTAAGTTAGCCAAGTGACTTGCCCAAGGTCATGTAATAGAATCCAAGTCCTACAACTATATTACACAAAACTGTCTAAGCCCAATATTACTTACAAGGTTACAAAAAGTGTGTTAATTAGGTAAATGTCCTTTTTATTTTTATTTTATTTTTTTTTTTTTAAAGATTTTATTTATTTATTTGAGAGAGAGAATGAGAGAGACAGCACATGAGAGGGGGGAGGGTCAGAGGGAGAAGCAGACTCCCTGCTGAGCAGGGAGCCCAATGCGAGACTCAATCCCGGGACTCCAGGATCATGACCTGAGCCGAAGGCAGTCGCTTAACCAACTGAGCCACCCAGGTGCCCCGTTAAGTGTCCTTTTTAGATGGTAAGTTATCTATGTCAGTTTTAAACAGATAAATGATCTATCAATAGGAAGACTCTTAATACTGCCCTAAAGGTAAATACTAAAGAATAATGAACAAACACAGTTAGCTACTGTGAACCAGCTATGCTTATTATTCTGGTGCATTAGGAAAGCATGACCCTTAAGACCTGTATCACCAAGTAACCACTAGATTTGAATCCCATGCTCTTATAATTATAGCTTTCCAACTAACCAATACATAAAAACTTCACTTTAGATGGGAGTTCATGTTCTTCAAAGCTTTTGATCCCTCATCTCTAGAATTATATAAATTTATCTAAATTTATACAGATTCTTGATATAACTAATAGCTCAAAAATGCTAAGTAGCAACAAATGACCTTAAAACAATCTATACTTTCACCACTAGGAACAAAGTCCTGGTGGAAACATCAGCATCAGCACTCTTTTTCAAACTCTGTATGCTGGAAAAAGTCCTCAAGGAAAGCAATCTGCTATCTCCTTGCGCTCTTCCTCTGACCAGAAAGTACTTCCATTGGTAAGACTGCAGTCAAAATCCAATACTTGCCAAATGCACATAGCAAACTACTTTGAGACGTAACTATGCCACCCCCCCCAACACACGAGTACTATAAGTATAGCATTTTTAAAAATAGCATTTGATAAGTAAGGTTATCTAGTTCAAAGTATAAATCACGATCATTTTCCATTTTTTAATTAAGAGGTCATTATTTTCTTCATATCATGGAAAAAATCTGAGGACTTCACTGCTTACTGTTCTGATGTATTATTACTTCTGTAGTTTACAATTTTATTGTGAAGGAGTATATTTTTTTCCCCTCTCCATGACATTACTATCCCTGAAATAAAAATTTCATTAGTATTACTTATCAACTAGGGATGTTCTGTGAATATTTTTAATGTTTTGAAGCTCATGTTACAGAGGGCAGTATCTTTGTCAGCCTGTAACACAAAACTACATGAAATACTTGTCTGATTTAGTGGAAATTTCTGGGTTCCTTGCTGGTTCATTCTCTAAATTCATGCAATAATACATGCAAATGTCATGCAATAATACACATAAAACATAAATATAAAAATTAAAATATATGCAAAATACATCAATCAAGTATGAAGTTCTGTAAAAACAAATATAAAATATATGACTCTTACTGTGAAGGAGCCAATGGTCTAATAGGCCAGAAGATACAATAATACAAATCATAAATTCTCACATAAGGTTTCCCATAGGATATACAAACTATCAAATTAATTTATATAACCAGAAGTTTCCTTTTCCTACTGTTTAACGAATTTCATCATACCAGACTCATAAGAATATCTTCCCTTATTCTCTCATTCTTCCCAAACCAAAAATAATCTGTCCTTCCTCTGAGTTACCACAGCCCCTGACCTGTACCTTCTTACCACTTTGTACTTTATACTGCAGTTATTTAAGTACACAGCCTATCTTCCCCAAGTGACACAACATTCCTTGAGAAGATCTATTTCTGATTTATCTTTGTATCCTCTCTGTTTAGTACCAGCAAGAATTAAATTTTTATTGAATGAAGAATTTAGAACTCCTATATAATAACCTGAAAATAGCATCTTAGTTTCAAGGGATTAAATGTGGATCTTAAAATTTCCCCATCTACTCTTGGGAAAACTTATTTAGTGAAAACTTATGGTTCCAAACGTGATATTTTCTTCCCCCTCAAAGAAAGGTATATTCTTTTTACCATGTTGTTCTTCCTGAGCTATTCATCCTTGGTTGCAACATAAAAATAAAGTAGACTGGGTTTGGGGGGGTGGGAGGGATGGGGTGGCTGGGTGATAGACATTGGGGAGGGTATGTGCTATGGTGAGCACTGTGAATTGTGCAAGACTGTTGAATCACAGATCTGTACTTCTGAAACAAATAATGCAATATACGTTAAGAAAAAAAAAAAGAAGATAGCAGGAGGGGAAGAATGAAGGGGAGTAAATCGGAGGGGGAGACGAACCATGAGAGACGATGGACTCTGAAAAACAAACTGAGGGTTCTAGAGGGGAGGGGGTGGGGGGATGGGCTAGCCCGGTGATGGGTATTAAAGAGGGCACATTCTGCGTGGAGCACTGGGTGTTATGCACAAACAATGAATCATAGAACACTACATCAAAAACTAATGATGTAATGTATGGTGATTAACATAACAAGAAAAAATTTAAAAAAATGTAGACTGGGTAATTTTAACCATAAAAGTGGAGTAACAGCAAATGAGCAAGTGAAATATCTAGAAACATTCAAATGCAACTTACAGAGTAAAGCCCTAAGAAAAAGACTGGCTATACTTAAAAAGTAAGTTATTAGAAATAACTAGGGTTATTAATAAACCCTATTAATAAAAAGGGTTATTAGAAAAAACTAAAGGGGGAATCAATTTCTTTACATGACAATGTTACAATTTTCTTTAAAAACTCATATATAACTAAAAAAATACTCATTTTCTCAAAAATATAAATGTGCAAATTTGAAGAGTTCCTGTTACATGATTTTAAAATATCAAAAAAGTTTGATGATACATTCATCCTATTTTCAATGCTTAAAATTATATCAGGGAAAAAAAAAAAAAACTCACCTGGATTTAAAGGCTAAGACTACCTCAAGTAAAGTTACAAGTACTACAAGAGAAAAAAGGAAGAAGAGCAGGAAAAGAAATCCACCTGTAAAGAGCAAGCAGTTCAACTGAAAAGTGGAATGGCCCAACAACCACAAAGACTAAGGTCTCCAGCACACAATTCAAATGCAAACATAATTACTATGTTTTCCCCCAGGCTATTCCACAGCCTGAAAGTAAGTTTTTTAAATTAACATTCTTGACCACTGAACCAAGATTAATCATTACTGGCCCAGTGCATGCAATATGCCAAAAAGCTAAAATACATGACAATTCATGAAAAATAAAATAAACGTTGACCTATTAAAACTCTGAAGTAAAATATGTTTTCTACTTTTTTCTCAAAATTTTAATAGCTAGTTTAGATTAACATTAATTTAAAATCTCTAGTATGAGTATAATTTTAGACAAAGAACAAAATCAAATTATTTCATCATTAGTAGAAGCTTTCTTTTGAAATAAGTGGATCATGGAAATTGTTGAAGTAGTGCTTATTTGTAATTATCAGGAGAATTAGATTTGGCTCCTGAGTCTGAGAAGTGGAAAAAAAACTGATGGACAAAAGTACCAAAGCAAACTCAGTTATAAGATTATTATTATCATACTAGTGTGCTAATTCTAAACTAAAATCCACATTCCATGTTATTCCAGACTATTTCCTGATTTAAGAAATAGTATTTTAATTGAAATGTATTTTCTCTTTTTAAAGCATGAGGGTTTTTTGTAAAATGATTTATAGGATTATTTCTCAGCTCACCTAACATATACCTCGATAAACACTTCCAAGTCATTTGGGCAAGACTGTCTTTCACAAACACACTGCCACGAACAAAAGCACTTTTGCACTAGTCAAACCTCCTGAACACCTGTGCTCTTTGTCACCTTCTGGCTGCCTTACCACCACCACTGCCCTCATTGCTTCCCTCCCAAGAATATAGAATGTTAGTTTAAAATAATTGTTATTTAATACAGTTGTGTTTTAAATCATCATATGTTTCTTAATGTTAATGTGCTTGTCCACAGAACAGGAAGCTGTTTTTTAATTATGGCAAGCTCTGATATAAACAATAATGCCTTTAAAAAGACAACACTATTTATAAACTACTATGGAATTTCTTACCTACAATTACCCACTCACAAAGTATATTTCCACAGAATGAGACCTCCTTTTGTAACACATAAAGTCAAAATCTTCGAGGACATTTTTTTAGATAAGAAATTTAATAGAAGGTCCATGAATCCCAAGAGATTCCATAGATAAACTTCAGAAAAATTAATTTAGGATCTCTCAAATTAAAAACAAAAAACATTATGTGTATTTTGGGTGAGTCCATAGCTTTCATCAGATTCTCAGAGTGACCTGTGACTCCAAAAGTTTAGGAAGTGATCTAATTAGATTGGGGGTTTTAAGTCTGGTTTCATTGGTACATGCCTATCAGCTGTGAGGTATCTATCACAAGTAACTAATTTTGTGATTAAGTACCCAAGTTGGTGAAATATTTGTTTTGAAATATATAATGGAACAGTCCCAAAGTTACCTTTATATTAACATAACTTTCATTTACTTGCATTTCTTGTATGCCAGAGACAGAAAGAGCCCATAATTCAGAGCACAGCCATGGAAATATGCTGGGCATGTGAATTCCCTATGTTACATGTAATCCAGCAGCAAAAAGCTTGAGAATTGTTGATTTGAACCACCCCCCTCATTTTATAGAAGAACAAATTTAGGCTCAGAGATTAAGCGATTTGTTCAGTCACAGAGGAGTCCTGGAACTTCAATCAATATAATCTTAAACAGTGCTGGGATTAGAATGAATGCCTACACTGGAATTTTCTTAGGCTGGAGAGTGGCTATAAAAAAAAAAAAACCAATTTTATACCTTGGTATTCAATACAGTTCCATCCTTGGAATACTTCTCTCACTCTGTACATTCACCTTGGACAACCTCATTTGCCTCCTACAACTTCAACTATCTATCATTTCTTCTAATTCACAAATCTGTATTTCCAGTCCTGCCAAACTTCTTGCTTGTAGCTCCAGATATATATGTCCAGCTGCTCACTTTATATCTCCTACTGTTATGCAAGTTTCTCAACCTTTACACGTTAAAAAAAAAAAAACAAACTCATATTACCCACACATTCTTCAAGGGGGAGGGGGAGGGAAAGGGAAGAGCTCTTCAATCCCAGTTTTCTTTCTCTATGCCAAAAACCTAGGAGTTTTTTTAACCAGACTTTTACCTCCCACATCCAGATAGTAACCAATTCCTTCTGATTTTGCTGTTTTTCCTCTCCATCCAAAAGTAGAAGTCTCTTCCTCTCCATCCCTAGGACTACTGGTTTATTTTAGGCACTTGTTCGCTCTCTCTCAAGGAATTACTGTAACGATCCTTTTTGCTTTCAACCCTCCATCCCTTCATCTACTTTCAATACTGCTGCCAAAATGAGATTTTTAAAACAAATCTGACCACATCATTCCACTTCCTATAAATCCTTCAGTGGCACCCCATTATTGAAGAATAAAGTCCAAATTCTTTAACATGGTATGTAAATGTCTCCATGATATAATCTTTGCTATAAAACTATTATCTGCTTTATACTACAATGGAAGAATGAGTACTTAAATTTGCGGTTAACTACTAATTATGGATAACCATTTAAAAATTACTGTGCAAGTATACATATATTAACTGGTATATATATTAATTGGTTAAACTGTATATGTGCTGTGTAATCCTGCCAGGGCAATTTGTTCAGTCATGTTTCAGGTAAGCTGGCCCATTAATCACCTCTCAGTCTTGGCAAAAGTTTCACATCATGTAGGAAAAGCTAGTAAGAAAAGAAGGCTTCTGGGACAGTCCATAACAGAATGGCAGGCTTTGATGGGGACAGTGGTAGCATGAGGGAAGAAATGGACAGAAGGAAAAAGAAGAGTCAAACAATTTCCTAGTCTAAAAAAAACCAATGGTAATCAAAATTAGTCTCACACCAACAGTAGCAGCAGCAGCACCTTGGAAACCTGTTAGAAATGCAAAGTATTGGGCCTTACTCCGCACCTGCTGCTTTAGAAAGTGTAGCGTGTGGCCCAGCAATCAATGGTTTAACAAGCCCTCCATGTACTTCCTGGAGCAACTAAAGTCAGGGAACCACTAGCCTAAAGGGATCATGTATGACTGGCAGCAAGAGTGCCAGTCCCATTGCAGGGAGCTGAGACAGCATCACAAGTGAGGTTCCTGTTTAGTCAGCTGGTCTCACTTGGCTTTAAAGCTTCTTATCCCATTTCTGTTGCTGAACTGTTCTTTTCTTGTAGAGAATTGTCACTCATCTTTAGACTTCCTCACCAAGTAATATCCTTAGAATAAAGATTGTTCAGATGAGTCTACTCCCTATTACCTGTAACTCCTTTAAAACATGGGATGCTGATAGGGTGGGGTTGGGGATGGAGGTGGAAAGAGAATATCAACCAAGAAGAGTTATTAGCACCAAGGGGGCCCTGAGTAGATGAACTCACCAAAGAAAGGAAACCCTATGGATGAGATAATTACCTTTTGTTCCACAAAAGGGTAAGTGTAAGGATCTCATACTAACATAACACGCAAGGAAAAAAAGTGTTTATTTTATATTTCAGTACAAAAGAACTCCTCCCTTAAATCCATTTGGGGTTTGATGGTCTAGTCATAAAGACTACTTAGCATTAAACATGCCATTTTTAGTTATTCAGGAAATGGCAAGCCAAAGCTAAGAGACATGAGGTCTTCCAAATACAACTGAAAATAAAATATTATCTCATGGTTTGGTTTGGCAGTTAATGGTAAGAGAACTTTTTCCGGTAGGAGACTACATTTATACATTACACGTCCCAAAACCTGAAACATGGCTGGCTAAACTTTTTTAGTTCAACTGAATTTATGCACTGGCTCACAATTAGAAGAGTGAATATATTTAGTATTTTCTATTACTCACAATATGACACAGCTTTCTAAGTTTCCAACCTAGGGATGATTCAAGAACCACATTTAGCTGTAACACTAAAAAAAAAAAAGGCATGCTCAAATATCATGTTTAAGGAATTCATGGAAAGCAAAGAAATGCCTAAAATCCTTGATGTATATTCAAGTTAGAGAATATAAATAATAGGCTTTGGTACAGATAAGTAATTTGTTTATCCTCAGAGTGCCACTGTCTTAGTTGATAGTCTTAAAACCTCATTTCACAGAGTTAATTACATGGCAGTATCCTGAGTTATTGAAATCTTTGGTTTTCCTTTCAGTTCAAATGAAAACAGCCTATTGCTACTAAAACATCTCTTTACCAAATAGTTGCACTTAAAACAATTACATTTTATTTTACTCTTGAAAAAATATATACAATTTAAATTAGAAAATAGCTTGTTAGTGAAATTACCTGGCCTATCAAAAGTCCATGTAAATTTTTAAATATAAGGAAAGTCACATTCACAAAAAGCATCAAAATGCCCCCAAAAGATAATACCAATATCAATTTAAAGACCTATCCTATGGAAATGAACACTTCTATGTAAAACTGTCTTATAATACTGGTTTTAAAATGAAACTTATAAACACAAGCCTTATATGCCCCAACCCAAGATATCTGTAACTGTCAAAATGTAATTGTGATTTTTTTTTCTTAAAAAGTAATCACAAAAATTCTGAAATCTGCTAACACATTACTTAAGGGCTTTGTTTTCCCCCAAGTACGTTCTAAGAAACAAGAGTTCCACAGGATATTAATACATTTTATTAGAGTGACTGATTTCCCTGGTCTATGGGACATTTAATTTGAAATACACTGAGGTGTTTTTGTTTTTTTAAAGGTAAACTCAGTAACTGGCAATATTTCTCAGTCTTTGTTATGCTAATATGCATTATGAACCTTTAAGAGAAAGAGTAAAGAAAGTAGTTTTCCAAACATATTTGAAACGATTTTTCCTGGGTAATCTCTTAGAACTACAGAACACAGTGTGGGAAATGTTACTCTGGGGCATGAGGCTTCTAATATGAAAATGACAATGTATTACACTTATATGGGGTTAATTTTGAGGTTAAAAAGGATCCATGTTAGTTTTTCAGATCTAATCTCCTATGATGTTTGAATTCCTTGTCATTTGTGCCAAGTGGTCTTTGATTCAGCCTATCTACCTGCTCACCTTAAACAGAGTATTAATTTTGAGCTCATTCTATACAGAAACTTGCCTAAAGATATTAAACTTAATTCATCTGCACTTCAGGATCTTTCTTGTTCACAGAGATTGAGAGAGAAGCAAGTTATGAATCCAGGAACTTTTCAAAATAGAAATAAAAAGTATAATATAATGAAGTTACTGTCACTGCTCTTTATTATTTATAAAATGTATGAAGTATTTGCACTATGTTACACAATGTTTGTACTATCTACATTTTAATGTAGCACATGCAAATTTTAAATAGAAAAATTAATTTATTTTTAACTATACTTCAAGAACACGGCTGCTGCTATGAATTCCCCAGAAACGGGCTCATCTGATTAGTACAACTGATCTGCCAGCTGGATGCATCCCAAGTAAATTTCAAACTGGCATTTGGCAAAATATCCCTGTACCCAGCAATTTACACAGAACATAAAGATGCATTCTAGAATTGCCCTGAGAACCAAGCAATTGTATGGTAACATGAATATATTCAACTTACCCTCTTTATGCTAAATTTGCTAGCTGAGCAGTTTAAATGATACTTCAAATTCTGTGCCTCAATTCTGCTTACATTTATTCTGTATTAGTTTGTTGGCATCTAACACTGGATTAGGAAAGACTGCCATCTGGTAGTTATGGCAACCTTTTACTAACTTGGTCGGAAGTTGAGGACCGTGAGCGTCAAAGAAATGCAAACTAGGTTTATTACTATGAATATATCAATATCTTTTTTTAAAAATAGTCATTCAGTAGGGCTTTTCATTTTAGAGAAACACCGTGGGTGCTTGCACGCTCACACATTATATAATCAACCTACAAAGGTCTAGTTTTAAAAGAGGTTAAAGGGATGACTAAATAAGCAATTAGGTCCACACTCCCTTTACCCACAAGGCTGCCACTGTCCCTTTGATAAAGCCTAGGGATGAGAGCCAAATTAGCCCTATTTAAATTGGCAATTTAACTCTAACTTCCCTTAGTCACATGGGGGTACATATTTTTTCCTCTGAAAGAAGTTTCAGGTGAGCAATACTTCAGATGAAGTAAATAACAGTATAAAAACAGTAATAACATGTACAGAGCATATGAGCACACAGTAAAGGTTTTCCAATTCATCATGATCTTTTTATACCATGAAGGAAAGCCAGAGAGGCAGAACGACAATGATTATCTTCTATAATTTCCTAAGGTTACCCAGTTATGGTAATGGTAGAGCAGGGAAAATTTAATCCACACTATCTAGTTAGAAATTTTATTTTCTTCCTACTATATCACAGTTTCTTTCCTGAAATCGTATTTTACAGCTTACATAGCTTTTAGTACTATAAATACGTGTGTGTGTATAAAAAGGCTTTGAATCTGAACTTGTCCAAAACTTCCCTGCAGCCCACCTCATCTAGTTTTACTCCTTGAACTTCTTTGTTTTTCCTTTGCTCCCCTTATCTTCCCAAAGTCACCAACACTTACTTGAGCCTGAATTAAAGCAGCAGCGTGTAAATGCAGAATCCAGCCGTCCAGCGCACTTACAAACTGTGATTACATCTACTCCAATTTACAGACTAGCGTGCCAACACATGGACTATTTCCCCATGCTCTCATTCTAAATGCAACAATATCAAGGACATAGCCATTAAGAGATAACCTAGGATTATTAAAGACTTATCCAGCTCAATATGCTTATTCTATCCCATTATTTTACTTCAACCCTCTTTGTCTATAAAAAGCCCCTTCCTTATCTGGTCGGTCTTTGAAGTCTCAGATTTGATATTCCTGACATTTAGAGAAGGAGACTCTTCTGTATCTCTTCCTGAAGACATCTGAAGCATTCTTTGCTGACTGATTTTCAAGATGGGAGAGATGTTCTTTCACACAAGGCTTTTAGATTATTGATCCTGCTCAACAGGCTGTCACTAAGGTGAAGTCTCTTGATTAATGTTTGAGCCACTTGCTAGGTACTAGCAGGGGAAAAGGGTGGCCTGGCCAGAATGGAAGCACTCAAGTTGTTCACCAAGAAAAAAAAGGATCAGCTAACACCATTTGGCAAGAGACCCCTTTAAATACAGCATTCTACTTCATGCTAAAGGACACACATAGTTAATGGAAAACACAACGAGAGCATAATACAGCAAAAGAACAATGGCTCTAGAATCAGACAGACATGGGTTGGAATCTTGATTCTGCTACGTGCTAGCTGACGCAGGGCAAAGTTAAAATGTATCTAAATCTCTTCATTTTAATTAATATCAATTGGAAGAACTGATGTAAGGATTCAAGATTTTATGTAAAGTACCTGGTCCAGTATCTAGTATATGGCAGGTACCCAATAAACAGTAGCAATTAAATAATTGTTTTTAAATCACCTGTCTTCAAGAAGAAGCTAGTCAGGAGTCAGTAATCACTAGAGGTAGTAGGCAGAGTAACCTAAAAAAATATATCTCATAGATTGGGAATTAGAGAAGGATAGGTAGTGGCTGCTTGTAGGCAATAGTTCTCAAAACAGCACTGTAATATAAAGTGGCTCAGCTAAGTCAGCTGGAATACCTATAGCGAAGGCTTTCTGAGGGAGCATTTCCCTGAACCTCTAACAAGCTCCTAACAGTAAGAATACAACATAAATTCTCTCTTTTTTTAAAAGATTTTTATTTATTTATCAGAGAGAGAGACAGAGACAGAGGCAGGCAGAGGGAGAAGCAGGCTTCCCACAGAGCAGGGAGCCCGACGCGGGGCTCGATCCCAGGACCCCGGAACCATGACCCGAGCCAAAGGCAGACACGTAACGACTGAGCCACCCAGGCGCCCCTCTCTTAACTTTTTAAAAGTATTTTCCAGTAGAAACATAATGTAAGTCAGAGCTGTTTTTAAATTTTCTACTAGCCACATTAAAAAAAATAACAGGTGAAATCAATTTTAATATAGTTCATTTAACCTAATATCAAAATATCATTTCAACATAAATATTAAAAATTGACTTATTTTACATTCTTTTTCCTTGTAGTAAATCTTAGAAATTTAGTATATATTTTACACTTAACATCTCAATTAAGTCCAGCTACATTTCAAATGGCCAATAGCCACATGTAGCTAGTAGATACCATATTGAACAGTGGGGCTCTACAATCCTTGCATCAAGCCTGGGCCACGTCCAAAGAATCTGCCCTAATACTTGTTGCTCTACTATTCTACTAGGGACCCTAAAAGTCTTGTTAGAAGATCTCATTTTTAAAATGTAAACATCAGCTGACATTTCAACAGGGATTATGTGACACAGTTAGCCACCTGGGAAGTAAAGAAGAAGGAAAACTAAAAGGGGGGGGTGCTCCGTGAAGAGAATCTTAAGGAAACCAAAGACATGTTTTGCATAGATCACAGGTTAGCTCAGACCCATGCCACTTAAAATCATCTCATAAATCCTTTCTAGGTTGTCAAACCCCAGATTACTATAATAAGATACCTGTGTATCAAAAGCTGGCACAGTCAGCTTTGACAAACATATACACAGTATATAACTAGTAACAGCTGTTGGGAGCTGTAAGACATTGGTAGAGGAATGCCAATCACATCAATCAACACCACTTCTTGACTGCCCATTAGTAGAGTGTATTCCAATCAGGTCAGCACCTTTAAAATTCCACAAACCTGAAAGAATTTTTAGTAAATAAGACCTCTGTAAGGGGTCATTAGAACAATGTAAAAGTCTGAACAATTTTTTAAAGCTGATAAATATCCCTTCTTCCTGAGGTATTGTGATAATTCATGCATTTGGACAATTATGCCTTCAGTTAGGTTTGTTTGAAGTTCAACTGTAACTGTAAACAACTTTCAATCAGGTAAGAAAAGTCTGTGTCATATGGTTTGCTTTTTTGCAATTCAAAAAGTACTTTCAAAATATGTAATGTAAAGTGCAACCAGATGCTGTTGGCAAAGAACTGGATTTTCAAATGTGACCGATTTCCAAGAACATTACCACAGATGTGGCCTACACATTGGGTGAGTATAAAGCTTTGAAGAGTTCATATCTAACCTAATCATCTATTTAGAACTCTCCATGCTTTCCCACATTTCAGTGATGGTTCAAATTTTCAAATAGAGTAAATTTCTCAAAAATGCAGAGCAAATCATAAATACATGTATGATTTAAAAACTGCCTCCTCCTAAATAGACTCAAAACACACCATACAGCTGATATATCATAAAAAGCCCCCATTCTATCAAAAAAATACGAATTGATGTTAATACCTGAACAAGAACAATAGATCACTTGCATTATTATATAAAGCTTAGTCAGTGAGTGGCAGTTTTCTTCCATTTAGAAAAGTTTTCCTGGGGTGCCTGGGTGGCTCAGTCCTTCAGCATCTGCCTTCAGCTCAGGTCATGATCCCAGGGTCCTGGAATGGAGCCCCGCATCAGGCTCCTTGCTCAGCGGGAAGCCTGCTTCTCCCTCTCCCACTCCCCCTGCTTGTGTTCCCTCTCTCGCTCTCTGTCAAATAAATAAATAAAATCTTAAAAAAAAAAAAGTTTTCCTTAGTTCCTGTTACTACAAAAATTTACATCACTAACTTGTTACTCTGTAGACTAGCTTTCAAAGTAGATGCAAAACATATTTGAATTCGAAAACTGCAATAACCCCTGTAGCATTTGTATCATATCTAAGATAAAAAGAAGTATCTTTAATGATTGAGATTTTTCTCTTAAATAGCTGAAATTTAGAAACATGTACAGATGCTATGTTAACTGATTCACAGGATAAGTATACGGAAATAAAATTAAATGGCAAAATTCATTTCTTAGTATTTAAACATGCAGAGGATGAACTATTTCACATCATTACTCTCTGAAACTTTCAGATAAGGGTCCTGAATTAAAATCTCAATCACAAAGCTTAGTGTTTTGGACAAACATTGAACTGTAGTTAATTTAGTAAACTGGCTGGGTTTAATATATTACCAACATTCATTTTAGGCATTCCTCCTTCCTCTTCCTTTTCTCACAAACAGGGACTTGGGAGTGGTAGATGTAAGTAAGCGACAATCATTTATTCAAAACAAATTTACTGAGCACCTTATCTGTACCAGAACACACATGACATATTTTACATGTCATCTTATTTAATCCTCAAAGCAACCTAAGAGATGGGTATTTTTACCCCATTTCTACATACGAATAAAGAAGGTTCAGAGAAGTATCTTGCTCAAGGCCAGCAGGATTTTAAGTCAGATCTGTCTTATTTGTACTACCTACCCAACGCTAACTCTTCCCTTTCTATTCCAGCTTGCCTCACTTAAGCTCAACCAACTGAACCTGCCCTCTAAAGTTCTCATTCAATAATATTTGCATTTCTTTAGCAGTACTAGTTTTTGGTTATCAATTATAAAGGGGAAAAATGGCTAAAACCGAGGACCAAGAATGACTTGTCTCAGAAGTGTTCTATTTTCCATTAAATTATAGAAGAGTATACATAGAGATGGCTACAGTCCCCCAAATAGACTTCTACTGGAAGAATCCTCAACACTAATGTGGGACAAAAGAACGACATTCTAGTGCTATGTTGCCCAATTTGGTAGCCACCAATTACATGTTAATTACTGCATACCTACAATGTGGCTAGTCTGAATTGAGATGTGCCATAGTGTAAAATACACACAAAATGTACAAAAAAAGAGCAAAATATTTCATTAGCTTTTTATATTGATTACATGTTGACAGTATTTTAAATATATTGAATAAAATAAAATTTTAATGAAGTATAAAAATATATTCCAAAAATTTCATTTTATTCTTTTAATAACGACTTGAAAATTTAAAATTCTATATGTATTTGGGGGAGAGGACAGCAGTATTCTAAGGCCTTCCTATGAGACTTCAAATCAGACTACGCAGATAGTTTGTACATAAGGCATCCTCCTGTGCAAACACCACCCCTGAACAGAAGGCCCAAATCCTTACAATTAAACCTCTTTTAAAAAAAGATAGTGAGCTATCAAAAGAAAAACACTCTGAGAAAATTCACGTAATTATTCTGATCAGAAATGGCAAATGTTCTTTTTTTTTTTAAGATTTTTATTTATTTACTGAGAGAGAGAGAATGGTAGAGAGAGAGCATGAGAGGAAGGAAGGTCAGAGGGAGAAGCAGACTCCCTGCTGAGCAGGGAGCCCGATGTGGGACTCGATCCTAGGACTCCAGGATCATGACCTGAGCCGAAGGCAGTTGCTTAACCAACTGAGCCACCCAGGCATCCAAATAAATGTTAATTCTTACAGTAATAAGCCAAATATACGTAGCCTTCTCCCCCATACACACTCTCCAAAATCTTAAAAGTGGTCTTTCCAACCTTTGGTTTCACATATTTTCATGAACGTATTTATCTTTATTGCTCAAGAATTGGGCAAGATACTATTAGGGCCTTTATTCCAAATACTGATTCTAAGTGTACTAGACCACAGAAGATCTAAAAGTCAATGTACACTGACTTTAGGACTCACCTAGAAGTTACCACTTCCAATATATCCCTGAAATCCATTTGTATTCTTAATCATTTGATCTTCTTTCATTAGAGGACCCAAGGAATTTCAGGTATTGAAGTTTCTATTAATCAATGTTTTATCCCCTATAGACTAAAATCTCAGGAAGAAGTACCAATAGAAACTTTTTAAAAATCAATCATTAACTTAAATATTACATGGTTTTTATAAAAGAACTGATTTACAAGGTTTTAAATACAAATATTGCCACCATTTACTAACTGAGACAACATGGATGGACCCAGAGGGTATTATGCTAAGTGAAATAAGTCAGAATGAGAAAGTCAAAAACCATTATGATTCCACTGGTAAGTGGAATCTAAAAACAAACAAAAACCCACAAATTTTGTCACCATGAAACAGCTAGTACTCAGTTTAAAATCAACTTATGAAAACACTGAATTCAAAGTTCTCCAATATGTACCCTGACCTTGTACCTCTTCCTATTAAAATCCATTTAAAAATAGATTGAAAGACATCTTATATACTAACAGTGAAATCAAAAGCAATTATATTTTTAGACCCCAGCCATAATAATGAATCCTTTTAGTTCCTCAGAGAATTATTGAAGGTCTTATTTTGAAAAAAAATCAGGCTATCTTGCAAATTACTTTCTAAAACTGTCATGAAACCAAATGTTATAGCAAAACATGGGGAAACAAATCTGACAAATTCCAAAGTCCTTGGTATGATGCAACATTGATAAGATGCATTCTTAAATGCTAAAAATCTTGATGAGTTTATCACAAAATTAGATTAAAACACTAACATTTCCGATATGACAGATTTCTTCCTTCACTATGTTGTATATTGGGGTTTATTAGTATTTCAAATCCACTTGTTTAGGACTTAAGTGAGGTTGTTTTGATCTAAGGGTGAATCTGTTTATATTGAGGAATCTGCATTGGGATGTTGTCATCAACATCTGTTGTTGATAAGCACTTCCTAGCTCAACTGTTGACGGGCACTGCTGGGGACTTATGGATAAGATCATATGGAAGAACAGCTATGACGTAATGGACATTTAAACTTTAAATACCAAGAATTTGTGAGGACTTACCAGGAATGTTTGGTGTGGGCAAGGCTACTCTTTGCTGATCTAAATAGCTCTCTGAAGATCTCGAAACACTTATTCCTGCTGTGGCCAGGCTACTATGTGGTCAACAGTGGTGTTAAACCATGCAGCAGTCTCAGGAAGAGAAGGGAGATCTGTCTGGCCTTAGCAAGGTTACTGCTCATAGCCAGTGGTGTGAATCGGGTTATGGTCCATGGAGTAATAAACCTTCAGAACCCACTTTGCTGCCAATACTGGTGCCATCACCCACTAGCCACATGCCCCAGAAGTGAGGAACTAAGCCAGCAGCAGATACCCAAGTTTTTGTTTGGAAGGATCGACTGTACCAAGAACCAACTCATAGAAAGATACATCTCAACTAAATTTGGACTCTATATCTTTTGTTCCCCCTTTGCCTGGAATAGTGTAATTGATCTATCATTGGTTTTGGAGTAGGTTATTTCTTTATTGGCTAATTAAGAGACATTATCCTGTATGCTATTGGCTTGTGAAATATTATAAATTATAATTCCTGCAGTGAACCTATGTTAAATTATTAGCAAAGATAATCTTAGTCTCTGAGCATAATTTGCCTCAAACAAAACACTGTACCTTATGTAATGGCCCACTCAGTTGAAAATAATGCAAAATTGGGGCCATAAATCCTATAATCTATTTCACTCAAATGACCTAAAACTTTCCCTTTTCTTTGGAGTGTGGAACTGCTTCTCATTTAAATATTTCTTTTCCAAAGAAAAAAAAAGTCAAGGCAGCTAAATACATCTAGTTTGAATTTTCAATATAATGTTCCTAAACCTGTCAGAAACATTTACCATGTGCATGACTGGCTTCAGTGGTAAGCATACTAAAACTGGAACAATATACAGAAGATCAGCCTAGTTTTTGTCAAAATAACAAGAAAGTACATGACACATTCCAGAGTTTTTTTTAAATTTCAAAAAACTTTTCCTAATTCAATGAAAAACTTAAAAAACAAAACAAAGACAGGTACCAACTATTTCTTGAAAAGCAGCTTCAAATCACTGAGAGATGGTGAGGTCTCTCATCCTGTCTAAACCCTGCTCTAGGGAAGACCAAGTGAAATTCTGGTGAACTCCCTTACTCCAGAATTGCATGAATGGGTTAAGATTGCTGGTAAAGTCATAAAGTAGAAAAGGCACTGGACTGAGAGTCACAAACACAGTTGTGAGTCCAGATCAGCCACAAGTAACATTATCTTGAACATGCCACTTTGCTCAACCAGACCGGTCCTTCATCCATAAAATAAGGTAGGGGTTTTCAAAATCCTATGCATCTAGATTTCATCCCCCACTTTACTCCAAATGCCTCTCCAAACTTTAAAATTTACAGAGAATTCTGGAAAATTTCCAATCATTAATGGAAAGTCTAAATGATTCACACAAAGGCAGAAATTCAGCATCCAAAGAGATTTGCAAACCTGGGGATCTCCTACTTCTATTAGTGGGGAAACTTCCTTTTCACTGGGTCACGAAAGCAGAGGTCAGCTAGCACCACTTTACAGATTTCCACCATAATTATCAAACTCCCTTTCCAACCCACCAACACAGAATTTGCACAGCTGAGGGGTATAATGAGGCTACAGTTCTTCACTTTAAAATATGAAGCAGGGGTGCCTGAGTGGCTCAGTTGATTAAGTTTCCGGATCAGGTCTGATCTCAGGGTCTTGGGATCCCAGGATTGAGCCCTGCGTCTGCTTGGTATTCTTTCTCTCCCTCTGCACACCCACCTCCCCCCCCCCCCACCTCACCACGCGCTCTCTCACACGCACTCTCTCAAATTTTTAATATATGAATTAAAGGCTATAGGTTCTGTGCCCCTTGTCTCAACTCCATGGGCTTGAATGCCAATCATAACCTTTGCTGCATGATACAGATTTGTGTAGAGTTTCAAACTACAATCTTGATTAGGTATAAAAATAATAGATTTTGTATCAACTGAAACCTTGATCTTAAAACAATTTTTTTGATCTAAGAATATAGGAGGGGGTGGGGAATTATTGTTTAATGGGTACAGAGTTTTAGAGATGGAAGGTGGTGGTAGTTATACAATATTACCACTGAACTACACCTTTAAAAATGGCTAAGATGGTAAATTCTATGTTGGACACCCACAATAAAAAATACTGGCAGACAGCAGACACCCAGGACTCCAAGACGTATCAGTTCTGCCAATGAAGATGAAACTCCTAGATGTTCAAATAGGGAAGCTGGTAAGCTGGATACAGGATTTTGTCCCTAAAGGCACTTGCTGGAGAGTTTCAGAGAGGTTACTACCAATATTACAAATATGTCAATGTGAAGAAAGGAAGCACTGCTGGGCTTTCTATGGTGCTGGCAGCTTATGTGCTGTTCAACTAGTCTTTCTTTTTAATTTTTTTAAGATTTTTTATTTATTTGGGAAAGAGAAAATGAAAGACAGAGAGCATGAGAGGGAGTGTCAGAGGGAGAAGCAGACTCCCTGCTGAGCAGGGAGCCGGCTGTGGGATTCAATCCCGGGACTTCAGGATCATGACCTGAGCTGAAGGCAGTTGCTTAACCAACTGAGCCACCCAGGCGCCCTCAACTACTGTCTTTCTTACAAGGAATTCAAACAAGCGTGGCTAAGCCAGTTCCACCGAAGAGGGTACAGTGTGGAGGGTGGCCTGGCACCCCTTCTTGAGGAACTAGATAATTGCTGAAGCCTTTCATATCCTAATTGAGAATTAACACCCAATAAAAGATGACTGGTACAAAAATAAATATATTGGACATTTTAAAAAAGAACTCCCCCAGATATAAGACTATTATTTATAGTATTTGCATAGGAATGACATTATATTAAATTCAAAAGAAAAGAAACCAAGTCTAGTAACTGTAAGTTTAGAGTCAGGCAATCCCAAGGCTTAGGAGAAAATCTTATGACTTAGTGGGTGGCCAAAGGCAAGAGTCAATAAAATAATGCCAAGTACCAAAAATAGAAAGTTTTAGAAGAGGTACAGTTACAGCTGGCCTAATGGGGCAGATGCACGATGGTAAAGGCTGACCATTCCTGACCCCTTCTTTGCCCTCCCTCCTAGAGGATGTTTTTCTATGGGAACACTTCTCAAACAGAATTTGCTTTGTTAGCATGTATATTTTCATAAAGTTATCTGTCATTGCCTAGGATGAGACAGGAGTGACAGATGATTACAATTTCCACCTCCCATTCTTCATACCTCTGCTGTAAGTGGAGAGGAAGCTAGAAAAGGACACTCTTAAGAAAAAAAAAAAAAAGAATGGATCTGGAAACAACACCTAGAACAGGGCTCGCTTTCTCCAGGTTGTTCTCAGCCTAAGGCTCTATTTCTTATGCAGCAATTCATCCACCAGGTATAGGCAGACAAAGTCTTGATTCAGGAATTTAAAAATAAACAATGAAAAATATCTCTGGAAGAATATACACGAAAGGAGGTAGACCTGAGTGGTTTGGGGGTGGAGTGACAACTTTCTTCTCACTGTATACTCTTTTGTGCCTTTTGCATTTTGTTCCATGTCCTTAAGTTTCCTACTCAAAAATTAATTTCAAATATTTAAAAATGACAATTTTATAAAAATATGCCTCACAATAAGTTTACCTTATAAATCAAGTAAATAAATTCTTGCTTTTAAATAAATCTGTGAGGGCTTTTTACTCTTCTGTCAAACCTGTCATAGTATTTTAGGTCAATGAATTATTTTTAAGAATTGCTTTTGAATAAGCTATTCTAATGCTTTAAAATTTTAAGCATGAAAGTTTTATCTTGTAATATTTTAGAAGTTAGTTCTGTCAAATTTTGTATTTTCTTCCATCCATTTATAAAATAACTATGTCCTACTATAATATCCTCTTTGTTACATGTCTTACTAGAGGGAGCTACAAACCCACAAACAAAAATAGCCAATCATGCCTTCTAATAAACTGGAAACATTAGAGGAGACAAATCTTATGTTCCTGGTTTCATTATGCAAATACGCAAAACCTTACTGGATTGGATCCTTTACTAAATTTACACCAAAAAAAAAAAAAAAGTATTCTGAATGTGCTTGACATTTCTAATTGTTTCTTTACAGGTGCTCACCATATGTTTACTTTGAAGTTCCAAGATAAACCACTAAATATAAGGGGAAACCTCAAGATGGCACAATGTCCTGTAATGATAGCATGCAATACTTAATACTGAAATGCCCTCTATCTTCAATTCTTTATTATTCCACTATACAAAAGTTTAAAATACAAAACACAGCATAGGGAGGGAGTTTCATTTGGAAACAAAGACTATTACACCAAAATGAGGCCTATTCAACCATTTCCAAAGACACAAATGAAAACAAATCCAAAGACTGAATTGGGTAATAACTGACAAGTTATAAAAAATTAAGGAAAATTAAGAAATAGTCGCATTTCTAAAGTCTTTTATGTATGGTAAGGAAAAGATAGCTTCAAGAATCTGCCTCCTTTCCAGCAGTATAGGTGTATCTCCCCTCTGTGATAAATCAGAGAATTGGAAATGGAGTAAAATACATTTAAATTTCTACCCATGGTGATGGAATGTTCCTTCAACCTCTGCATTATTCAGCAAGTTGTACATATTTTTGCCTCCAAAAGGTCCCATTCCTCCCCTTCTCATCTCAAAGCCACTGCCTTACTTCATTTGCTTATCTCTAAATGCCTAACTTGTCTCTTTGCCAACACTTCCTCCATGACAACATTCTTCACACCACCAATCTCAGACACAACTGATTATGCCTCTCATCAGCTAAAATAAGTGCCCCGGAATAATATCTAAGTTTCTTAAAATAGTACCCAAGGCCTTCATGATCTAGTGCTCTCAACCTTACTCTCCTGTGTCCTCTTCCACCACATTTATCCTGTAGACTGCCTTTCTATCCTCTTGGTCTATAATTCACTCTCTTCCAACATTTGAGATCCTCTAAAACTCAATTTAAATGTCAGCCTCCTTCATGAACTGTTTCTCTCAGTGGGATAAACATTTCCCTTCTTTTTGCCCCTCTGCACTTCCTTTAAATTGCTGCCTTAGCATAGCTCTCGAGCTAGTGTTGGAATTAGCTACAGAAGTGCCTATCTCCCCACCCTATCTTTCTTGTCTGGTTCATGTGTTCCCTTAAAATGCTGAAAACATGTTAAACCATCCAAGTAATATGGACCTCTGTTCTCTAGAAGCTTTCATTCTAATAAAAGAATATATGAATACATATATTTCTTCATAATAAAATTAGGGGATAAATTTTATGGTATGTGAATTATATCTTAATTAAAAAACAGAAAAATAAAAATAAGAGTAGGAATTGGTATGAAAGTTAAAGATAATCCTTTCATCTACTTCCTCAGAAGGCAACTCTTTGAGAGTAATAACATTTTTAAGAAGTAAATATCATCGTGGGTTGGCTTAAAAAAAAAATTATTGGGAATTGAGTTCTCCGTATTTTTAAATTATAGGTATGGAGAAAAAAGCCATCTTTATTGATTTAAGACCCTAATAAACTTATTTATCAACTAGTTTCTGTTCTCTGAGACTCACAGAAATGATCATCTTAGAGCTTTCCTTTGCGTTATCTAGGCCATCTCCATGAAATTAGGTATTTAAAAAAAAATTAAACTCACTTATGACTTGCCAAGGATAGGATCACAAACTGCTTCCTGGTTTCTACCTGAATGATCTAAGTATCTTAACTCTGCCTCTCTAAGCCAACCAAGCTAAACCAGGTTTAGTGTGTTAAGTCTTGCTTCATCAACTTTTGACTGGGAAAGCAGTTCTATTTTAGAAATAAGGTCCACATAAGTTGTTTTAGTTATTCTTGTGCACATGTGTACACATATACTTTTTTCCTGGTATCTTTTTTAAAAGTTAAGATATAATTCACGTACCATAAAATTCATTCTTTTAACGGTGCAATTCTGTGGTTTTTAGTATATTCACAATGTTGTGTAACCATCAACCCTATCTAGTTCTAGAACTTTTTCATCATCCCACAGGGAAACCCAGTACCAATTAAGCAGTCACTCCCTACTTTCCCTACTCCTCAGGCCCCGGCAACCACTAATCTGCCTTTCAGGATATGCCTATTCTGTGCATTTCATATAAATGGAACTGAGCAGTATGTGACCTTTCATGTTTGGCTTCTTTCATTTAACATAATGTTTTCAAGGTTCATCCGTGTTGCAGAATGTATCAGTATCTCATTCTTTTCTAGGACTGAATGAATTCCATTGCATGGATATACCACATTTATCCATTAATCACTTGATAGACCTCCAGGCTGTTTCCACTTTTAGGTTATTATGAATAATGCTGCTATGAACATTAGCATACAAGTGTTTTGTGTGAATAGTATGTTTTCACTTCTCCCGAATATATACCTAGGAGAATTACTGGGTCATAACAGTAACTATACATTATTATTTTTAACGATTAAACTGTATTAACTTTTTGAGGAACAGCCAAACTGTTCTATTTTACATTCACACACACATTTCCAAGGGCAGTAACAACAGTTTCACATTTTGATTAAAAGCAAATTGTGCTATGCCTAGAAAAAAGAATTCCTTTGGGACTAAGTGTCTTCAGAAGTTCAAGTAAATTCAAGGTTTTACATGAGAGATTAAATCCCTTCAAAGCATGAAGATGTATAGCAAGACATGAAGCCCTTACTATAGCAAAGTTTATTCCAGTCGTCAAAGGGATTAAGTATGCAAATATTTAAAAGTGAGAGAGGAAAATAATGACAACTCTCAAGTTTACATAGTGGGCAATTACTGTACTTACACTCACAGCAACTTCCTACTCAGTATGTCCAAGTGGATGTCTGACAGACATTTCAGACTTAATAGGTCTCAAGTGGAACTCCTATACCCTTTGCTCCCCAAACTTGTTCCTCCTGCAAACTTTTGCCTAGACACCAAACCTTGGTCTCAGGTTTGATGCACATATACCACACATCCCAAATGGCAAATCCTGTTGTCTCTATCATCCAAATACATCCAGGATCCAATCACACCTAACCACCTCTACCAGATACATCATCTCTCACCAAGATTATTGCACCACTATGGCCGAGTGTCAAAACATAACCAAAATAATCCTTTGAAAACCTATGGCAGATCATGTCCCACTTCTTCAAAGTCATACAATGGCTCCCCAACACCCATCACTCATTCTGTGTCATTCATGCCAGACACTCTTGGGCCTCAGGGATTTTTCCCTCTGCCTGCCATGGATCATGCCATGAAGAAGGTAAGAATGTATGCGATACAAGGGAATCACATACATTCTTACCTTCTTCAAGTCTTTGCTCACATATCTTCTTCTCATTAAGGGCTTCACCTAGCCACTGTATTTAAACTTGCCATTCACCCAAATACTCCCTTTATTTTCATTTCCAGCTCTGTATCTCTCCAGAACATTTACACCAATACAACACACGCTTTACTTGTTTGTTTCTATTTACCTACAAGAATATAAACGCCATTAGGGCAGGACAGTTCTGTTTTCTTACTGAATTCCCATAATTTAGAACATGGGCTGGAATATATTAAGCATTCAATAAATATTTGCTAAATGAATGAACAAATAAAATGAAACAAAGTTGGTCAGAAAAGAAGAGCTAAACAGAAGTCAGAAATATTTATAAGGCACATACTAAATATAGTAAAAATGGAATGGTAATGGAAAAACATCATTTTTTGAAAAATATGCCATTATGTTTCCAGTTTGCTTTAGGAAAAATTGCTATCCTTATTTATTTCATTGTTCTCGAAAAGGATCTACCCATTGTCCATTGCCAAGGGCCCTTAGCTTCTCTTCAACTAAAACTCTGGGGGTCCTGGGGTAATGTCCTTTTCTCAACTGCCACATATACATAGAGCCAAGGACTTTCATAATCTTGGCCTTCAATTAGACCTGTTCTCAGGATCTTCACACAGTACAGTCATAGGTTTCTTGGCCACTTTCCAAGTTAAACCACTAACTGGGGAGTTTACCCTCCTTGGAAGTAAAATCACAGAATCTTTAAACTGAAATGGATTTTAAGATGATCTGGGATCGAGCCCCGCATCAGGCTCCCTGCTCAGCTGGGATTTCTATATATTAGAAAACTAAGATGAGAAAGAAATAAGTGACTTGCTCAAAATATCTTGAATAGTTACTACTAAGTATTTTTCAGAAAGTGATAAGCATTACAAAAATCGAAGAATTCGGACACTTGGAACAAATCCTCTAAATTCCAAAACCACACATTAACAAAAATTAAGTGCAAATGATATTTCATAAGATCAACAAGTCTATCTATACATTAGATTTAAAAGATATAACAGAGCCATCAACAGAATTATACTCTGGTATTTGGCAAAGAAGATGATGGACAAATTCAGGTTTTTAAAAAAGGCACCCCTATTCCCAAAAGGAGGCTTTTCTTGTTGAGTGTTGGGAATGATGAGAATTTCTAAAGTCTTCTTCCAAGTACCAAACTTTCCTAAACATTACTTCAAAGTAACAGTATTAGGATGTTTCATGTGGGGTTCATAAGGAGTGTTATTGAAATCTACATGACAGGGTACCTGGGTGGCTCAGTCAGTTGAGCAACCAACTCTTGGTTTCAGTTCCAGCCTTGATCTCACAGTTTTGAGTTCGGGCCCACACTGGGCTCCATGCCTAAAAAAAAACAAAACAAAAACTACATGCCCTTCACCACCACCCTCTCGTTCCCATTCCCGCAATACTCTAATATACCTTCCAGGGAGGTGTGTCCTTGGCACTATTACTCACAAGAGTATACTTAGCCTTCAAGTGCCTTACAGTGAGAAGAGACCGTGAACCACGATTATAAACTATCTCCCATCAGGCTAAAGAAAAAAAAGTTATTTTCATGGACAGTAATGTCTTGCCAAAAACTCTTTCCATAGCCTGCACCTAGTGAAATCCTATCCTGCGTTTCAAGGCCCACCCTTGTCCTCTTTGCTTGAGATTTTTTCTGACCACTCCATCTGTGGGGCTTCTTTCTTGATGAGATGACCTATACCACAGCCTTTGTTATCTATACCTGCCATTCAGCATTCATCACACACTGGCAAGGAGTATCTTTTGTGTTGTCATCTTAGTCGTTGCTGACTTTTTCTATGTTTGACTGGAATGTAGAGTCAGAATCCAAGGAGTTATGTAATTGATATTCCTAAAGGGGTTTTCTGGAAGGCAAAACATAATTCTCTTACATATGAAAGGGAAGAGTCAGAGGTCCTTCACGAGTGATTGGTTTATAACACAAAGCACTCTGAACTGCAATTTTAGAAGCTTTTGGTTACACCAAAACAATGACTTCCAACCTGCTGAAGTAATAAAGATACCTTTTAAGGTCAAAATAGGTTTCAAAAGCTGAAAGCACTCTCAATAGTAGGTATTAAGTATCATTTAATTCAGAGGATATATGCATTCAAAACTAATTAGTACATATATGAGAGGTATAGTACTCATTTGGTCCTCAGAGCACACTTGGTGTGCACAACAAATTGAAGTTCCCCCAAGACCTCAGATTGGCACACGGTTGAATTTTATTGTGCTGTGGATATGGGATATTATTGCCATATTAAGAAGTACTACTACCTAAAAATATTTAGGAGCAGGCAAAATATAGAAAGGCAACTAACACATCCCTATTACCCCAACTGCAACCCCTCCAGAACCCCAGCATAAAACCCTTCTGTAACTCAACCCCTCCTCCCATGAAGTAGCATATTTTAAGCAACATGAAACAATTCGCTGTTTCAATTACAAATTTTCTTGTGATTTTTTATTTTTTAAAGATTTGATTTATTAAATTTATTTATTTTATTTATTTATTACACACACAGAGAGAGAGAGAGAGAGAGAAGAGCAGGGGAAGCAGCAGAGGGAGAGGGAGAAACAGGCTCTCCACAGAGCAGAGAGCCTGATGCAGGACTCGATCCCATGACCCTGAGATCATGACCTGAGCTGAAGGCAGACGCTTAACCGACTGAGCCAGCCAGGTGCCCCTCTTGAGGTTTTAAACAAATAATATAGCAAAAGGAACAAAGAAATGAATTATTTTAGACAAAACCAAATAGCAAATATTTGAAGGTCTATCTCATATATACTTCCTGATCCTACTGAAATTTCAATCCTATTTACCCATTTCATCACCTTTTTAAAAAACAAACGGGGTGCCTGGGTGGCTCAGTCGGTTAAGCGTCTGCCTTTGGCTCAGGTCATGATCCAGGGTCCTAGGATCGAGCCCCACATCGGGCTCCCTGCTCAGCTGGGAGTCTGCTTCTCCCTCTCCCTTCTCCTGCTGGTGCTCACTTGCTCTCTCTCTCTCCCCTACCCCCTCAAATAAAATCTTTTAAAAAAACAAAGAACTACCAGTATTTTCCAGCAGAGGCATAAATACTATTCTACTCTTGGTTCAAGTCTTTTGTGCAGTCACCAACAAGAATGAGCTTAAATAAATGAGCAGTATAGCACCCCATTTAAAGGAGTTAGCCTTGGGCTCAAACCTTGGCTCTGCCACTTATCAACTGTACATTCTTAGTTACTTAACTAAATTCCGGATAATTTAGGTAAAGTGCTTAATAGGATCCTTGGCAGGTTTTAAGGGCTGAGAAAAATGGTTACTGATTAATTATATCTGATATTTAACAACAAAGATAGTATCATAATTTCAAAGCTTCCTTTCAATTCCTAATGTCAAAGTTCCTTCTTGTCTGGCTTCGACAGGCCTATTCCAGGTATTGTAAACTTCCACTGACCTACATCTGATTCTGTGACCTCCAGTTCTACCCATGACTACTACCATTGGCAGTCTCTGGAAGTTAGGAAACTCTTGACAAAACAGGAGGCCACTTGAGTAAAGCAGATCAACAACAAAACCCACTTTGAAACAGTGAAATCACTCAAGCAAGAATAACTGCCTTAGAAAGGGAGACAAAGTAAAAGGGCAAGAGAAAAAAAAATACTCAAATACTCTTAAAACCCTTACCTCTAGTTAAATAAATGATTTGTCTGATTTTAGAGCCAAATTTTAATTTAATTTTTTTTAAAGATTTTATTTGAGAGAGAGTGCACGAGACGGGGTAGGGTCAGAGGGAGAAGCAGACTCCACACTGAGCAGGGAACCAGATGTGGGACTCGATCCTGGGACTCCAGGACCATGACCTGAGCCAAAGGTAGTGGCTTAACCGACTGAGCCACCCAGGTGCCCTAGGGACAAATTTTTTTAAACGTCATTGGTGTCTACAGAAGCCATCGATACCGGAACCACTAATGAAACATGCCTCATTAAAATAATTTTCTTTACCACTTTTGATTTAATAATGATTTCACCATTGCTAGATTATTTAATATAAAGTCTCAACAACTTCTTGAAATTTCTCCTTTCCCATGCAATCCAAAAAGTGGTGAATTAGTTCTTTATCATGTGTTTAGGCCTCCTGTGGAAAGTGTAATTAAAATTAAGCAAGCAACAATTCTACTTGGTACTAAAATCCTGTCAAATTCTTCAGTGAAGTGAGGTCTGGTTTCTTCAGTAGCCAGCTGAGAGTTCTGTAAGAAAAACGTGGGGCTGCTCAACTTGATGCTGGCCATTCAGTAGATGGCACTCTTCCCTTTGAGCCCAAATTAAACAAGCTCCAAAAAGCACGTTCCGTGACAGTCAGGTGGGATACAAAACAGGGTCTCTCTCTTCAAAGCACTTTAACTGATAGTCACAATCCCTCCAGAAATGTATCCATCAAAACCTGATGGTCCAACCAGACACTTTTAAAGAGCCCAGCAAAATTCAGATTATAAAAACATCAAACAATATAAAATCACCTAATGAGTGATTATCAAGTAATCAGCTTTTCAGAGCCTTCACTATGTCAAGCAGATACACTGTTCTTATTCAGGTATAAAACGTTCCTTTCCTATTACATTCTGCTCTAGACAGTCTTTCAGTGGCTAGTGACCAAATCATTGTCTATCTAGTATTTCATTAGAATATTTAATGATAATAGTTTAGAGAACTAGGATTTTTTTGTCATCATCAACATTCACTAAGACAAAAGATGTATTTCTT
Source organism: Callorhinus ursinus (assembly GCF_003265705.2). NCBI lineage: Eukaryota > Metazoa > Chordata > Mammalia > Carnivora > Otariidae > Callorhinus > Callorhinus ursinus. The sequence continues at coordinate 10,985,524 of NW_027397082.1, forward strand.
TCATATTACTTTCAACATTTTTCGGTTAAAAATAATTTTTGATACCCACTTAAAAAGAAACATCCTAAAACAAAATTACTGTAGATTTAGTTTTGCAAAAAAGTGCTTAAATACGGGTTTCTGATTCATTAACAATATGTATTTTAATTTTAATGCATAATGGCTCCCAGCTATTACATGATAAGGTTTCTCACACTTCTGTTTCAGAGATCTTTTTTTAAAATTTAAAAAACAGTTGTGGAGAGCGATGGAAGGAAATTCCTTTTAGTGAACTTTCTAGCTAAAAGGCCAAACTTTTCAGCAATCAGATAGGAATCACCTTGAAAATTCCACCTTTCTCTAGAAGAGATAAAACAGTTCTGGTGATAAAAGTCATAGGAGGAAGGCAAGGTGGAAAGAACATGGTTTTAAAGTTAAAAAAAAAAAAGTTGGGAGTGGGGACAAGGAATAAAACCAATATATCAACTTCACTGCCAATCTCTTTCCCCTTTCCACTATCTGTGCCGCTCGTCCTATGCGCTTAAGCTCATTCACAACTCCACTTGAGCTGTGACCATCACCATTCCCCAACTTCTTCCTTAGACGTTAAGAAAGGCTGCCCTTAGAATCTTTTCATGTACTAGTAAGACAAATGAGATGAGAAATGACACTGCAGCTAACAGTTGCTGGCTCTAATTTCTGAAGGATTAAAAACAGAGCGTTCTTAAAGAGTCCCTGGGAAGGACTTGATCCCCAAATATGCGTCTTCAGACATATCAAGAAAGCCTAATTATCTTCTCCATGAGGATACGGAGTAAACCCAATTTTTCTTTTTTTTTTTTTGGTATGGCATTTAGTCATTCCAGCAGATCAAAAGATGACAGGATGAGAATATTGTACGGAAAAAGGAAATGCTGTCCTTGCACAGGATAACTGAGCCATTGTGGAAGAACGTCACAGAAACACCGCTGATAGTGACAAATTAAAGGCATACACCAAGTCCCAAGATACTGAAAAATTCAGCACTTCTCCAACCTGATTGCTTTCTACATTGTTGGAATTCCAGCTCCCCCAGCAGGCAACCAACAACAGCCTGGGAGCGGAATTAAACAGTCTCCTGAACTCATACCTGCAGGGTCCTTTCCTCTTCCAAAGAGGTAAGGGGATGGGGGAGTAAAAAAAAAAAATTACAAGAATAAATTTAAAGGAGTATGATAGGTAGTAAAAAGAATAAAGTGACAATTTCATGTATGCCACTTGGAGTTAGATTTCCATCTTGCTTAATCAATTGCTTGCCTTAATGTCTACTTGCCTTAATGCACCTTGGGAACATTAAAATTAAAAGTTTTATTAATATATACAGTGTACCTCTTGAGACACTGGTTTTAAGAACATTATGTCATTTGCCCTTAGGCTTCCAAAAAGTGTTTTAACCCCTGGCTGGCTAGTTGTGAGAAATTTTTATCCTATGGAACTCATTATGTCTGTGTACTGCAGAAAAAGTGAGTTTTGAGTTTCATCACCCAGGTTCAAACTGTAGTCTTGTTTGAGGAGGTAGCAATCTTAAATGCTAGTTAATGTACTGCCTATACACCAATATCCTGAGGCCCAGTTTTGGACAATTTGAAACAAAGAGGTTTCAAAGTTCATCTTATACCAGCGAGGTCTTACCATTTCCAATTAAGCTTTAACGCCAACTTTTTTTTTTTTTTAAAGATTTTATTATTTATTTGACAGAGAGAGACACAGCCAGAGAGGGAACACAAGCAAGGGGAGTGGGAGAGGGAGAGGGAGAGGGAGAAGCAGGCTTCCCGCCGAGCAGGGAGCCCGATGCGGGGCTCGATCTCAGGACCCTGGGATCATGACCCGAGCTGAAGGCAGACGCTTAACGACTGAGCCACCCAGGCGCCCCATCGCCAACTTTTAAAAACAAATAAATGTAAGGTACATGGTGGCAAGGCAGATCAGTCTGACATCAGATTAAAGTTCAATTTAGATCTAGACTCATGATAAAGCTGTAACTGTACATCAAAGCCTATACAATAACAGTTCAGCTTTGGCATAGTTAGAAACCAGTCTATACTATCTTCCTAACAAGGAAATTTATAAGAACAATAAGCCTTTAAATATAAAAGATGGGTTTCATTCATTTTATACCTTTCAGTGATCATGGTACTATTTTTTGGGTTATACTAGATAACACTGAAAGCCACATTCAATCTTTAAGGTTTCTAGGATACTCCTCATTAAATTGCTCCTTCAGTGTAGTAATACCCTAGAAACCTGAAAGATTATTAATGCAGCTTTTCAAAGATATCCAACAAAAATTAGTTTAAGGAAACAAGAGACTCTGATTCTCATTATTTGTACTATCAGCTAAGGTTCTACAGTGAGTTAAACAGTACCATCTTAACATTCAAATACGCGTTCAACTGTGCAATTAACTTAATTTTGAATTGCATTTTGAAGCTTGTCCAAATATAAAAGATCAACATTATTAAAATGCACATGAAATAGTGCCCACAAACCTTTTTTTTCTGCAACAATTAAAATTAACATAATTTTCAGTTAAAATTGTTCAATGCATACTGTTGATACTCTATTGCATGAATGCCAGGTGAATAATTTTTAACTTTACATGAAAGGAAGAGTATCCCCCAAGTAGGATTATTACATACATGTGTGTTCATAACCAGCTACTGCTAGAAGGAAAAAATTAAATTCATCTAGTTATTATATAAATGGGATATATAAGAGTTAACAGACATGTTTTCTTTCAAGCCTCAATGAAAGACTTCTAACCAGTATGATATAAAGGATTCTGAATATATACAACCCATTACAGTAAAAATCTGAGATTGTCCTGGCTCTTGGCCAAGAGAGCTTAGTCACTTGCAGAACCCGAAAGACCTCATAACAATCTCATCTATAAAATATACTGGAATGGACCCCAAGATCAAATGATAAACCATTAACACAAAAGACATGAAAGTATCAGGGCACTCATTTTGAACCTCAATGACCTAACACAGTCTACAACTCCTTAATGAATTTTTTTTTTAAAGATTTTATTTATTTATTTGACAGAGAGAGAGACAGCGAGAGCAGGAACACAAGCAGGGGGAGTGGGAGAGGGAGAAGCAGGCTTCCTGCGGAGCCAGGAGCCCGATGTGGGACTCGATCCCAGGACCCTGAGATCATGACCTGAGCCGAAGGCAGACGCTTAACGACTGAGCCACCCAGGCACCCCTTAATGAATTTTAAATAAGGTGTCCATGTTTAAAAAAGAATAGCACTCTGATTAGACATTTAAATTTTTTTCTATTCAAATTCTACATATTTAGCATTTCCAAAGGATTTGGAAACAGCACTGAATATTAATTCTAGCCAAAAAATTTAGTATTTATGTGAGAAACAGATTAGTAACCTGTGTCTTCAATACAGCTTGGGCTTTCTTAGTTCAACACATGCCTGTTTTTAAACATTTTTTCCTAACATTATATTTCACTAAACTGTCAACAAAAGGACATTTCAGTTCTCTACAATAATTCTAAACATTACTGAAACGAGCTCCTAATTTACGTTATAATTTATTTGCTTGACCTATCAACTACACTGGTGAAGCAGCAACACACAATTCCATCCAAGAGGAATGTGAGTGACAAAGTTTAAGCCATAGTTATATCTTAAGGCTAATTTTCGGAGGCAACTCAGACGGAATTTAGAACAAATTTAAGTGACAATCCATCTTAGATTGATATGATGTTGATAATCAGAAAATCAGCCTGATTTAGTGCAAAACCAGAATCTCTCCAAGGAAAACTAGTGCCTGCTGGGCCTCGTGAGTCCCAGCACATCTGGCAATCTTTAAAAAAAAAAAAAAAAACCTTTAATATCTTTAGTAATTAAAAAGATAACATACTCTAGCCCAAATACAGTATCCTAGCTAAACTTAATCAAAAGAGAATCCTCTTCCAAAGTCCAAAAGGTGACTCTACTTAATGCAGATTAATCACTACCCTTCATATTTAAACAGTCTGTTGGTGGTATTAATACAGGAGGGTGTGGCTAAACAAGACCAAGGCATACCTGTAGTTTTGGGAATACTTCAAAGACCTTTCACTGATTTGTAACTACTACTGCAAGTATAATAGCAGGGCCTACTAGTTACATGGGCTCACTCTAGAGTCAGACTCTGGGTTCAGAACCAGCCTGTGGCACCTAGAGCCTATACTCCTTGGGCAAAAACCTAGGTGTCTGTTTAGTCGTTGGCGTGTCATGAGGAATAAGTAAATTAAATCATATAAAACTCTGTCTGGCACAGAGGTAGAGGAAATAAATATTGGTTATTACAAATATTTGCTTAGTCTTCACTTGCTATGTAGTGTGATATAACCACCTTCTGAGAAGACTCATTTTATATACTAGTGATGATAAAGTCATGAAACACTTACTGAGTACCAGACCATATTGTAAACACTTTACATAAAACAACTCAGTTAATATTATGACATTATCATTCCCGAACATTCTACAAACTCAATTTGTTCAGATATGGGTTTCTATGCTTTTATAGGATTTCCTCCCTCAATAGAAATGCTTCTTATACCCTGAGGACATGTGTAAGTGCTGCCCAGTACTGCTAACCAACTGCTTTGCCACAGAACAGATTAAACAGCTAAACACCCTGTACAGGCTTAGGTGTAACAAAAACAGACATGATACACCTACTTCAGGAAGCCTCACAACTGCAGAAGTTGAGCCCCACCTTGAGTCCAGATTTAAGGATTGTGTGTAGGAGCTGATGCTATGTCGTCTTAGTCTCAAAAGACATTCTGGTTTTACAAGACCAAATCCACACTTTAAACATCACTGAGTGGAACACACATTCTTCCCAGTATAGCATTATTGAAAAAAGGGGTTAGAAATAGAAAAGTGTACAGTTTTTTCACTTTTAGAATGTAAAACATTTTTGAAAACACAATTCTTCTATCATGCAAAATAATTATTTCCCAGGTGTCTTATGATCACCTGTCATGTCAAATGTTTACCAACAAACCTCCTGTTATCATACATGTAAAAATCTACATTGAATGCCCCATAACCAATTATCTCTTAATTTACATTTAAATTGAGATAAATTATGTTTAACATTCAAAATTGATAGGCCACTTTTTTTTTTCTTTAAAAACAACTATTACCAACATGCCAGCACCTGAGGTCAACTTTTAAGAGTGAACTCTTTGGATGGGGCGCCCGGGTGGCTTAGTCGGTTAATCGTCTGCCTTCAGCTCAGGTCATGATCCCAGAATGCTGGGATCGAGTCCCGCATCAGGCTCCCAGTTCAGTGGCGAGTCTGCTTCTTCCTCTCTCCCTCTCCCACTGCCTCCCCATCCCCCACTTATGCTCGCTCTCTCACTTGCTTTCTCTCAAATAAATAAAATCTTTAAAAAAAGAGAGAACTCTTTAAAAAGATGAAGAATTAATTGTAGCAAAAGCGGCCATATTTTTCTGGCCCTCCCTCTGCAAAATTAATCTGCTCAATTTAAGCAAAGGAAAACGAGTTAGAGGGCAATTACAGTGCAATCAAGATTTGGATACAAAAAACTTTACACATATGCTCCAAAAGTAACGCTATAAATGAGTTGGTACCATACCTTAATTACACAAATTTTTTAATAGTCAAGCTCTTAACGACGGGTTACCCAGCACTTATTTTATTCTCTTTAACAACACTCTAGAATTCTTCTGAAGCCCAAATTAGGAATATACTAAGCATGATGTAGAGGCACTTCATTCCAAGAAAAGCAACCATTTCATACTGCTAAATGTGAAATACTGTATAATTTAACAAACATGCACACACGTTTATGTAGCTGGTTCCAACCCCCAGAATCTTACCAACTCCTTCACCACACTTGCATGTAATCCCGCCTCAAAACCTCCTGGTTGAGTTAAATTCCATCTCTCCTTACCACTATACTGGTCAATTGCAACAGCACACGTGCCAAAGAAATTAGTGGTTTTACTACGCTCCCATTTTGAGCGGGCACCTACTTGCAATTAAATCTCTGCAACAAAAAAGTTCACCTGAGGCCATTCTTGCCAATTTAATAGAGGCCTAGCTTATTCTACCTGTCTCTGTGGTCTTGCCTCAGCTATAACAGCATACCTCCAAAGAGGCTGGACGTGCCCCAAACACCAGCAAAGTGGACCCGCTGCCAACTCGGCTTGTCACCCCAGGCAGGAAGCACAACCTTAACGTGTAAGCGTTTGTAGGGGTGTGTGAGCGCGCTAGGAGGATGGGGACGCGGATTACAGGAACGCTTTCAACTAGTAACAGAACTTTTTTAAACGAGGAAAACAAAACAAACCAACATTCTTTCCCTTACCTCCACCTTTTCCAAGTGCGGCAACCTCGGGGGCACACCTTCAGAGCTTAAGGTCCCCAGGTCACCAACGCTTCAACTAGCTCTCGATTTTCAGAACTCCCTACGGTACTCTCGAGGGAAACCAGAGGACGCCCAAGAGTCGGGCCCACCCCGCGGCGCCCAGAGGCCCTCCCTCCCCCGCACGTCCACTCCCCTCGGACTAGCCCAGGGCTCCCATTCCGGCCCCCCGCGAAGAGAGAGGTTCACCTGAGGCCGCAGGGACAGCCAATAGGAAGTCCCCTCGGCCCCGGCGCTCCCCGCCCCCGCGCGACCCCCTGGAAGGGTCCCGCCGTCCAGCCCGCGCGGGCGCCAGCCATCCCCGCTGGGAGGAGGGGCTCAACGACGGCGCCTTCTCTCCCCTCAGGATTACCTCGCAGCTCGCCTCGCGCAGCGGGCTTTGTGCTTCCCCTCCTCCTTCTCCGAGGCCGCCGAAGCTGCAGCGGCTGCTCGATCCGCCGCGGCCGCCTCTTAAGCGCCGCACGGCTCCACAGGGGAGGACACAAGGGGAGGGGGCGTGAGGAGGGAGGGACCTGGGCGCCGAGCCCTCTATAGCAGGAAGCGGCGACACCTGGGTCGCGATGCCTCTAGCTCTCGCTCACTGCTTTTAAAGAAAATAATTTAAACCCCCTTCCTTCCCCTCCCGCCCCTCGCCCTGGCGACCGTTACCAGCGGGCGGCTCGCGCTCTGGCGGGACTGGCCGAGCGCCCCCGGAGCGTCCTCTGGCACCGCCCCCTAAGCCCCGCCCTTAGGCCCCCAAGCGCCTCTGGCTCCGCCCCTAGAGGCCGGCCCCTCGCAGCCCCCGAAGGCCCCCTGGTCCCGCCCTTTGCCCCCCCATCTCGAGCGACCTGACCCCGCCCCTCGGAATCACAGGACGTTCTGGGCCCCGCCTCTTCAAGGCCCTGCCTCTTCAAAGCCCCGCCCCTCGCGGCCCCTCGCGCCCCTCGCGCCCCTCGCGAGCCTTGGCTCCACCCGCTGAGGCCCTCTCCCCGCCCGCGAGCACCACATCTGTGTAGCCGCGACCGCAGGGACCTACCGGCCGGCCGGGCCTCTGGGAGGGCCTGGCGCTCGGCAGCTCCCTGGCACCTCTTCAGCGTCCTCCTCCCGCTCTGCAGTTCCGATCTGTGGCGTCCCCTGAGGGTCGGAGGGGGAAATAACCCCGACGGAAACCCGACTACCAGGGGGAGGAGGAGGAAGCCGCAGAAATGTCGCCCGCCCTAACCTGAGCGAGCCTTCCCCGTCCCGAGGCTGAGCCGCAGCTTTCAGTCAACCTCTGCCGCCTGCTCTGGCAGCTGGGTCTTCAGGGGGAGGCCACGGCTAAGGTTCAATCTCCGCACGGCCCCCATAGGAGGGGCCTAGATTTTCTTCTCAGCATACTTGCCTATTGGGCGCTTCCTCCCCCTACTCACCTCCACAGAGGGGCAGGGCAGGGGCTCTTTCAAGAGCGGTGGAGGGTCTTCACCCCTTAGACCGGTGGAGGGTCTTCACCCCTACTTTGGCCCCTGGCCTTGTAACCTTATGAGAGATGGCTTCTTGGAGGGGAAAAGTCGAGGGAGACCGCGCCAGCTTTCAAAATGAATTTGGGGCTGGGTAAACTTTGCAACGTGCAATAGCAGGGATGTGGATCTATCCACAGGTGACACTGGGGCCCCCCATCCCCCGTCGCCCAGACACATTTCTCACCCCAACCTGTTCTTGAAACAGACCTCCCAGCAATGCACACCTTTCTCAGCCACCCACGATTTGCACATCCCTCCCGCACACGTGTCCTCCACAGGCACGAATCCACTCGCAAGCACACCCCTCCAAGCGCCATTCTGGTTATTCATGGTCCCTTGAGTCAACCCCACCCTACCAAACAGAACAAACTTCATTCCCCACCCTTGTCTCCCTTCGTTTCCAAGGCACTGGCGACAGTCCACTTCATTTCCTTCCTCCTCTGCAGACTCTTCTCTTCCCCCTCAAATACTTCATGCCATCCCCCTCATCTTCATCCCCTCCCTCTTCCCTAAAAATGTGCTAATTAAAATGTAGTTTCCTCTTCCCACATATGAAGTGTGGAAAATGAATCTTGTGTTGGCACAAACTGTGATTCATTTATCCTCCTTTTCTCTCTCCACTGGACTAAGGCTGTAGAAATTTCAGTCTACCACCATCTCCCATCTGCTCAAAATCTAACCATGCCTTATGATTTTTAAATACCCCTAAAGGATCAAGGGAAGGCTTCCTGGCTTTGAGGAGAAAATATTTAGAAAATGCTCAGCCTGTCATTTTATTTGGTGTTTAAAAATATCTGCAGTATTTGAGAGAGATATTGGGAGTGGCTGGATTTTTTTTTTGCATTTATAAAGCAAAAAATGAAAAGCTTTTGCATGCATCAAGGTTAGCCTTTCTATGAATAGCAAAAAAAAAAAAGTATGTTAAGAGCACTTATCAGACAATAGTCTCCACTATATAGAGCATTTGCCAGTCACAAATCTAAACAACCCCCCCCAAAGGAAGACAAATTAACATAATCCATTTTAAGCATGTCTGATGAGCAATCTTTTCCATGATCATTACCTTTCCCACAGTTTCTGGACAAAATGGATAAAAGATCGGCTTACCCGCAGAAGATGCAAGGCTTGCTTGTGTCCAGGGTAGTAGACGTGGTGTGTGTCTTCTGTAGGTGTGGGTTCTGCAGTGAACCTCTGCAGCCTCAGACCCGTGGCGGCGGCGGCGGCGGCGGCGGCGGCGGCGGCTACAGCAGCCGCAGCAGCTTCTCCCAATGCTGAGTAGTAAAGTGTGTGACTTAGTAGAGACTCCCCAGTTACCATTAGGCGCTTGCTTATAAAAAAAAAAAAAAAAAGGAGGCGGAATCTTTCTTAAAGGAATGGGCTTTGTTTCTCCTCTCTACTATTGCTTCATAAGAAGCAGAAGCGGGGACTTTTGGGGACTGAGTAAAGCAGTACAGCTGTGGGAGGTCAAGGTTAAAATTAACTGGATGATCGAGGGACTGATTTAGTGTGAATCAATGAAATGCTGGAAGCTCACTAGTTTTAAAAATATTTTAAAGAGCCCTGCTAACTTCAAACATTGGGGTCCACGGCAAAAACAAACCGGTGTGCCTGGAAATCAGTTAGTATTTTGTGCTAATATGTAATTTCCAATCACTGCACTAAAATGATAACCAAATAAAAGGAGGTTATTAGCATTTAATACAAGAATTCGAAAAGAATAACAAAGCTCATTCATGTGACAGGGAGCAATGAAGTCAAGCCTTCTAACCCTTATAAGCATACCTGGAATTTCAGTGGATGTTGGTATTAGAAAATATATTATTGACAGATTTCAGTGTGTATTCATGTTTTAAAAATCACTTTGTTATTTATAGAAAAACAAAAAATATCTAAAATAATTCTAAACATAATAGCAGAGCGCTATTCTATTTCAGTGGCAATTCAAAAATCAGCAAAATTAAGAAAATAAGTAGATTAACTTACTTTAAGTACATGTGAATCTACTATTTAGACTATTGAAGTGTAATGTGCCCATACAGGAGAAACTTGATATTCTGCATTATAACTTTAAATTTTATTCAATAATTAATAATCCTTGGTTTAAACAGTGAATGAACAGCTGTGATTATTTTCTTCATAGGTAAATGTAGAGTTGTGGCCTCAAAATATGAATAGAGAAAAATATAGAAAATGTTTTGCAATTGATTTTCTTTGCAGGGCCTTTGTTAACTACAGGTGTGATATTGAGCTAATATGTAACCTTATTTGGTCTTTAGTTCCCTGTTTTGTAAAATAATGATGTTGGGTTGAAATTTTCCTTTAACATTCCAAAATAGTATGATTTTATGATATTTATTTGCTTATATTTTTGTTAACGCAAGTATGTCTCATTCTAGATTACTTTTCATGAAAACTTGGATTAAAAATAAATCTTTATTTTAAATGTATAACCAGAGTTTGTTATTTACTGCCATTTGGGGAATTATTTTGCAGATCAAATAATCATTTTTATAAAATGAATAAACTTAATTTTATCTGACTTAAGATTTTACAGGTAACTATGACCAGTTTTCCTGAAGCAGGACCCTACTATATTGCTAAGAGTATCGACTTAGTGGAGTACATAATGTTTAATAATAATGAAAGCATTTAAAAACTGAGCATTGCTGGATGGTAGAGTTGGAACAAAGTTTAGAGCTCACTGACTCCAATCCTGTGATTTTATAAATGGAAAGGATGGAAACCCAGAGAAGCAAAATGGAGACAGAGTTAAGGACAGAACTGGGTTTTACTCTGACTCTCCACTCTTCATACACACACACAAGGCAAATAAACAACACGTATGAACATACATACAGTTTCATATACCCACACTGGGAGCTGAGCAGGACCTATCACAACAAAAAACGATAGTTTCACTCAGTGACACTATTTTTGTACCCATAGTATAAACTAAAGAATATCAAACAAGTACTTAACAGTGTGTGCAAACATTAGCACAAATTTTGCCTTTGGGTTTACACTAGAAAATGAAGAAATTTTTCCAGGAAAATGTTGTGGGTTTTTTTGTTGTTGTTTTGTTTTTTTTTAAGTGACTTCCAAGGAAACACTCATTGACAAACTCTTGCTTATATTCCACCCAAATGACAGGGACTTCAACTCTGTTGGTTGTTTCCTTGGGCCCGTTGGTGCTCTGTTCTCTTTTGTCTACATCCTTAAATATGCCTGCCAAGAGGAAAAGTTTAAGAGCCAGGCAAGGAAAGTGTCATAGACTTTAATTCTGGCCTTCAGAGATGCTTTTTGGAAGTTACTTTTTGTGCTATTAGATAGTAACATTTTCCCTTTGATACTGATCTGGTGTTCCTGGTAAAGAACCTGGCACTGACCTAAGCCCACTCTCCCTAGTTTCAAGGGGGCATTACAGTTAAAGTCTGTGTTACATTAGATGACATAGCAAACTTGGTGTTTTGTGTATCTGGCAGGACAATTTATCACCTTGATTTAAAAAAAGCACGCTTCCTACAGGGAGAGAATCGAAGGAAATTAGTTGCCCAATTTCTTCATCTGGTTTTGTTTATCTTGCTTTTCTGTAAGGAAGGCATTTCATTTACCAGGTGGTAATAGACAATGAATAAAATGGCAATTACCTGTATAATTCAACCCCTCCCAATTAAATGCATTTCTTTGTATCTTCCTAAAAGTGCTGAGTACAGTCTCTTATATAAAGGCACTTAATAGATACTTTAAAAAAATGAATACACGAATTAATGAATGAATAGCCCCCAAAATATCCAGAAACTGGTTACAAAGTGTTTTTGTTTGTTTGCAATTTGCTTTGTCTAAAACAACTGACTCTATTCTCTACCTCCCTTTTCTAACACAGTCATGATCTAAGAGAAACAATCTTCTTTCTGTAGAGCTCTTTAGGCATGCCTGATTTGTATTCTCCAATTAAATTGTAGCCACAGATCTCCACATGAACTCTGGGTAGATCCAGCAGTAGCCGAGACACTTTCTGCCAAGAAAACACAGGCTTAAGTTTCAAAATTCCAGTGCTGTAGTTCTGGTTGTGACACCAACTGGTTATGTGACCTCAAACAAGTTTCTTGACATGCTTGTGCCTCAGTTTAGCCATCTTTCAGGCGGTGGATTATAATACCTGCTGTACCTACTTCATAGGGTGGTTGTGAAGTTCAAATGAAATAATAAATGGAAAAGTGCTTTGAAGTTTTCAAAGGACTATGTAAATATAAGGTATTATTATAGGCAGATGTATTTAAAAGCAATTATCTAGTTCAAGGGACTTTACCCTAAACAACTTGTTTTACTACTTATTGTTTCAGAAAGCAAATAGGTTCATCTCTGTGTGTGTGTGTGTGTGTGTGTGTGTGTGTGTGTGTGTGTTCACAATGCTCATATGCACCCGGCTGCTTCCAATTTAACAACTTCTCAGCTTTGAGGCTTTTTATCCTGGACTGGGGAATACGCATATGCAGTTGAACATGAAGAGCTAAGAATTTATATAGCTTTTCCCATCCCTTTGCCAAAACTTACCTTTTTGAAAAAGTTCTCAGGCAGAAAAGTAAACTCAGTGATGCACAACAGCCTTGTCATACTACGTACTGTCCTGTACTTAAGCGGTAGGGCTAGATGAGCCATTCATTTGAAACTTCGCCATGCTATATACATTTTGATCCCCTTTTATGCCATGCCTGTCTGGAAAGTACTTGGGGAACAGAGTAGGAAGGACTGACATGAAACTCATGCTAATGAGTTCTTCATTCCCTGAGGAGACATAATCAGGATAATACTCAAAGATTCATCAACATATTTTATTAGTACTATGTGACCTATATGGTTTCTTTTAAGGAAATTATTTCAACTAAATACCTGACAGATCCTTGTAAAACTGTTTAAGTGATCAGGCCTGATAAATTTCTGTAACATTAACGAAATATCACCCTCAGTGGTCTCCTTTTTTTAAAAAAGGTATTTATCCTCATTTATTCATTTTCCATTTGGTGAAACTTTTAAAATCACCATAGCTAAATAAATAACTGACAATAAACAAACAACTACTACAAATAAGATACTCTGAATGAGAAGCCCATTCACAGGTAGGACGTAAAAACTCATACAAAATGAGTTTCTGTGAAGAGAAACTATAAAATGAATACAAAGTATGCAATTGGTGCATGAAACCTAAAATATATCAGTTTATCTTTACATTTCATCACATGGTCATAGGCCTTAAGATTTCAGGGGTTAATCTTTAATATATATGTCCTAATGACCTGATTTTAAATCCTGTTTTAATCCTGACGGCACTATTTCTAGAATGTGATCAGTAACCACTTGGAACAGAAATACCTGGGGTTATTTCCTAAAATACTGATTGTTGGGCCCTATCCTTGAATTAGAATCTTTTAGGGTTAGCCTTGGATTGAGGTTTTTTTAAAGCAGCCCAAGTGATTCTCATGTACCAAAATTTGGGCAGTGCTATCCTATAGGAAAAATGCAATGTATGTAGAATCTCAGAGTCACAATGAATGAAATGTAGGTGGGTCCTTTTTCATTATGTGAGAGGCATTCAGAGGAGGACTAACCCTGGCTGCACCATTTCTATGGCATAAGTTGGTTAAGATACTAACCTTTCTGAGTCCTAACATCCTCATCTGTAAGATAATATTTTCCACCATGCTATTGTGAGGATTAGATAACATATGGAGAACTTCTACTCTAATACCTGACATAGAATGGAACTTATGCATGTGTTCATTTCCTCTCTCCTTGTTCAAAAATGAGTTTAAAGGTGTGTTCTTCTTGTCCAGTATCCTTAGTATGCTTGGTAGAGGAATATGAGCTAGTTGTTTAATGATAGTTAATATGTTGTGTTCTTATGTGTGTAATACCGTACGTCGGTATTGAGTGCTTCGGATGCATTATTTTCATACCTACAATAATCCCTAAAGGTAGATACTATTATTATTTTCATTTTACAGATGAAGGAACTGAGGTTTAAAGAGGGTAAGTAACTTCCCCAGGATCTCAGAGCAAAACAATAGTGGAGCTGCAATTCAAACTGAGGCTTTCTGACTCCTGAGCCTATTCATTATGCTGTATGTTCTCTATATTCTCTAAGTGCTTAGATAAAGCTTATGAGCCAGTTGCAACAAGCAACTGCAAAAATGGACTTTATAAATATGCCAAAAATACAGACAAACAAATGTCATCATTTCTCTATTTTAGAAGCCTTTGCCTATAACAGAGCATGGCACATAGTAGGTGTTCAAAGTATTTACTGAATGAATGGAAGGTGGAGTTTTCACCAGCATGCTATTGTAGGAGCTGACATACATAAACTCAAGTTTTAAGTTGCAGGCCAAATTGGTCTGATTTTTCAAATCAGCTTATATTCTGACCTAATGCAAGTCACTAAATTTCAAAGCTACAGATCATCATATCATTTGCAACAAATAGTTCTTGAACAGTTGCTATGAACTATGCACTAGTTTGGCCCTGGGAAGATTAAAATAAAAAACAAAACCCAAAACTTTAAGACATAGCCTATGCCCTAAACATCTAATTGGGAAATAAAATACAAATGTGTGAAGCAACTAGATTGCAAAATCACCACATATGAGATAATAAATGTGAAGCTCCTAGCAAATGGTGAATACTCAATAAATATCTGCATATTGTCAATAATGTTACTTTTCATTTTAATAATTATTGAGACATAATTACTATAGTTTTATTATCAATAGGAAGAAAAATTAATTGTTATCACTATAATTTAATGAGTGATTATATGCCAAGCGCTGTGCTTGTTATTTTATAGATGTTATATTTAATCATTTTATCAATCTTGCTAAATCAGTATTATTAATCCTATTTTTCAAATGAAGGAGCTAAGGCTCAGAGAGCTCAAATAACTTGCCCAAGTCACACATTTGGTAAATATACCAGATTTAGGGTAAGTAGTATATACGGAGTCCAAAAGGAGTCAGGGAAGAGGGAGGCCAACTCCTACTGGAGAAAGCAGGGAGGATGTCTCAGAGTGGGAAGAAGAGCAGGGCTGTGACAGGCGAAGATGGAGGAGCAGGGCCTTTGATGATGGAGGTGGCAGGAGCAGAGGTGTGTATGTGAGTTTTCTGAGTCAGGTCCCCCTACACTTTGCTCAGGGCCATGCTCATGGTGAATGCATGACCTAGGTCTCTTCACTAAATAGAGACAGGAAAGTATGAGGCGTGTTGGTAGAACAGCAAGTAAACCTGTTTGTCTGGAATGAAGAGTTTGTGTAGGGCAAAGTTAGAATTTTGTCATCCCCAAACCCATAATCCTGAAAACTCAGCCTTTGTCTATTGACAGCCTGTTTAAGTAGCCCCCACCTCAAGTTATTTTCCATTAATTCACTCACTTATTTTAATTCATTGAGACCACAGTATTTACTGAACTCCTACTATGGGCTAGCCACTCTTCTGGGTGCTAGGGATAGCACAAGGAATAAAACAGACAGATTTCCTTGCACTCATGAACTTTTATTGAACTGGCAAAACACAGATGCTAACTGATAAATAAAGGTATTTTCAGATGGGAAGGGTTATGAAGAAAATAAAACCGACTATTGGAAATGGGCTACCTGTGTGACTCAGTCAGTAAAGCATTGGACTCCTGATTTCAGCTCAAGTCATGATCTCAGCGTCCTGAGACTCTTCCAATCCAGTTAGGAAGCCATTAAAGTCATCCACACAAGAGGAAATGGGGTCTTGTTGTTGGAACGACTGCAGAGGTGAGAAGTGAGTGGACTTGGGGATCTGGAGGTAGGGCTGACATGACTTGCTGATAGAATGCACATGGGAGGTAAGGGGAAGAAGAGAAAGAGAGGAATCAATCCAGAATGATCTCTAGGCCTTTGGTCTGAGCCTCTGGGTAGATGAGGTCACCTTATCCAAGATGGAAGAAACTTGAGAAGTAGCATGACAGGTAAAAATGAACACTTCTGTTTGGTCATGTTAAGCTTGAGATTACCCTCCTTCTTTCCTTCAGAATCTCTATTCTACTCTAATTATCTTGTTAGTTAATTTTTGGGGGGTATTTGTTCATTGTTAATTTCCTCCCCAAAAGAAACTTCAAAAGAGCAAGAACTTGTTAATCTTGTTCTTTGTTGTATGCCTAGATTCTAGAATGCTGGTTGGCACAGATATAAGCTCAATAAATAATGGGATTTGTTGAGTCTGGTTCAGTGGTTCTTAAGTGTACATCAAAACCACCTGCGCAAACTTATTAAAGGTTTAGAAAATCAGCCTCCACTCTCACACCTTCCCACCATGACTCTGCTTTTATAAGTTGAACTCAGGAAACTGCATATTTAGCCAGCACTGTAGATGGCCAGTGGTCTACAGTTGGAACTAGTAATTCAGATATACTAGTGTTCATTCATATATTTACCTTAGAAACCACATTTCAGCACCATCCCAAAAGACTACAAAGTATGGCTTCATAGAAGTCAATGGTATTCTTAAATACAGTCAAATCATAAGGTGTTGATTTAAAAGCTTTTGAGAAAAAACATTGAAAGAATCCTAAGGTCCCTTCCATCTCATTTGACTTGTATGCTATCATTGAAGACCAGGAAGGGGTCTCTTGGGGGGGGGGGTCCTTCATGTGAAGAAAAATGGCTCCCTAAGTGCTGGGCCAATCCTTGTGTTTGTGCCCTACACCTATTTACAGGTGAGTGAAACTCCTTTACCTGGTGATTATAGTAAATGCATGTTTTTGTTTGCACAGTGTCTATTTCCATTTTCAGTAAGAGTGCTTCAGTGTTCCTTTGAGGAACCTTTTTTCACCCCATTACTGTAGTCCTGGGGCCCTGCCCTCCCCTGGCTCCAAGCTGGAGCAACCAGATGGTCTCTCCCAAGCACTTGAATATTGAGTAGAGTGACACAGAGACTTAAGAAGATCAGAGTTTGGGGTGCCTGGTGGCTCAGTCAGTGGTCCAGCTCTTGATTCCGGCTCAAGACATGACCTCAGGGCTGTGGGATCAAGCCCTGTGTTGAGTTCTGCACTGGGTGTGGAGCCTGCTTAAGATTCTCTCTCTCCCTTTCCCCCTGCCCCTCCTCCCTTCTTTCTCTCTCACTCTCACTCTCTCTCTAAAAACAAACAAACAAACAAAAAAACCCACAAAAAAAGATCAGAGTTCATCTTGAGGGAGGTCCCTGAAGAGAATGTGATTAGATACTGCTGCAAAGATCTCACCGAAGTGACTTGGCTCCTGTCCTTTCCAAAACCTGATTGTTCAGCTTCTTCAATTCTACAAGCTGTGAACCTTATTCTTCCAATATAGTTCTGTGTTTGCTTAGAGCGGTTTCAGTTGCTTGTAATATAATCTATGACACAGCAATTAACAACCTTGCAACTTATAATTAAGGTTTTGAAAACAAATCCTCCCGGGGAGCAGTAATACATTGACCTAAGTTTTCACTAAAGTGTAAACATCTGATAGCAGAGCCTGAATAATGCACTTCAGCAGGCAGAGGCTGATGAAAGGGCTCCATGCCTCGACATCAGTTCTACCTGATGAGGCAGGAAGGAGAAGGGTGGCTGGGATGTGACCTATCAGTCTCACTTCAGAATTTGCCTCGAGTTTACTCATGAGATAAATACCTTGCTGGAAACCCTCAAACCTTTTTATTTCATCGTTTCTGCCTAGTCCTCCCCGCTCCTGAATTTCTATCTTCAGACTAAACTTTCAGAGTAAGTCTTTCCAAAGCAGGGCATAATTACTAGGCCACATAAGCCTAAGACATCAATTTATGAACATGAGAACTCATAATATTAAATTTAGCTCTCATTTCCTTCAGCGGCTCCTGGGGAAAAAGAACATCCTGGCCTTTTAATCATTTGGGTTAAATCCTAGTCATTGGTTGACCTCTCCCCTCCCCCACCCCATTTGAAAAAAGAGACCTCTAACTCTTTAAGACTCTAAGAAATTCATGATCTCACTCCTGTCTTATAAGCAACAGTCTCTGACTGAGACAAGTTTCTCACCACCTTATTGGTAGTGATTACTGAAATCAAGTCATAACCGATAGGATGCTAAACAAAGCCAACCCTGCTCTGCGGCCCTGGCTGTGAGCCACACCCAGGGTGAGATCAGGAGCACGTTACGGTTTAACAGCACTAATAATGAAATCTCATTACTTGAAGATTATATGCAGTGTAAATGGAGCTCAAATGTAAAAACCAATCTAGTTAATTGTTTTATTTTTAATAGTGGTTGCTACTTGTAAAAACCAAAAACAACAACAAAATCTGGATAATAAATCTAATAGAGTCTGGATAACTAATCAGTTTCCCCTTAAATTTGTGGTGGGGGGTGGGGAGATCACCATTCTTACCATTAGAACTAAGATTTGCTGAACACTTACTACTTTCCAAGTACGATTCAAAGTGCTTTATAATGTAGATATCTAATTTAATCTTTGCAACAACCCCATGAGGTATTATCGTATTATCTCTGTTTAGAAATAAGAGAAATAAAGCAGTGAGAAATTAAGTCATTTGCCCAAGATCAAAGAATTGGCAAATGGCGGGTTTGGGTTTTGAATCCAGATAATAAAATGGCTCTAGAATCTGGACTCTCAACCACCCATCTGGACTTCTCTTACCACCTTCCAACCTTGCTAGGCCAAAGAGGCAAACAGCACCTGGTCTTTCCTTCTACCTGCAATCGAGTTCCTCACTTTAAACTTTTTAAAGTTACATTTGGACCAGGTAATCGAAACAAATAGGCTTTCCAGCAGCCTAATTGCTTAGATGTTAATTGTTAACTAAATGGTGAGCCTTTCCAGCCGCCTTGACAGAAATGTACTAACCCAGATTTTATGTTAAGTAAAGCAGTAAGAATGTAAGGATCTTATCTATGTCTCCAAATGTACTAGCAAGGCCTTCGCTTTTCAAACTCCCTTGAAGGGTTTGAGAGGGGGGAAATGAGTGGCAATCTCTCTCAGAAAAGTGAGTTCTTTCTCTGAGATGTGGTTCTTACTTCTTCGTCAGGGAGGTAATTAAGAGACCAGTGTGGGACGTGGCCCCACGTGGGAGCAACGTGGCATGCAGCGGGGGTGGCACATACATGAAACATGCTTCTTAAACATTCAGAGGCTCTCCCAATACCGGTGTGGATTTTCTGAGCTCGTCTCCCTACAGTCTGGCCTCGGCTCAGCATGCTTCAGCCTAGAAGGTGGTAGTTTCTTGAAGACTTTTCTTAGTTTTTTATTTTCTTTTTCTTTTCCATGGAATGGGGTATAGAATTGATCCAGCCTTGACGGCTCTTTTAAAAGATTGCCCGAGTTCCTACAGGATGTATCTCTGGTTGGGCTTGGCTTTTCTGTTATCTAGGAGTATGCCAGGCCCCTTCCTTCATGCCATTACTTTCTTTATATACAGCATTAATACATTTACTGCTGGATTAGAAATCCAAGGTGTTAAAAAAGAAGAATGTGGGGTACACCAAGCGCGTCTGCCCTTTGTGCCTTTATTCTTAGAGGAGAAGGGGGAAGGCAGGAGTGAAGAAGAGACAGGCAGGGAAAAACAGAAGCGTTACTCTCCCTGCCCCAATCATATTTTGTTCTAGGAAATCAAGGTGGAACCTCAGTTAGCTGAAGTCCCAAACAATGAATAAAGGGATGCAAAATGCTAGAAAGTCTGAAATCTTGGACGTAGGGGTGTTCTGTGGAAAGGTCCGCAGAAGAGTCCCCATGACTCCTGAGTTCTGTGTTAGTTTGCTATGAACTTGAGTAAGTTAATGATTCTGAACTTCTGTTTCCCCCTCTGTAAAATGGTTGTGAGAGTCAAATTATACACTTGTAGACTTGGAAGGGGACTTGGAGATTATTTGATCTAGCGGCCTCTGATCCATTGCAGGAAGTTTGTCTGTAATATTCCTGACAGAAAACCAATTGCCCAACCCTTTACTCATTATCTCCTCTCCCTCTTAAGCTGAGCTAAATTCTGCCTCAGGACTTTGACTCATTTGGTCGAGTTCTTTCCTCTGAAGTTCTGAGTTAGTGACTTTAATGGCAACTGAATGATATAGGACAGTGGAAAGAGAATCAGGTGAACCCGAGTCTGGACCCCATCTCAGGCACTTAACTAGCTGTGGAATCGGAACCAAATTCTTTCTGTTCTGTGAAGCTCAGTCTCCTTATTTGTCTAATGGAAAAATGGCAACCTACTCTGTGAGTTTGTTGCGGGAATTAGGAATAATTTATATAAAATACCTTCATATAGAGAATGCTTAATAAAAAGACTGGGAGGATTCTTTTTCTTAGAATATAATAAAATCAATATTTATTGAGGCTTGAGGAGTTCATGGCATGATTTCAGGTCCTTCTTCCAATGGTTTGTTCTGAAATCTTCTTAACTTTTCCCCTGCTTCCAGTCCTAAATAATCACTTCCTATGTATTTCCCTGTATTACCCTTCCCAATAAATTCACGTATTCTTTTGCTTGTACAACTAGAAAAAGAGAAGGAAGCTTAAACATGGACTTTATGGACTTGTAGCTGAATGTATACTGACCAATTAGGAAAAAAATTTGCAGTAGAGGTGGAGTTTAATCCTCACTCTGAAGCATGCGGGCCTTCTGAGTTTTCCTCCAAAAAAGTCATTTGCTTCTAAAATAAAGAAAAGTTTGGGTAGGAGCTAAAATGTGCACTGGAGGAGAGAGTATTAATTTTACTGGAGTGAAAGGAATTCTGTGAGTCTAAAAGTGAGATAGTACCCTGCTACAGATCTCACAATCAATTAAAACCTCATAGAAAGTCTCCTTAGGAATGAAAGCTTCAAAGTGTCTCCTCCTGAATCTGGCCATAATTATAAAAAAAAAAACATGTGACTCTTTAACCAAGCAAATCCACTTAAAAGAAGCTACTCTACAGAAATCCTTGTATGAGCATCTGAACAAGATAGTTACACGCTACTATGTGTTTTCCAATAACAAACGAAAGAAACAATAATATAAAACTTTCACTAGAATAGTAAAAACAATTATAACAGACTCACAAAATGAAATACAATGCAGCATTAATAAAACATGATGCTGACCTTGGATATACTAAACTGACATGATGTCCATGATATATTATTCTGGAAAATAGTAAGTTATAGAAAAACGTGCAAAGAGTAATGCCATACTAGCATATATGTATGTGTATATATATTTGTGCATGCATGTAGATATAAATATATGATGTATGTTTTAGAAAAAAGTTTGGAAATCTATATAGGCAACTGTTAATAGTTACTTCTGAGGAGTAGAATTAGGAAGGTGAGGAACACTTTAAATTTTTACTTTAAATGCTTATATTTATGAATGCTTTTACATGTATAAATGTTATTTTTATAATTTTTTAAAAACAATGAAATGAGAATAGCTGAATTCAGAAACATCTGTTTAGGTACTTAGTTACCTCTTCCTAAATTTCAGGAGCCCTGCCTCAAAGAATAGCTTTTCCAGGGAAATGGTTAAAGTTAATCTGCTTCCTTTGGATAGAAAGAATCTCAGCATTGAGAAACAATCCTGTTTAATTCTTGTTTAGTTACTCATTTATCTCTTCATTCATTTGTCCGCAGTAAAACATAAAAGTTAGCAATCAGCTGAGGGGGGGGTGGTTAGAGTTAGAAGTACTTGAGTTTGAATTCCTGGCCTAACATTTACTGATTGTTAAATTTGGGCAAGTTATATAACCTCACCAAACCTCCATTCCTCATCTGTAAAATGGGGCCAGAAGTCAAAAATTGTGGGGATTTTTAGAAGAACATTTAAAGAACCTAGCCCAGGACTTGGCACATATTACATGCTCAACCCAAGCTTGCTATTGTCATTTGTGAATTTATTATCCAAAAAAAACCATTATTGAGCATACTGAGTGGCAAGTTTTGTGTCAGATTCTGAATTTTTAATATAGGTAGTATATGATCCTTGCTTTTAAGGGGGTTAAGTCTAGATCAGAGGTCAATTCAGGGACTTCCTGAAGTTGGATGAGAAAAAAAAAATCACATCTCTATTTTTTACTAACCTCTAACTGAAATTTAACATTCCTTCAGTTATGAATTTATACAACAAATTGCAGAGGTATTCACACTATCTGTGACTTTGTCACCAACAGAAATCATGGATATTTTCATAGAAGGTTGTAGTTTTGCAGAAATTTTGAATTTCATTCATGCACATCATTGCTTCAAAATTATAATAGTTACTAGACCCACTGCCAAATCTGGGAATTGTGTTAATAAAAAAGCACAAATGTATCACCAAAGGCAAGGGAAGCAAGGGCAAAAATGAACTATTGGGACTTCATCAAGATAAAAAGCTTTGCACAGCAAAAGAAACAGTCAACAAAACCAAAAGACAACCGACAGAATGGGAGAAGATATTTGCAAATGACATATCAGAAAAAGGGCTAGTATCCAAAACCTATAAAGAACTTATCAAACTCAACACCCAGAGAACAAATGATCCAATCAAGAAATGGGCAGAACACATGAACAGATATTTTTCCAAAGAAGACATCCAAACAGCCAACAGACACATGAAAAAGTGCTCCACATCGCTCAGCATCAGGGAAATCCAAATCAAAACCTCAATGAGATACCACTTCACACCAGTCAGAATGGCTAAAATTAACAAGTCAGGAAACGACAGATGTTGGCGGGTATGCAGAGAAAGGGGAACCCTCCTACACGGTTGGTGGGAATGCAAGCTGGTGCAGCCACTCTGGAAAACAGTATGGAGGTTCCTCAAAAAGTTGAAAATAGAACTACCATACGATCCAGCAATTGCACTACTGAGTATTTACCCCAAAGATACAAATGTAGGGATCCGAAGGGATACGTGCACCCCGATGTTTATAGCAGCAATGTCCACAATAGCCAAACTGTGGAAAGAGCCAAGATGTCCATCGACAGATGAATGGCTAAAGAAGTTGTGGTATATATATATATATATATATATATATATATATATGAAATGGAATATTATGCAGCCATCAAAAGGAATGAAATCTTGCCATTTGCAATGACGTGGATGGAACTGGAGGGTGTTATGCTGAGCAAAATAAGTCAATCAGAGAAAGACATGTATCATATGACTTCACTGATATGAGGAATTCTTAATCTCAGGAAACAAACTGAGGGTTGCTGAAGTGGTGGGGGGGTGGGAGGGCTGGGGTGGCTGGGTGATAGACATTGAGGAGGGTATGTGCTATGGTGAGTGCTGTGAATTGTGTAAGACTGTTGAATCACAGACCTGTACCTCTGAAACAAATAATACATTATATGGTAAAAAAAAAAAAAAAGAAGAAGAAGATAGCAGGAAGGGAAGAATGAAGGAGGGGAAATCGGAGGGGGAGATGAACCATGAGAAACTATGGACTCTGAGAAACAAACTGAGGGTTCTAGAGGGGAAGGGCGTGGGGGGATGGGTTAGCCTGGTGATGGGTATTAAAGAGGGCATGTACTACATGGAGCACTGGGTGTTATACGCAAACAATGAATCATGGAACACTGCATCAAAAACTAATGATGTAATGTATGGTGATTAACATAACATAATAATAATAAAAAAGCACAAATGTAACTATATCTCAAATTTTGTTTTATATTTTGAAAGCTTTATATTAGTTTAGTTATTTTGTACTCCTATGTATCTTACTTTATGCATTAAAAACAGTGTTCTGAAGTGAGTACATAATATATGTTTTCCATGTATGAGGAGGTTCATAACTGCACTATTCATTACAACATAAAACTGCAAACAAACTACATGTTCATCAATAGAAGAATGGATAAATCAGCAGTGGTATATTCATGCAGTGAAATACCACCCAGCAATGAGAATGAATACACAATTGCTACATTCAGCAACATGGATGGATCTTACAAACTAAGACTGAAAAGAAGAAACCAGACCCAAAAGGGAACAGGCTGTATGATTCAGTTTATACAAAGTTTCAAGACAGGTTAGCTCATCTCTGAAGTTAGAAGTCAAGATAGAGTTTACCCTTTTGTGGGGTGGTGGCTGGGAGGGGTGTTTGGGGCTTTTGGGTTATCTATTGATCCAGATATTAGCAATATGAATGTGTTCACTTTATACAAATTCGTTGAGCTATCCATCTATAATTTGTGGACTTAAAGTCATTGTACTTCAATAAAGATTTACTGTTAAAAAGGGTCCATAAGCTTTACCAGTCTGCCAAAGGGATTCATGGCACAAAAAAGATTAAAAACCTTTGGTCTAGATGAAGACACAGATCCAGAGAAATTACTATAATACATTGTGTTTTACACAGCCTGGATGTTTCAGGCCATTCCTGAGCCCAGCAGTCGATCCTAGTGGCCCTGTAAGTATAATTCATACTCCTCAGAACAAGAATCCTCTTTTTAAATATTGAAAGTAGGGTCACTGCAGCTGCAGGAAAGGAAGGACAAAGTACAATTAAAGCACAGAGAAGAGAACCATTAATTTTGCTGAGGTTGGTCAGGAACAGACCTCGTGGAGAAGGTGGTATTTGAACAGAGAATCAAAGGATAAGCCAACTTTCAACTGCAGGACTTCCTGTCAAAGTGAGCAGCATCAGGGAAAAATAGGAAGCATGCTGCGTTTGGAGAACATGGAGTCATCTGGTGTGGCAGAATGTTGGGCAAGGTGATTGGAGGTGGCAGGGAAGGGGGAAAAATGGGAGACAGGTGGAACCCTGTGCATCGCGCTAAGGGAAGCAACCAATACTGTCTGTTTTTACTTCTTACTGCAGGAGTAGAGATACAGAAGAGTCCCCAGCACATAAGTAAACAGCTTGATAGATTTTCACAAACCAAACACATCCATTCTACTAGCACCCAGATCAAGAATTTAACGCCATCCCATTAACGCCAACCCAGAAGCCCCTTTCACCATCCCTACCAGTCACTACTGCTCCACCCCCCTGCCAAGCATAACTGCTATCCTGACTTCTTTTTTCTTTTAACCACTTCACTGAGGTCTGATTGACATGTAAAAAGCTGTGCATATTTAATGTATACAACTCAGTGAGTTTGGGGATATGTCTATACCATGTACCCATCATCTCCATCAGGGCCATAAACATAGCCAACACCTCCCAAAGTTACCCCCCCTTATTATAATTATCTTTCTTTGTGTGGTAAAAAAATTTTAACGTAAGATATACCCTGTCAGTAAGTTTTAAGTTTTCAATACAGTATTGTTAGCTGTAGGAATTAGGCCGTGTAGTAGATCTCCAGAACCTAACCTATCTCTCAGAACCAAAACTTTGTACTTTTTGAATATCATCTCCCCACCCGACCTTTCTCCAAGGCAACCACATTTTACTCTCTGCCTCTGAGTTCGCCTCTTTCAGTTTCCAAATGTAAGTGAGATAATACAGTATTTGTCTTTCTGTGTCTGGCTTATTTTGCTTAGCATAATGTTCTCCAGGTCCATCCATGTTGTTGCAAATAGCAGCATTTTCTTCTTTTTTTAAGGCTGGGTAATATTCCACTGTAATGTATACCACATTTTCTTTATTCATTCATCTGTCAATAGGCACTTAGGTTATGTTTCCATATCTTGGCAATTGAGAATAATGCTACCTTTAACATGGGAATGCGGGTACTCTTCGAGATCCTGATTTCAATTCCTTTGGATAAATACCCAGAGGCAGGATTGCTGGGTCATACAATAATTCTATTTTTAATTTTTTGAGGAACTGCCTCACTACTTCCCACAGCAGTGGCTCCAATTGACATTCCCATTGACAGTGTTTTAGGGTTCCTTTTTTTCTATGTCCTCACCAACACCTGCTATTTTATTTTATTTTTTTCTAGTAATAGCCATCCTATCAGGCGTGAGGGGACAACTCATTGTGGTTTTGATTTGCATTTCCTTGATAATGTGATGTTGAGCACCTCTTCATGTATCTGTTGGCCACTCCTGGGATATATAACACACCATGGGTTGGGTTTGCTGGGTCTTCTGCTTTATTTAATGTATGCACTCTTTTGCGTCTGGTGCTTTCACTCATGTTGATAAGTGAAACATAATGTCATTATGCGTAGTTGTAGATCATTCCCACCTAAGTTTTAAGCAGGGGAATGGTGTGGGCTGACCTCTGTTAGAAAAATCACTCTAGCAGCTTCAAGGAGGGTGAAGTGAAAGACAAGAAATTTCACACAGGGAACTAGAGCAATAATCTAAGTGAGAAATGATGAGGGCCTGACCCAGAGCCCAGGCAGTGGGAGTGGAGAAGAAGCAGACAGATCAGAGTCACCCTGAGCTCTGGAGAAGCAATTCAAAACATATGTTCCATTTACAGTGTCCTTCAAGTACAGAGGAGAGCACATAACTGAGTGCTCGGAACCAGAGCAACATTAATTGACCACGGCATTAGTTTGGGTGCTTGTCAAGATTTAAATGAAACAAGCTGCCCCCCTCTAAGAGTCTATTGTCATAGATGCCGGGAATGAGACAGACCAAAAGCCAACACAATGGGGATAAATGAAGGGTGTCCCACGAAACTTTAATGACCTCAAATGGTTACTGGAGGAGTTTTGCAGTTGAGTCATTTTTCTTCAATATTTTTTGCGTGGTGGAGTTTCAACATAACACTTAGATTAGTTAGGAAAACAAAATCAGGACTGAAGAGACAACAGGAAGGGAGAGAGTTTAGCAGACAGTGGGGAGATGGGCTGCCGGGGGTATGAGATGGGTATGCAGGGCAGACGGACGGGGAGACAGTTGGTGAAGGATGAAGTGAAGGCTCATTCGGCATCCATATTAATCTCATGCTTCTCAGACTCAGGTATATACACCCTTGACAGCATGTCAGGAGGAACTCGAGTCACCTGATAAATACAGTACATCTTGCCAGAGTGTTCACTTTACCCTAGGGTCAAGGAGGAGGATGGTATTTATATGGAAGCAAACAACATGTAATGGAGTAGAATACAAATTTTATGTGAAGTTTCAAGGTAAAATACAGACTCCATTTGATTTTCTAGCCAAACGCTTTGGGCTTCAGCCCCAATGTCTCCCTTGCCATTAGGTGGAATTCAGGAGAAAATTTTGAAAAGCCTCAATTCCATCACTCCTGATTCCACGTTCCACTGTATGGACGCTAGCACCTCTGCCGAGCTCTTTTCCAGAGTGGGTGGTGTTATTCAGCAACATTCCTTCCTTCATTTACCCGTTTATTCCAACAATATTAAGTAAGGGCTTGCCATATACTAAGACCTGAGAGATGTTTTTCTCCTGTATAATATTGTAAGCTCCAAAAAAGCCTGTGTCTTTTAAAAAAATTAAGAGTCCCCTCAGCATTTGTCAAACCTTGCATATGTTAGACCTCTATAAATATTTGTTGACATGAAATGAAATGTGATCTTTGAAAAAAAATCCAAGGAAGAGTTAAGAGGGAGACAATAAAGGAGAGAGAAAGAGATGAGTGTATGTGAGCTAACTGCTAACCATTATCAACTGAACATGTTTCATCCATGAACTACTCTGAGATAGACTTTAAGTTATATCCATTTCATAGCTAAGGAAATTGAGGTTGGAAATGAATAGCTTGTTTGAAGTAACACAGCCGGTAAGTGACAGAGCCCAGATTCAATCCCAGCTTTATCTGATAATAAAGCCCGTAGAGAAAATCTATGGAAATATAAAATGCATACACCCTTTGACCCAGGAATTCTACTTCTAGGAACTTATCCTTGAGATATTGTGACTTATAATATAAAAGAAATATATATTTGGTCTTCATCCTGTTTCTGACATGTAGCTTCTAAAACTCTTGGAATTTCTTAAATGATGAGAGAGATAAAGGTGTCCTTTGTTATATTAATGAGATGAGTTTTGGACCACACCTAAGGATGGGGGCTGGTTGCAGTGGAACCAACCATATGATTGTAGGGTTGAAACTTTCAGTCATACCCTCTGGCCTCCAGGGAGGGGGAAAAGGGTTGAAGACTGAGTTCAATAATCAATTGCCAATGATTTAGTCAAGCATGCCTATGTAAGGAAGCTTCCATAAGAACCCAAAAGGATGGGGTTCCAAGAGCTTCCGGATTGATGAAAATATGGAGATTTGGGGAGAGGGCAACATCAGGGAGCATGGAAGCTCTGTGCCCTTTCCCCATACCTTGCCCTAAGCATCTCTTCCATCTGGCTGTCCCTGGGTTATATCTTATTATAATTAACTGTTAATCTAGTAAGTAAAATGTGTCTCAGAGTTCTGTGAGCTGCTCTAGCAAATTAATAAAACCCAAGGAGGGAATTGTTGGAACTTGTGATCGATAGCAGTGGGATCAAAGCACAGGTCATAGCATCTGGAATTGCAATTGGTCTGAAGTGGAGGGCGGTCTTGAGGGACTGAGCCCTTAACTTGTGGAATCTGATGCCATCTCCAGGCAGATGTGTCAGAATAGTGTCAGAATTGAGCTGAGAGATACCTGGGTGGCTCAGTCTGTTAAGTGTCCAGCTCTTGATTTCAGCTCAGGTCATGATCTCAGGGTTGTGAGACTGAGTCCCGCATCAGGCTCTGCTTTGGGCGTGGAGCCAGCTTAAGATTCTCTCTCTTCCTTCTCCCTCTGCCTTCCCCCTGCTCTTTACCTACCCCGACTCTTTCTCTGTCTCAAAAAAAGAATCAAGTTAAATTGTAGGACACCCAGCTGGTATCAAGAATTGCTTGGTGGTGTGGGGACACCCTGCTGCCCCATTGTAAAACTGGATGCAGAATCATTAATCCTGTAGTTACACTCAAAGAAGTGCTCAAAGATACAGACACAAGAATGTTCATTTCAGTGCTAATTACAACAACAATAAACTGGACATAATCTAAACATCCTTCATTGGAGAATTGGTTAGATAGCATAAAGAACATATAGAAAGAATCATACCTATATGTACTAATATGGAAAGCTGTTTAGGATATATTGCTAATTGAAGAAAAGTAAGTTGTAGAACAGCATGTGTTATGTTTTTTTAAAGTTCTTTTTTTTAAGATTTTATTTATTTATTTGAGAGAGAGAGAATGAGAGACAGAGAGCATGAGAGGGAAGAGGGTCAGAGGGAGAAGCAGGCTCCCCGCCGAGCAGGGAGCCCGATGTGGGACTCGATCCTGGGACTCCAGGATCATGACCTGAGCCGAAGGCAGTCGCTTAACCAACTGAGCCACCCAGGTGCCCCAGCATGTGTTATTTGATTATATTTTATTTTTTAGAAAACAAATGCACAAATCATATATGCATGCATGTATAGGCACCAAAAATTCTGGAGGACTACATACCCAACTTGAACAGAGTTTATCTCTGCGGAGGTGATGAGGTCTGCCCGGAGGGGGGGTGTCTTTCCTTTCACTTTATTTCCTTTATGAATTGTGTGAAAGCAAATTTTTAAAGATTTTATTTATTTGAGAGAGAGAGAGCATGCACCCATGCTAGTGTGGGGGAGGAGGGAAGGGGCAGAAGGAGAGAGAGAGAATCCTAAGCAGTGAACCTTCACAATTATGACTGAGAAGTATAATGAGACCAACGACGGTTAAAATATACATTATGCTTGTAATAAGTATATAGGACTTAGACACTCCCCATCTCTCTCTCTCACTCTCTCATTTTATTTTTATTTAAAACCTTTTTAACTATGATAAAATACATATAACATTTGCCACTGCAACCATTTTAAGTTCACTGTTCAGCAGTGTTAAGTATATTCACATAACTTGGAATCCATCTCCAGAACTTTTTCATCTTGCAAAACTGAAACTCTGTACCCACTAAACACCTTCTCCCCATCTCTCCCCTCTGCCAGCCCCTGGAATCCACCATCCTGCTTTCCATCTCTATGAATTTGACCACTCTAGGTAGCTCATATAAGTGGAATCATACTGTGTTTGTCTTTTTGTGCCTGGTTTATTTTACTTCGCATAACGTCTTCAAGATTCATCCATGTTGGAGCACCTGTCAGAATTTTCTTCCTTCTAAAGGCTGAATAGTATTTTATTATATGTATCACATTTTGTTTATCCCCATTCCTCCGTTGATAGACACTTGGGTGGCTTCCAGCTTTTGGTTACTGTAAGTAATGTTCCTCTGAACCTGGGTGTACAAATCTCTCTTTGAGACCTTGATTTCAATTCTTTTGGACGGATACCCAGAATTGTAATGGCTGAATCATATGTGATTCTTCTTTTAAATTTTTTGAGGAACAGCCATACTGTTATTAAGCTTTGTAGTTGTGATATACTTATTGCTCCGTTAGAAAGATAGAAGGCAAGAAGGTGGTTGTTTCTCAACGTATAAATCGCACAAAACCCAGGAAAGCAGAGTTGCCATCAGTGGAATCAAGAGACTTTTAAAAGAACTCTAGGACTTCTCAAGCAAATGTAGGCACAATCTTTAGATCATTTCCCTGGGAAGTAGAGAAGGGAAAATAATTGCTGACTAAGCTGCGTAATAAGGAGCTAAGTATTTTCTCTTGGGAAATAGTTGTCTGTTTGGGGGAGTTGCAAGTTCTGGGGAGTGCCCTCATTAGAAAACAGCTGATGATTCCAGGAGAACTTGGAAGAATCACCATGGTGACACAGAGTGACCCATTTAAAGTGTAAGACGTATTGTGAGTCGAACTTCAAAAGGTGTCTGCATAGAATCTTCTTTTTCATTTTTCCTTGGGCATAAGATATAAAAGAAGGTAGCGTTGCTATTAGTATCTCCAATCCTCTTGCAGTCTGATGTACTTGGGAGGTAGATTATGACGCCTTTAGATTCTAGTCCTGGCTTAGTGTCTGTCTCCTTAGCTGCATTACTTTGAGCAGGCCACTTAACCTCTCCAACCTCAGAGGGTTGACCCAAAGGCCCTCAGAAGTCCCTTTAGTCTGTGGGTTTATTTCTGTGTATATGCATAAGTGCCTCAGCTTCTTTTTGTTTGCTACTCCTTTTATCTGGAACTTAGCTATCCGGCAAACCCACCTCATCAGACACAGTGGAACATGAGGAAATACACCAAAAGATGCTGAGCAGGGAAACACATCATCAAAGTCCATGGGCTAAAGCTCCTTCACCTTCTTGCTTTCCTTGAACCTCAGGTGCATGTGGTTGAATTAATCACACTCTTGGATTCACACAGTCTCATCATGAGTCTGGATCTGGTCACTTTCTGATCTTCTCTTCTCCTTCCTTTCCCATCCCTTGTCTCATTTCCAGGCACTGTGCTTGGTGGTATAAACGGATGATTGCATTTAATTCTAATGAGAATGCTGTGAGGTGCACAATACTGTTATCCCCACTTTACCTATGGGAAACTGAGGCCTAAGGGGATTGAGAGGCAGAGGCAGAATACCCTGCTGGACAGATCCAGAATCTACACTCCTAAACACTACGTGAGCTAATCGAGAGAACTTGTTAAAAATACAACTCGACTGTAAGTTATTCTGACTTGTCTGGAGGAACCTCCCCCTCCCATTCTTAAAAAGGAAATGTGAACGGATCTATTTTGAGGCATTTTGCTTCTCCTCATTCATTGTTAAACTGGGATCACAATCTCTTTGGATTTCCTTTTCTTCTTCCACTTCTCTTGCAAAACTTGGAGGTACCGTTGTCAGCTTGGGCCTTGACTCTATTGCTTGCTGGGGACATAACTGGAATGGTATAAAATAGTACTTCCTCTCCTTAAAAAGGACCCCTGTCCACTCACATTGTATTGTTTCTGCATCTCCTTTATTGGAAGATGATTGCTGATGGACAGAATATGCTCTTGAAGTCACATTTCTCACCTGGATGGGTGAATAGTGTAGGGATTTATAATAGAAAGGAGTGCACGTCACTTTTAAGGTAAATCCATCCCAAATTGATGGTTATAGCTAGATTGATGGCCACTTGATGCTCCTGGCATTCTTAACACAACCCTGATGTGTGATGGGACAGGACTGTTAGCATTGGCTGAGTTTGGTTTGGGGCAGATGCAGGGACAGGAGAGGTTAAGGGCTTGGTTGACTAGGAAGATTCTTCCCACTGGAGTCTGAAGGTGGTTTAGCAGGAGAGGGGGATGGGGTGACAGTTGAGAGGAGCAAACCAGAAATACTAATAATAATGTTGATGATGATAATAATGCTAAAAATAATAATGTCAATCTCTTGGGGGCTTACTATGTATCAAACACTGGGTTATATGGCTTTATATGCATTATCTTATTTAATCTTCTCAGCAACTTCTGGTGGCTACTATTACGGAGACCCAAAATAAAGACTTTTACAATCTCCACTTTATAGTGGGGGAAATTGAAGTTTAGAGAGGTAAAGTTAATTTATTTAAGATCACATAGCTAGCTACGACTCATTGGTCCAAACATTTAACCACCATACTCACACAGCCAGGGAGCTTGGGATCCAAGAGATAAGGTAAGGATAGAACAGGAGAATGTCTTTTGAAGGGGGTGATTGAGAAAGTCTACAGTGGGACTGTGTGTAGGCCCAGATTGCGGTTCAGGATTCTACTCAAATGGGGAGAGAGAGCACCCCAGGGTGGTTCTCCTGATTGGTGCCAAGCATCCATGAATCCAGGCCAGGGCCATACTCTGTCCTTAGAATCATCTTTTCCCTGTCTTCTTTTTAATTGTAAGGCCATGCTATTATGTAACTTGGACATAACAGCCAAAGATAACTTTCTGCTTGAAACAATCATATTTTAGGGCGCCTGGGTGGCTCAGATGGTTAAGCGTCTGCCTTCGGCTCAGGTCATGATCCCAGGGTCCTGGGATCGAGTCCCGCATCGGGCTCCCTGCTCCTTGGGAGCCTGCTTCTCCCTCTGCCTCTCTCTCTCTCTCTCTCTCTCTCTCTGTCTCTCATGAATAAATAAATAAAATCTTTAAAAAAAAAAAAAAGAAACAATCATATTTTATGTTCAGGGGTTTTGACTGAGTAAAAGAATTCTTTCTTCAAGTAAGCATTTTATTCTGTTAATTGTATGAAGTCCTTGCAGAAATGTCTTGCAAATGATGGGATCAACCCCTGTCCCTAAGAGAGGGATCCTTAAGACTCCCTGCACCTTGGAAGAAAATCATGCACCCCCAGCATGAAATTCATTTAGAGTCCCATCAGAGCTTTCTAGTGCAGTTTAAATGAAGTTTCTTTTATTTTGGATTTCACTTCTCTGTAACAAGTGAGTCATTGATTTTCAAAAACTTTTAAATGTATCCAGAATCTTTTTTTTTTTTTTTTTTGGTTTTGGTTTTGAATAGCCTCTCAGAAAACCCAACCCAGTAACCCTGTCCTCTCTCCCTCCTGCTTTGCTCTAAAGATAGCAATCGTCTATATGGATCACAGTGCTTCCTTGGATGAGAATGAACAACTCTCAACCAGCTAAACTGTTGATCCATGTGAAAGGAGTGACTCACAAGTCTCCCTAAATTGTTGCCCAGCAATTATTTTTTAACACCCGTGTGCTAAATTCTGGGAAGGCCTGATAATAACAATAAAATTAAAAAGGAATTTTAGGGACCATCTCAGTTCTCTTTGTGATTTATGAGGTACTCTGATCTTGAGTTCCTTTGGAAGCCTTTCCATGTAACTTTAAGTAGGGAAGCTGACTAGAGCCTCCCCATAAAACTGTGCTTGGGTACAATAAACCCCTGAGGATTAGTCAAAGACAGATTCACTGGATGCCAAATTCTTTTCTATCATCCGAGAATGGCCAATGAGACCAAGGGTGGGAGTGAGAATTCACTAGGGTTTTCAACAAAGCATTCCAATAAATTAAAAAACAAACAACCTTTGTTAGAACGAAGGGTTTGCTAATGCTAGCTGGTTACAGCGCCCTCATGTGTCTCAGCGTGGTAGTATCATTTTAGGGCTCTCAAAGGGCACCAAATGCTCGTCTAATCACTCCACCAACACCACTTAATGCATTCTCTTCCTTCCCATTGGTTTCCAGAGCCACAGATGTTTAGGTGTTAGTTGGAATTTCCAGTGTGATGGTGATTTTTATCAGCGGCTGTAGGAATAAACCATTTCACTTTCCAGAGTCTGCTTATCTGTGGGCTTGCTGAATTTGTGCTCATTTAAATCTCAATTCCTGCCACAAAGTGAAAATACCCCAAATGTCTGTCATCTGGTGAATCAACTAATACATTGTAGCAACCCATACAATGGAATACTACTTAGTAACAAATAGAAAAGAATTATTGACATCCACACCAACAAAAGGCTGCATATGGTAAGATTTCATTTATGTGACATTCTAGAATTTGGATGCATATTAGATTAGTGGTAGCCAAAGAATGGGGGAAAGAGGGTGGAGTTGGCTGCAAAGGGGTACAAAGGAACTTTTCAGGGGAATTGATAGTGTTTTGTCTTTTTTGATGCTGGTTACCTGACCATATACATCAGTCAAATTCACAGAACTGGTGTTGGTGGTATGATGTTGAGTATAGCTTCCAAAACTCATTGAACCACACACTAAAAACAAAACAAAACAAAAAACCCACCTGAATTTACTGTGTATAAATTACACCCCAAGAAGCCTCACATAAAAATTTTTAATTAAAAAAAAAATCACTGTGGACTACTTCCAAAGTACAAATCCCCAACCCTTCTGGGTTTATTTCTTGGCCTCCTTTGCCCATCTGAAAAAGACACCACAGTGATCTCTTGTAGGAATCTGCAAGTTCCTGCTCAATTCAAAGCCCCAATGGGGCCAGACTGCATTCCACATGGTCTGCTCCCTGACTCTTGTCATTGTGCCTGCAGTGGGGTGTGCAGCGAGTGACACGGAGACTTCCAAGCACTTGGATATTATGAAGGAAAACATCAAAGTTATAGTCCAGTGCTAGCCCTGCTACTAATAAGTAGGAACCCCTTGGGGGGAAATGAGATCCGGGCTCTGAAGGCAAATTCATACTGTCAGTTTGCTGGCTTCCCTCCACGACAGACAACAACCAGTTTTTTCTGGGCAGGAGTTGTGTCTTGTGCAAACTATCCAACAGCCACAAACTATCCATGAACCATCCCAGGTAGTGCCCAGTGTCTAATTCTGGAAAACAGTTTTGGTTTGATGGCTCCCAAATGTTCTACCAACCCTCACCCTCAACAATGGTGACCTACGAATGTTAATCCCAGGCCAGTGGTTCTTAAATTTTACTGGGCCTACTCACCTAACTTGCTAAGAGAGTACATCTTAAGTGTTCTCACCACACCCATACACATAAAAGGTTAACTATATGAGAGGATAGATGTGTTAATTTGATTATAGTAATCATTTCACAACATATATGTACATATTAAATTGTGTTATACAACCTTAAAAAATCACATTGTACGACCTAAATGCAGACAATTTTTATTGCCTGTCATACCTCAGTGAAGTTGGAAAAACAATCACCTAAGGAGTATACTTTCTAAATGACAGTTCCAGTCATCTATTCATACCTGAGATGCTAGTGCCATAGGTCTGGGATTGATCCCTGGAAACAGAATTTTTAATAAGCACCTTGGATGATCCAGACATAGGAAGTCTAAGGACCACATTTAAGGAAGCGATGACTCAGACCTAGAAAAACTCCCATATATAGGCTGAACAATTTATTCATGGAAATGTCTGACCTACCAATGGTTCAACACAGTGACTAGGAGTGGGGCTCTGGAGTGAGGTTCCTGGGTTCAAAGCCCAGCTCTACCCTTTGTCACCAATGGCCTCAGGTTACTTCATCTCTCCATAGTGTGTATAAGAGGGGGCAAGATCAAATGAGTTAACATATAACAAAACACTCAAAATCGTGCCAGTAAGCATTAGATAAACCTCAATTATCATTCTCCAGATCAATAAAGATGGGGGGGGAAATATTGCATGGAAACCATGAACAAAAAGAGTTACTTCAAGAGCTTTTCTTTTAAAGCTTAGACATCTCCAAATACCTCAAACTGTAAAGAGAAATGTGAACTCCCTTACATATGCCAACTTTCCTACATTCCTAATCTCTTTGCCCTGTTTTAAATATTAAAAATGTCAGCTGGGGGAGAAAAAGCTGAACTGGGTAGCACCTTTCCTTTTCGAATGATTGAGGAACTTAAGACAACTCTCATATGTTAGCGTATTCACCTTTACAAGTTATATATAACGTTTGGTGACTCTTGAACAGAGATGCAAATCAGAATCATGTGTAGCGCTCTTGAAAGGTCTAAATTTTGACTCAGCAGAAATTGGGGCAGGGCCCAGGGAATCTGAATTTCTAAAAAGAGCTTTTCTGTGATTTGGCTATCCATTCCAGGCAGAGAACTAGTCTTACAGGAAGAGGCTGGGATAATCCACCTTGCTTTATAGCTTCAGAAACAGAGACAGAACATGTTAAATACTGTGCCAACACCACTCAGCCAATCAATTGCAGAGGCAGGAGTTGGATTTTGGTAACTCTAAGGCCAATATGCTCTCCATTACAGATCACACCGTCGACGCTACTTGTGTAAGGTGGGATGAGAATACTAAATTTTCATTCCCTCCTTTGTTTATGAACTAATACTCTGATCTGAATTCATAGGAACTAAGAGCTGCTGACCTGGGATTCTGAATTCCGTTCAGATTCCACCTTTTACGCTCTTACCCACATGTCCGCACTTAGTAATTATCCCCATTAAATCCCTGGAAGTGTGAGAGTCAGCTTACTTGGAATCTGGGTCAAATCTCTCTTGGAAATATGATCATGAACTTGAGGATTCTTCTGGTGGCTGAAGGCAGTGGCATTTGGTGGCCTCTACTCTGGGTTGAGGTTTTTGTGGGTTCCCTTTTCATTTTGAGATATATGTGTGACCTGTAAAGTCCCTCAGAAACCATTTTCTTTTATCGGAGAAGGAAATCTGTCAAATTAAAATCTGTAGTCGGAAGGGGGGCAGCCACCAATCAAGTGAAATTATTCTGCTGAACTTGAGCCAGGGAACCAAACTGGGGCAGTATCATTTCACTAACAAAATGGCCCGGCGGGCTGGGATCCCTGCCTGCAGACCTTCACACAGCACCAACCCCTTGCTAATAAAACAGACCCCTTTATTGAGTTACTTCTTGGCACCCGCTAACTGCTTTCCTTTCAGATTTTCTCTTGTCCATATTTCAATATCCCGCCTTTGCATTTTCCTCCTGCTCTTGTTAAAATACTGTTTCTTTTCTTTCTTTCTTTTTTTTTTTTAAGATCCCTTTTAATCAGATAGCTCCTGCTGGCATGAGCTGTCAGAGGTATTCATTTCAGTGGACTCTGGCCTTATGCTGCATTACCTTGGCAACAAGATTTAGAGGCAAAAGCCCTGCCTTGAACTTGTCAGAGGCTCCAAGACATGAACTCAGCACATATTACTCTCTAGCATATCAAGTTGTCATGCCAACCACTAACAATAAAACCCATCTCTCCCTTCTAGGGTTTTAATTCAATAACTTTTCAGATTGGCTCCTTCTGTAATTCAATTGGTCTGAAAATGTAATATATGAATATGTGGGTGTGTGCATGCATGTGTGTGTTTAACCAGTCACTAATGGCCTTCCACTAAATGACTGGAGATTGGAAATACAATTTAGGTCAAAAGTTCATCAGACTGCAAAGAAAAAAAAAACAACAATGCTGGATCGAACAAAAGAAGCCTGAAATTTTGGAAATCCTGACGAAGAGGTAACTAAGTGAAATCTCAAGAGCTGACCTCTGCCCTCAGATGTACGTACACGACTTCCATTGGCATATAGCTATATGTGTAGTGCTTGGGGCCTCTGACCTTGACATGCAGTGTAGATGTACCCCCACATGTGTTTACAACTCCTTTAGTTGGTTTTGAGTACATAATTAACTTCAATTTCTTTTTTTTTAATGTTTTATTTATTTATTTGAGAGCAAGAAAGAGAGCACAAGATGGGGGAGGGTCAGAGGGAGACGCAGACCCCCCGCCGAGCAGGGAGCCTGATGTGGGGCTCCATCCTGGGACCCCGGGATCATGACCTGAGCCGAAGGCAGACGTTTAACCAACTGAGCCACCCAGGTGCCCTATTAACTTCAATTTCTTAAAAGCACTCCAACTTTTATACTTATATTTCATTTTCCTTTAACCCAGAAGGCTTTGTGGGAACCTGTCACTTCAGAAAGTCTCTTAACCCTCTAAGATCACTTAGACAAGGCATTGCATGGGTCTGGGGGCTAGAAATAACTGAGGGTCAGGGTTTCTCAAACTTAACTTCTTCAATACTTCCTGATCCTTGTGCCAACTCTATGATTATTAACTTACTATTTTTATCCTTTTATTGACTTATTTAAATGCATAAATTTAGGGGTGCCTGGGTGGGCACAGTTGGTTCAGTGTCCGACTCTTGGTTGCAGCTCTGGTCATGATCTCAGGGTCATGGGACTGAGCCCCACGTTGGGCTTTGTGCTCAGTGCAGAATCCACTTGGGGTTCTCTCTCTCTCTCCCTCTGCCCCCCACACCCCGCTCGTGTTCGTGCATTCTCTCTCTCTCTAAAAATAAATAAATAGATCTTTAAAAATCAATCAATCAATAAAAATGCATAAATTTAGAAGGGCAGCTTTATGTCATGGACCTGGTACTCTGCTTTTTTAGGTTTTCTGCCACTGAGGACATGGTTATTTCTTAGCTTCCAATAACTAACACGTAGAAGGTTGATGATGTGCTGGGCACCACTGAAAATACTTTTCCCATGCTAACTCATTTAATCCTGACTGCCACCACTACAGCCCACTGAGGCAGGCAACTGATGTCATCATCTCAACTTTACAGAGGAAGAAAAGGAGACATAGAGAGGCTAGGCAGGATCTCCACAGCTCCATAGCTAGTAAATATTAGAACTGAGGTTCAAACCTAGTGGTCTGGTTCCAGATTCTCAATTTCATAGCCTGCTTCATTGGGTTCTGGTTGAATTTTTGAGCCTTTTTTTCAGTTTTATGTAAGAAGCATTAATCTATGCTAAACCTAAAATCACAAACTTCTTGAAGGCAGGGACCATATCTAACACTTCTATCTCCTGAGTATCTAGGTGAGTGCCTTTCACATAATAATTACTCAGAAATATGGTTAGGTTGTTAAGGAATGATCTAAGAGAATCCTAGAATATCACATTCAAGGTCATTTTGAAAAGGTAGTTTTTGTTTAAGTTGCAACAATGGAGGCTTTCATCACCACCAACCCACAGGTACATAAGGTCTTCTAGAGACCAAAGTCATTGAGAACAGAGGCCATGTTTCATGGTGTGATGGATATTTTCTGTTGGCCCTGCCAGAGATACATTCTTTGCTACCAAAGACCGTTGGTTCTATTGAGCAGCTCCTGCTGGGATGGTAATAGGTTTCTGCTAGTACCACTCACCATTCCTTATTGGTATCCTGTGACTGTCTGAAATTTTATCAATAGTCCCTTCAATAAATATATATCACTTATAGGACGGGATTCTGGCTCTTACCCCTGTCATCTAGTTCCATGAGAATCACCTCCAGAGCTTGTTAAAATGCAGATTCTGATTCAGATGACTGGGGTGGGTCCTGAAATTCTGCATTTCTTTTTTTAAAGATTTTATTTACTTATTTGACAGAGTATAGAGAGAGGGAGAGAGAGAGAGGGAGAAAGCATAGGCAGGGGGGAGCTGCAGAGAGAGAGAGAGAGGGAGAAGCAGGCTCTCCACTGAGCAGGGAGCCCAACATGGGGCTCAATCGCAGGACCTGGGATCATGATCTAAGCCAAAGGCAAACACTTAACAGACTGAGCCACCCAGGTGCCCCTGAAATTCTGCGTTTCTAATAAGCCTCCAAGTAACTGAATGCTTCACAGGGTACACTTTCCATAACAGACATCTAGTCAATGGTATGTAGTTGTCACTCGATAGGTTTTTTAAATTAAATACAAGAATGATTCAATGAGTGGCTTGGATGCAGTACAGCATTTGTCAATACTGGTGAAGGAAGACATGCCCTTGCCACAACTATCTTGTAATAACTTACCTCTGAGGTCCCAGTGTGGCTGCAGCAAACCCACTCGATCACACCGTGAAACTCATGGCTGGCTGGACATCCTCGCTTCTGTCTTTCTCATTGCCAGAGCTACCCTGGTGATTCTCATCCTCCCGGGTTAATACTGTTTATAAAAAACAGCAACTACCACAACTAACCTGCAAGAAATTGAATTCACACACATGAGTATTTTTTTTTTTTTGGAGATAAAAGTAAAACTGATTTATTTCAACATCAGAATTGATCTCCCCAAGGGACAATTCTTGCTGAGTGAACGGTAGTAAAGAAATTCATAGTTTGCCAAACAGTGAGTCTTATTTGCTCAGATTCTGCATAGTCTTGTACAAACAGGTTCTATAGGCAAAGGCAAAGCCAAACTCCAAGAGATCACTCAAAATAAGACCCAGCCCAAGGCAAAATACACTTAACTGTGCCTGTAAGCAGATCAAGCTGTCAGGAGATCTGAATTACCTTTTACATTTGTTATCAACACACACTTTTTGAACACCTACTGAGTGCCAAAAACTGTTATCTCTTTGCAGGCCATGAGTATGTGCACAGTAAAATCTTAGGAATTTCAAGTCTGAATAAAATGAATAATGTGGGGCGCCTGGGTGGCTCAGTTGGTTGAGCAACTGCCTTCCGCTCAGGTCATGATCCTGGAGTCCCTGGATGGAGTCCTGCATCGGGCTCCCTGCTCGGCAGGGAGTCTGCTTCTCCCTCTGACCCTCCCCCCTCTCATGTGCTCTCTCTCTCAAATAAATACATAAAATCTTTAAAAAAAATGAATAATGTGATAATTCTGGCAGACGCTAACCTGAATTTGACTTTTTCACTGACCATGCAAAAGGATTTACTACACCAACTTAATAGTTTGCAAAAAAAAAAAAACTACTTAAGAGAATAAATGATTTTCAAGACCTCTCAAGGATTTTTCAAAGGCACATTTAAGTTTTGACCACAGAGTCACTGATTGATTAACAATGCTGACTACTGTGTCAATTAAAAATATTCTTCTAAACGCAATGTGACATCCTAGATTATATCCTGGAGTAGGAAACTGGGACATCTGGAAAGTGTCAAGTTTTACAGTAATAGTAATGATAATAGTAATAGTTTATAGTAAATTGGATGTGCCAGGGTGGGCTTCTTAGTTTTGGCCAATGTACCACAATAGTATTAGATGTTGACATTTAAAAAAATCTGGGTGAAGAGTATTTGGGAACTCTCTGGACTGTCTTTGCAACCTTTCCACAAAGGTAAAATGTAAAGTTTATTAAACAAATCTTGTGCATTCATGAAATCTGATTCTCCAAGAACTCCTAGTAGCAACAATAAAAAAGTATTTCTTGAACCCCATGTTCTGTTGGCACAATGCCAAGTGTCCTCCCCATGTTCTCACAATAATGTTATGAAGTAGGCGTGGTTAGTTATTCTCATTTACAGATAAGGAAAACATGGTTTACAGAGTGATTGAGCAATTTCCAAAAGACACACAGATAAAAATTGATGGACTGATGGAGTCAGGATGTGACAAGGTCTATCTAATCCCAAAGCCTGGGCAACCCCACAACTCCAGTTTTGCCTCTCCTAGCTTGAGTTTGTCTGTGTAAAAGAGAGTTATCACTTATTCACATTGACATTCACCTTTCATCTGAGTTGACGAAACACGTCAATCGAGTTATTGTGTACTGCACCTATAAGTTAACCAGAGTATCATTTTGAAAGTAACCAAGT
The DNA here is from genome assembly GCF_003265705.2 of Callorhinus ursinus. NCBI lineage: Eukaryota > Metazoa > Chordata > Mammalia > Carnivora > Otariidae > Callorhinus > Callorhinus ursinus. Next base: position 11,027,190 of record NW_027397082.1, read on the forward strand.
TTAACACATGGTCAAGTCCTCCACCTTCCTGCCTTGTTAAATTGGGCTCTAATTTTCTTGCAGGGGGGGAGTAGGGAAGAGAGGCTGGGAGAGGCCTCTATTCTAAGGAGCTTGGAATGCTTTCAGAGCTAAGTGACTGGCCCTTTCCCCTTGGCTCCTGTCTTCTTTTGCCCATCATGTGCTCACTTTAGGATGGTGGGCCTCTCGCCCAGGACTTCCCAGCTGGGCTTTGGCCATGGATGGCTTATTTAGAAATGGAAAAAGGTAGCATACCACAGGATTTATGGTTCAGGGTGAAGAATGCCAGTGCTATATGCAGAGAGAATAACTGGTTCCCTTAACACAATTACTGGAGAGGCCTCAGAACAGTCTCTGTCCCCAAATATCCCTCTGGCTGGTCCAGCAAGGTGCCCGTGATCAACTAACTCGTATGAAATGCAGTGTGCGCTTTGTGCTTTGTCATGGGCACATACTTCTCACAGCACCTCACGGTTTTGCTCAGGTTTCACCACTTGGCACATTTCAGGGATCTCAGCATCCCAGCTGGAGTTTGGCCTGGTTGATCTTTCATTCATTTGTGAAGGGACAAAAATGATTACATAGCAGAGTTCCCACCTTTTCCCCCTTCTTAACATTCAAAGCGGGTTGTGTTTTTGTGAATCATTCTGTCCTTTGAGAAGAATTCTGTCATTGCCGGAAGAATAGTTTTTTGGGCTTTCTTGATACAGAATCAGAAGGGGAGGGGAAGATGAGGGAGAGGTGCGTTAACCAATAAGAAAGGTTTTGAGGAGATTGCGGGGTGGGAGCCATTTTAGTAGAAGAAACACAAGAACAGGGTGAAGTTCTTAAGAGAGAAGTGGGGCTTAAAGAAATATCACCCTACATTCTTTTCCCCTTCTTGGTGTTCAGAAAGATGCAGATAAAGGACCATCTTAAATGGATTAAAGACTTGAACATAAGACCCGAAACCATAAAACTCCTGGAAGAACACATAGAGGTAAGCTCCTTGACTTTGGTCTTGGCAGTGAGTTTTTTGGATTTGACACCAAAACCAAAGGCAGTAAAAGCAACTAAAAGGTTTTTTCACGGCAAATATCCTCAATCAAATGAAAAGACAACCTGTCGAAAGGAGAAAATGTCTGCAAATCAGCAGCGACTCTTTCTGCCCATGGATCCTGTTCCTGCGCTTTAATAAAATCACCTTTTGGCACCAAAAAACGAAAAACAAAAAAAACTGCAAATCATATATCTGATAAGGGGGCTAATATAAAAAATATATAAAGAGCTCATGCAACTCAATAGCAAAAAACAAAGAATCCAATCTAAAAATGGGCTGAGGAACTAAATCAACATTTTTCTGAAGAAGACATACAAATAGCCAACAGGTACATGGAAAGATGCTCATGAACATCACTCATCATCAGGGAAATGCAAATCAAAACCACAATGAGCTATCACCTCACACCTGTTGTGTGGCTGTCATTAAAAAGACAAGAGACAACAAGTGTGCACCAGTCATCTCCCTGGGTGTGAGGCTCCTGGTGATTTCTATTCATTATTTATTTAATCCTCACAACTTCAGGAGGGGCGTTTCACTTCCCATCCTGCCCTCAGTTTTTCCAAATGAGGAAACTGGCTCAGAGACATTAGTAACTTCCCCAAGTTCTTCGAGCTAGAGAAGGACAGAAGTAGGCCTTTAGCCCAGAACTATTGGATGCTGAAATGTTTGTTATTCTTCTTATCATTTAATAGTTTAACAAATCATTATTACATAAATATCTTATTATAAAATGTTATATTATAATACTATAATTATTGTTATTGTTTTTTATTTCTATTATGCCAGCTTCAGTTTTCAGATTTCACAACTAGAAAAAAATTTAAATATTTTGGGGTTCCAGTATGAGACTGCTAAATGTGTGTGTGTGTGTGTATGTGTGTGTGTGTGTAGTCTTCAGGGCATTTTTAAAATGCTCAACTACGGGCTCCTGGGTGGCTCAGTTGGTTAAGCGACTGCCTTCGGCTCAGGTCATGATCCTGGAGTCCCGGGATCGAGTCCCGTATCAGGCTCCCTGCTCAGCAGGGAGTCTGCTTCTCCCTCTGACCCACTTCCTTCTCATGCTCTCTATCTCTCATTCTCTCTCTCTCAAATAAATAAATACAACTTTAAAAAAAATAAAATGCTCAACTACAATATACCATCACTATCATTTAGTAAAAAAAAAAATTCCCTAAATGTACTGATATGGAAGTATCTCTGTAATATGTTAAGTAAAAAAAGCAAGATGCAAGATGTTATCTGCTGTATCAAAAATGAATTTCTATAAATATATCTGCTTGTACATGTATAGAGCATTTCTTGAAGATATAAGAAACCTGTAACAGTGGGTTTGGGAACCAGAATTCTGGGGTAGAAGGAAGATGTCCCACATAGTCAATATGTACATTTCGAATTTTGTGCAAGGGGCATTATGTACTAATATTCCAAAGATAAATAAAGAAATGGAAAATAAGTCTCTGAAAGAAAATATATTGTTTATGTCCCCCAGGCCCCCCATTCATGTCTTGAAACCCTAACCCCTAAAGGTGATGGTATGAGGAGGTGGAGCCTTTGGGAGGTGTCTAAGGCATGAGGGTAGAGCCCTCAGGAATCGGATTAATGCTTTATAAAAGAGACTCCCTTGAGATCTCTAGCTTCTTCCACCATGTGAGGAAATAGCAAGAAGGCACTGGCTATGAATCAGGAAGTAGTCTCGCACCAGAAGCCTACCATGCTGATACCTTGAGTTTGGACATTCAGGCTCCAGAACTGTGCATGATAAATTTCTGTTGTAGATATGCTACTTGGTCTGTGGTATTTTGTTACAGCAGCCCAAACAGAGTGAGACAGATATTTTAACGTTTTTCGAAAGATATGGCTAACATAATCACAAAGCAATTTGAATAAATGTAATCTTACCCTTATTTTTCCCCTTTGGACATGCTTCAGTGAAAACAGTAGGCTTTGGGCTGACCTTCCCATTCTCACTGACCACTCCCTGAGAACGTATGGATGTGAGTTCCTCCATTTCTTTTGGAGGTCCCTTGTAGGTGCCCAAATTTCAAGACAATTTTTCCAGCATTAGAGCATAAATAGGGGAGTCAGACCTGCATGGATTTGAGCAGTTCACATCCTGATGCAAGTTCTTTTTTTTTTTTTTTACGGATTTTATGTATGTATGCATGTATGTATGTATGTATGTATGTATGTATGTATTTGACACAGAGAGAGAGCATGCGCACAAGCAGGATGAGCAGCAAGCAGAAGGAGAGGGAGAAACAGGCTCCTCAGTGAGCAGGGAGCCTGACTGAGGGCTCGATCCCAGGACTCTGGGATGATGACCTGAGCCAAAGGCAGATGCTTAACCGACCGAGCCACCCGGGTGCCCCTGATGCAAGTTCTTGAACTTGCCCGCTCTTCGGAATCACCTGTGTAGTTTGTTACTAGCACCTTCCTAGAGACCATGCCTTAAGGTAGAGATGGAAATCTGCATTTTAAACAAGCATTTCCCAGGGATTCTGCTGCACCAGGAACCAGCATTTGAGAAAATAAATAGCCCAGACTGCGTATCCTTACGGCCGGAGGATGATGACTGAGTTTGAATACTCATTCAAGCTTTTCCTAAAATATTTTTAGAGCAGAGGTCCTTAGATCAGTGACAGTCAAAAGTCAAACCAACTATCGTCCTCCCCTGCTATGCCAGAGGTCAAACAGGATGTGTCGGAGATGGAGTCGGCCGATGCAAACAGGATCTGGAGAGAAATAGCCATTTTGCCTTTTCGCTCTGGACCTCCCTCTGACCAGTTCCGGAAACAGTCCTGATTAGAGCATAATTGATTTGGACTCGTTGAGTGGAGCAGCCAGGCCTGCACACGGCCTTCCCGCGCTGAGCAAGCTGTGCAGGATCATCCGACTCTTTACTGCATTAAAAACAATATGATATGACATGGGCTGGGTTTCTAACAACGTTTTCAAGCTACGTAAGATTATCTCGTCTGTGACTGTGCCAGCAATACTTGAGAGAAAGAACAGGGCATTTCTCTCCAGCCCCCAAGGGCAGCAAACTCGAGGCATTTGGGTTGCATAAGTACTAACCCCGGTCACACAGGATTTGGGGTCTTTTGCTGGTCAGGAAATGGTCATGTATTCCTTTCAAAGATGAATCCGTTAATCCTGTTTAAACAAGAGTTCTAAATACTTCGCTTTTTTTCTTTTTTTTTCCTCCCCATAGCATACATCATCATCGAGTTACTATAATTCAAGTTTATTGGGAATTGAAAAGACAAACCAAATAAACAACAGCAACAAAAAACCCCACCGTACCAGAAGACTGGGAGGAAATGAGTTGAGTCAGAGAAGAATTCCAGTGGGGATTTTTTGGTCGGTGTGTTAGGCTCCTTACTTTCAAGTAGTTGTTTCCTCTTTTTGCCCCAGTCTGTTAAGACCCCGTTGAACTGCACACGGGCCACCAGCCAACCAAGTGATAACCGCTGGATGTCTGAAGCATCTCTCAGATCCACACTACACATTCTACCCCTTGAACTTACTGTTTCCTAAGATTAGGTCTATACAATCCAGTTACCCAGGAAAGTGAGAATACCAGTAGTATGACTGATACACATGTTACCTGTGAGTCTGCAGGAGAGTGTAGGCATTCTGCGGCGAAATATTCAGATGTGTAAGATATTTATTTTGTAGCTCCAAATGGCTTAATTTTGCTGTGCGCAATTTCATTTTGTTCTTTTTTTTTTAAGATTTATTTATTTATTTTGAGAGAGTGAGAATGAGAGAGAGAGAGACAGAGACAGAGAGAGCACGCGAGAGGGGGGAGGGTCAGAGGGAGAAGCGGACTCCCTGCTGAGCAGGGAGCCCGATGCGGGACTCCATCCCGGGACTCCAGGATCATGACCTGAGCCAAAGGCAGTCGCCCAACCAACGGAGCCACCCAGGCGCCCAATTTCATTTTGTTCTATGTAGACCCGAAACCAATGTCCTACATGTTAAAAAAAAAAAAAACCCAGACATATATTCTGTTAGATCCTAGTTTGGATTTTTTTATGATAAGAAATAAGTATGTCTTTGACAGCTTTTATTTAAATCTTTGTATTATGGGCAATTTCAAGGATCATATATAAAAGTAGAGAAAATAATATAATGCTCTCCAAGTTTAAATAATTGTCAGTTTATGGCTAATTCCCACCCTCCAAGCCTGGATTATTTTGAAGCAAATCCTCATCCTATCATTTCATCTGTAAATGTTTAGTACAAAGTTTTAAAAGATAAAGATTCTTTTAAAAACACAAACACGATACCATTATCAGACTTTACAAATGAACATTATCTATTTAATATCAAACAGCATCCAGTCATCTGCTGATTTTTAAGCAGCAGTCTTACAGATTTCATCAGACTGATGAAAGTCGAGCAATCCTTGCACTGCTCCAGGAACTGTGTGATCCCCCCACACCCAGTGCCCCAAGGCAGGGATGCTTCAGAATCAGATGCACAAAAGTTCTTTCAAGGACTTGAGATTGAACTCATGTGTCAAAACCTCCCCGGCTGTGGAGATCGGGCTGGATTCTCCAGCACTGTTGACTTTGGTCTTCATGTTTATCCATTCATTTTTCAGACCTCCAGTCGCTTGTTTATCTTGGCCATCCTTTTCCAGCCCGAGACTTCCCACACCCTGCCATCTGGCACCCTCTCTGGTTTCATTCCCACAGCCCCAGCTCGGAGCAGAAACCTCAGCGGAAGCCCAGATCCTGCAAAAGGTCCCAAGTGCTAGGCCCATGATTCTGTACCCGAGTCTTCCTGTAAGAAGGAAGGGGCGAAAGGAATTTCTGGAGAGGATTCTCAAGGTTCGTTACTAACAAAGCACAACTCTTTTTATTGTCAACTGATAGAGTCATAGTCAGTAAATATCTCAGTGCCTTGGTTATCTCATTTTGATAAAGTAAGAAATCAAGTTAGAATAGTACGTGGTAGTTCCTTTTTAAAAAAAACTCATTCTATTCCTGAATATTAAACTTGCGTCCTTAAATTGCAGTAAATTGCTTAAAGATCTGTAAATTGCTCTAAGTCAAGACAGCAGATTTTTTAGCTATGAGGACTTAAAATTTCTTTAGATTAACAGAGCATTTTTGATGGTAAAGAAAGTTTTTAATTAATCCCATGCAAACTGAAGCAGCTCATTTGCCGATCTCTGGCAAGTAAGTCTCACCATTTCCTAACACTGTCTTCTACTTTCCAGCTCTCTTGGGAATTGCCCTCGACTCGTCAAATCTACCAGTCCTCGAAGACTCTACTAACCACTCAGGCCAAAGAGCGTCCCTCTCTAAACTTCAAGAGTGACACCATCTACACCCTCAGGATGTCTTTAACAGTTCCTGAAAACTTCCCTCACTGTGTGCTGGATGCTGTGTTTTGTCCTTATTATATTATCTTATTTACCTCCAGTGTATTGTCTCAATTCAACAGTTACAGGAGGAAAGACATCACTTTATGAATGAGGAGAATAAGGAAAGATTAGGTAAGCACCCAGTGTCACGGGGACACTAAATGACAGAGCTGGGTTAGATGACTTCAAGGACCTCTCCTTGATCTTTTAAGCTACATTGCCTTTTAAAAAAAAATCATATTCCACCTTGCATTATGTAAATATGTATGTATACATGTCCTCTCCTTGACATTGTCTATGTGTCTAGCACAGTATCTGGCAAATGGAGGGGCTCGATGCTTGATCAATGTCAGCTGTTACTATTGTTGCTGTTATTACCGACCATTATTTACCATGTGGCCTAGAACAGTCTCACTTTCATGCTGAATCCTGCTGTAGATGCAGAAGCATGACAGTCTGGCCTTACTGTCGCCAGATGTAGCAGACAATATACGGATGTAATACTTGGGACATACTTATACTAAGAAGGTATTTGTTGCTCCTCTGAAATTCAAATTTAACTGGGCAGCCTGTATTTTATCTGGCAAGCCTCGCCGAGGGACTTAAGAGCAATCAGGAGCAATGACCACAGCGCTATGCAGCAAAAGGAGGGCTCCCTGCTAAGCCATCTGGTGCTGATTAGCAGTGTTGCAGGAGTTCTGGAAGGGGAGGGGCACAGCGGGTGCAGGGAAGTCAGAGAGGGCTTCATGGAAGAGACGGGGTTCTCACACCAGGCAGAATGGGGATTTTAAAGGCATCTAGGCCATGGAAAGGATTAATGGAAGCAGCCATAGACCACGTGGCTTCTAAAATGTGCTTATTGTGGAAATAAATTCAAAGAACAGAACTGGAAGAAAGAAAGGACACCCCTTCAAGTCGTTTTTGAAAGTACGCAAGACAGTGAATGGTTCGCAACATTAATTCCACTTGGTCCAAATAGCATATAGTTCCTACAAGGCCAGAGATGTCCACATTCCTGGTCTCTTGTTAGGAGAAGTGGAATAAGCCCAGATCTAACACCTGAGGCCCACTAGACTCCAGAGAAAAGTGGCTGAGATGTGTTGAAGAATGGGAAAAGTCAGAGCTTAGTTGGGGAGAAAAAACAGAGCATAACTGCTGTCTTGGAGAGATGCTCCCTCCCAAGCAAAGGTGTGGCCCTAATCCCCTCGTGCAAAGACATTAATTCATAAACACCTGGATGATGCACTGCACAGGGGCAGACCATTTACTCAGTGCCTTTTTGTGTCAGGCACTGTAAATCCATAATTTAATTCTCACAAGAGTCCTACTTTATACTGTAATCTTCCTTTTATAGAGGAGGAAACCGAGGTTCAGGCAGCTCAGGTAATCCATTGCAGATCACCCAGCTACCAAGTGGTGGAGCCAGGATTCCTATTTGGGTCCGCTAGCTTTCAAATCCTGTTTCTTTCTCCTCCACCTTTCTGACCTGGGTCAGTTCTCTGCCAGTCATTTTTAAGGTAACATGCCTGTTGTCCTCCACTTACGGGAAGATGACGGTGTGTTCATCCCGGGTGATGACTTTCTCTCGGCTCAGATTGGCACCTGGAGTACTCCTGGGTGCTGGGGTCTTCCTTCTGGCTGTGGTGCGCGTCAGTGTGCTTCGTTCCCATCCTGTGCTCTGGGGAGGGAAAATTCTCCCTGGTGCTCTCACCCGGGTACCTCAGGCATCTTCTGTTGGAATCCCAGGTGGGTCCTCAGCACCACCAAAGCCTGGGAAGAGGCCTCAGTCTGTGTTAGTGACTCTGGAGGCCCCTCCTCCCCCAGGCCCTCTGTATGCAGTGTCTCCACCAAAGAAAGGAGAGGGATAAAAATGCATCTAATTAAAATAACTTTCCAGGGGTAGGGAATGAAATCCAGGCCGATTACAGGTCAGGGCGGGTTAGCCACGAGCTTTTTCAGATGTCTAGAAAGAGTCCACTTACAACACAGAGTAGAGAGAGAGACACTTCCAACCATTAGGAGCCAAATGTTGAAGTTGAAGGGCTATGAAAACAATCTAATTTATTGGAACATGTTTTTCTAGCAGCTTTGGGGTAGAGCTGTGATTGCCTCCTACAGGGATTTGTGATCTCATCCTGTCTCCCCCCCGCTCCCCAACTGTAACTGTAGGGTTTTCCCGTTAGAACCTAACATATGGTTTGTAGCAGGAAGTGCAAAATCCCAGCAATGAGTAGAGGCTCGGGTTTCAGACTGGAGAGAGACTCAGGTGAGCTACAAGGAAGGGCCTTTGTTTCCTGTGAAAATAGAGTTGAAAGGAGAGTTCTCAGTGACCCCTTGGTTTGGAATGAGGTAATTAATTCTCCAGAAACTCCCTCTAGTTTCCTGGACAACAAAAATCAATGTTTTGTTGATAGAAAAACTGGGAATAATAAATTGGTTTAAATTACAGATTTTCTTTCTTTCTTTCTTTTTTTTAGATAGTGATTCCTTCCTACCAACCCAAAATATAAAACAAAGCAAAGAAACACACACACACACACACACACACACACACACACACACACACACCCTAACTCTCTCTGATTCACCCTTTGATTCACCTCCACTCTTTTTAAAAATTCTAAGCTTGTGCTGTGTGAATATTACTATGCTCAAGAAGATAGGAAACGACAAAGGTGGATCAAATCCCATGCATAATTGTACACAGAACAAGAAAATCTTTGGGTATTCTTCAGGCCAAATATTCTCACTCTGAGTGGGGTGATGGTAAGTTCAGCATATCAGAATTCCCGGGGGGGTCCGAGGGAGGTAACCAGGATGAGCTTTTTGTTTATCAAAAAGCATTGAGGATTAAAGAAAAAATAAAAGGACGGAGAAACTGGCTTAGGCTGCGTTGGCTTTTTTTCCATTTCAAAACCAGCTAAACAGTTTTGCTTTTTAATGACCAATTTAAGAAATATGTAAATGGTGTGGTCTTCTTGGAAATCCTGTTCATGGCACGTCCTGTATTCCTGGTTGAAATCAAAGCCATTCTTCCTCTTTGCTTCTCACCCTGGGGCCTGAGAACATGGACTTCAGAACCAAACTGCCTAGGTTTTGCCCTGGCTCTCCCACCTTCCGTTTCTCATCACATGTAAGATGTTATTGACCACAAGACACAACATTGTTTTAAGCATCACTAAGAAAGAAGAAAAAACTGCCAACTAAATGAGAACACAATACGAATGTGCCATCAATTGTAGGGCACAGTCCTAATTTCAGTGGTTGCTAACATGTGACAAAAATTTGTTTTAGAATTGGTGAACTATGACCCTTGTTTTAGGAATTTAGTCTTCTAACTTAACCTCTCTCTGTTTCATTTTCACAGTTAAAAAATGAGAGGACTGATGATATCTACCTCACTGGGTAGGTGTGAGGATTCAATGAGTTGGTTAATGTAAAATGCTCAGAACATTCCTTGGCACATAATGAGCACTGAATCAGCTATCGTCATTCTTCAATATATACCGTTCAAATTGACAAATACTTGCTCCAATGCAGTGTGGAGGTTTTCATGGTTGTTATTTCTGCTAGGGGAAAAAAACAGCATGGTAACACCCACACATTGCAAACTGTGATTTTAGAGAAATAAAAGCAAGCCAAACTGGGAGAATGGTAGCAGATCGTTTCTCTCTGCCTTGGTCTCTGAGTGATTTCTTCAAGTACACCCTTGTTCCCACAGAAAAGTGCCTGGCTTGCCTGATAATTGTTCTGTTGTGGAAAGGGTTTTTGCATTCATGATGCTCTTGTGGATAATTTTTGCCAAATTTTTTGTGCCTCTAAGCGCTTCCTGGAGGCACCACGGTCATAGGAGGATTCTGACCTCAGAGGGATGCCAGGCAGGGTTTGATGCACACAATCCATGCTGTGCATGGGCCAGATGGTTGCACACAGCAAACACTGTTATTTCATTCACAGAAAGTCAGAAACAAGCTGATTTCACCATGTTAGTCCTAAAAAATTGGAAAAGTAAACAACCCTATCTTGACAAGTAGGCCCATGTTGATGAAACTCATTTTTGCAAATAGATGAACATAGGTGCAAATGAGAATTCCCAGGGTAATTGCTGCTTAGAGGAGGTTGACTTAGAATTAAAACCCATAAAGGCAAGACTCCAAATCCACATATGTTTTCCAGACTCTTGGAAACGCTTGCATTTTGTTGTTGTCCTTAGCCTCTGCTATCCCTAACTTCTTCCTGAAGTTATTGAAGAAATAGATACTTGGATGATTAGAATGCGATCTAGCTGGCTCTCATTTAAAGGCATATGTCTGTTTTTACACCCAACCAAGTTTGATCAAAAAAGAAACCTTGTGGGTGTTGGCACTGGGGCTCAGGATGCCTGACTCCAGAGTTTGAGAAAAAGGGCTGGACTGGGGTTTAGGAGACCTAAATCCGTGCTTCTCTTTTGGATGACCCAAGGGTCACTCTTCACCACTGTCTTTTTTTTTTTTTTTTTAAGATTCTTCATCTATAGAGTTTCTCCTAGCCTTAAATCTCTGTGATGGAAGGAACTTAGTAAGCATCTGGTTCTGTTGGGTGTCATTAAACACCATGTGATCGTTATTTTTATGCGTCAGCAGGCTAGGCTATGGTGCCCAGGTGTTTGGTCAAACACTAATCTAGATGTTGCCAGGAAGGCACTTTGTAGACATGGTTAACGCAATCAGTTGACTTCAAATAAAACAGATTACTCTCCATAATGTGGATGGACCTCATTTAATCATTTGAAGGTCTCAAAGGCAAAGACCGAGGTTTCCTGGAGAGGGAGGAATTCTGCCTTCAGACTAACAGGAATGTTGCCTGCGTTGAGATCCTGTTGGCCTGCCCTGCATGTTTCGCACTCAAGCCTGCAACCCTAGCTCTTACTTGAATTTCCAGCCTGCTGGCTTTCTCTACAGATTTCAGTGTTGTCAGCCCCCACAATTGCATGAGCCAGTTTCTGAAAAAATAATCTCTCTTTCTTCTCTCTCTCTCATTATATACGTAGTCTTGGCTGGACCATTTGCCCTGACTTACCTTACACTTGACCTCCCCATCTGACCTTCTCAGGTTCTGACTTATTTTTCGACACATGAACTAGCCTCACCCCTTAGCTCTACATCTCTAGCTTCAACCTGTATTTTTCTCCTAGATGACCATGATTTAAACTTTCTTTTTGGCCTACCTACCGTTTATTTCCCTGAGTCAAACTTCCTCTGATCTGCTGCCAATCCTGTGTCCTCGTCAGTTGACTCTGAGGAGGGACCTGGGCACATATGACTGAGCTCAGCTAGGTATATGCAGAACTGTCCACACACTCACGACCTCCAGGGCTTCTGGCTTTTTGTGCTTCAGTGGAGTAAAAATTCTTGCCCTACTCAGAAACCACATTGTTTACACAGTATTCCCATACTTTCATAAAAGGTTAAAAAGCATCCGGACCCATTTCCATCTCCTGGGGGATGTATTTCTTATTCGTGTCACAGGAGATAAGTGGCTATAGGAGTAGGTGTTTGTTAATTAAAAGGGAGTGTGTATCATTATTTTTCACTTATTCACAAGGGAGATTCTAAAGAGTAAGTATGGTTGTGGGTGTGTATGTGTATGTGTCTTAGTTTGTAGCAAATGTTTGCAAGGCTCTTGGAGATCCGTGGAGGAAGGTTGCTGGGTCATGCCAAAATTTATTAGAAATACAGGCTTTGCTAACCTACTCTAGAAGACTCTTTTTTTTTTTTTTAAAGATTTTATTTATTTATTTGAGAGAGAGAGAGAGAGAACGAGAGATAGCAAGCATGAGAGGGAAGAGGGTCAGAGGGAGAAGCAGACTCCCTGCTGAGCAGGGAGCCCGATGTGGGACTCGATCCCGGGACTCCAGGATCATGACCTGAGCCGAAGGCAGTCACTTAACCAACTGAGCCACCCAGGCGCCCCTCTAGAAGACTCTTATCATAGAACAAGTGTTTGCCTTCATCAGGGCCATCTCATAGGAAGTCCAGGGCATATTATGACTTCAATGCACTGACCATCTGTCAAGGTCTAAAGAGTCCTATATATGGTCTGTCTGCTATGTACTAAGGACAATGAAATATTTTGCTCTTCCTTGTACTCTAGTGGAATTAGGCTGAGTTTATGTTATATAACACTGCCGTCTCACCCTGTAATGAGCAACTTCTAAGGAGGAGGCAGCAGGGGGAACAAAGCCACCTGCCCTTTGCCAACCCCTCCATGTTCTGCCAGTGCACCTGCAGAGAACTCTGAGGGCTCGTCCTGGAAGAGAGACTGCTTATTATGTTTCATTGTGTAGATGACACAGGCCTTTCCAGGACAGGCTGGACTGAAAAAAAATCTCTGCTTTGTTTCTTGGCCAGGTTTTATCCAAGGTCTCCTAGGGCAGAGGGATGATTAAGCAGCTGCCTTGTTGAACCTTTGCCTTTCACATTCACCTGCTTTGAGAAATTCGATCCACTTAGACAGAGACATGAAATATTCAAAGGAAGCTCCCAGTGATCTGTGACTCAATAGCTTTGCAGGGTTAAATTGAGGAAGTGTCACGTGTTGGTCACACCTCAGTAGCTCTTGTCCACAGCTCAAGTCTGACCCATTGGTGGGCTAAGTCAGACTGAAGTTTTGTTACTATTCTTAAGTATAAGATAAGCATTGCTTTCTAGCCCACTCCCTGCCACTGCTAGGGTGGGAGAGATGATCAGTTAGGGCCCTTTCTGTTGAGACAGAAACTCGGTTCAAATTGGTTTAAGTGAAAAAGGAAATGTATCGGATTGACTAACTAAAAAGCCCAAGGCTGGGTTGGCTTCAGGAGTGGCTGGCTTCATGGCTCAAATTAGGTCAACAGGACTTGGTTTCTCTCCATCTCTAGGCTCTGCCTTCTGTTTGATTGGCTTATTTTCAGCTGTCATGTGGTAGGCCCCAGCCGTTCCACACTCCCCCTTGTGGTGGCAAGATGGCCCACAGTTTAAAGCTGGGGTCAGCAAACTTTTTCTGTAAAGGTGCCAAATAGAAACTACTTTAGGGTTTGTCGGCCGTATAGTTTCAGTTGCAGACACTCAGCACTACTGTTAAAGTGTGGAAGCAGCCATAGATAATATGTAAATAAATGAGCATGGCTATGTTCCAATAAAACTTTATCTAAAAAACAGGCAATGGGCTGGATTTGGCTTGACAGCTATAGTTTGTGGATCCCTGGAACTATACAGTTGTTATTGGAAAATGGCTGCTCGGGAGGGGAGCTAAGATGGTGGCATAGTAGGAGGACCCTAGGCTTGTCTTTTTTTTTTTTTAATATTTTATTTATTTGACAGAGAGAGACACAGCGAGAGCAGGAACACAAGCAGGGGGAGTGGGAGAGGGAGAAGCAGGGAGCCTGATGCGGGGCTCGATCCCAGGACCCTGGGATCATGACCTGAGCCGAAGGCCGACTGAGCCACCCAGGCGCCCCGGACCCTAGGCTTGTCTTGTCCCTGGAACAAATCATTCTGAATACCCAAGAAACTGATCTGAGGACTGACAAAACAAACTCCACAACTAGAGGAAGAGAAGAGGCCACATCAAGGAAGGTAGGAAGTGTGGAGACGTGCTTTAGGGGAAAAACGGAAAATGGCTGCTCAGCCAGGGACTAATCTCCCAGTTTACCTGTAATTGCGTATGGCCACATGACTGAATTCTAGCCAATAGAACACAGGTGGAAGTTATGTGGAGCATTTCTGGGTCAAACCTTTCAATAAGCAGGTATGCCCCTTCATAGTCTCTTTACCTTCTGAGACTGGTCGCATAGGATGAGGAAGTTCTGGGGTGGGGCGGGGCGGGGTGGGGGGGCGGCGGGGGCGGGTTGTGTGCAGAGCCACAGGACAAAGGTATCCTATTCCTGTGCAGGGTAGTCACCCAACAACCAGGAACAATTGCCTCAGACAGTTATGAGAACGGAAATAAATTTCTGTTTTGCTCAAATCATTATACATTTTGGTCTATTTTTAGCTACGGTTTACCTACCTTAAGTAATACAGAAATTAGTGTTAGAGAGGGAGTGCTAATGTAAGAAACACCTAAAATATGAGCACTTAGTAGTTGTGCCATGAGAGACAAGAAAATAGAGTAAGCCGCAAAAATGGTGACCCATGTTATGCAGTGGCAAAATTCTTGTTAAAATTGTTGCCCTCATCATCTGGAAGGCAGAACCAAGATGAGCCCGTAGCTCTGGGGAAGCCATTCGGAAACAGACAGAATGTTAGTGTGTGTTACAGTTGAGCTCCTTGCTGCTTATAACAAGTGAAGCTCCTAGAAAGATATGGTCCCTGGCAATAATTGACCAGTTTATAAGCAGAAGTGAAAGGGAATGAAGATAGCCCCCAAATCTGGAAAAGCCTGTTGATTCTGGATCCCAAACAGAAAAAAATAAGGCTAGAAGAAAAAAAAAATTAAACCCTAGACTTGGAGAGGACAAAAATCCATTAAGAATTCAGTTAAATATAGCAGCTCAGCCCCTGCAGCAAAAATCAGATTAAAGGTGTAGCTTTTCCACTCAAGTCTATTGTTCAGATGGCCTCAAGGTAGCTGCCATTAAGTTGAGAGAAAGCTATGAAGGGGAGGAAAAAAATAATTTAGGCTTCAGAACTATGTCCAGGAAAAAGTTCTGGGTGTGGTTACTAGCACTTGGAATTCAATGGAAGCAAATAAATGAGAAGCTTACTAAGTTTTGGAGGGAATCATATTACTAAAGAAGTCACAAGCTGGGATGAAATCATCTTTATTGGGTCAAGCTTACCCTTTGTTCCTAAATTTGCATGAGAAGAAAGTGGGCGATTCAAGGCTGTAGGGTCTTCAAGGAGTATACTTCGGAAGTGGCCAAGAAGGATAATGGACAAGGAGGGATATCCAGTAGGATGGAGTAAGGGGCCCTAGAGAAAAACAGACAATGAAATCCTCCCAGAGAGCAGATTAAGGGAGTAAGCAAGGCACTTCTCCCCTCTTACCAGGCAGAGGGTCTTCACACTGCCCACCTAGCAGGATCCCATCATGCTGTTAGCCAAGGACTCTTTCCCATTCTTCCTTTTTCTGAATGAGAGTCTTATTGCAATTATCAAGTCCCTGTTGCCCCATGGCATAACAGATGTGAGTTAGTGGAGTGGATAACTGGTCTTTTATTTAATAAATTGTAGGACCATGAGGAGTCACATGTAGGCCTAATTGAGAAGATACTGTATTCTCAAGAGTCCCCGCCTTAGGGCGCCTGGGTGGCTCAGTTGGTTGAGCGACTGCCTTCGGCTCAGGTCATGATCCTGGAGTCCCGGGATCGAGTCCCGCATCGGGCTCCCTGCTCGGCAGGGAGTCTGCTTCTCCCTCTGACCCTCTTCCCTCTCGTGCTATCTCTCATTCTCTCTCTCTCAAATAAATAAATAAAATCTTTAAAAAAAAAAAAAAAAGAGTCCCAGACTTAGAAGTGATTGTAGTGACGGAGTGGAGTTCTGGGTTGTCTTCCTTGAGAGGACATGGGTGTAGGCTCTCTATGTGGGAAGAAGGGTGCAAATAGACAGCTGTGTCTGGAAGGGCAGACTGTGATAGAGTGACAGCTGCTTACTAAAAATCCATTTCCTCTTCTTCAATGTACAGCTAGACCACAATTCCCAGGTTACATATGCAGTTAGATGTGTCACTACGAATGAGTTCTAGCCAACAGAATGTGAGTGGAAGTGATACAGGCCATTTCCAGGTCAAGAAGTTTGTGTATCCGCTCCTACTTCATCCCTCTGTTGGCTGGACATAGATAATGATGAGGTTCTGGACCCTAAGGGATAGTACAGCCACAAGTTGAAAGGAGCCTGAGTTTCTGAATCATCACATGGAAAAGAGCTGTCTTCAAACTGTTGAGTAAGTGAAAAATAAACTATTGCCTTTGAGCAATTATAAGTTTGTGTACTTGTTACCACAGCTTAGCCTACTTAATTAATACAAGAAGCAACATGGTCTCTCTGTGTGTCTGTTTAACCCTTTGTCTCTCTGGAGGCTGACTTTCATTGCTCTGCTGTATATAACCCAGATGTTAACTGGAACTTCCTTTTTCCTTGAGTTCTAGGTGAAACTTGAATAAGCTCTCAATTCCTTGTCCTATGGGTATCCCAAGCCTTTTTCACAATGTCTCTGAATTCCCAATGGATCTTACGGATTCCTTTCCCTCTGGAGTTCTTCAGCTCATATGGTCTCTGTTCTGTTCCACAGTGACCAGACATGAAACTTAGACCCTTTTCTGACTCACACACACATACACACCCCTCACACAAATTATTTACAAGCATAAAAATTTGTACGGAGCAACTGGAGAGGAAGAAATGGAGGAAGAGCTTACAACTCTGATGATGCAAACCTTAAACGAAACTGTAGGTGTTGCCATTCTTAAGTCACGCACCATTTCACTTCACCTCTTCTGAACTTCTCTCCTTAGTTTTCACTCTTCTCTCTCCCTCTTTCTCCTTCTTCTTATACCCAGGACCAGACAAAAGTTCTTGGATTCCATGGACAGATCAACAATCTGTCACTCTGGAAATACTAATAATGAGATGTTTCTCAAACCAATATTTGGAAGGGAGGCAACGTCCTGTGTGGGGTGTAAGGGGGAAAGCAAAGGATGAGGCTCACACTTGGCCTCTGCTGTCCTCCTGAGCAATTCCGCTCCAGCCCCAAACATGCACAGCTCACTAGGTAAAATAAGAGAATTGTGTTTAACTTGACCCACTCTCCTAGGAAGTTGTTTTAAAACCAATTATCTGTTGTTGTGCAGCCATGCTCTGGAGACTCATCCCAACCCATGTGGCTAAACAAAATATCTGTTACAAACTTACCCTTCTCTTTCTGAAAGAAGTTTTGATAACCTCAAAATTTTCTATTTTCTTCATGTTTCCAGTGGCATTTTTATATGAGGTTTTACTGCTGCTTATAGATTGGCATTCTAGGCCGTGGCCTACCAGCTTCCTCCTAATATAGCATTGTCCAACTCTTTTTCCATTTTAGGAGAAACACAAGAAATATTTCTCTTTTTCTCCAGCAGTGTGGCTTCCCTTTTCTCCTGATGTCTCCACATCAGCCTATGTTTGTTATTGAAAGAGTCCATAAGTAGTTTATCAAGGTACTTTCCCATACAGAGAGAATTCTTTCCCTAAAACGAATTCTGGTTCTATCTGATAATATAAAAATGTTTTCACCTTGTTTTACATGGAAATGATAGAATATGGCCGTTGTATCCCTGGAATTAATTAGCTTCCAGTTCCAGCAGGGTTGTCATGTAGAGTTATACACCGTGTACACTAAGCAACTCTAGGGGGCACCTTTCACACTAGGCTCCATGTGATTGACAGTCCCTAACATTGTGTAGTCCACAACCTATACAACTATATGTTACAGCCCTGTTTCAAAGACCACCCATCATCTAACTAGCTATCATCTCAGTGGTCTAGTTTCAAATTTCTGGGAGAAACTGTTGTCCATTTTGGATCAGTCGTCCATTCCTGTCCAATGAGATATGCCCAGAGTGGAAACATCATGTTATAGACACACGAATCTAAAGATTCATTACTTTTGGGGAGCCTTCCTCAGGGGGAATTGGAAAGAGTTCTCAGAGAAGGGGTTGTATGGGAAGGGTATACATCTTAGAACATGGCATTTACTGGAGTGCTTAGGTGGCTCAGTTGTTTAAGTGTCTGCCTTTGGCTCAGGTCATGATCCTGGGGTCCTGGTATTGAGTCCTGCATGGGGCTCCCTGCTCAGTGGGGAGCCTGCTTCTCCCTCTCCCTCTGCTGCTCCCCCTGCTTGCATGCTCTCTCTCTCTCTCTCTCTCTCCCCCTCTGTCAAATAAATAAGAAAAAAAAAAAAGAACATGGCATTTGTTGAAAGATTTTGGTATTGGCATTGCCAAGGGCCAATCATAGAAAAGAATAAATAGCCAAAGGATGCATATAAATATAATCAAGCCAATGTTTTCACACTGTGAGCTATGACCCATTAATGAGCTGTGAAATCAATTTAGTGAGTCACATTTTTTAGAAACATAAAAATGATATAAAAGAGATAAGAAAATAACAGCAGACAAGCCATCTAGCAAAGGTAAACATTGTTCTGTGAAGTTACGTTTTATTTATTTATTTGTATATGGGATCAGTATATGAAGTGTGGATTGTGGGTTGTGTTGCAAAAGGATCAAAAGCCAAACCAAAGTCCAAACCAGACAGTGACCCTCCCTCCTACCTGCTGGCCCACAGGTTTGATGCAGGCCCATTTATCTCAGAGGGTCTCGCTGGGCCTGGCCTCCCCGGCTGTTCCTGCCTGATCTTCTTGGCTGACCCTTGGTTTTGTATCTGGTTCTTGCTCCCCATTCATTCAGGTCTCAGACTTCCTCTTGGCTCCATGCTCAGGCCCAGCCCTGGGAAGTCCAGCCTGGTTAGACTCCCCAGCATTCCAGGAAGGGAAGGTTGGATGAATGACAGTTCCTTGCAGAATAAATGGTCTTAAGCTCTTCCTTAAGCATAGATAGGTGGTTCTGTATTATAGGACCCCACCACCATCCCACTCCACCCCCAAAGTCATAGCTGATTGGAACAGTGGTGAACACTTGTCCTAAAGGCAGCTAGTCCACTGGCTGGCCCGCAGGCTATAAGGTAGCCTGGTATAAAAGTTTTGCACAAGGGGATTAATGGTGATTAAGTGAACTAAACAGATGTTCTCTCTCAGGGCTTTGAACTCAGTTAGAGAAAGTGAGTCAATTGGTAGGAGGAATACCCGCAGCCTTACCTCCTATGTCTTACTACCATGCAAATCTCTAGATACTGAAGTCTGGAGGGACCAGCCTGGAACTTGGCACCCTGTATCTTGTGCCACTGTCTGCCCATCTGAGATCTTGGTTCTGGAATCTTCCTGTCCCCATCATCTCAGTGCCCAGCTCAGTGCCTGTACCTGCCTGGAGGTCAATGGATGCACGCACGAATGTCCTTCATCTCAACCCCAAAGGGTTCAGGTGCTTGTGTCTGAGGGGTTAGGAGCCCTACCTATGGGCTCTGGCTCTGCACCCTCCTGCCCACGTAACCTTGGCCAAGGTACTTGATTCCTCTAAGCCTCTATTTTCTCCTCTGGAAAATGAGGGTGGAATTACCTACTTCTTAGGCTGTTGTGAAGTTTAAAATAGCAGATGTGTGAGAGCCTACACATAACAAGCCCTCTAAAACATTTAGTATATCTGAGTATAGGGAAGTTTTTTATATGAGAGTTGCACTTTGTGAGACCTCTTGTAAGTCAAAACCAAACAACCTCATGATCCAAGGCTCCTCCTAACAAAGGATGGTGGCCTTTTATGTTGGCCAGCTGGCAAGAGAATAAGCAGAGTTTCCAAGTCACTGGTTCTCAGGTTAAAAATTTTGCAGTGTTGAATGAATTCTTAATTTCTGAGTATTCGTATCTTCAGCATTTCAAAAACGAGTCTTTATTATCACCTTTACATCACACACTTTTAAATAGACTGCAATCAAATTTGCTTAAAGTGCTCTGCACTCCGTGATTTGAGAGAGAAGCTGAAAAATGCACTTTGTGATGCAAAAACGTCTCATTCTTCGTGGTCCTGCACAGCTGCGTGTTCCCGCATCACATCAGCCTCTAGATCTGCTCAGCATTCAGTCTGGAATTTTTTAAATGTCATAACAGTGTGCTTTCAAAATAATATGCTCGTGCACCCCCATCCCCAAGCGTGTAATATTGTCAGGATGTTTTATCTGGTGCCATATATCTTGCACATGACGAATCCATTTCCCCAAACAAACCATCACACATGTCCACATTGTCTATAAATTTTGAATCCTGACATCTACCCTATTACCCTCTGACGTTTGGATTGGCCTGAGTTGGGCATAATTAGGGGGGCGATGTTTTCAAGGAATGACAAAAGATGTCACTCTTTTCTTCCTGATGGGTCCCCTCTGGAGAAAGTGATGTCAGAAACTTACAAGACTTAGCCCCGCTAGAGAAAGCTGCAGATGCTCTCCCCAGGGGACCAGGAGATTAAGCAGGCCTGATCTGTAAGCATCCCCACTCCAGGGGTGATAACAAGGTCATTCTGTACTTGGGTTTGGCTTTATAGTAATACATCTGGCATCGATAGAGTTTCCTTCTTTCCAAAGTGCTTTCGTATTTATGATCTCACTTTGCCCTCACAGGATGAGGAAAGGTTGCTGGTTAGAATGAGCAAACCTGAGTTCCTCCTGCTCTGGGGCTGGGCAGGTCCCTGCTTGTTTCTCAGGTTCAGTTTCTTCATCTGTCAAGTGGTATCATAATTTCTGTTGGGTGCGTGGGGTTGTGTAAAGTGCAAATGTGCCCATGTGTTGAGCAGAAAAGTGCTTTGAGAAATCAAAAAAGCTAAAGACAAATGTGCTGTGATGATAAAAGTCATTTATACAATCTGGAAGGAAACTTAAGCAGTAACACAGTAAAGAGGTTTTCAGCCTTTGTCTTGTGAAGACCCTCAGATGAATCATGGTCAAGAACGGTACACATTACTTTGGCAGGCTCAGATTTTTGGTCTCTCGCTTCAAGACACACCTAAACTGTAGGTCGAATGCCATTGCTGGTGTTGGCTCCTTTCTTTCTCACTCAAGAAAGCATATCAGAAGGTAAGCAAGAGAGATGTTATTATGTTATTATGAGGGTAGCCTTGATTTCATTCAATTTATTTTCATTCAATTTATTTTCCAAAAATACAAACTCAGGACCCTTATATAAAACAAAACCTTGACCCAAACCTACTCTAGCAACAGGTAAAATTTACAGACTTATGTAATAAAAGAATGTCCAGGAGCAGATGCTTTGGTCATGGCTGGATCCAGGGGCTCAAATGATTTCATCAGGACTTAGACTATCCATCTCCAGGTTCTGCTTTTCTTTGTATTGACCTTTTCAGACAGAGTCTCTTCATGAGTGATAAATGGCTGCTGGCTTGTGTTCGCAAGGCTTAGCACCCTCTGTGAAAAGAGAGCTTTATTTTCCCAATAGTTCCAGCATAAATCCCAGGATTAAGACTCATTGGAAGAAGTGCCTGCTCTTTCTGAATCAGGCCCTGGGTTTGGGTCAATGGGATGTGCTGATTGGTTGGGACTGTATTTTCTCTCTCTCTACTATGGGGGATGGGGGGGTGGAGTTAGGGTCAGCTTTATCTGAACCACATGGTCTAACAGTGGGTGTGTGGTATTCCCCAAAGGAAAATTGAGGGGCTGTTACCAGAAACCAGAACGGAGGCTGGGTGGGCGAAACTCACAGATGTTCATTACAGTAAACATGGTACTTAGACAATTATTGGTAAGAAATTACTTACAACTCACATTACAATTGGGTTGCAATTAGGCAGTGTGTTAGAAAAGTGTGATTGAAAACCTCTGTCTAGTTCATCCTTCTCATTTTCCAGATTTTCTTATAGCTTGATAAGTTTATTTTGGGCATAATGAGTTGTTTGTGATTTTGATACCTCATCAGAGGTTTTCTTAATGTAAGGAGCCAACCTAAGGGGTCTTCTGACAAGTTTCCAAGAAACAAATGGCCCCTCCAAAGGTGAAGAGGAGATTACTAGGCAAGCTTTCTATAGATAACATCTGTACTTCTTGCTGTGGAAAAAAACAACAACAAAACACCTTACAAAATTTAGTACCTCTGATTTCCCGACTTTTTCATGACCTGGGGGCAGTAGAAGGAAGTGTAAGTTTTAATCACCTGGATTTAGAGACAAGGAAATTGAAATAGAGAGAGAAAACCAGGCTCATGTGTTAGCAGCATGGCTAGTTATTTCCACGGTATGACTAGAGGCATTTCGTAAGGCCTACTATTTTTGGAAACCTCTAAAACGAGCAATCTCTGCCACTGACTTGCTTTCTTAATGAGATGTGTGTAGTTTAACTGGATCAAGGCATTATATTGCTGGGAGGTCAACACATAATGCATTTTTAAGAGTCAGCTTAATTCAACAAATAGTTATTAAGGGCTTATTACTAGTTGTATCACTTAGGGTGCTTTCAGTCGCAAGTAACAGAAAATCCAGGTCCAGTAGTTTTTAAAATTAAAAGGAATTTTTTGGCAAGCCCAGTGGTAAGGTGGCCTTCAGGTGGGGCTTGATTCTGAAGTTTACCAAAGACCCAGCTTCTTCTCTTTCTCTTCAGACTTCCAGGCTTTCTACTTCACCGTAAGACTGGCTGCCTTATGATCATAGGATGGCTTCCAGAATGTTCTGAGCAGTTCATGCTTCCTTAGTTACATCCATTAGGATAAAACCAATTGTTCAAGTTTATAAGGGTGTGGTAGCTCCCCCCCCCCCCAGAGAATATCTCCTCATATCTCACCAGCTCAGATTGGGCCATGTACTCCTTATTCCTAAACCTAAGTTTCAGGCCATGAGGTAAACAGGACCACCCCTGGCACTATCTTAACCAGACACACATGGGCTGGAGATGGGATGGGGTGGCCAGGGATCTTGCCTGACTGGAAATCTCTGTATTGTCAATGGAAAGAAGGAAAATAAATGCAAAACTGCATCTCATTAGGCTCTGGCTTTTTATTAGTGAATAGAATGATATTGAATATTTGTAAATACATGAGAATCAAACTTCAAAGACAGAGCATGTAATTTTAGTTTTGGACTTACTGAGTTTCAAGTACCTGCAGAATATTTGGGCAAAGCTGTTGAGTAGAAAGTTAGGAATAAGGACGCAGTGCTCAGAAAATCGGGTTTTACTGGTGATATAGATATGGTAGTTAAAGACATGACAGTGGAGGTGAGTGGGTTCAGGGTGAGCACCCAGGGGCAGTGCAGGGCCAGTGCCCAGGAGGAGGGCAAGGTGAGTGAGAAGAAGCCTTGACACCTACAGCAGTGGGAAAAGGAAGGGGGACCCAAGAGGCTGGAGAAATTGAGAGAACACTGTATCAAGAGGGCCTAGAGGAAGAGCAGTTCACGAAGGAACGAGGGGTTGTCTCCGAGGCCAAGTTAGATCAGGCCTCAGCAGTGCCTGTTCAGGTGGGTGGCTGGGAGGTCATTGGTGGTCCCTGTGCAGGGATGGGGTAGGTGGAGGGTAGTCAGTGAGGAGAGGGGGGAAGTGAGGCAGTGGTGGCAGGGACAGAGACCACACCCTGCAGAGCCTGTCTGTGAAGGTCAAGGGAGAGAGGGCCGAATTCAGAGAAGAGGGAGAAGGCGATCTTTTTCCTAATAGGGGCTTAGAGAGGTGAAGAACTTTTCGTATCGGGCCTTTCTTCTGTTGCCGTACTTCTCTCAGGACAGGAAGGACAAGTGTGGGCGTAGCAGGAGGGAGTGGAGTTTACTACAGATGGCAGACCACAGCCTGCAGACCCCAAATACTTTCTCCTCCCAGACTATGTAGGGACACTTGGCACCCCAGGGTGCCCATCTGCAACACACCCAGGTACCCAGGAACCTTCCTGCTCTTCCTTTCACTCTGCCAGCCCAGAGACATCTTCCAGTGACAGTCTGGGCATCCTGGGGGATAGTGCGATATCGCCATTCCTCTCCGCCTCCCCCCTTCCCCTAAAGGAAGGTACTGGGGACCCTTCAAACTCCACTCAAGGACCTTCCAGACTGCGTAATGTGTAAACTACTTGCCACAACATCCAGGCTCCCCAAATCCTCTCGCTTTCACTCCTATCTTCATCTTGCAACTTAACCTTTGTCTGTTTCAAAATCTCCATTTGACCAGTGGGAGTGCCTATGCCTTGCGGGCAGCGGGGCGGAGGGAGGATCTGATGAACATTCTTTATGTCTTCCATCTTCCTGTCTCAATGGACTCAGAGCCCCTTCTCCTTTTCTGAGCGTGCCCCTGCTGACCCCTTCCTCATGCCTTGTCCCCATGGAAAACACCCTGGACTGGTGGGCAGAGCCTAAGGACAAGCTGCAGTGACTGGGTCCATATCGAGGTGTCCCTGGCCCACCTCCCCTTCCAACCCCTGCTGTTCAGTCAGCACTTCAGAGAGCAAGTCTCAATGAGGGTGTTTCTGAGGCTGAGAGAAGGTAGAGAGAGTTCACAGCTTTACAGGAGTATTAGACGGTCAACGCCTCTAGCCAGCACCCAGGGGCACTGGGGCTCCCTCCCGCCTGCCACAGTGGAACGATCTCTGCCCTCTGCCTCAGCCCCGGGCGGTTACTGACGGTTACTGAACGTGTGAGTCACTTGTGAGGTGCAACATGAGGGTTCCTGGAAATGCAGGAGGCCTCAGAGGAGGTTAAGTACTTGGCTAGAGCGAGAGCCGCCTCCATGTGGGCTCTAGGCACGGCTTCTCTAACAGGGGAGCTATTCGCGTCTTCCCTGGATTCTTACCCCACCCTGCCCCACCCCTCCGTCCTGGAGCATCCTCTACTTCGGGTTCCAAGTGCTCTTGGCTTTGCATTTTCCCCTCTCCCTGTTCTGAATGACAACTGATTTTAGCAGGATACCAACCTGCTCTGGGCTCAGCACTGTATACCAATAGTAGGGCCACAAAAGTAGCTTTTTCCTACTGTAACTAATGGTCCAGCCCCAAAGGTTAGACTTATGCAAATAAAATATTTAGAGAACTAACCAACTTTGTATTTAGTTCTGGGAGAAGGAAAAAAAAATCAAGGCAATACAGGGAGTCAGCATAGTCCAGAGTTGTGCTACCTAATACCATAGCCACTAGGCACATGTGGCTATTTAAGTGTAATAAAATGGAATGCAATGAAAAATTTAGTTTCTCGGTCATCCTCACCATAGGGGGTACTCTGTAGCCATATGTGGCTAGTGGCCACCATACTGGACAGTGCAAAATTAGTATTTTTACTTTGCAGAAAGTTCTATTGGGCAGTGCTAGCCTAGAGTGATATAGGTTGACTTTGGAGAATAGGCATGGCTCTGGGTGGGCCTGGAAGGATTACAGAACTAGATTGAAGGGGGGGGGGGGACTTCCAGGTAGGAGAAACTATGAAACTGTGTTCAGAGGTTGGAATGAACCTGGCATTTGGGGGCAACCGCCAGGGGGAGAGGACTAGGGGAGAATCACAGTGCTGACCCAACAGGGTCATTATAAGGGTTCAATGGGTGATGTTTGCCAAGGGCATGGCATAGTTCATGGCAAAATAAATGTTACCTATTCCTGATGTTATTCCTTATCAGACTGAAGCTGTTTGCAGAATCACTGCAGTTATTATCTCTGCTTCCCTCTTAATTTTAAAAAAACTTTATATTACTGATTAATCAATTTTTTCCTTAATGATTTGTGTTCTTTGTGTCTTATTTAAGAAAATATTCTGTACCCCAAGATTTTTCCTACCCCAAGGTAGTCTCCTGTATTTTCTTCTTTAGAAGTATTTTTAAGTAAAATGTTGTTGACTGAAGTATAATATGCTTACAGGGAAGGGCGTACGTTATAATAGTACAGCTCCTTGAATTGTGGCCCAGTGGGGCATGGGTTCCTGAGGTTACACATTTCAGCCTTGGCAGAGTCAGATCTTCTAAAAGCCAGGGCTCCTTCTCCTTCTCGTTTGTCCTATGGCTGCTCTGAGCCATCAGCTGGATCCCCTTTAAGCTCCGCGCCAGTCCCAGCCCCCTTCCCCCAAGCACTGTTGTTGTTTCAGAGAACATGCAGCCCCTTGGGGCATTTACACTGTGCAAAAGTCCCAAAGCACAAGGGAAGTTACCGTAGAGGACCTGGAAGGTGGGGCTGGAGCCCAGAGAGTGGGGCATTGATGAGGTGGAGGTGGGTCAGGGCCTTGCCTAGCGCAGCAGCTTCAGGGTTTTAGATTTTTAAAGCCTGTCTGGTTGATAGGCCCTGAGAACCCGTGATCGTGACAGACAACAAAATCTTCTCTAGAGCTTTTCAATCTGTAACTTTTTCTTTCTTTTCTTTTCTTTTTTTTTTTTAATTACTTAACACCCACATGATTCCAGTTCTTCCTAATTCCAAAGAAAGGAAGAAAGACCTGATTGGTGATGAGGTCATACAATAGAAACGTTTTGTTTTACTCTCTCTCCACTTAAGAGCAGTTCCTGCTTGGCTCTTACTTCCTTAAGCCACTCGGCAGCTCCTTCGTGCCAGAGAGCTGGGGGTGGAGGAGCCATGGGGACAGGCTGTTTTTACAGCTGCGCTGAACTCCAACCTGAGGGCCCTCCATCCCACTCCTCGCACGCTCGCTCGGGCGACTCCACTGAGGAGGGAGAGGGTGTAAATCATGCCCTCCCCGACGTGTTCCGAGCTCATTTGTCTCTGAGTCCCACCCAGGGGCCTCTTAACTTCTGACTATTAAGTAGTGAGCCAAAACTGCCCAGAAAGGTGACTCTTCAGCATAACAGTAAGGCCTACCCCTCGGGCCGAGCCCCCCCTCCTATCTACAGGTGTGCCTTGCTCTACACAATCCGAGCATTGACAAAACCCTAGATTGATAGGGCCACACGCTGGTCGGGGCCACCACCTCTTCTTCTGGAGGAGGAAACTGCTTTTCCCATAAGTTCAGTGAACTAGGAGGTCTCCAAGGACTCCGATTTTGACAGTCATGATTTTATGAAGATGTATAGATTTCAGATTTTTAAAAGGCACTGTGGGAGTTCACCAGTAATAACAGAGCTAACGTTCACTGTGTTCTCTCTGGGTTCCGGATAAAGTGCAAAGTGCTTCTCGTGTGTTCTTTTGTTTAGTCTTCAGACAGCCTTTTGGGTCACCTCTTCTTTTTCCCAATCAGCAATGAGCAATTGATTACAAGAATGGATGTGCTGAACAGCAGAGCAAACTAGATGGCACTTTCTGGAAACAAGGGAGGCCCAGCTCCTTGCACCTGAGGAGGTGAAGGGCCCCAGCTCACAAGACTGCACGCGGTTCCCAGCCTTTCTCCTGCAGGGACTTGTGTTCTGAGGTCACACCGTCATTAGTTTGAAATCTGTGGCTGTCTTACAGCATCTGCTGCTTATTTTGTGAACTTCGGCAGAAAGGAGGTCCTGCAGGGGCCCCGCAGCCTCCTCCCTGCCCTACTTTCTCAGCACTCTGGTGCCCCTTTTTGATCATCTGCTCCTCTGATAAGCCCTCGAAGCCTGCAAGGATCTCACTTGCCCACCAGTGTCTGTCTGTCTGTCTGTCTGGTGTTTGTTTTTCTATTAACCAGAGCCATGTAGATTGGGAGCAGTCCTGCAGCATGTCTGGCATTGTCACTGTAAGCATCTCTGGTATAGACACCTTTGCCACAAACGTTTTTGCTGCATAAGTAATTGGCCATAAGGCATTTGTGTCATAAAAGAAAAAAATAATTGGCTGACAGTTTGGTTTCGTTTCTCCACTGCTGCAGTACTCTCGTTTTTTTTTATTATATAAATCTTAGCCCTCATAATGGTCTATACAGTGGTGTACTTTTGAACCCACATCTCCCATAGAACTTTAGAACATCTATCAACAGACATGTGATAATATGCCAAGAGCAAATGCCAGTATAGAAGGTTTTCGCAAGGGGCCCTGGGTGGCTCAGCTGGTTAAGCATCTGCCTTTGGCTCAGGTCATGATACCAGGGTCCTGGGATCGGGGGTCTACTTCTCCTTCTCCCTCTGCCCTCCCCCCAGCTTGTATGCTCATACAGTCTCTCTCTCAAAAACATAAATAAAATCTTTTTTTTTTTTAAAGAAAGCTTTCACAATGCAATACAAAGCTCAGTAACAAATATCCATCCTAGTATTTCTGCTTTTTTTTTTTTAAAGATTTTATTTATTTATTTGACAGAGAGAGACACAGCGAGAGAGGGAACACGAGCAGGGGGAGCGGGAGAGGGAGAAGCAGGCTTCCCGCCGAGCAGGGAGCCCGACGCGGGGCTCGATCCCAGGACCCTGGGACCATGACCTGAGCCGAAGGCAGATGCTTGACGACTGAGCCACCCAGGCGCCCCTTCCTAGTATTTCTTTTAATGAAGGAAGAAATCTTAGTGGGAAAGAAAAAGTGCGATGCTGGATGAAAAGACAAATTAATAAGAAAAAAAATATAATACTATTAACAAGACTTTGAAGACAAGTGCATAGGTAGAGTCCACAAAATAAAATCAGTTATTTGTGTAGTATCGCCATGAATCTACATTATATGTTTTGAATATATTCAAAAATTTTGCATTTTGTAATAGTCTTTTAAATTTTGTTTCACTTTTCATGTTTCATTATGTTCTTTTAAATGAATGTCCCTCTTTTATTTTTCATGATTGTCTCCTGTATAGCAAAATTGCCTTATGGCCAATTAGCTAATGTGACAGAAATGCCTGCAGCAAAGATGTTTATGGTGAACTTGCCTAGACCCCTCCTGCAGACAGCAAATGCACTAACACCTTATGGATGTCTCAATCACCTGGATTAAGAGTGCCCAACTGAATACTTTCAGGAACAAGGCAGATAGCATGACGCAGGTGGCCCGCTGGCTGGGCACTGGGCACCACTGCTCAACTCCATCATGTCTGGTTGCAAAATTTTAGCAAGAACCACAGGTCCAATCTTAATAGATTTTTTTTTTTTTTTTGTGGTGGGGTGAAATCTCTTCATTTTTATGTGTTGACAACTATTTTTTAAAAATCTTAAAATACCATGTGGGATGAGCGAAACATATCTGTGGGCCAGACTTAGTCCTTGGGTACCCAATTCACAACCTTTGATGGCGGTTTTCACTTGTGTGAGTTTTGTTGTAGAGGTTATCCAGGGAATCACCTAATTTTTCACTTTATTTCATGTGTGTATGGATGTAGCCCTTGTTCTTGAAATTATAACCATCCAGGGTTTGCTACTCTGGGTTTGCACAGCTGACTGAGAGACTGTGGGCTGAAGAACAAGAGGAGTAGAGGGGAAACAGCAGACCAGGCTTCTGCAGTAACTCGGGTGTGTAGCGTTGCTCACATGAATCTCTTGGTTTGAACATCCTCATTTATTAAATGAAGGCATTGGTGAAGGGATCCTTCCAGTTCCAAAATTCCGTAAGTCTATGGCTTTAATGTAAGTGATTGAATTAGTACTCCTTTTTTTGTTTGTACCTAAAATGTCTATACTAGGTGCTTAGAGACTCAGGCTTATGGTGCACTAGGGAAACAAATCTAATTTACTAGAGTATAGGGGAAATCTGAGGTGTAATTTTTCCCGCTGGTTTCCCTAAAAGGAGAGGCTAAATAAGGGTTCAATCTAATGTGAAGTGCTACTTCACTTTCCCAGTGGCAAAAGTCATTAGGAATTTCATTTGAAATATGGAGAGCGTAGGGACTTCTTGGTGGGTCAGTCAGTTAGGTGTCTCCCTTTGGCTCGGGTCATGATCCCCGGATCCTGGGATCGAGTCCCGCATCGGGCTTCCTGCTCTGTGCGGAGCCTGCTTCTCCTTCTGCCTGCTGCCCCCCGCCCCCGCTTGTGCTCTCTCTTTCATAAATAAATAAATAAAATCTTAAAAAAGAAAGAAATATGGAGATAGTAGATGGAGGAAAGACAAATATAACGATAAAGAATAGTAAGAACAGACCAGGATGTGGAAATATTGGAACTCTTATTCATTGCTGGTGTGCATATAAAATGGAGCAACCACTTTAGAGAACAGGCATTTCTTCAAAGTAACTTAAACATAGAGTTGCCATATGACCTAGCAATTCTACTCCTAGGTATATACCTAAGAGCAATGAAAACATACATTTACAAAAAACCTTATACATAAATATTCATAGCACCATTATTTATAACAGCCAAAAAGTAGAAATAGCACAAATGTCCACTGAAAAATTTATTTATGACAAATAAAAATTATATATATTCAAGGTATGCAATGCGATGTTTTGATATATGTATACATTCTGAAATGATTACCGCAATTGAACTAATTAACATATTCATTACCTCCCGTAGTTATTTTGTGTGTGTGTGTGGTGAGAATACTTAAGATCTACTCTCTCAGCAGATTTCATATATATAATACATTATTATTAGCTATATTCACCAAGTTGTACATTAGGTCTCCAGAACTTATTTATCTTATAACTAAAAGTTTTTTTTTTTAAAGATTATTTATTTATTTATTTATTTGAGATAGAGAGAATGAGAGAGAGAGAGAGAGAGAGAGAGAGGGCACATGAGAGGGGGGAGGGTCAGAGGGAGAAGCAGACTCTCCACCGAGCAGGGAGCCTGATGTGGGACTCGATTCAGGGACTCCGGGATCATGACCTGAGCCCAAGGCAGTCGCTTAACCAACTGAGCCACCCAGGCGCCCATCTTATAACTAAAAGTTTGTATCCTTTGATCAACATTACCTCTTCCCTCCTTACTCTCCACTCCCCTCTAGCCTCTGGTAACCACCATTCTACTCTGTTACTATGAATTCAACTTTTTTTTTTTTTTTTTTTAGAATTCACATATAAGTGAAATCATGCAATATTTGTCTTTCTGTGTCTGGCTTATTTCACTTAGCATAATGTCCTCTAGGTTCATCCATGTTGTCTCAAATGCAGGATTTCCTTCTTTTCTAATGCAGAATAATATTCCGTTGTGTATATATTATCACACTTTCTTTATCCCTTATCTGTTGATGGACCCTTAGGTTGTTTCCATGTCTTGGCTATTGTGAATAATCCTGCAATGAATGTGCGAGGGCAGATATCTTATCAAGATGGTGATTTTTGAATATATGGCCAGAAGTGGGATTGCTGGATCAGATTGTAGTTCTATTTTGATGTTTCAAAGAACCTCCATACTATTTTTCACAATAGCTGTATCATTTTACATTCTCACCAACAATGTACAAGGGTCTTCTTCTCTCTACATTCTCCCCAATACTTGTTATTTCTTGTCTTTTTGATAATAGCCATTCTAACAGGTGTGGGGTGATAGCTCACTGTGGTTCTGATTTGCATTTCCCTGATGGTTAGTGATGTTGAGCACCTTTTCATAAACCTGTTGGCCATTTGTATGGCTTCTTTGGAAAAATCTCTATTCGGGTCCTTTGCCCATTTATAAATTAGATTATTTCTTTTTGCTATTGAGTTGTATGAGTTTCCTTATATATCCCAAATATTCATTTGAACGGATAAATAAAATGTGGCATATTCATACAATGGAATACTATTCTATCATAAAAAGGACTGAGACCCTGATATAGGCTACAACATGGATGAACCTTGAAAAC
Source organism: Callorhinus ursinus (assembly GCF_003265705.2). Classification (NCBI taxonomy): domain Eukaryota; kingdom Metazoa; phylum Chordata; class Mammalia; order Carnivora; family Otariidae; genus Callorhinus; species Callorhinus ursinus. Next base: position 11,058,800 of record NW_027397082.1, read on the forward strand.
ATTATGCTAAATGAAAGAAACCGGACACAAAACGTGACCTATTGTATAATTTCATTTATATGGAATGCTCAGAAGAGGCAACCCTATAGAAGCAGAAGACAGATTAGTGGTTTTATAAGGCTGGGGAGGATGGGGTAAGTGAGGAGTGATACTAAAAGATACGAGATTTCTTTAGGGGAGATGAAACGTTATAGTGGCGATGGTTGCCCAGCTCCGTGAATATGCTAAAAATCGCTTACTTGTGTACTTTAAATGAGTGAATTATATGGTATGTGAATTATATACCAATGAGGTTGTTTAAAAAAGAATACTAAGGATAAAAAGATTTAAATGAAGGGGTGTATGAATAAAAATTTAAACAAAGGTCAATGAGAAATAGGAGAGAAGAATGTTATAGAGTATGTTAAGTTGCTAATACATATTTTTAGAGCTCTTCATTTTATTCTGAGAAGGGGCTGCTTTTAGCAGGCAAATTATGGTTAGAGGAAGGGATGTTTAACGATCAGAAATTGTGATTTTTAGTCTTGGCTATGGTCCTAAGCATGAAATTATTTTCCTGATATTTTTATGCAGTATTCTGAAGCTCAGGCAGACTGCTCCTCTGTTTTTTTATTCCATTTGCTTGAGTTTGGCTTGTTTGAGTTAATAGTGAGGATGCATTATGGCAAGGGACACTCATGACGTAAGTACCAACAGGGCTGCCAAAATTCTGCAGAACTTGCCAAGCCCCAGTGAGTTGCCCCATGCCTTGCAAAATCCAAATCACTAAATAGGAAGAGTGAAGGACTTGCTAGCTGGTGCTCAGTTTGGGGCATTCTGTGTTTAAGCGCCAGAGGTGAAACATTTCAGCAAGATGTAGTTGATTTAATTCAATTGCAAGGGCAATTTCAATGGAGTTTCTTTTTTTTTTTTTTTAAGATTTTTATTTATTTATTCATGAGAGAGAGAGAGAGAGAGAGAGAGAGCAGAGGGAGAAGCAGGCTCCCAAGGAGCAGGGAGCCCGATGCGGGACTCGATCCCAGGATTCTGGGATCACGACCCGAGCCGAAGGCAGATGCCCAACCATCTGAGCCACCCAGGCGCCCTCAGTGGAGTTTCAATCCAGGCCACGCTTTGTCAAATTCTCTAGAAGTCACATACTGGGATGTCTGCAGTGGCCTGGCAGGTAACAGATCCTCCTACATGATCAAATGGAGGGCTCCCTGTCCCATCTTAAGGGAGAAGCCCCTGTTCATGCTGCTTGTTGCTGCATAGAAGGAAGGGCCAGTGTTGCCAAACCAATCTTCTGATTTTTCAAAAGAAGCTGAAGATAGGGATTTTTAAATAGCAAACTTTTCCTTTTTTAAATGTTGCTATCTAACTAGAATTTAAAAATGCAACAACCCACGGAATGGGAGAAAATATTTGCAAATCATATATCTGATGAGGGACTTGCATCTAGAATATATAAAGAATGCTTACAACTCAGTACTGACAAAACAACCCAATTTTTTAATGGGCAAAGGGTCTTAATAGCTATTTCTTCAGTAGAGATATGCAAATGGCCAATAAGCACATGAAAAAAACCCTCAACATCATTAGCTATCAGGAAATACGAATCAAAACCATGAGATACCATTTTATATCTACTATAATAGATGACTAAAATAAAAAAGAAAGATAACAGCAAGTGTTGATTAGGATGTGGAGAAATTGGAACCCTCATACATGGCTGATGGGCATGTACAATTGGTGGAGCCACTTTGGAGAACAGTTTAGCACTTCCTCAAAAGGTGAAATTTAGAGTGACCATATGATTTAACATTTCTATGCCTACATATCTACTCAAGAGACATGAAAGCATGTCCACACAAAAACTTGTACATGAATGTATTATTCAGCAGCATTATTCACAATATCCAAAAAGTGAAAACAACCCAAATGTCCACTAACTGATGAATGGATAAACATTACATGGGATATTATTTGGCAATGAAAAGGAGTCAAGTACATACTACAACATGGATAAACCTTGAAAACATTACACTAAATGAAAGAGGCCAGTTTCAAAAGACCATATACTATAAGATTACATTTACATGACACGTCCAGAAAAGGCAGATCTATAGAAAGTAGATTGGTGATGGCCTAGAATAGAAAGGATGGAGGGAAATGGGAAGTAAGTGCCAAGGGAAATGGGAGGTAAATGCCAAGGGTGATAAAATGTTCTAAAATTGAATATACTAAAAGCCATTGAGTTGTATACTTTAAATGGGTAAATTGTATAGAAAGTAAGTTATATCCCAATAAAACTGTTACGAAAAATGACTATAGTGGGAGCCACACATAACACATGTACCAGGCTGCCAACTTCAAGTCTTTTGATTAGAACTTGATCAAATGCGTAGCAGGTCTGGAAGGGGCTGGTCAAACCCAAATTCCTAGGAAACCAGAGAAGAGGATGATTTGCCAGTTCCAAAGTCACATGCCTATTTAGTGGCAGAGTCAGGGCCAGAACTTGTCTCTTGACCTTTACCTCTAGGCCATGCCGTTTCTATCCAAAGCCCAGATTTCAAGGCGGAGCCAGGAAGGGATTGTGAAAAGTCAACATCAGGAACAGCTGGATATACTCTCATCTTTTTCCCACATTTTCCAAAGGTCCCTCAAAGACTTCTTGAGAAAAGGATAAAATATGGCAAAAAGGAATCTTCCTTAAAGGAAGAGACAGACACAGTGCTTCCCTGAGCCTCTTTTCCTATATCATGGGGAGGTCTGCATGTTTCAGTCACTTTCTCTGTATATTCCTGATTCATTTACACTTAGCTCATCATTATGTTGTTTGTGTAAGAACCATTTGATGTCCAAGAAATCCTTTGGGTCTCTTTAAGTTAAAAAAAATTTTTTTTTCATGTGAACCAAAGAACTGAACTTTGCCAAGAGTAAATAGAACTCAGATATCAAAAGGTCTGAGTTCAGTTTTCATTGAATACAAAGGGTGAGTAGATTCTGAGCTGAGCCAAACGCATTCTCCCACCCTTAATTTACAGTACATTGTTTTGGCAGACTCTACAATCCCCAAAGTTGGCTTTTCTTCTCCCATTCCTTCTTAGGGTGTAACCACAAGCCTATCTTTTGGTTAACTTTACAAAAAATAAGGCCATATTGTAACAATTTATGAGAGCCTCACTCATCACTGGTTCTATGGTTATCAATTTTATTAGAACAAATTGGATTGTTTGAAAAGGTTAAAACCCTCCTCTGAAGTTGTAATTTTGTTTGATATCCTACAAGAATGTTTATTTTTTCAGTCCTTTCATCTGGGGGTTTATCAAAAGGGATGTTGCGCCCTTCCCCCCATCAATGGTCAGGCCATCAAGCAGTTATTAAGGTGAATATTGGAGGGCTACTATGCTTGTGGTGCTCAGATTTGGAGAATGGTACAGGTCTTTCATTCCATCTTTTAAGGAGAAAGGGTCAGAGAAATGAGTAGTATTTTGAGTTTTTTAAAAATAACAAAACCAATCTCAAAATAAAGAAGCAGAGCAAAATTAAGATCACCCCAAATTCTGTCACCTCAAGATAAGCATTGTTAATATTCTGTGGATCATTCTCCTTTATTCTAAAAAAAAATGTATCTATATTAATAGAGATATATGTATATATATGATCATAAAAATGGGATATTACATTGTTTTGTAATCGGTTTTTTCCATTTCTTAGTTCATGACTAATTATCAATATTAATAAAATTATATCTACTTCATGCATAACATTCACTTGTACAGATGGAATGTAACTTACTTAAATGATTCAGGGAGTCTTTCAATTGCAAGTGACAGAAAATCCATGTCAAACTGACTTAAACACAAAGTCCAGGGGGAGATTTGGTCTCAGGCATGGCAGGATTCAGGGCTCAAATAACGTTGTGACATTTCTGCTTCTCTTCCTCTCCTTTTGCTCTTCCTTCTGCGCTTTGGTGCCACTCACATGTTGCATGTAGAGGCAACAGTTCCAGAGAACGTGCGTCCGGGTTTTTGCCTGGCAGAGGAGAACAAAGCTCCATTCCGGCACTCGCCATGAAAACCGCGTTGCCCTCGTCCCATAGCAATCTCGGAGTCTTCACTGCAGCTTATGCCCAGGTCATGAAAGACTCCTGGAATCCAAGTGTTTCACCAGAATAACAGAGATTGAGAATGAGGGGTGAGGGGGTGGAGGAAAGGATGGGTCTTCCGGGGGAAAAAGAAGGATGGTTACCAGAAGGAGAATGGAGGAATATTGTGTGGCCAAAATAAGTCTCACAATTCATATGCTTGAACATTTAGAACGCATTTTGTATTGTTTCTTAGGGCTTTTGTCACAAACTACCACACACTGGATGGCTTAAACAGAAATGTATTTTCTCACAGTTCTGGAGGCTGGAACTCCAAGATCAAGGCGGGGTTGGTCCCTTCCGAGGGTTGAGAAGGAAAATCTGTTCCATGCCCCTCTCCTAGCTTCCACTGGTTCGCTGGCAGTCTTTGGCTTGTAGATGCATCACCCTGATCTCTGCCTTCATTGTCACATGGTGTTCTGTCTGTGTCCAAGTTTCCCCTTTTTATAAGGATACCAGTTGTATTGGATTAGGGGCCCAGTACTTCAGTATGACCTCGTCTTAATAATTATCCCTGCAAAGGTTCTGTTTCCAAATACAGTCGATCACATTTTGAGGTACTGGGGGTTAGGGCTTCAAAATATGAATTGTGTATGTAGGGGGCACAATTCAACCTATAATATGTCTTTACACACTTAATGTTTCCGGCTACATTTAAGGCCCATGCAGTCTAGGTTTGAATGATGAGTCTGGCTACTTCTCTCTTGCTGGTGTGTGGACTAGCAGATTGGATGAGGTGACCTCTAGGGCCCCTTTGTGTTTAAGGCCTTGGGGGCTAGGGATCCATCCTGTTGCCTGAATGTACCCCCACAGAGCCCCACCACTGCCTAGCTTGTGGACTTTGGACAAGTGACTTACCCTCTGCAAACCTCAGTCCCCTTAACCAGTAAAATGAGGATAACAGTCCTCCACTCCTTGGGTTGTTGTGGGCCAGGCACATAGCGCTCAGGAAATGTTAGTCACTGTACCACCTCTTCAGACATGTGAGGACCGGAGAGTCAGAAGAGCCTGACATAACCCCAGTGTTCTCACCTTTTGTGATAATTTGGCTCAACAACTTCTGAGTTTGTCCCAAAAGAAGCTTAAGAGATGCCTTAGGCATTAAGGGATGCCTTGTTAGAGAGCAAACCAGAATTCAAATCCCGTCCAGGGAACACAAAGTATTCTCTTTCTCTGCTAAAGCCAGATGCTGTAAATGCTGAGCAGGCTCCTCCTAGGCGGTGCGGTTACGAAATAACCTGTTTCTTTTACGTCCCCCTTATCCGTCTCTCTGACACTTCCTTCTTTCTCTTACAACTTGATCTTTCCCACCATCTATCAGATGTGGGCTGGAACCAGTCATTTTATTTACAATCTCTCTCTTTTTGGCTCTATAAATTTGGGGATATGGAACAGCTGTCTGCTGCTTGCCAAGGCGCCACATCTTTTAGTTCTTTCAGACTTTTTCTACAGGGCTTAATTTAGCTTGTCTAAATGCCTATTGAATAACAACCAGAACTTCCAGTTCTTGCAGGCTGCAGGACCTATTTGATAAGGTGTATTAAGGCCTTCGCCAAGGTCAAAGCAAGAAGTGTAGGTCACCTTTAAACACATGGTTACTTTCATTTAGCAAATATTTCCTAAGTGCTGACTCTGTGCCAGGTGCTGTTCTAAGCACCAGGGTCCCTTACCCTTGAGGACTGCACATTCTAGGGGCATTCATTCACACGGAAAATATGCAGTGAGAACCTACTACACGGCAGGAATTGTTCATCATTAAACAACACAGACACAATTCCTGCACTGATGGCTATTTTGTGTGTGTGTGTGTGTGTGTGTGTGTGTGTGTGTGTGTGTGTAAGAGGGGATAGAATACAATACACACAAGTAAATTTTTATCGTAGTAAAAGGTGATAAGCACTATGGAAAAAATACAGCAGGGTAAAGGGGATTAGGAGTGGTAGTGGAGTTGCATTTTAAATAGGGTGGTCAGAGAAGGTCTCTTTGAGAAGGTGGTATATAAGGCACCTGGGTGGCACAGTTGGTTAAGCGTCTGCCTTCAGCTCAGGTCATGATCTCAGGGTCTTGGGATGGAGCCTCGCATCAGGCTCCTGGCTCAACCGGGAGCCTGCTTCTCCCTCTGCCCCTCTCCCTGCTTGTTCTCTCTCTCTCAAATAAATAAATTTTTTTTTTTAATTTTAAAGAGAGAAGGTGATGTGTAAGCAAAGACTCAAAGGAAAGATGAGAGAAAGGTGAGGAAGACAGCCCTCATATTTGCTGGAAGAGCAAGTCCAAAGGCCCTGGGGCGAGTGGGCCTGGTTTTTCCAAGGATAGCAAGGAGGATAGTTTAGCTGGAGCAGAGTGAACAAGGTGTGAATAGAAGGAAGTGAGGTTAGGGGCAGATCGAGTAGAGTTTTTGGCTTGAGTGACACGAGGAACCAGCAGAAAGTGCTAAGCAGAGTAGCAACAGGATCTCAGGACTGACCCGGCTGCAGTGTTTAGGCCAGACTGTGCAGCGCCGGGGGCAGTAGGGAGGTCAGTGAAATCAATCACACAAGTGCGCCAGACCAGAATAGGACTGTTGGGGGCGGGAGGGGGGCGGTGAGAGGGGTCGGATTAGGGATTTATTTTAAAAACAGGTGAACACGATTTTGTGGCCGACCTGATGCGGTGTTTGAACGAAGAGGGCAGGGGTGACTCCAAGATTTTGGCCTGAGCATCCTGAAAGAATGGAGCAGCCACTGACTGGGATGGCCAAGACTGGTGGAGCACAGTTTTGTTTTGTTTTGTTGCTTTGGGCCGGGAGCGCCGTTCAGACATGTTAAGTTTGAAGGGCTTGTTAGCTCTCCAAGTGGAGTGGCCAGCTGGATTTGGACGTTGCCTGGGGAAGTGATTTTGGGGGACATCTCTAAAGCCTCAGGAAGTGAGACCCTGCTGAAGTACTATGAGAACTGGCTTCGTCTCTCTCCTCTCTGCCCTCCTCAAGGCCGGAACCTCCCTGGAGGGCAGCTCTTCGGGCCACAGCCCTTTCAGCCGGCAAAGGCCCTTTCTTCTCTTTGGGGAACAGTGAGAAAAATCAACAGAAATGGTGCGCCGTGGCACGCCTCCACCGCCTAACTCGCTGCAGGGAAAGAGGCAAAGCCCACTGGGGTGGAAAGCTGACCCGCCGCCTGCTTCCCGCCTCCCTGACCGCCCCCTGGAAGGTCCGCGCCGGTGGGCGGGGCCTGCTGGTGGGCGGGGCCGCGGCGCGAGCGCACGCCACAGAAGGGGGCGTGGCCTCTCGGCTCGCGCGCTTGCAGCGTGCGCGCCGGCCTCGCTCCTTCCTGCTCTTCCCAGGCTGATCAGCTGGTCTGCGCTCCCCTGACGTGGGTCGGGGCACGTCACCGCCGAATGGCAGCCTCCAGAAAGGCACCGCGAGTAAGGTGAGGGACTCTGCCGGGGATCCGGCTTCTGGGCAGTGCGCGATCCCCGGGGCCCGGACGAGCATGTTGCACCCCGGAGGGCAGGAACGAGAGGGGTAGAAGCGGCAGGCGGCCCATCACAGTCTGGAGAGGGCTCCGGCTTGCGGGAGCCCCCTGAGCGGGAGCAGGGGGAGGGGGCCATGCAGCCGGGCAAGTTCCGGTTCGTTTCAGGAGGGCCGCGGGCATCCTTGGGCAGCCCGATCCCGGCCCCCGGATGTGTGTGCCCGCCGAGCTGCGGCGCTCAGCCCGAGGGGCGGTGGCCGTGTCCCACCTCTCCCCCTGGCTTGGCAGGAAAGCCCCCGCTGTTGCAGGAAGTTGGCCCCTCCAGGCGCCTCCGGGTGCCCGGGGAAGTGGGCGAGCCCCTGCCCTCGCCCCGCTTCCCGTGGAATATAATCTTCAGATTACAACCTTGACAATACACCAGCAATTCGCCTTATTGATGTGCCATGGCCAGGAAGATAGGCACCTGCGGGCCCATCCCCACCCACATGGTTTCAGAGGTTGTATTAGGGAATACTTCGGCATAATCTCTAGAAAGATCCCACCAGTAACCTGTCCTGGGCTTTCCCTGGGGGTAGGGAGGTGGGAAGGATAATCTCCTGGTCTCAGACACATTTCAGCCTATACTCCCCCCACAACTAGGGTGTACTTATTACAGTAGCTAACAAGGTGGGAGACTGAGAAATGTTCTGAGATCACAAAGGCTGGAAGCCAGAATCCCTGGCGATCCGCATGGGATCAGGGATCAGCCATCCTCAGATCCGTTGAGACTTGAATGAATACACTTGGCAGCATGGCCAGGCTCCCTTGCTGAACACAGACCATGGCTTGTACTTGTGATTGTGAGTGGACAGATCCCAAGCTGACCTTGACCTGGCCTTGGCCTTGCTATGTCAGGTTGGGGGTGAGTAGAGAACCAGACCTATCTTGGTGTAAGGATGTGGGGAGGTGTGGCAAACCTAGTGTGGAAGGAGTTGCCCCTATGTTAAGTGCTGGCAATGGGGTTAGGCAAGTGGATAATGATGAATTAAGTCCTAGGCACATGAGTAGCTTTGAGGACCAAGATTAGATTTATAGAATCACAACATTTTGGGGGCAGAAGGGTCTTTCAGCATCAGCTGGCAGAGCCTCCTTACCACACACAGAAGGCAACTGAGAGGCTGAGAAGGGCCATTTGCCCCAGGCCCTTCCCCTAGTGGCAGAATTTAAGTGATATTCAGTGTAAACACGAGAACTTATTGCAGTTCAGGTAAAATTGACTTAGGTAAAAAGGGGTTGAGCTGTCTTCTAGTGCATCTGAGTCCAGGAGACCAACACTGGCATCAGACTTGACCTCTTTTTTGCATCTCTTGGCTCTGATTTCTTAAGGCTTCGTTCTAAGGCAGACTTTCCTTCTGGGAGGTATGACCATTCTGTGCTGGCAGCCCCAGCAGAAATAGAGCCCTCTTTCCTAATGGTTGGAGCACAAATCCCAGATCTGATTTCCAGTGGGCTGACTTGACCTTATGTTTATTCCTGGACCAGTCGTGGACACAGGGATAGATTGGGTCCCAGAACTTGGTGGGTTAGGGGATGAGATTCATCCCAACTCTGTGGACTGAAATGGAGACAAGACAGTCTCAGATGGAAACCATTGTGCTTTGACCAAAAGAGGGAGGGATAGATTTGGGGTGGGAAGAGACCACATTTCCCACTACTGCACCCTATAACTTGTTTCGGTCTACCCTTATCTGAACTCCTGAGGTGTGATTGAGCAAGGTGGTCCTTGTTTTGCCCCATCCCGAGTGATAGATGTGTCTGATTCTCATCATGGACCAGGGTAAGGGGGATGATAAGCACACAACCCTGCTGGGACTTCTTTAAAAAGAGAGACAGAGAAAGATGTGCCCTTCCCATCTTATGCAAAGATTGAACAGGAAGTTCTCTGCATGCTTCTTTCCCCTGACCCACCTCCTGGCACATGGCACATCATGATGTTGAGAAGGTGTAGGCTGAAGAAATCCTGGAAAGGGGAAGAGCACTGTGCTGGCAGTTGGGAGGCTGGACTGTAGTTCTAGACAGCTGCTCTGTTACCAGCTAGCTGTGGGGCTTCCAGCAAGTTGTTTGATCTGTTTCTGTTTCTTTGTCTAGAGGAGGGAGCTGAGTTGGATGGTCCCTAAGGTACATTGTAGCTCTAACAGTTAAATGGTAGCGCTGCTTCAACTGAGAGCCTGAGAATGTATCTGTTCAAGTAAGTGAAGGGCTGCTGGATCTTGGATTCTGCAGAGACCAGGGTAGGGCCTGAGCAGAACAACTATAATGTTTAGCTGCTTCATGGCCCCTTTGATCTTGATAGGAAGGTAGAGGTAGTGATGCTAAGGGAGAGAGCTTGAATTGAAATTCTCCCATGAGCATCATGTGTCAGACCTGATTTCTTGTGCTGGCTTTGCAGCTGAGGTGTATGGCCTGTGGCAAGTCATCTTTGTTCTCTCGTGAAGTGAATGAATAGAGCTACTTCTGAATAATTTCCCTCCAACTGTCTTGCCTGTGTCTTTTTTTTTTTTTAAAGATTTATTTATTTGAGAGAGTGAGAATGAGAGAGAGAGAGAGAGAGAGTACATGAGAGGGGGGAGGATTAGAGGGAGAAGCAGGCTCCTCACTGAGCAGGGAGCCCGATGCGGGACTCGATCCCAGGACTCCAGGATCATGACCTGAGCCGAAGGCAGTCGCTTAACCAGCTGAGCCACCCAGGCGCCCTTGCCTGTGTCTTAATTAGTCACTGGGCCCAGTTAACTCTGAACGTTTAGAGAAACTGACTTCCTTGGCTCACCATCTTGTCAACGGGTATATGAAGTCAAAGGAAATGGTGACAATGTTACATGGATCTCTGTCCAAAAAAGAGAGGTTTCTTACTTTGTAAAATATTATAACAGCTTTCTTGAGATATAATTCATGTACCACACAATTCACCTTTTTAAAACATACATTTCAGTGGCTTTTAGAATATTCATTAGAGTTGTACAACCATCACCACCATCAGTTTTCGAAACATCTTTATCCCCCCTGCCAAAAGAAACCCTGTACATGTTAACAGTCACTCCTCATTTCTCCCCAGCTTCACTCTAGCTCTAGGCAATGGCCAATTACTTTCTGTCTCTATGGATTTGCCTCTTCTGGACATTGCATGTAGATTCATACAATATATGGTTTTCTGTGACTGGCTTTTTTCATTTAGCATAAAGTGTTTTCAGAGTTCACTATGTTGTAGCATGTTATCATTACTTGATTCCTTTTTATTGCCAAATAATATTCCATTGTATGGATAGGCCACTTATTTATCCATTCATCAGTTGATGAACATTTGGGATGTTTCTACTTTTTGGATATTATGAGTATGCTATGAACATTTGTATACAAGTTTTTATGTGGACTTATGTTTTAAATTTCCCATACCTAGTGGAATTGCTGGGTCATAGGATAATTCTTTATTTAATGTTTTGAGGAGCGCTGGATTGTTTTCCAAAGTCACTACACCATTTTATATTCCCACCAGCAATGTTTGAGGGTTGCACTTTTTCCACATCCTTACTCATACTTGTTATTGTCTGTTTTTTTTTTTATTATAACTTTCCTAGTGGATGTGAAATTATATCTCATTGTGGTTTTGATTTGCATTTCCTTAATGGATAAAGATGTTGAAAATCTTCTCATGTGCTCATTGGCCATTTGTTTATCTTCTTTGGAGAAATGTCTATTCAGAAATGTCTATTCAGATGCCCTGGACCATTTTAAAATTGGGTGGTCTTTTTATTGTTGAGTTGTAATAGCTTTTTATATACTCTGGATGTTAGACTCTTACCAGATATGAGTTGCAGACATTTTCTCTCATTTTTTTGTCGTCTTTTCACTTTTTTGATGGTATCCTTTGAAGTACAGAAGTCTATTTTTTTTTTAAAGATTTTATTTATTTGTCAGAGAGATAGAGAGCACAGGCAGGGGGAGTGGCAGGCAGAGGGAGAGGGAGAAACCAGCAGGGAGCCCAATGTGGACTCAATCCCAGGACCCTGGGATCATGATCTGAGCCGAAGGCAGTCGCTTAACCGACTGAGCCACCCAGGCGCCCGCACAGCAGTCTTTAATGAAGTCCAGTGTATCTGTTTTCTTTGGTTGCATATGCTTTTGATGTCATACCTAAGAAATCATTGCCCACTCCAAGATCAGGCAGATTTGTGTCTATTCTTCTAAGAAAACATTTATGTTTATGATCCATTTTGAGTTAATTTTTATTTATGATGTGAGGGTGAAGGTTCAGCTTCATTCTTTTGCATGTGGATATCTGGTTGTCCCAGCATTTTTTGTTGAGGAGACTATTTTTTTTTTTCCCTCCATTGAATAGTTTTGGCACCGTTGTCAAAAATTGACAGTAAATGTGAGGTTTATTTCTGAACTAATTCTGTTTCATTGATCTATAAGTCCGCCCTTATGCCAGTATCACACTATCTCTTTTTTTTAAGATTTTATTTATTCATTCGAGACACAGGGATAGAGAGCATGAGCAGGGGGAGAGGCAGAGGGAGAAGTAGGCTCCCTGCTGAGCCAGGAGCCGGACGTGGGGCTTGATCCCAGGACCCTGGGATCATGACCTGATGCTCAACCATCTGAGCCACCCAGGCGCCCCTCACCCTGTCTTGATTACTGTAGTTTTATTAGTTTTGACATCAGGAAGGATGAATCCTCCAACTTTGTTCTTTTTCAAGATTGATTTGGCTGTTCTGGATTGCATTTTCATATGAATTTTAGGATCTGCTTGTCAATTTTTGCATATACAAGCTAGCTGAAATTTGATAGGGATTGCCTCTAGATTATTTTGGGGAGTACTGCATTTTAACAATATTGAGTCTTCTAATCAATGAACATGGAATGTCTTTCCATTTATTTACGTCTTTAATTTCTTTCAACAATGTTTTGTAGTTTTCAGAATATAAGTTTTGCCTCTGTTTTGTTAAATTTATTCCTAGGTACTTATTCTTTTGATGCTATTGTAAGTGAACTTTTCTTAATTTCATTTTTGGATTGTTCATTTTAAGTATATAGAAAAACAATTTATATTATATATTGATTTTGTATCCTGCAGTCTTTTTTTTTTTAAAGATTTTTATTTATTTGAGAGATAGAATGAGATAGAGAGAGAGCATGAGAGGGGGGAGGGTCAGAGGGAGAAGCAGACTCCCTGCTGAGCAGGGAGCCTGATGTGGGACTTGATCCCAGGACTCCAGGATCATGACCTGAGCCGAAGGCAGTCGCCTAACCAACTGAGCCACCCAGGCGCCCATGTATCCTGCGGTCTTGATGAACTTGTTGGTTCTAATTTTTTGGTGTAGATTCTTTAAGATTTTTCTATACTGAAGATAATGCCCTTTGCAAGTAGAAATAATTTTACTTCTTTTCTAATCTAGATGCCTTCTGTTTCAGTTTTTGCCTAATTGCCCTGGATAGAACCTCCAATACAATGTTGACTGAAGTAGCAAGATTGGACATTTCTGTCTTGTTCTTGATCTTAGGGGGAAAACATTCAGCCTTTTAATATTAAAGATGATGTTAGCTGGGGATTTTTGTAGTATTCTTGATCAGGTTGAGGAATTTCTTTTCTGGTTTTTGGAGTTCTTTTATCATGAAGAGGTGTTGGATTTTGTCAAAGTGCCTTTTTTCTGTTGAGGTGGTCATGTAGTTTTTATTTATTCTATTGATAATTGTGTATTACATTAATTTTTGTATGTTGAACCAATCTTGCATTCCTAGGATAAATCCCATTTGGTGATGGTGTATGATCCTTTTTATATGTTACTGGATTCAGTTTTGCTAGTATTTTCTTGAGGATATTTGCATTTAATTTATAAGAAATATTGATATGTCTTACTTTTTAATGAAAGAATACATGATTCCCTCAGTAAAGAACATCCCATTCTGTCCAACAAAATTAAATTCTCCATCTGAGAACAGGCCTGGAGTGATTAGTGAAAGTGTCTGGTCTTCTGGTTCTCTGTGTGGGAGACTGAGCTAATGCGGGCTCTTCTCCCTCTACTACCACATAAAAATGTGGTAAAATTATAACAAAATTACTTTTAAGTTCATAACTGAATAAAATCCAAACGCTTTGTATAACCTATTACGGGGGCTCCTTGTTGCCTCTCTGATCTTGTCTCCTAACCACGTACCTCCTCACCTGCCAGCACAGGTAACCAACTGGCCTCCTTGCTTTCTCTGATGTATACCAGGCATACTCCTGCCTTAGGGCCTTTGCACTTAAAATTCCCCTTTTCTAGAACGTTCTTTTCTTGGACATTCACATGGCTTGATCCCTTACTTTTTTTTTTAGGACTCTGCTAAAATATCATCTGTTAGCAAAGAGACTAATTTTCATACATAAAGTAGTTTCTCCTGAAGATAAGCTCTTAATAAAAGATTACGAAACAAATAAGGAATAACTTACTGAGGGGGAGCCAGCAGACCCAGCAAACTTGAAGATTACTATCCCAAGACCTTCTAATGGGAAGTCTGAAATGAATTTTATTTTTTTATTTTTTTAAGATTTTATTTGTTTATTTGAGAGAGAGAGAATGAGAGACAGAGAGCACAAGAGGGAAGGGGGTCAGAGGGAGAAGCAGACTCCCTGCTGAGCAGGGAGCCCGATGCGGGACTCGATCCCGGGACTCCAGGATCATGGACCTGAGCCGAAGGCAGTCGCTTAACCAACTGAGCCACCCAGGCGCCCTGAAGTGAATTTTAAAATAAAGGCCCCAAATAATTAAAACTAAGAGAAGGAATAGAAACCACAGTGAAAGAATGGGACACCATGAAGAAAGAGCAGGCAGATTTAAAAAGAACCAAAAGAATTTATACATGTGAAAAATACAGTCATTGCAAATAAAGTCTTTTTAGACTAGGTAGGAGATTAGACATAGCTGAAGAGAATTCAAGAATTAGAGGTTAGATCTGAGAAGGTTTGCCTACCATGGTGCTCTTTTAGCTGCAAGTTTTATCCGAAACTTTTACTTATTTCGTTATGATACTGGGGTGAGAGTCCTTCTGAGTCACGAAGGAAAATTGCTAAGTCAGGTAGATATCCTCGCTAACTAAGCCTTGCCACGTTTCCTATGGTCAAAGTCTGCAATATCCTGTTTTTTCTCTTCTTAAGGGCGAATCATCAGGATTTTCAGCTGAAAAATTTAAGAATAATTGAGCCTAACGAGGTGACACACTCAGGAGACCCAGGTGTGGAAAGAGGTAATATTTTACTTATTAATTAGATGGAATGTCTCAAAAGAATTTTAGGTTCCTGTACCCTAACCCCAAGCTGGGAGAGAATAGAGGGTAAAGGATTAATAATTGCTCATGGCTGGGACTACGGGGACATATATCTGGAAATTAAAAACCATTTTGTCCTTTGGGTTCTGGGTAGTTGGTTACTATTTGTATATTTACCACTTTTTTTAGGTAGTAAGTTAGGGAATTATAATTTTTGTATGTCCTGTTTCTGGGGATTGGGCAGTGGTGGTAGAGGAGATAGGTTATTACTGAAAATGCCCTATTCTAGGGTCTAGGGGGTGCCTGGGTGGCTCAGTTGGTTAAGTTTCCCACTCTTGATTTTGGCTCAGGTCATGATCTCAGTCTTGTGAGATCAAGCCCTGCATCAGACTCTGGGCTTAAGAGTCTCTCTTTCCTTCTCCCCCCTACCCCCTCATGCCCCCACTACCCCCCCCCCCCGCAAAAAGCCCAATTCTAGTTTTTCTCATCTCTAATATAAACTTTTATTGATTACCTTAGAGGTTGGCTTTCAATTTTTGTCATAAGATTTTGAAAAGAGAAAAGTTTAGAGTATATTACTCTGCTGTATAAATTATGCATTCAGGAAAATCTTTTTGGGAAAAATTTCTGGAACCATGCTCTCTTCCCAGAACTGGTTATTTGTATTGTTGGGTTGCCAGAAACCTGAATTCTGAAAAGTGGTATATTACTATATTTCTATCCCTTGAAAGCTAGTGCTTTTCTGTAGGCCACCCAGGAGAACCAGAGCATTTTCTTTTAGTTGACTGAAAAAATTGATTACCTGAGGTTCATAAATCATGACTGGTCTCTCTTTGGAAGAGCAATGCTATAATTGCATGCAATTAGGTCTCTTTTCTTTAAAAATACAGATATCCAACATATTTTGGGCCATAATTCGGAAGGAGAGGAAGAAGGAAGAAGGAAGAGGAAGAAAAGTAAGGAAAGGGAAACTGATAGAATTATCAAATGTAGAGTTTAAAGAGAACTTCTTTTTAGTTTGTATGAAGAAATAGAGGTTCAGGGTACATCAGTTGTCTGAGGTTGCAGATCCAGCTGGAAACTGGAATCCACTTGTTTTGATTCCATTGGCCTTAGGATGTTTTAAGAGAGCCTCTCATGTCCTCTAGATAATATGGTATAATGGAGCATCGACTTGGGAGTTGGATAGATATTGGGTCCTGGTGCTTGATAACCCAGTTGGCTGGGGCGTGTATTTAACTCTTGTTTCTTTATCTGTAAAATGGGAATACTGAAACCTCCCTTGGGAGGCTTATTTTGAGAATTAACCACTAATGCCGTGTAAAGCCCTTGGTCCTTGCTCAGCAGTGAGACAGAGAAACAAACCACTGTCTCTAAAGCTATTGATGCTGGAAGAGCAGCCTGGCATCTATGCGTGTGTTAAGATGCTGAAATTGGCGTAAATCAGCCCCTTCTAGGCTTATAACAAGGTGTGTAAGAAACCCAGCTGGTGCTGCAGACCCAGATTCAAATAATATTTCTTGAGCCTTTATGATGTACCAGATGCTGTACATGGTGCTTTCACACATGTTGTTTCAAGTTGAATTCTCCTACCCACCCAGTGAGGTAAATACGGTGTGCTTTTCATGCACTCCTAAGCAGTGAAAAGTTTTGTTTATGATAAAGGCTGAAGGTTTGGGAACTTATTTCTAAAAGCAGGCCCACATATGCAAGAGACTTTGAAATGAGTCATTCTCTTTAAAGCATGATTTAAACATACCTGGCAGTGTATGGGCTAATGTTACATCATGGACTAGGCTTGTTGCTCCTGGCCTCCTGCTTCCCTGCACACCCTGATTAGCTCTTGGCTGCTTCTTAATTTCTGAAAGTCATGGAATGTGGAATGAGCAGATGCTGTAATACGACGTCATCTGATATCCTAGCTCTCTTCTTTCACTGAAGGAAGATTCATTACTGTTGATTATATTGAGTCTGAAAAGATCATGACACAAAGGTGGGACATTCCCTCAGCCATCTTTGAGTGAGTTATACGTAGGTTTAGGTGGCGGGCTAGATACCTGGATTCAGGAACGAGGATGACATGTTCCTATCTTAAGGAGAGGCAATATATATACACCTGTTGCACTGTTTATCACTTTGCTTTCATGGCTAGTTAATTGTGTGTCTAACTCTATGAATTAAGCACACATAACATTTCCTATGTGCCAGGCACTGTTTCTAAGTGCTTTGCACATGGTAACCCATTTGATCCTTGTAAGACTCTCATCTGTGTCTTGGCTGCTTCTCGTAATTGTATCAGCTTTGTCCCCTCCTCAGCTAGCTGCTCACCCGGTCAGTCGCTTTCACGGCCTCTTGTGCTTGTGGCTACAGCTGCCCCAGCCATCTTTGGGCATTGTCATCGCCTCAGTGGAAGCTGCCTCCACGGCCACAGCCCATTGCTTTGGCCATTGCCCGTCACTGTCTTCTTCACCTTTGCTGTGGATGCCGCCGCCGCTTACCACGTCCTAACTGCAGGTTGTGGTATTGCGAGTTCTCTCTTTGTGTCTGATGTGGGCGGCAAAGCAGTGGCTGCCTCTGACCCAGGCGGCCAACCAAATGTGAAGGGCACGGAGGAGGAGGGAGCAGGGGCAGTGGTGATGGCAGCTGGCATTGTTTAGGAAAGTGTGAAATGCCGCGCTAGAGAGTAAGGCCGGTCAAGGGGAAGAAGGTGATGGTGAGGCAGGAGATGGTAATGAAGGCCAGAATGTGGTGGTGAGGAGGCAGGAGGCAGGTTCTGGTGCCCAGGAGCCAGGGGATGCCTTTGACCGGTTCCATTTCACCTTTGATGGTTTTCAGTTTGTAATTGAGGATTTTGTGCTTGCCGTTGGTTCTGTTGACTTCATTGATGAAGTCAGTGGCTGATAATGTTGATACATGCTATAGTCAGTGCTGTAAACACCCAGTCGGTGCCATCGAATTCCTTACGTCAGAATGTGCCCAAATAGAAGCCACATTCTATGAGGAAGTTAATGATCTTGACAGAAAATACATTGGCTTCTATCGTATATTTGCTTTTTAAGATTCCAGATGCCCAGGCTGT
Source organism: Callorhinus ursinus (assembly GCF_003265705.2). NCBI lineage: Eukaryota > Metazoa > Chordata > Mammalia > Carnivora > Otariidae > Callorhinus > Callorhinus ursinus. The sequence goes on from NW_027397082.1 coordinate 11,076,732, forward strand.
ACTCCAGACTAATTAAATTAGAAGTCCGCCAGGTAGTTCTGTTTTGTAATCAGGATTGAAATACTGCTCCAGAGGAAGTCTACATTTTGGCTTGACTCTTTTATTTATTTATTTATCTATTTATTTATTTTTTATTTATTTTATTTTGTTATGTTATGTTAATCACCATACATGACATCATTAGTTTTTGATGTAGTGTTCCGTGATTCATTGTTTGTGTATAACACCCAGTGCTCCATGCAGTACGTGCCCCCTTTAATACTGTTAACTTGCTTAGAAATTTGGTTTGAAACCCCTGGAAGTGTCCTGAAAAAGTTTCAGATGCTGGCAATCTTACAAGGTCACAATGGGCTTTATTTTGAACCTAGTTGGAGGTGTTGACATATAAACTTGGGTTGGATCAGGTAATTGTGATCTCTCTTTCTTAGATAGATGAGAAATTACAGGTTCAGTAGATTAGACAAAAGGAGAGGATGCTCTTCTGTAAAGTTTTCAGAAGCAGCTATAATGCAAGGAACATGGGTATGTTTGAATTGTGACTAGGACCCTTTCCCGTGACTCTGTCTTGTAAGTATGTCTGTCCTTTGGAGGCTCTGAGTTGGAGTTCTGAGGCTGGTGGTTGAAACTACCCTCGCAAATTAAGAATGGGGCACTTTTTCAGTGAGTCCCAACATCAGTTTGGTACCTCAGAGGGGAATCTGTGGGAGGTAACCATCATGACTGAGACTTCTGTAGCCCCAGATGCTGGTAATGATGGAGAAGAAGCGGATGAAAATGTTGAAGAGAAAGAAACTTAAAAAGATCCATACCTAGCAGAGTTCAAGCTACAGTGAGTCAGGGTGCCAATCCTTGAAGATAACTGGTGGTGTAATGGCCCCAGTGTAACTCTGTGTTACTTACAGCATTGTGTGTTAGGATGCTTTTGGTTAAGTAAAGTATTTTTATTTGTTTAAAAAAATGAGTTGGCAAAATCTGAATGCTGGTGAGGAAGTGGAGCAATAGGACCTGTCATTCATTAATGGTAGGAATGCAGAATGGTGCAGCCACTTTGGAAGACAGTTTGGCAGTTCCTTACAAAACTAAATATATTCTTACCTTATGATCCAGTGGTCATGCTCCTTGGTATTTACCCAAAGGAGTTGAAAACTTATGTCCACACAAAAACCTGCACATGGATGTTTATAGCAGCTTCATACATAATGGCCCAAACTTGGAAGTAACCAAGATGACCTTCAGTAAATGAATGTATAAATAAACTGTGGTATACCCAGACAATGGACTATTATTCATCACTAAAAAGAAATGAGCTATCAAGCCATGAAAAGCCACAGAAGAACCTTAAATACATATTGCTTAGTGAAAGAAGCCAGTCTGAAAAGGCTGTGTACCTCTATGATTCCAGCTGTTGGACTTTCTGGAAAAGGCAAGACTATGAAGACAGTAACAAGATTAGTCATTTTCAGTTGTTGGGGACAGTGAGAGGAGGGATAAATAGACTGAGCAGAGAGGATTTTTAGGGCAATGAAAACTATTAAGCTATTTCGTATGATACTATATATTAGATACATGACATTTTGTGGTTGTCAGAACCTATGGAATGTACCACACCAAGAGTGAATCCTAATATGAACTGTGGATTTAGGGGGATAATAATGTGTCAGTGTAGGTTCATCAGTAATAACAAATAGACCACTCTGGCGAGGGATCTTTTTTAAATAATTTATTTTATTTTTTTTCAAGTTTTTATTTAAACTCCGGTTAGTTAACAGATAATGTGATATGAGTTTCAGGTGTACAATTTAGTGATTCAGTACTTACTTACAACACCGGGTGCCCATCACAGTAAGTGCACTCCTTGGCCCCCCTCCCCTCACCCACTTCCGCTCTGGTAACCATCAGTTCTCTGTAGTTATGAGTCTGTTTCTTCGTTTTCCTCTTCTTCCCCACCCCACCCATGTTTGTTTGTTTTGTTTCTTAAATTCCACATATGAGTGAAGTCATATGGCATTTGTCTTTCTCTGACTGACTTGTTTCACTTAGCATAATGCTCTCTAGCTCCATAGGTGGGCGTCCTGATTGTGGGGGAGGCTGTGTGTATGTTGGGAAAAGGGAGGTATATGGGAACTCTCTGTATTTTCTGCTCAATTTTGCTGTGAATCTATAACTCTTTAAAAAAGAAAACTATTTAAAAAATGAGCTGGAAAAACTCATTATTCTACCTGAATTCTAAGTTTTGTGCTACTGTATGGGATATAGGAAAATATGTATGGTCACTGTTTTATAATTGGCATTTTTTTGAAGTTGTTTTGTTATACACCCATGGGACTATAGCTAGAGATAGTCCTTATGTATTCATTTATCTATAGTTATCAGACAGTATGATTTATCAGAACTGTTCACTGATATCAGTATTTTTTTGAGAAAAGATTTTTTGAAGAACCAACAAAAATGATTTGAAGGTCAGCTTGCATCATCTGTGCCTTTATCACATAGAAAGTCTTCTGTACTCACTAGGAGGCAATGTTCTTTTTGAGTACATAGAAATTAGTAAAAGTTTAAGAATTTTTAGTAAGACTACATTTATCATTTTCTTTTTAATGATTTTCATATTTCTGTTTCTACTTTGTATTTTCTGGAGCTGGTGACTCTATCCCCAAAAAGTCTAGCTTTATTGGGATAGACTCCTAGGGACCCCTGTGACTTTTTCAGGGCTCAGTCTGAAAACCCTGGATCTACTCTGCTCCCACCATATTTTAGAGTGGTGAACACAGACCACTAAGGCCCGGATCCCCTTCTCCTTGAGGTTGCACGCCCTCGGTTGATAGTAGGTATTCAGCAGAGCACATGTCAAAGTCATTGACCTTTCTGCTCCTAATCAGTGGTTGGCTATTTAACAAAAATGTAAAACACGCCTCTTTTAATGCAGTCAAACTTAAGCAGTAAGACGCCAGAAAAAGAAAATGAAAATCATTCCAAGGGTGCCTGAGTGGCTCCATTGGTTAAGCGTCTGCCTTCTGCTCAGGTCATGATCCCAGGGTCCTGGAATTGAGCCTCGCATCGGGCTCCCTGTTCAGTGGGGAGTCTGTTTCTCCCTCTCCTCCGATCCACACTTGGGTGACTGGCCTTCTAGAAACTTCTCTGTGCATATGCACATACAGAATTTTAAATAAGAATGACCTATATATCTTCTTTTGTAATTTTTTTTTTAAGATTTTATTTATTTATTTGAGAGAGAGAGAGACAGAGATAGAGCAGAGCGGGGAGGAGATTTATCTTTGTTTATAGTAAAAAAAGGGGGGGATACGTAATTGGGTAAATGAACTTTCATAGATGCAGTAGTACACTACAAAACAATTTATAGGTGATCTCTAGGGCTCCCTTTGAACTAGTCATTGAGTTGCATGGGGCAGGCTGGTTTTGGAACTAACTCTCCTGTTGTTGCAGACGGCGGAATGGCTCCAAAGGTCACCTCCGAGCTGCTTTGGCAGCTGAGACAAGCCATGAGGAACACCGAGTATGTGGCAGAACCAATCCAGGCCTACATCATCCCATCGGGAGATGCCCACCAGGTACTGAGTGGAGCTGGGCCGGTGGTGGACCTCATCAGCCTCTCGTCTGTTTTCATTCTTTTCCCCCATCTCCATTGTGTTTGTAGGATTCTAGTTGTCAGTCCACAACTAAGCATGTCCTCCAGGGCTTGGCACAGGGACCTGTGTCTAATAGGGTCTCACCAAACGTGTGTTGATTTGTCCCTGGCTTCCTTATTTCTGGTGCATATAGCCAGCTTTCAGTAACTTGTGGAAGCATTAATGGACAAATGAAGGAGCAGAGGTGTGGGCCTTTGTGTTGCTGACACACTTTACTCCATCTCTTCTGCCACACCCTGTCCTTTTTTTTTTTTTTTTTAAGATTTTAAGAGAGAGAGAGAATGAGAGATAGAGAGCACGAGAGGGGGGAGGGTCAGAGGGAGAAGCAGACTCCCTGCCGAGCAGGGAGCCCGATGCGGGACTCGATCCCGGGACTCCAGGATCATGACCTGAGCCGAAGGCAGTCGCTCAACCGACTGAGCCGCCCAGGCGCCCCTGCCACACCCTGTCCTTAACAAGAATTGTCTGTCCGGCCTCCTTTCTCCCCATTCAGACTGTCCCATCCCTCTCACATGGCCGGAGAAACAGCCAGGAGGTTGTCATGGATCTCTACCCCAGCAGATTTTAGGGATAATTCTGAATACCATCCTCTCCTCTCCTGCCACCCACAACCGTTACCTTTGATGGAAGCAGCTCAGTAAGTGTTGCTTAAATCACTGAGAAAACACTAGTGACCTAAATATGGAGGAGTCGGGTCTGGAGAGGTGGAGACTGCATGTGATGGGGCCGAAGGGCAGAAGGGTGAAGGGATTCTAGTATCTTCTCTCTTAGGTCATTGAGTCAGCAAGTGTTTGAATGCCTATACCATGGCCGTGGGACTGCAGCGTTCCAAAGATGAATTTAGGATTGAATTCCTGCCCTCACTATGCTTATGGTTTGATGGAGGGATGAGACAACATAAAAAGTACTATTCTTCCATAGAGTCGTCTGTACATAAATATTTTATATCCTTTGCTTATGTGCAAGGCACTGCGCTAGGTGTGGTGCAGGACAGGAAGATGAGAGTGGTCCTGTTCTCAAGAAGCAGACAGTTGAGTGATGGAGTAAAGACATGTCTGTATTACAAGGTGGAATGTGGAAGTGCCATCAAGAAAATACAGACAAAGCGCTATGGAAGTTTGAGGGTAGGAGGGAAGATGATGGAAGGTTTCATGAGCAGGAGAGACGTTTGAACTGGATGTCGAAGAATGGGTAGAGTTGGAAAAATAGAGGAAGTGGAAAGGATTCTAGGTGGGAAGGTTAGTAGGGGCAAAGGCGGAGAAGCAGGGAAGGTTGGAGTGCTTTTCAGAAACAGCATGGCAGATTCCCCTGGCAGAAGCCCAAGGGGGCATAAGCAATAGGGGGAAATACAGCTACAGCTGGTGCTGTAGGATCCTTTAGCTGCAGGTAATAGAAACCGCCTTGAGATCCTTTAAACAATAAAAAGGCTTTATAAGGGTTTGGGGCAGGGCCACTGCTTAGGCAGAACTCCAGCTTGTGAATGGTGGTCTCTGGACTTGTGGAATGTCAGGGCCTCAGATTGGGTGTCTCATGGAAACTGAGGGCAGGTATGCAGCTGGCCCAGAACTACTGGGATGGGAAGGGTTTCAGCTCTCGCCATAGATCTGTTTCTCCCTTTTTTAAAGGCAACAAGGTAGATGGTAAATAGGGGGCCATCCAACAGTTCTCACATTTATATCTCTTGATCTTTTACTTTCAAGATACCAGATTGAGCTAGAACCTTAATCCCAAATCCAGAGTCCTGGGTGAGAACTTGATTAGCACAGTAGCTTGGTGTTTACCCTTGGTCCTGGTGTGTGTGTGCGTGTGTTTGTCTGTCTGTGTGTGCATATGTGGGATGGCATGTGGTGCAGACATGACTGATGAGGGTCTACCATGATGGAGGGGCAGCATGTAAGAGATTACTGTAAGTTGAGCAGTTGCCAAAAGATGTCCACTTTAACTGGCCTCTTTTCTGCCCCTCCCCAAAGGTGTCAGACCCCCTGGTTGTGACAGTAGCATTAACCTGGGATAGCAGGAAGATTGGACCCCTGCCTGGAAACAAGATTTCCTGGCCTCAGGAGCAAATGAAGGGCTGAAATGAATAACAAGTTTAACATTCAATTTATCATCTCAACTATTTTTTTTTTAAGATTTTATTTATTTGAGAGAGCGAGTGAGAGAGAAAAAGCAAACACGAGTGGGGTGGGGGTTGTGAGGACGGGCAGAAGGAGAGGGAGAAGCAGACTTCCCACTGAGCAGGGAGCCCCGGGGAGCCCAGCCCGGGGCTCAATCCCAGGAGCTGGGATCATGACCTGAGCTGAAGGCAGACGCTTAACTGACTGAGCCACCCAGGCGCCCCCATCTCAACTATTTCCAAGTGTACTGTATAATAGTGTTAACTGTGTGCACACTGTTGTGTAGTAGATCTCTAAAACTTTTTCGTCTTGTAGAACTGAAACTCTATACCCACTGAACACCCCCTACCCTTGCCTCCCACCAATCACCACTCTGCTTTCTCTTTCGAAGAGTTTGACTGCTTTATATACCTCATAGAAGTGGAATCATACAATTGTCTTTTTGTGACTGGCTTATTTCACTTAGCATAATGTCTTTAAAGTTCGTCCATGGTGTAGCTTATGACAGGATTTCCTTTTTAAAGGCTGATAATCCATTGTATGTATATACCCCATTTTTTTTCCATACCACATTTTAAAAAATCTTTTTATGAACATTTAGGTGGCTTTTAGCTCTTGGCTCTTGTGAATAATGCTGCAGTGAACATGGGTGTACAGTTGTCTCTTCGAGATCCTGTTTTCAATTATTTTGGATATATACCACAAGTGGAATTGCTGAATCATGTAGTAATTCTATTTTTTTTTAAGTAAGCTCTGCCCCCACTGTGGGGCTCAAACTCAGGACCCCAAGATCAAGAGTCTCATGCTCTATGGACTGAACCAGCCAGGCGCTCCAGTAATTCTATTTTTAATTTTTTGAGGAACCTCCATACTGGTTTCTATGGTAGCTGTACCATTTTACATTCTCACAGCAGTACACAGGGGTTCCAATTTCTCCACATACTTGCCAGTACTTCTTTTTTTTTTTCTTCAGTAGTGGAATCCTAACAGATATGAGGTAATATTTCATTGTGATTTTGATTTCCATTTTCATGATGATTAGTGATTTTGAACATCTTTTCATATGCTTGTTGGCCATCTGTCTCTTTTGGAGAAATGTCTATTCAAGTTCTTTGCCCTTTTGAACAAGTTTCTTAACTGCAGGACTTCTCAGGGCCTTTAATATGCAGATGTGCACTGTGCAGCTCCAAGGAGAGGATGAAGTATTCAGCATTTTCTGGACTTAAATGTCCATGGAATTCCCACAGTCCTCTCAGGGGTAGGCTCAGGTACTCAGTGTTCCATGGAATTCCTTGGTCCGTTCATCTACAACGGTACTTTTCATGCTGTGATGGGTCAGAACTTGATCCTCGAAGAGGTGAGAGGAAAGGGAGATCCTTGTGTGGAGAGGAGAAGCCACCGAAGACTAGGGTTCTGCATGTAAAAGTGGGTGAAGGGGAGGCGAGAGAGTACGAGACGTGAGTATTGGAGAAGTAGCGGATCCGGCTGGAGTAGGGGTTGGTGGCATGTGAGGAAGCTATGGTAGTGGGGTACATTACTGTTAGATTGAATAAGCAGGGGGAGGTGGGGGGAGGTGGGTGCGGTTTAGGGTGGGGGTCGGTAACAATTCTTCCATTCACCTCTGTTCTCTAGGATAGACGAACAAGATTCACCACCTTCATAGGAATGAAAGTTTCATCTTGGCTGAGGACTAGATGGATAAGTCGGTTGGCCAGCACAGCCTGGGCCTGAGTCATGAGGTCTAGGTAACAGGCGCCCCAGCATTTAAGAAGGGCAGACCCTAGTCTTGTCCCTGAGGAAATGCCCCTTTCCTCCCCCCGCCACCGCCCTCCTGTCAGGGCCAGGCTTTAGCCTCTGGACTTGGGCTTCATGTCATGTGGATTCTGTGCTGATGTACCAGTGGTGTTTTTCATTTTCTGCCTTTCAAGCATCAGGCAGTTGCCCTGGACTGATTTGATCGTAGCTATTTTATCTCAGTATTGAGCAGGATGGTGGTTCCTGTGGTGGGAGCACCTTACATGGCAATTGGTGTATGGGGTCTTCTGTAAGGCCCTCAGTCTGGGTTCTCCAGAGAGACAGAACCAATAGGATATATACTTATCTACGTAGAGAGAGACTACGTAAGATATCTACGTAGAGAGAGACTTATCCTGAGGGGATGGGCTCCCACATTAGCTCCCCTGGTTCTCAGGCATTTGAGTTTGAACTAGAACAAATGCCGTTTGAACACCAGCATTCCTGGCTCTCCAGCTTGCAGACAGCACGGATGGCGTGTGTCCTTGTCTGAGTTAAAGGCCCGAGAACCAGGAACGGTGATCTCTGAGGACGGAAGACAGATGCCTCAGCTCAAACGAGAGAGCCAATTTGACTTTCCACCATACTTTTGTTCTCTTCAGACCTTCAGTGGATTGGATGCTGAACACATCGGTAGGGCAATCTTCAGTCTGCTGATTCAGATGTGGTCTCTTCCAGAAACCACCTCACAGACATAGCCAGAAATAATGTTTTACCAGCTAGCTCTCTGGGGGTGCCTTAACCCCCAAGGTGATGCAGAAAATTCACCATCACAGTCCCCTAGCACTGTGTTGTGTGAAATCGGGTCTCTCCTCCGAGAGGGTCGTACAGTCTGTTGTGGAGTGCCAGCCAAAGACTCCTTACAGTACTACTTCATTTGTGAGCTTCCCCTCCAGGGGAGGCCTCGGTGTAGGAAAGGCTGGACCGTGAATGTTATTTGAATTAAAAGTTGAAAGTTTCTGGTTAAGGGTGGGTTGGGATTTCAGTTTGTATTCTTCTGCCTGGAGTTAGGATACAACCTATATGTTTACTAGTAGGGGATGTCCTTGTAGCCAAGATAAGCCAGGTTTATTTTGATATTCTTGGTTCTGGGTGCTGTTTGTGAGCCATTTTTTTTTTTTTTCTGTCATTATAAAGCTGTTTCTAGTCTGAAACCCTGATTGGGCCTAATATGCCCAAAGCAGTTCCTTATTAAACTGGGGAATGGCAGTGAGACTGGCCAAACCACAGGTGATATTCCAGGCTCTTCCCAGCTCTTCATCCCCTGCTAATGACCCCAGAATTTTAGAATTGGATGGCTTCTCCCTGGATGAGGAAACTGTGACTCAGGAATTTAGGTTTTTATCAGATAGTAGGGACCCATTGAGGGCTTTTGAACAAGAGAGTGACATGATTAATCAAAGGAGTAGTGTTTAGCATGGAATGGAGAAGGGACATCCTGGGAGCTGAGAAGCCATTGGGAGACCATTGCAGGATCCTGGAGTCAGGGTACGGAGGGCTTGGACTTGGTGCTGGCCTTAGGAGCAGAGAAGAAGGGAAGGGTTTGGAGGAGAAGCAGAAGGACATAGATTGAGTGCGGACCTTACAGGCCGTTGGCAGAGAGGCTTGGGAAGGTTGGAACCTGGGAGGGTTTGTGGTGCCATCCAGAGAAACAAATGAGAAGTCCTCAGTTCCTTGTTTCAGTTCCTTTGGCGAGGTGGGGCGTATTTGGGGTGACTGCTAATTGGGACTCTGGGGCCTTGCCAGGGCTGTGAGGACAAGGAGCAGGGGTTGGCTTTGTGTGTGACCTGCCATAGCAGCCTTCTCAGTAATAGAGAGGCTACTGTTCTCTGTGGCTCTTGTTCCTAATTGTTTCATTTCAGGCTAGATTCAGGGTTGATGGAATTTCTCCTAAGGGTGGGGAAGGGAGGGTGTTGGAGAATGAAGGGGAATCTTGAATTCTGTCCTTTGTGTACTTTCCAAAACACAAATACACACACCCACACACTGTTCCGTGCTAGCGAGAGAACGCACCCCGAATGCATAATTACGCAAGGCCCGGGCGCTCCAGTTGCTGTCCTCTGCAACTCTAAGGGTTCGTTCTTTGTAAACCCAGAACAAGGGTTGTGGTAACCATGAGTCTGGGCCCAGGGGCACTTTCACAGTGAGGAATTTGTCCATTCTTTCTGGTAATCTGGATGCTTTCAGGTACCATTTGAGTCAAACATTGAGATTCGTCGGTACCCCTGGCTCCAAACCAGGAGAATCATTGGTCGGGGCCAGAGCCGTACCGGCAGCGCCTTTTAGAAATCCCAGTTCTTTATCCTCCGCACCTTTAAGGCTTCATATTCTGCTCTTGGGCATAGTGCAGTCAGAGGGTCATGTCTGTCAGAGGTGACTCCACCAACTTGAGTTTTTGGCTGTTTTTATGATTCCTCCTTCTGGAAGACGTGAGTCAGATCCTCCTAACCTCTGTCCTACGCCCATTCCTTCTGGAGTTGGCTTCCTGTTTGGTATTTCTTAAACAGGCTCTCTCCTAGGGTGGAGTAGTGATTTTTATCACAGTGATTTTACCCACTGTATTAATTAGAGCATTGCTACTGCGATAACACATCTCACAGCTGTAGTGGCCTGGTACCTGTCTCTTGTTTACGCAGTGGTCTGGCGTGGGTGTTCTTGGTTGGTGGGTGTCTGTCTTCTCCTAGGAGGAGAGTGATGCAGAGATCCAGGCTCTTTCCATTCTCTGATGCCACTATTCCAGCTGCTGGCCGGAGGAGGAGCTTGGAGAGGCCACACTGCTTTTTAACTGTCCTGACCGGGACATCACTTCGGCCCCACGTTCCATTGGCGGGAACTAGTCATGTGACCCTACCTAGCTGCATGGGGACCTGGGAAATGAAGTCCCAGATGGGAATATAGTTGTTGGCAATAGTAGGAGTTTTGTTTTCATCACCTAAGGTAGGGCATGGATAAATGCCCGTCTGGATGGTCCTGAAAAATTCTGACACGTGGGAGTTCTCGGAGTGGAGTGGGAAAGCTTTGTGGAAGAGGGCATGTTTGAGCTGGATTTTGAGAGGTGGCTGAAGCTTTTTTTTTTTCTTCCTTATTTATAGATGTGCTTTATTTGGCTGTGTATTATTTACATTGTTTGTATTTGATGCCACCACTTAAAAGTTAGGTTATCTCTCATGAACACACATATATTTAGCTTCTGAAATACGAAGGGGTGGCAACATGTGGCCTGCATTCCAGCATGACTGGAATCAGAGCTGAGAAGAGCTGCTCTCTGGAAAAGTCACTTCCTTATCCTGCTTTACTGGTTTAGTTTGCTTGCATGTACCCCAAGACATTTGAGTTTGAAACCACAGTTATAATACCTTCTGGTCTGAATAATATATTATTTCCTACTGCTGCTGTAACAAAGTACCACAAACTTAGTGGCTTACAATAACACAAATCTATTAACTTACAGTTCTGGAGCTCTGGAGCCTACAGTGGGTCAGTAGGGCTATGTTTTTTTTCTCGAGGCTCCAGGGTCAATCTATTTCCTTGCCTTTTCCAGTTTCTAGAGGCCACCTGCATTCCTGGGGTTTTAGCCCTTTCTCCGTCTTCAAAGAGATGGCTAAGGTTTTAACTAGATAGAGGGAAAAAGGTTCATCTTTCCTTTTTTTATATAAAGATTTTATTTATTTATTTGACAGAGACACAGCGAGAGAGGGAACACAAGCAGGGGGAGTGGGAGAGGGAGAAGCAGGCTTCCCGCAGAGCAGGGAGCCCAGTGCGGCGCTCGATCCCAGGACCCTGGGATCATGACCTGAACCGAAGGCAGACGCTCAACGACTGAGCCACCTATGTGCGCCAGGTTCATCTTTCCTTTTGCTTGTTCGTTTATTCGGCAGATATCAGTTGAGGACCACATGCTGTGATGAGGAGGAGCTAGCCATGCCATGATCAGAGAGAGCCTCTGATTGGCACAAGAAACAGCATGTGCAAAGGCCCTGAGGCAGGAACGAGCTTGGGAAGTACAAAGAGCAGTGTGTGGCTTGAATGTCTTGAGTGGCTGGGAGAGTGGAGGAGAGCTCTGAGAGGACAGTAGGGCCTGGTCAGGCAGTACCTTGGGAACTGGGCTGGGGTTTGGATTTTACCCTAAGTATGATGGGGAGCTATTGGCGGGTTTTGAGCAGGATGCTAACATGGCCTATATAGACATTTGGGAAAGCTCACTCTGAGTGTGTGTGAAGAATGGATTGTTGGGTCCCTGGTCCAGGGGGAGATGATGGAGGCCTGGACTGAGTGCTGGTCTTAGAGATGGAGAGAAATGGTGGTTTTGGAGAAAAAGCCAATAGCTCTGCTTCCTTGTTTCTTTTTCCCGGCATGCTAAGGCTTTGGCTTATTTTAGACCTTTTTCTGTTCTCTGGGGAGAATGTTCTTGGGTTTTGCCAGCTTCACAACTGGGGGAAGAGTGGGCGGCCCAGGCCCAGTGCTTGTCTGGACTCTGCCTAGCCCGTTGGTGTGGAGGTGACAGCTTCGGTCAGTGACGGCTTCCTGGCGTTTTGACTACTTAGGTCATGTCTAGACGTTCTTGCCCAGACCTTGTCTTGATCCCAAACCAAACATGTTCACCTGCTGTTAATTCCACCTCCCTTTGGAGAAACCTGCCCCCTGCCTTTGCTGATAGGCAGCTCCTTCGAGAGGCCCTGTCCCTGGAAGAGGCAGGAGAGCTGCGTCCCTGCGTGGAAGAGTCTTGCTGGGCCGACACGAGCAGGGCCTTCTCTGCCAGCCCTGCGCTGGCATCCTCACTGTATGTCGTAGGTGGGTGAGCCCCAAGCAGGGGGACCGCCTCGCCCGTCAGGAGTGTCCCCTGTGTTGTCCCCATTGTGCACCCTGAGTTACAGCACGAGAGTTACTTTTGTTGACCTCATTTGCGCAGCCTCTTGGTGGCTTTTTCACACACGATTCAGGAAGAAACTAATACTGTCTGTTCCATTGTGCATATGCAGCGTTCTCAGCTTTCTGGTGAGTTGTTTTAAACATTAACTTCGTCTTCCTCACAACAATCCTGGGAGAAGGGTGGGAACTCTCCTATGCCCTCCATTTTTCTTTAGTCTTGCACCCAGGGATTACTGGGTTATAATCAAATGAGAAATCTGCAGCTCATCAGTGCTGCTGGCGGCCATTTCTTCTTGTTCTTACTGCTAAGAGCAAGTGTTCCTCTGTGTTCTGGGGTAAAACATGTACCTGCTCCCGCTTGCAGCAGTCTGAGGAGAGCTGCTTTAGATGAGGAACCCAGCTGAGAGGTGCAGTGAGACTTGCTGCAGACCACCTAGCGGGGCCTGCTGGGCCTGGGCAGGGCGCCCCGAGAGCTCCTCCGGCATCTCCGTGGGTAGCGGTCCTTTGCCTGCAGCTGCCTCAGTGAAAGGGGCAGGAGTGAGACGTGGGTGCCTTCTCACCCCTCCTTCGTGGTGACCTAAAGGTGCCTTGGTCCGGCAGCGCCATTCTCCATCCTCAGCGCTCCTACGCCTGCCAGGCGCTTTAGCTCAGGAGAAAGCTGCCAGCGCTAGAAGGGGCAGCAGCTTTGGTTTCCAGCACACCACATCCGGGCCCTGCTCCTGACCTGGGAGTGGGCACGTTGCTTAAAGATTCTGGCCTCACCCCTCAGTGTTCTCATCTGCCAGGTGTCTTACCCTGGAGAGTCGTTACGAGGATGAGAGATAATGTGTCCTATGGGAGCAGCATGGCAGAGTGCTTCAGAGCCCAAGTTCAGAGCCCGCCCCGTCCACTGTGTGACTTTGGGGAAGTTACTTCACTCTCTGTGCTTCAAGGCTGTTGGCAGAAGTACCCCATGGCCATGTACCCTCTGCACGGGAATGAGAACTGCCTGTGTTCTTCAGTTTCCCAGCCCCTTCCATTTAGAGGCAAAGGGATGGCAAAGACCTGGTTTGGGACATGACGTTTTCTTTTGCTGAAGCCTCCTGGATCGGAGGAAGTGTTTCCATTTATTCCGTAATAGGAAGGGACAGGGTCTGCATGGGAGCGTTTGGTGATGCTACCTTGGAGGGGAACACACACAGGAAGTTCGGAAACAGGCTCATGCCTAAAGAGATCTCAGAGAATTATTGGCACCTAAAACAGAAATTCAGCCTTTCCTTTCAGAAAAATAACAGATGCCTAAATGTCAGTGGCAAAGGAAGGGGGGGGAGGCTGTTGGGGTGTTTTTTGAGTAAGATCTCGATGAGGAAAGAGCAGTTTATTATGTTTTGTCTTGATTTGCTTTGTTTTCCAGAAGAAGAAATAGAGGCTAGCGGGAATAGCTCTTTTAGCCCTTACTTATTTAGGGTCTTCTGCAGTGTGTGCTAATTTTTTTTTTTTCATGTTCAGCTTGACTTTTAAGCTAGACTGTTCAGCTTGAGTTTTAAGCTAGACCGTTCCTTGAAGGTGCCAAGGCTTCGCCAGCCTCTGTGTCCCTGCTGGGCCTTGCACACAACTGGGCACGTGGAGAGCAGTTGGTACGTGATGGGTCCAGGTCCACTTCATCATCCTTTTTGTTTTCCAGAGCGAGTACATTGCTCCGTGTGACTGCCGGCGGGCCTTCGTCTCTGGATTTGATGGCTCTGCGGGTGAGTTGCTAAATTTTCTCTTCTGTTCTTTCTGTACTTTTGTTCGCTTCCCAAAAATAACTGGGCCAAGTTTCAGCCTGTGACAGAACCAGAAAGAAAATGTAAACCAGACACTCCCCCCTTGAGCCTCTGCAGAAAGGTGTGAACTCCCAGCATCCCCCAGCTCTCAAAGTTCACCTTTTAGTGGCCCTTTTCTCAGTGCTTTTGCTATTAAAGTTTTATTTATTTTTCTTGCCGTTATTTTTTTTTTGCTAGTAACGTTTTAAAACATTTTTATTTAAAAATATTTTGAACTTTTTACTGACTATAGCATACATACAGTAAGTTGTATCAAACTGAAAATACCAAGAAATGGGACCCTAGGGGCACCCCAGATCCCCTGCCTTAGCTTGCTGGTCCTGTGTAATTCTCTTACGTGCTTGGCTTTGGGGCTCAGTAATTTCACTTTCAGTTTAAATAACAAAGGTTAACTTCAAGCTACATTGGTGCCCTGCCCTAACTTGTCCAAAACTGTTGTGCTCTTGAGGTTTAGGGTAATTTCCCCCGCCCCTCAGACTCCCATCTGTTGAGCTAGCTAGACTCGGCAAGAACTGCTTCCTTTCCTATACGTGCTTGTGTTGGTTGGCACCTCAGGATTGCTTTTGGCTGGCACCTCTGCTGAAAGCCTGGGGTTCTGCCAGGCCTGTAGGAACTGGGCAGGTGGGGGTGGGAGGTGTCAGCCCCCTGCTGGTGACCAGTGAGTCCTGTGAGTACTTAAGAGTACACTTGGTTTCTCTCAGAAAGGTGAAGCAGTTCCCTTGGGGTATTTGGTGGAACAGAAGGCTGTGATCACTGTGCAAGAATCATTTTCACCTCCATCTTGTTGAATATGAGGCTGTTTTGACCATAGGTGCATAGTCCCCGGTTCTGCTGGCCTTGACTTGTGCTGTGCAAATGGGGTTCTGGGCCAGGACTGGGCAGCCAGGGCTGCCTGCAGACTGAGTCCTTCAGAGCTTGACCCACAGCTGGTTCTCAGTGGCATCGTCTTCTCTGGCCTAGAGTTTTTCCTGGAGTCGAAGGCCCATCTGTCCCGCTAGAGTGAGTGCTGGTGGGAGGCTGGGCCACACAGGAGCCAGTGCTTCTCACTGTGCTTGCCAGCCTGTTGCCGCTGTGTGCAGCTTCCATGTGGTCATCAGAAACCTTTCGCTTTCTTTGGCGCCCCTGCTCCAGGCACGGCCATCATCACAGAAGAGCATGCGGCCATGTGGACTGATGGACGCTACTTTCTCCAGGCAGCCAAGCAGATGGACAGCAACTGGACGCTCATGAAGATGGGTGTGTAGAGGCATGGCCAGCCCAACCTGAGTTGGCCAGCTTTGGGAAGGGACCCTCGAGGCCTCAGGGTTTCTGGATCTTAACCTTTTGATGAGGTCGAGGACCCTTTTGAGAATTCAGGGTGGGTTAGTCTGCTTGGGCTGCCATAACAAAATACCATAGACTAGGGGACCTAAACGACAGAAATTTGTTTTCTCAGTTCTGAAGGCTGGAAGTCAGAGATCAGGGTGCTAGCCCGGTCAGGTTCTGGGGACAGCCCAGCTCCTGATGGACAGATGGCCGCCTTCTCACCTGGCAGAGAGAGAGCTCTCTCTTCTTCTACTTAAAGGGCCACCAGTTCTGTCAGATGAGAATGCCACCCTTATGACTGCAACATACGAATTTTGGCAGGACACGATCCAGTTCATGGCATAAGAAAGCCCTCTTTCTCTCACATATACATGCAGACACACACACAGAGGAAGGCATTTGTTATAAATGGACAGGCTGGCAGACTTTAAACTTTTTGATTGTATGCCTCTGTTAATGGTGCGTGCACGCACCCTCAACATATATGTATACTTATTTATAGGTTTATACACATGTACTGGTGTCCATCTGCATTTCAAATGTGAGCATAGCTTAATTTCTTTATTTTTTAGAAAAAATACAAAAAGACATCTTAATACTTTCTGTTTGCACCCCAGTGGATCATTCAGTGTACCCCTGGGGTGTGGGTATCTCTCTTTGGGGCCCACATCTCCAGCTGTCAGCACTTTGGGGGTCAGAGTGTCAGAGAAGCGAATTCTGTCTGCCTGTTCCTTATGTGGCGGCCCCGGGGGACGAGTCCTCCTTCCTTCCAAGTCCCTCTCTACTTCGCTGTGTCTTCCCTAACCCCCCCTTTCCTCAGGCATCTCTCCTGTGTAGGGAAATTCTGGGGGGTTTGGTTGGGGAGTGATTCATCCCTGGGATTTTGCCAGATATCTGTCTGCTAGGAAATAGCATGACTTCATCCTATAAAAGTCATACTAGGGGCATTAAAAGAAACTTCGTTAGTAAGTGGCTTTTTAGCGGTTTGGAAGAAAATAGCAAAGAATCAAATAGCAAAATAACAAGTCAGTGCCAGTTTTTAGGCAGTTTTTTGGAATTGAGATTCATGAGCTCATTTCTTTATAAACCTTTGAGCTTCCCCTCTGTGGTTATGTGGTTATCAGCAGGCAGTAGGGAAAACAGTAAAGATAAGTACTGTTTTAGAACATATGAACTTTCACTCTAAATATAGATCTGTTTCACCAAAATGATAACTTTTTAGTAAAAATCTGATCAGTTAAGAAGCATACATCCAAACGTAGAAGGTATTGGCTTAGATTAAAGAAAAACTGGAATATCAAAAATAATTTCAGTTCCTCTGTTGAAGCTTATTTGCGGTTCTAGGACTAGTCTCTTGGAAACGGGAAGGGCTGTTTGCTCTTGGGAATTGGGAAGGCAGGGAGCCATCGTAGAGATGATGGTGACGGGACCTGTGCAGCCCTCTTGTAATCTTTCGAAAGATTTCTTTGCTTCTGAGACTTGTGTTCAGCTGTCCAGTCAGGCCTGGTTCAGGAGTGGGCGCCTCCTGTCTGCCACCCACCCTGCCTTCCAGCGAGGGAAGAGCACTGTGGCCCGTGTTTTCCTTACCTGGTGTGGGGTGTAAGCGAGGTCCCCAGCTCCCAGCCTTCACCAGTCGCCACCCAGGTGCTCATCAAGTGCCCAGTAGTGGTAAAGTGACCAAAGGCTGGGGGAATGTTCTTTGCAATGACACATGTACCATTGTTGCTGTGATTCTCAGGATGCCATTTTTACCAGGAGTCGAATGAAAATCTTGCCTTTACTTTCTTTCTTTCTTTTTTTTTTTTTGGTCTTCTTATCCCTATGCTTTTTTTTTTTTAAGATTTATTTATTTATTTTAGAAAGAGAGATGGGGGAGAGCATGAGTGGGAGGGGCAGAGGGAGAGGGAGAGAGAATCTCAAGCAGACTCCATGCTGAACACAGCCCGACTTGGGGCTTGATCCCACAAACCTGAGATCATGGCCTGAGCCAAAACCAAGAGTTGGATGCTTAACCAGCTGTGCCACCCGGGTGCCCCATCGTATGCTTTTGAATATACCATCTTACCCTCCTTGCATCCTTCCAGGATTAAGGAAAGTTCACATTTTTCAAGTGCTGCCAACCCACCTTACAGAAGGTGCTTCATAAGGACCCTGTTATCATGTTGGTGGATTGCATCCTTCTGGGTAGAACTATGAGCTTGGGTCCATTGGGAATAGTTTCTTCTATGTGCTTTCCTCTGTAGGTCTGAAGGACACACCAACTCAGGAAGACTGGCTGGTGAGTGTACTTCCTGAAGGATCCAGGGTTGGTGTGGACCCATTGATCATTCCTACAGGTGAGTGAGCTGGAGTCCTTCCAGCGTGGGTGAGGAAATGACTTCTAGATGGGTCTCCATACTCTTTGTTTGCTTGTGGGACTTGGATTATTTGGGGGCTCAGCATGACTTGATGTCATGATAAAGGTCAAGGTGAAGAAAAGAGTTCTGGCAGAGAGGCAGGGGAAGGCTATGGGTGGTGAAGATAACCTTTTTATAGTTCCTCACCCTGCGAACCCGGCACCGGGCCACGGGAGGCTCGCCTTTCAGAAGGCACTGCTGCCTGCCTCAGCTGAAATGGCATTTGGTTCACGCATGGCTGGGCCGCGTGTATTCCTCCCCAGATTACTGGAAGAAGATGGCCAAGGTTCTGAGAAGTGCAGGCCACCACCTCATTCCTGTCAAGGAGAACCTCGTGGACAAAATCTGGACAGACCGCCCTGAGCGCCCATGCAAGCCCCTCCTCACACTGGGTCTGGACTACACAGGTCAGAACCCTGCTGCACCCATCGGGGGCCCCCGGCCACCATCCCCTCCACCTGTCACCGCTCTCCCCATCCCAGTCCTCTGCATCAGAGCTGAACTTGAGCTGAGGGCAGGATTTGGCCCCACCCTGGCACCAGTGCGGCATTTGATGAAAGCAGGAGCTTTATTTGTTTCCACAGTGGCTACCTACTTGCCACTTATTTTACATAATTTATTCTTGCCACGCTCTTCTGGGCAGACCTTTGGCGGCTGCTAAGATGGCTTTTCTACCACACTGCCTCTCTAACATGTCTGATACTGGAAATGGCCGGGGCGGGGGTGGGGCGCGGGTTTCTAGGTTCCATTTCCTTTCCTTCTGCCCACATTGGTAGATTTACCTTCCTAGGCACCACCCCCCAACCCTGCATCTAGTACCTTCTGCCTTAGAGGCTTTGGGCGTGGGTGGGTTTCTTTGGCCTGTGTGATAGTGGTTGGTGAAGAGCGAGCGCTGTGAACCATTCGTGGGAGCTGAAAGTGTGGATTTATGGAACAGCGAGGGATGCAGAGAGAGGCCAGGGATGTGGGGCTGCAGGGGAGGGAGCCGTGCTGTAGAAACAGAAGAGGAGAGGTGGATGGGGGATGTCTGGAATGCAGGCAGATTGCCCAGAGGGGTCCTGGGAAGAAAGCATTGCAGCCCAGACTCTTGCCAAGTTTTAAACAGCATTCCCGAGCTGATCTTCAAAGCGGTGTTGGTTGTGGGGGCAGCCCTCAGCTTGCTTTCCCTGTGACGCCCTAACCAGAGGGTAGCACAGACTGAGGGGGATAGGTCCAGTGAGTGGCCCAGGGTCAGCTAAACATTTTCCGTGAGAGTGTTTTGAATTTTTTTTAACTGAATCAGAGGCTTGAACCTATTACTGGTAGGAGAGGGGAGAGCAGATGTTGGGGGGTAAGACATTTGTTTAGCAAACATGAGTGCCTACTACGTGCGGGACACTGTGCCAGGTGCTGGGTGAATATGGCAGATGGTTACCCTGTTCCCAGGGGGTTGTAACCTGAGTTGTAAATAAGTGCTGTTTCATGGCGGGTGGTAGTGGTGGTCATGGTGGTGATGGGGTGAGCTTCTCTAGGGCCACAGTTTCATCTGGAGAGCCACAGGGAGACCCTGGCTGTGACAGGGCAAGTGTGATTTGGGAGCATTAGTCACAGTGAGTCAGACGGCAGGGAGTTCCTAGGTCTTGGCACCAAGACGCGAGTCTCTGGGCTCCAAGAACGTGAAGTGGTGGGTGGTATCCCCCTGGCCTCTAAGACTGGCTGAGTTTTCTCTGCCAGGCAGTATGTTCTCATAGCCCCCTGTGCTTCTGCAACTGTGTCAGTCTTTACACAGAAGTATAGCTATTGCTGGATTAATTGTCTGTCTTACAATCTAGAAGATTCTAGAGAGATTGTAAGCCCCATGAGGTCAGGGGCAGGGCATCGCTCAGAGCTGGAACTACAGTGACCAGGCACAGCGCCTGGCAGATATCTATGCCTGGGAAGTCTAGATACTTCGTACACACTTGTTCGATGAACAGATGCATTAATTTTGTGGGTGAGGCAGTCAGGGCTCTGGAAAGTCAACAGGCTAGGACTTGTTTGCTCAAGTGATATGCTCTCTCTAGGATGTGGTGCTGGTTAGCGGTGTCCGAGATGGGTTCTTCTACTTGGTTCCCGAGGGTCCCCGGAGCGAGAGTTGCAAGCACATTTGTTTCTTGCAGGCATCTCCTGGAAGGACAAGGTTGCAGACCTTCGGTTGAAAATGGCTGAGAGGAACGTCGTGTGGTTTGTGGTCACTGCCCTGGATGAGATTGCATGTAAGAGCTCTGGCTTTAGTGTTTGGGCATGTTACCCCGTCTCTCCCTGGGTTCTCTGGGAATCTGTGTGTTCAGGCCAATCAGCTTTCTGAGTGGCCAGGGAATAAACAAAAGACTGTGTCACCAAATGGGTATATGATACACCAAATAGGACGGAGAAAGAATTATAGAGAATGCGGAGAGGAATGTGGCTTTTCCCAAAGTAGTATTACAGCTAGGGGCTGATGTTAAATCAGTGGTGATGTCCACCCCTGGCCAGTCTCTTCAGGACTGTGACACCACTGAGGAAGGACATTTCTTCCTAACATTTTGAGTCTATCGACATTCATGTGTGTCTCTGTTTGTAGAAGTGGCATCATAGAAGATTATTTTTTTCTCTATGCTTTTCCTCTAGTTCCCTAAGTTCTTCACAGTGAGAGTGTTCTAGAAATACTTCTACCTCAGAAAACTCAGGAACTAAAAATTCTTCACCAACCTTTTTGATACAGTAGCAGTTTGTGAATCTTTATGTAACCCTTATGTAATTGTTTAGTACCTTGTCATCCTCCAGAACCTGAAGGAATCTGGTTGAACCTTCCTGTCCTGTCTTCTGTTTTCTGATTGGATTTGACCCAGGGTTAACTGTTAACTACTTTATCTTTTTATTTTCTCACTAGAGAAAGAGACCCTACTACACAGTGTCCTATCTTTCCAATCCCCAGCCCCAAAACTTTGTCAGATGTTAGTGATGCTTGACAGGTATGTCACGTATCAGTGATCGATATTCTTAATTAATTAACAACCTTGACATTAGAGAAAATAGCATATATAAAGTTAATTTCTCCCTTTGATTTTAAGAAAACACATTCCTGTTGTGGAAAACCTGGAAAATGTAGAGGAAGTAAAAAGAAGAAAAAAAATCACCTAATATTTTGTTGCCCAGAGATAGTCACTGTTAATATTCTGTGCATATATAAATTTTATAGCTTGAGTTTTCCAATGTATCAGTATACTCTAAGCATGTATAATCATGATTTAAGTTAATATAAATATCCTATCATCTGGTTATACCATAATTTATTTAACCGTTACCCTAAGGATGACCTTTGAGTTATTTCTGATTTTCCCATGATTTTGTTATGATGCTACCATCAAAATCTTAGTGCATCAGAATCTGTGTCTTGGTTTCCGATGATTTTCTTCTATTTGTGGCTGGCTTTTAGGGGTGGTATTACGGGTTAGAGGGTGTGTGCGCGGTAGTGCTTTGGACCCATCTTGCCATTTACCTGCCAGAAATGTTTATGGTGGGTGTGAATATGCCTGTCCTGCCACACCCTCGCCAGTCCCAGGTACTGTCGTTTTTAGAAAGTGCTAGTCTGATAGGTGAAAGAAGTTGCATTGCTTTACTGAGAGAAGCCATTATTCTAAAATAGAGCCAGTACTTTTCTCACCAGGGTCTTTTTTGTTATACTGTGTTCTTCAGGAGAGCAAGCATCAGGCTGTGCTTTCTGCTGGCCCCCGTAATTTCTTAAACATACAATGACCTCCCCCAACCCCTCTTGACACTGGCTGTAGGCGGGTCCTCCACCCTGGTTGGGTACCACAGCCTGCCCTTGGGTGGGCTTGGATTTGAGTTTCATTCATGGGCCTAAGCCCTGCTGACTCACTGCTTTTGTTCCTGTGTTGGAAGCTCCGCCTCCATGGGGGCTCCTTGACTCTTAGCCAGAGGGCCTTATTTGGGTTCCCTCATCGTGGGTGGGTCTCAGTTTTTCTACCCTAGTCGTTTGCTTCGGAAGGGAGAGAGCGCTTGGCTCTTTTCCCTTCACTTGGGAGTGCCAGAGGTTTTCCCTGCGGCAAGGCCAGGCCTGGCAGGTCACCACCGGGTGGACCATTTCAACTCTTTGTTTGGAGGGTAATTCTCAAGTTTTTGACTAACTTCCACTTTGTTCCCGGGACAGTGATGCGGCAGCTTGAGAAACAGTTCTGGTGCCATCATTTGGTGGACATGAGCAACTGCAGCTCAGAGGTGGAACCAGGAAGTCAGGTTTCCTGCTTTTCTGAGAGATGCCACCAAATCCTTCCAGGGAAGCCTTCCACAGATGCCAAAGTGCTTCCCTCCCCCTCTAATCTACCTGTTAAAATCTCAAGTCAGGCAGGTGACAGGGTCTTTCTTTTTTTTTTTCTTTTTCTTTTCTTTTTTTTTTTTTTTTTAAAGGGCTGTTCAATCTCCGAGGGTCAGATGTGGAGCACAATCCGGTGTTTTTCTCCTATGCAGTCATAGGATTGGAGACGATCATGTGAGTGTTTGCCCCACATCGGAAAGTCCTTCCTTCCTCGAAGCTCCTCAGATGCCCTGTCTCCCCTTCCTTGCTGGTCAACCCCATCACTGTCTGAGGTCCTGCTGATGTGCTGCTTTTCTTCTGCGAATTTCCCCTTTCCTGCCTCTCTCTTCCTTTCCCTCTGGTCTTCCTAAACACTAGGTATTTTTTACATCTTGCCTCTCTCTTAATTCTCAAATGACTTGAAATCTATGGAAGTATCTCTAGTACTAGGAGATTAAAAAAATAAGTAGGCAGGGACATCAGAACAAAACCGGAATGAGGTTAGTTCACAAAATTTCTGCGGCAAGGTCTTGGTCAGGCCACACATTTGATTTTGTTTTATAGCAGCCATTGCAAAGGGATATATGGGCTCCATTATACAATCCTGGGTCCACAATTCAAATAAACCCAGGCATTTCGAAGGTCAGAAATGACACAGGAAAACCCCCTCAGTTGTGCTTTGTCGAATTGTCTATCTGTTAAAGAATTGCTGTGGCCTTCCTGTGGTTGCTCTTTGATTTGGATGGCTCTCTTTATTCTGATAAAGTTTATGAAGTTGCTAGGGTCTCTATTGCGTGCCAGGACGAATGAGGCAGGCAGGGTCCTGGGATAGAGTTGGGGAGATGAGTGTCTCTTCAGGGGATTCAGGCATGTAAGTGGGCACTGACTTGACAGTGGGGTGGGTTCGGGTATTATCGGAGGGGCCTAGCCTACCCTGGGGGGGCGGTCAGAAGAGACTGACAAGTAATATTGAAGCAGAGATCAAGGGCACGTGAGAGTTGGCTAGGTGAATGGGGAGCAAAAGGAATGGTGATCTGAACAGAGGGAATAGCATTGGCGGTGGCTCTGGGCAGGAGAGAGCACAGTGCCTGCAGAGGACCTGGAGTGGTTCAGTGCGGTTGGAACGTGGAGTGTGAGGCCGGAGGGTGAGCAGGGGCCATGTAACAGAAGACCTGTGAGCCAAGTCCAGGAGCTCAGACCTTTATTCTGAGGACACGGGAGAGCGTTTGAATGGATTTTTCACAAGGAACCACAGCAGGATCAGGTTGGCAAGTCATAAAGAATACTGTGGCTGTGCAAATGGGCTGGCGGGGGGCAGGACTGGGTGCAGGGAGACCAGCTAGGAGGCTGTGGCACTAATCCGGTGGGGAGTCCGTGCAGCCTGAGCCTGGCTGGTGACTGGGGAGGGTTGGAGGCAAAGCTGGACAGATTTGATGGGGGTTTAGACTGTAGGTCCAGTGATCTTAGTGGAGGGAAGGAAGGACATCAGGGACAGTGCCCAGGTCCTGGCTGGGGGAATGAGGTGGACGGTGATAACATATACAGGGGTAGGGACACAACTTGGAGAGCAGGATTTGGGAGAGGCATGGGGAGGAAGGAGAAGCTGCTTGGTTTTGATTGCTAGAAGATGGAGTGTGTCTGTGGGTCCGTCTTCCCCCAGCTCTCGCTCACATGCCCTCCTTTCTCTGTTGTCTTACCTCTCGCCCCTCTGCAGGCTCTTCATTGATGGTGACCGCATAGATGCCCCCAGTGTGAAGGAGCACCTGCTCTTTGACTTGGGCCTGGACGCAGAATACAGGATCCAGGTGCTTCCCTACAAATCCATCCTGAGCGAGCTCAAGGCTCTTTGTACCAATCTCTCTCCGAGGGAGAAGGTGTGGGTCAGCGACAAAGCCAGCTATGCCGTGAGCGAGGCCATCCCCAAGGTTCGTAGCCCTGCTAAGGGCCATGCGCGTTCAAAGCCTGTCACGTTCCAACTGCCAGCCTCTTCCCAGTTCCAGCATCTTGCAGCTTTGTCTTTGAAACAGACGCTGTGCTGGAAGATCTCTGGGACTAGCTGTCAGATCAGAGATGCCCCCTCGCTGGAAGAGCCCTTTGGGCTGGAGCCATATTCAGAGCCTGAGGGCCCTTAGAACTCATGGAGTCCTCTGTGTTTTCCAGAGTGTGGCATGAGAGATGATTTTAGGTGGTAGACATTCAAAGTTAGGTTTATTTAAATGTTAACTGTTTTAAAAGCAATTTAGTCTATACTAGAAAACACATTTCTAGCATTTGAGACCGTAAGGTTATAAAATTATTTCTTGAGACAGGGTTTAACAGACTAAGTTGATCTAAAGATGGTCTAAAGAAAAGTATTAAGTGAACAGGGGTCGAGAGGATAGGCAGCCAGGGTACGAGCTGCGTAGGTGGTAGGAGAATGCCTGAAGTCTGGGAAACGCTTCGCGTGCCCCCTCCCCACCACATTTTACAGCTGAGGAGACTGGAGGCCCCGAGGGGCTTGGGAAGTTGGGGACTTGTTGGGGGTCAAATGACAGTGATAGCCTTGCCCTTTCCTGAGCCCCTGCTGGGTGGTGCCAAGCTATGGACACCTGTCTCCTCATTTTAACTAGGGCTCAGGGCAGGACTGGAATCCAAGCCACCTTGGATGTAGCCTTTTCGACTGTCCTGCCTGGGTCTCTGGCTGCCAAGGGGATACCCAAGCCCAGGGGTATCCTCTCTTCTCCATCCTGGGAAGAGCCTAGGCCTGGCCCACTGGCCCTACCACTCTCCTGCTGCGTGACCCTCAGTTACTCAGAGATTGGCTTCCTTGACCTGAGTTAGGGGATCATGCCTGCCTTCTCAGTTTCGTGAGGGATATGCATGTGAGAGCGAGGGAATAGGAGAGTGGAGAGAATGAACACCTTTCAACAAGCTCTGTGCAAGTGCAAGGTCGTCCTGAATCCCCCTCCTGTAACTCAGGGCGGGGTTCTAACTTGTTCTTAAATCGGGAAGGGTCTTCCCTAGCCCTTTATGATCAGACCATGAAGAGTACGTGATGTGTGATTCCTGAGCAAGATGGAGGAAGGAGTGGGAGTGGGAGCCCTTCCCTCATCAGTCATGTGTGTCCCCAGACTATGGGAAAAAGCCTCCTTTGTGCGGCAAGAAAGGGGTTATTTTGGTCAAGCTTTGATCGTTAGTGAACTCTGACCATGACCGTGGAGGCTTGAAAAGCAGTATCTTCTGATGGCTGGTGGCCAGCAGTGTCAAAGAGCTGAGGATATGGAGGATAGAAGAGAAATACCTTGTTTGATGTACTTTATCTTTTTGGAAGAGCCCAAGCCCCTTTCGTCATGCTCAGAGTCATCAACCAAAAGGCACAACTAGGGGGGTCCTGAGAGGGAGCTCTTCAGATGATTTGTCTTAAGTGTGATGTTGCCAGGTGAAGAGGTGATTGCCTTGGTCTTGGGTGTGTGGAGCCAGGCTCGATTTCCCATACTACTCCTTTTGCCCGTAGGATCATCGATGCTGTATGCCTTACACTCCCATCTGCATCGCCAAAGCTGTGAAGAACTCTGCCGAATCAGAAGGCATGAGGCGAGCTCACGTGAGTAAAGCAGCCTGTGCAGAGGAGGGGTGTATGGTGGTCGGAAGGCCCAGTCCCTCACCTGCTAGGTGGCTTTGAGCCTGGCACAAGATGGGAAATTCTTTGAGCCTTTCAGCGTTAATGAGAGCATGAAATAAAATACTCAATAGGCTAGATCTTTACAGAGTATAGCATACCCCACAAAAAAAGGTGATGATGATGATGCTTCTTAAATGGCCCAGAGTATGTTTCAAAGCCCGCAGTGGGTCTGGAAAGATGCAAGGCCCACAGATGGCTTTTGCCAGTGGCTTGCCTTTCCTGCTTCGGGAGGGTGGGAGTGAACCCGCTGAGGGATTTGCCCCTGCTCTCCGGTGGGCCCTTTCCTGGTTGTGCCTGAGCTACTGAACAGCTGAGGAGCCCTGTCCCTGCTGGTGGGAATTGCTGCAGACGTGTTGACAGGGCGTGCCTGCGTGGGAAGCCCTGATTGCTGGTGGTTGTGCCCTGTGGGTCCAGCCTTCTCAGTCCCATGTTGGGGCTGGGCTCTGAATTTGCCCAGCTGATTTTCAGTAATAACTTTTTAAAAAATGTCTCCATTGTTTGCACAGATTAAAGATGCTGTTGCCCTCTGTGAACTCTTTAACTGGCTGGAGAAAGAGGTTGGTTCTTCGTCTTTGTTTAACACGTGGATTTCGATTATTCTGAAACTGTCAACATGTGATTCTAACCGTGGCCCCCTCCGTGCTCTAGTGACCATGAGGTCCAAGGTCTTGATCTAATTTTAGGACTCTTCTCTTGGTAGTTCTTTCTGGAAATTTGGTGTGTATTTAGAAATTTTTTTAATTGTAGAAAATAGTAACACAGATGAAGGAAGAATTTCCTTAACTGAGAGGATCCTTTTTGGGTCAAGGCATTGTCTTATAACTAAGTGGAATTTCATTATAAGGAAAAGTGGTTCATAATAATATTATCGGCAAGCTGACAGTATTAAGAGAAAAAGATCTTTGTGTACATTTTGGACTTCAGTTTAAGATGTAAAACTTTTGATAGTAAATTGATTCTTGGCCATTAGTTTCTTGCCTTTTCATTCCTTATGGTTGACAGCAGGGGATTTCTTTGTGCTGTTATTAAACAGTCTCATGTTCCCTTTAAATATTATATAAACGACTCTTTAAAAGTAGCTTAAAGTGGAAAAAGAATATCACGCTTACTCCCACCTGTGTAACTAGTTTATTCCCTCTGGCTCTTGTTCTTCTGTGTAAATCATTTTTACATGTCTCTCAGTGTATAGATATGGTTTTGTATTTTATTTTATTCACTTAGTACCATAGTGTGAGCCTTCTCCATGTGCTTTGAGGCCTTTAAAAAAGAATCCAAATTGTGAAAGCGTTGTGTGCTGACAGATGGTAGCTACACTTCTGGTGAGCACAGCGTAACACAGAGATGCTGAATCACTGTTTCGTACACCTGTAACTAACGTAGCATCGTGTGTCAGCTACTTGCATTAAAAAAAAAAAAAATAAACAAAAAAAAGGGATCCAAGTAGAGAGGTTGTGTTTGGTGGTTAGACCGATTTGCTTTGCCATTCCTCCTATTTTCAAGTGTTTAGATCATTTTTAATTTTTCTTTTGCTATTATCAGTCACCCTGTAATATTACCTTTGCATTGGTCTTTTTTATTTATTCAGGATGACTTTCTTAGGATGATACCCTAGCAGGAGATGCTTTTGAATTTTTAAACTTAAGATGGATTAAGTTTAGGGGAGGCTTTAGGATATAACACTGAGACAAATAGTTGAGTGGAAAATTGAAAGGATAGAAATCCTTCTACTTTAGATAGCTTTGATGAGAGTCTTTGGAAATTCCCTCCTGGTTAAAGATGAGACATCGGCTGTGTCCTGGAGGTGGGACAGTTGGGACATGGGAAGTGAGGAAAAAATAAGCTTTTACTGCATCCCCTTTAACTTGTATGAAGCACATGAATTTATCACCCCAGACGATTTATAAGCAACTCCCTTGTAGGTGCCCAAAGGTGGCGTGTCAGAGATCTCAGCTGCTGATAAGGCCGAGGAATTTCGCAGGTGAGGATCCATATGTGTGTGGGGGGGCCTGAACCTTGTGGGCATTTCTTTGGCGAGTTGCATGAGGCTGAGAGGGCCCTGGTTCTTGGCACAATAAAATCCTTCATGCTGCTCTGCTCTCTTTCTGTGTTCTAGGCAACAGGCTGACTTTGTGGACCTTAGCTTCCCAACAATCTCCAGTACGGGACCCAATGGCGCCATCATTCACTACGCGTAAGGCATGCGGAGGAGCTCTCTGCCTGGCTTTGCTGCTGCTTCTGCAGGAGCCTGAGTGGGTGGGTGGGTGGGGGGGCACTAGTTTACCAGGGGCCCTAGTGCCCACCTCCCTGTGTCTGTTGAGACTGTTCTTAGATAGGAAACGAGGACTTGCTTTCTCTCGTTTCCTCTAAATCTCTAAGTCTCTGCCTTTTGGGAGCCTCCTCTTAGGCTTAGGTGTATGGTGTTGACCTTCTCCATGAGGTAGTCAAATGGGTTGTCCCCCTCTTTCCTTTCCGAGGCAACAGGAGGTGTATTCATAGCTCTTGATCATGGTGATCAGAATATTTTAGTGTTTGTCTTTACTGATAATGGCAGCCTTTGTGATGCATGAGTCCAGACATCTTGTGAGCTCCATCACCCCCATACTGAAAAACTTAGCACTAGGTTGTTGAGTATCCTGTTGTGGTGAGGGAGTTAATTAGCACCCTTTCTTCCCTCCCTGTGGGCTTAAAGCTGGGTGCCCAGCCTGTGGGGGATTTCAGCAGATGACCTCCAATAGTGTGTGGACTCACAGAGTGGAGCATTCCCTGTGCTGTGAGACGGGAGGGGTACTGATAAGTTTAGGATTGATCTGCCTGTGGAGACGGTGGGAAGTGGAACGTGGCTTGGTCATTGGATGCCAGCTTCAGATTTGCCCAGGCTAATGGTTTTGCCTACTGTTGGGCATTTTGAGTTCTTTGTTCCGTGTGTATGATGTACACAATCAGTGGAGGGACACTTGGTCTTTCTCACTGTGCTGTACACAGGCAGAGGTCCCCCCTCCCCCCACTCTTAATAATTGCTTTTAGAGCTTTTAGTCTGGGGCATATTTTGAACCTGTGTGTGGGAGACAGTCACAGATGTGATTGTGCAGTTCTCTCCTATTAATGCTTCTATTCGAAAATTAAAATATAAAGAGGACTTTCAGTTTTATGTTTAATTCAGGTGGTGAATTTCTTGGCTGGTTACTAGCCTAGAATTTTGCATGTAATTAACACATTAAAAAATTTCAGATCAGGCAGGGAGAAGTCTGCTTCTGCTTTGGCATTTTTTTGCCGTGGGCTGTTGGAAGCCTGCTAAGAAGCAGGGCCTGGAGCTGGTTCCATTCGTTTGGCTGGAGTGACCACTGATGCCCTTCGTGCTGAAGAGAGGGTGTGGTGCCTGGAAATGAACGAGTCCCTTTCTCAGCTGCAGGGTAGAGACTTGGAATGCCCTTACTCCTTCTAGCATTTCCCAGTGCAGTGGTACTATCTGGAAATGGCATGGGGAAATCAGATCACTTTTTTAAAATACTTCATGTTCATTTAAAAAAAGTACTATGGCATAAGAACATTGTGATTCACTCCTTTTCCTAATAAAAATCCCTTTACTTTTTCTCCCAAATTTGGGACATTTACCTCCTGTGTCTGGTGGTCTGGGAAGCACATGGGGCCTGGGACCCCATACCCAGAGACAGGTGACTCCTGGCTGCTGTATTCCCAGTTCTCAAGACTCTAGCTTGGTCCTCTCGCATCTGATGATTATTGTTTTTGTAGCTTTTACAACTATTTCATTAACCTGTTTTGTTCCAGACACAAATGGAGATAGATATGAGGAAATATGTTATTCTTCCTTCTCTTGAGCTCTTTATCCAGTTGGGGAGATAGGTTGACTGGGTCTTTGAGTAGTTCTAGAAGATTAAATTATTTGGAATAATCGATTTAGTGGGTAACTTTGGATTTTGATATACTTTCAGACCTATGTAAGTTGTAAGAATAGTATAAGGAACTCTCGTATGTCTCCTCCCAGATTCAGCAAGTACATTTGTGGAATAATTAATTTTTAATTAACTTTCTTAGGCCAGTCCCTGAGACGAATAGGACATTGTCGCTAGATGAAGTGTACCTGATCGACTCGGGAGCCCAATACAAGTAAGTGAACTAGGGCTGCCATAGAACGGGATGGTGTCGGGTCAAAAAAGTTGAATAGGGGTGCCTGGGTGGCTCAGTCGTTACTTCCTTTGGCTCAGGTCATGATCCCAGGGTCCTGGGATCGAGCCCTGCATCGGGTTCCCTGCTCCGCGGGAAGCCTGCTTCTCCCTCTCCCACTCCCCCTGCTTGTGTTCCCTCTCTCGCTGTGTCTCTGCCTATAAAATAAATAAATAAAATCTAAAAAAAAAAAGTTGAATAGGGGGCAAGCCAGGCCCCAGCGGAGGGTGCCCAGACGGGAATCTCACTGTGCACCAGCCCCTAATGGAATCCTTCTCATGTTTTGTCCTTTTTTTCACCCCTGCTTGAAGTTGTCCAGTGGTGACTCTTCCCACAAAAGACCGTTTGATAGAAATGTTTAGTTCTTGGCCGGAAGTTGTTAAATACTAAATAAATAACTGAAAGCAAGCTTTCAAAACCGTTGGAAAGGCTTCTGCCCTAGTTCATAAACCGCCTGCTAGTTCTCTGGACTCGTAGTGCCCTCATGGCCTTGGGAAGGGAGGGATTAATTTTAAATGAGTAGATGAGAAACTAGGGTTGCCCCTGAATTTCTGAATTTCCATCTTCATGTCTCACTGCTGTCATGTTCATCCTCTAGGACGCTTCTCAGAGGAGAACCCAAGATTTGGCTGGGTCCCCATGTGGAACCCACGAGAAGGCGCTGGAATAGGTGTTGTCTGTATTAAGATAGCACGAGCAGTTTTAATGCTCCGTTTCCACTGCAGTTGGGACTGTGGCTGATGGAGAGCCTGATTGTTTTTTTATTTTTAAAGATTTTATTTTATTTTAGGGAGAAAGAGAGCAAGAGCAGGGGGACGGGCAGAGGGGGAGAGAGAGGGAAAGAATCTCAAGCGGACTCTGTGCTGAGCGTAGAGCCTGATGCAGGGCTCCATTCCACCACCATGAGATCATGACCTGAGCCAAAACCAAGAGTCAGTTGCTCAACCAACTGAGCCACCCGGGTGCCCCTGGAGAGCCTGATTATTAAGCGGGCTCCACCACATAGATGGAAATCACAGCCTAGCCTCGGGACACATGGGTCTGTATTCATAATAACAGCTTAGAGCTCGGTGTTGAAATTGTTTGGGTTCTGGTGTAAATTTTGGTTCACGTCTAAATTTTAGCAAGATACCAGAAGTTACCCTTTCTGTGTCAGGGGTGTGGATTAGTGCATTCTAAGAGATGTCTTTGGGTAATTGTAGGGTCCAGTCCTTTGCTGTCCTGATGGGAAGAATTAGAGGTTGGCCCTCTTTTGATAGAAGTAGGCTCCCACTTGCTCCTGTTTCCTTTGTCCTCCTTCTCGTTTATAACCCTGTGATAGTGTCACCCATGAAACAGTCCTTACACTGTAGACCAAGAGTGTGTGTGTGTGTGTGTGTGTGTGTGTGTGTGTGTGTGTGTGTGTGTCAGGGCCCGACTGAGTTCATTCTCACTACCTCAGGCCATCCTTGCTTTCATACTTTGTCTCATTTTATTTATTTATTTAGAAAAAGATTTATTTATTTTAGAGCACAAGCAGGAGGGTCAGAGGGAGAGGGAGAGAGAATCTCAAGCAGATTCCTTGCTGAGTGCCGAGCCCAACATGGGACTTGATCTCACAACCCCGAGATCATGACTCGATTCAAAACCAATGTTCAGATGCTTAACTGCACCACCTAGGCACCCCTGAGCCAAAGCTTATTTTGAGTGAAAACTAATTTGTCCTTTCTTTTGGAAAGGGATGGAACGACAGATGTGACACGGACCATGCATTTTGGGACCCCTACAGCCTATGAGAAGGTAAGGTGGGGCAGGAAACTGGAGAGCCCTCTCTGCTTTCTTAACAACGGCACTGCTCTTAGGAAAAGGAATTGTGTAATGAAGGAAAATTTATATGTGGGAGAATAAAACAGGTCATTACTGTGGAGTCAGGCTTCTCTGCTTTATGATGTCCATTTAATTAATTACTGGAGAAGTTTTAAAAGCATTCTGTCTGCTAAGGTCAGAGTAACTCAGATTCAAGTTTAAACAGCGTCAGTATTCTCTTGACTCAGGAAATCTCTTTGTGGATGGGAGTAGGGTAGTGAAGTGTATACTTTTTACAAACAGTGTCTAGATTTGATTCTGAAAGCCACCCCATCCCTTCTTCTTTCAAGTTCAGCATTTCCATTTATAGGCTTAGCTCAGGAAGCCTCTAAAATGGTATACACTGCTCAGTTTCTGGTCTGCCTGGCATGGAGAGGAGGAGATGATGGTGAGGTAGGAGTCTGGAGACTGGACTTCAGGTCTTCTCTGCCGTTTGCTGGCTCTGTGGCCTGGAGTAAAGCACTTAGACACATCCATAAAAATGGGGATATGAGTACCTGCCTCCAAGGCTGGTTATAATGGTTCCAGGACCCTCGCAAGTTCCCGGATCAGTCACTACCCAGCAAATGTTGGTTGAGTCCCTGAGTGAATCTGTTTTTCTAGGAGCTCCTACAGGAAGAGAGTTTTACGCAGTGCGGCAGAGCAGATTTTAGTTTTAGTCCTGCACCTGACCTGTTTGTAGGCACGAGCACCTTAGGAGAATCTGACCTCGGCTCCACGTACCTTTGGTGTGACTCCTTTCTGTGCTGGATAAAGAGCTCTAGACCAGATGGAAGAGTGTGGGTTCAGTCCTCGCTCTGCACCTTACTGGCAAGCCACTAACCCTCCAAGCATCACTTTTCTTACCCGGGCAGTAGGGATCACCCCCGAGTCTAACATAGGTAAGGGACAGATGTTGATGCCGGACTCCTGGCTTCAAGGCCAGGTGCTGCCACTTACGAACTACGCTGCCTGGCAGACTGGTTAATCTGTCAAGTGAGGATGACAATAGCATCTCCAGCACCAAGTGTGGGATGAAGTGCTCAGTGCTTAGTACCATGCCCGGCACAGAGGAATAGCTCGGTAAATGTTAGCTCATGTCATTGGTAGTTTTATGACTTTTGCTCATCTTTCTCAGGCTCAGCTAGAGTGTGTCAGAATGTTCAGTACAAGGGGAGGACCTGTGGGGTCATCTCTCTGACAGTTCTTTTAACTAAATTTAATTTCAAGATTTTCTAGATGATTGGTCCCATGGCCAGGCTTTTTGTTTTTCCACCAGAGTTTTTTCTTTTTACTCTGATTTTCTCTGTGCTGTTGCTAAAAACCTTCAGAGGCAAGGTTTTCTGAGCTGCCGGAAAACTCCAGGACTGAAGCATCTGTCCTCGTCTGCAACATGCCCCTGGGTTTTCTTTGGCAGGAATGCTTCACATACGTCCTCAAGGGCCACATAGCTGTGAGTGCAGCTGTTTTCCCGGCTGGAACCAAAGGTAGGTGGGTCCTTCTGTCATCTGGCAGGCTTTTCCTTGTTCAGGCACCAAACGTGTCTAAGTTTGAGCAGAAGAACATGTCCTTTGTTTCCCGTCAGCCTTGGCCCCTTCAGGCCCAGCCGGGGCAAGTGCTGTGTGGAGTGAGTCTCCTAGACCCCCTGACTGAGCTCGGCGGGCCTCCCAGGGAGCCAGGCTTCGGTTTGGGCTTGACGTCAGTGGTGGACCTCTCTCCTGACCACCTGGGGTGTCAGATGACACAGGCAGGTGGCTCCCAGGAGAGGGCGGCCAGCGCATGAAGGCCTCCGGGCCCAGGTAGAAGTTGGTTGGTGCAGCCTCCTGTCTCTCCTGCCTTGCAGGGCCAGTGCCTCCTTTTGGGACCCTTGTTGGGCTTTATTTTACTGGGAACCTGACTTCAGATACATACCAGTCTGCTCGAGGACTGATGGATGGGGCATTGGACGGGGAGTTGACAAGACCTGGGCCTTGAATCTGCTTAGGTGGGGTCTGCACTCATACCCCCCTGGGCATCTGTTTCCTTAGAGTCTCATCTCTGTAATTGTGACGCTTCAGGGTCCCAGAGCTGGGAAGGGAAAGTCTGCCTCAGCCACACCCTTAGTGCTGCAGGCGTCCAGCCCCTTTACTGGCTTCCTGGACACACAGTCCTCCCGCTTCAGACTGAGCTCTGGCTGGTGGGGGCGCGGCTGTCTCAGGAGCTCGGGTGGTTGGTTCTTTCTTGTGCTGGCTTGAAATCAGAACCCTCTAGTCACTTTTACATGCTGGTTTCTGTTTCACTTTCTGGAGCCAAACATAATAAATCTAATCTCTAAAGTGCTTTGCAAATTGAAAAGTACTGGACAAATATCATCAAGTGGTTCTTTATGTGTCTTTCAGGACACCTTCTTGACTCATTTGCCCGCTCAGCTTTATGGGATTCTGGCCTGGATTACCTGCACGGAACGGGACACGGTGTTGGGTCTTTTCTAAATGTTCACGAGGGCCCTTGTGGCATCAGTTATAAAACGTTCTCTGATGAGCCCTTGGAAGCAGGCATGATTGTCACCGATGGTGAGTGTCCTTCACATCCAGGGTGTGCATGGGTCTTCGAGCCTGTTTGAAGGCTCTCTGTTGTTGCTTATCTTTTCATTATCTTAAAGTAAATTGGATATAATTTCCCCCTCTTGTCACCTTGAATTAAACAAGAACAACAACTTTTTATGATTATAAAAGTGATACGTGTTCATTTTAGAAAAGGTGAGGCCATGGGACAGCATGTGGAAGAAAATGAAAATCACTTGTAATCCAGCCGCCCAGGGGAAACATTGCTTCGTGGTTTGATGTATTAGCTTTGGGTCTTCTGTATACGTCTACGTCTTTTGTTCTCATCATTCAGATTATACTGGACGTATTGTTTGTATTCAGCTTGCTTACTTAGTGTACTTTCCCCATGTCATTACCAGATGTCTGTGCCTAGAGTTTGATGCCCGCTTCGTTATGTCTTATGAATAGGCACTGTGACTTATTTGGTGGATCCTCTGCTGTTGTACTCCCCACCCTGGCACCAGTTTTCAGGGACTTTAGAACCTTTCTTTCTGTTCCTCGAGTACCTGTTGGAAGTGGCCGTGCGAGAGGAGGTGGCGTCTCTGGGCTCTTGTCGCCGGACTGAGTGGGCTGTTTGCCTGTATCCCCTCCTCCAGGGTGGGGCTGTCATCTTGGGAGCAAGCACTTCTGCTCCGTGTGTGCGTGCGCATCACGGGCTGCTTCTCATTTCTGGGTTTGATTTTTTTTTTTTTTTTTTAGAGCCAGGGTATTATGAAGACGGGGCTTTTGGAATTCGCATTGAAAATGTGGTCCTGGTGGTTCCTGTGAAGACAAAGGTAGGTAATTGGCTATTTATTTATTTTTAAATTTTCCTTATTTCTTAATGAGGGAGGATGAAGATATTTGTCTTTGGAGCCAAGAGTGTGCCATTCCAGAGCCAAAATGGAGCTTCCTCCCCCTGATACCAGGGAGTCTCCTAGAAATCACTGTCCTCTGCAGAAGCCAGAAAGAAAATCCGTAATGAACTGGGACCCAGAATTGGGATTCCTGGGGCACAAGGCAGGCCCCTGCTTGAGGGGATTTGGGTTTGGGGCTCTTGAGTTTACTAGAGGCAGCTCCTTGTCATGATGCTGGGGGTGGGGGAGGTGCTTGTTTAAAGGCAAGGCTCCTTCCAGACCTGAGGCCATGGCCTGGAAACTGTATCTTCTTCTTTTTTTTTTTTTTTTAAGATTTTATTTATTTGACAGAGAGACAGTGAGAGAGGGAACACAAGCAGGGAGAGCGGGCAGAGGGAGAAGCAGGCTTCCCGCTGAGCAGGGAGCCCGAAGTGGGGCTTGATCCCAGGACCCTGGAATCATGACCTGAGCCAAAGGCAGATGCTTAACGACTGAGCCACCCAGGCGCCCTGGAAACTTTATTTTCAACAAATGCCTCAGATGATTTTTACCGGGTAAAGCTGAGGAACCCTTACTTATACAGTGGGTCAGGCCCCACAGGTTGGTGATTAGACAGGTCTGTTGCCTTCCAGAAGACAAGCGCTTCACCTTCTCCCCATCACTATTACCAAGAGTTCGCAGGGCTTAGGTGCTAGGCTTTACCTAGAAGACCCGTTTACTGCTCTTCTGTGGGTGACGGTGGAAATCGAACAGTTGGAGGGAAGTGGCATCCTCAGCGTGTGGGCGAGCCTCTGCTCTCTGCTTCCACATCGAAGTCACCTTGAGAGTGGCCTCTCACCTCGCTCCCAGAGGTCTTGCCAGAAACAGAGACCCAGCATGCTCTCAGGTGCCCTGGCCAGTCCGTACTCTGTAGCGTGGACACACCTGCTGTCTGTCACCAGATGGGACTGGCTGGTCGAGGCAGGACACGTGGTTAACTGTTAAATAAAAGTGATGTTGGGGACTTGCACTCTGGTAGAGTCTTGAGAACCAAAACCAGTGATGCCCCTCATCCATGCTCTGCCCCCACTGCTTCTCCATCACAGTGGACGTTAGCCTGGGGACCTGCCATGCTCTGCCCCCACTGCTTCTCCATCACAGTGGATGTTAGCCTGGGGACCTGCTGCTCAGAGCCCCTCGGCTTTCCCCAATGATGGCTGTTGGCACAGCAGGGCAGCTCTAGGACAGTGGCGTCCAATGGGTTCATCGTGCCTCCTGGGCCCCCTGAAGATGCCGACCAGCAAACCCCTTCTTGGTTCCCGGTCACACCTGCCCTGGGGGCGGGGGGGGTCATGGCTGGTGGGAATGACCTCATGGTGGTTCATTGGAGTAGATAGGAGTAAAAGCTTCTGTTTTCTTCCTTTTCCAACAGTATAACTTCAATAACCGGGGAAGCCTCACCTTTGAACCTTTAACTTTGGTTCCGATACAGACCAAGATGATAGATGTGGATTCTCTTACAGACAAAGAGGTAATGAGGGTGGCTTGGAGGAGACAGAGTGGGAGTGGGGCTGGAGAGCTACCTTACATTCTCTCATCTCTTCTCACTTTGTAATTTAGAGATCTGTGCCACCTGCGTCTGAAAATCCCAGGTCTCCTGAGGACTTTGGATGCTTTTCCTGTATTTGTTGGCTCTCTAGGTAGAGATAGTCCTCCCTGCACCATTGTGGGGCTGTAAGGTTTCATGAGTGGGACTAGTTCGCCATTGCTTTCCTTGAGGGCACGAGCCATGGCTGCGCTGAGGAGCGTTTAGCAAACCATGGGCCACGTGTCTTCCTAGGAGGAGCCAGATGGGTGGTAGGGCCTGTTGGCCATTGCATGTACCAGATTGTTTTCTCGTGTTGAATGAAACATTAAGGGAATGAGAAGCAAAATCTATTATCATATGCCCAGTTTTCACATAGACAAGGAGAGAGGCAGTGCCTACTCTTCTCGTCACTCCGGGCTGTGAAGCTCATCATAAAGCTAGGAGCACAGTGGGGCTCACTGTCAAGCTCAGAGGGATACAGGTTTTGAAACCCCTTCAATCCTGTGCTGGGTCCCCAGGCCCACAAGGCCAGGTGAGGTGATTGGCCCCGGGACCTGGGGTGAGTCAGGCTTGAGGGATCAGGCAGGTGATAAAAATTGGAGCAGAGACGGGTCAGAAACAGGGCAGGAAGAGTCAGCACTGGACAGACCAAACAGTTCCTGAGCCAGGGAGCCAGAAGCCAGAAGGAAAGAAGTTTCAGAGCAAGAGGCAGGTGGTCGGAAGTCCCTGCAAACGGCAAATGAGTGGTGGGAGCCAAAGGCAGGACGAGCCTGGCAGGTCCCGTAAGAAGTAAGTTCTTGTTGCCAGAGCAGCTGCTGACCTCACCCCGGCCACGGTGAAGCGCCTCTTGAGGCGTCCTCTGTGGTGCACACCTGGCCCCATGCTCGGCACTAGGAAAAGTGCCTCTGAGGCGCGGGGAGGCCTCTTCTGCTGGACCGTGGACTGGAACTCTCCCAGCCAGAAGCCTCTTCTGCTGGACCCAGCTCACAGAGGGGTGACAATAAAAGGTCATCTGCTTCCTCCTTAGCGTGGGCACTTCTGCTTTGCCCGTCAGTGTCCTTGACCGGCCAGACATCCCCACTTAACGGCCCCTAAATGAGGCGACCATTGTGGGTTTATTCAGCTTGTCAAGGGTGCCGGGCAGGAAACAGCTTGTTAGCGGCACAGTGTCTGCCGTGGGCCTGGCAGGAAGAGTCCCTCCAGCGGTCCCTGGCTTAGGGGAGAGGGGACAAGAACACGTGAGCGGACGTGGAAGCCACCGGCTTGAGTCCTTTGTGCTCTGTAGGAGCCAGGGTCTCTTCTCATGGTCTCGGGTACAGCTTCCAGGGTCTTAGTAAGGGGCTCTCCCGTACGAAGTCACTTTGCTCTCAGAAGCCCAAGGCCGTGGCTTCCTACCATGCAGCTCTAGGTCATGCAGTCCCTGCTGTCCACATAAAGTGTGCTCATCAGGAGGCTTCCTCCCAATGACATTCCACCTTATCCACAGAAATAGTGCATGAGGAAGGTTGAGTGAGGCCATTCTTCCTTGAGGGAGGAATTTTGTTAACCTGACTCGGCCCACCCCATGACATTGAACATAGACCAGTGGGCTCTGTTGTATTCAGTGGTTCATTACTATACCTTGCGTGGCCGAAGCACTGAACTCTTCTTTCTGCCAGTTAGTTTTTATGGGGCAGATAATAGCTTCTTACCCTTAGATCATAAGCAAGTTTCTACAAATAACAGTAGATGTATTTAATATACCAAGCAGAGTACATTTATTGTCTCTTTTAGCAAAAAAAACCCAAAAAAACAAAACTCCTTCCATATACCACTTAAATCTGGGGCCTCATTCTGTCAGAAGGCACAGTGATACCCCACACCCAGATTCTGTCTATTTGGCTTTTTAAAATACTCGGTCATGCCCCTTACCGCCTCCCAAACCGACAGTGTTTTTGGTTACTTTAAGGACTTTTTGGGTTGGGTTTGCATTCCCGTCATTTATCACCAGATGGCAGCTGAGGACTTCGGTCATGAACGTGGGCAGCTGCAGACTTTCAGGGCCTTTGGAATGTTGGTCAGGCCCCCCTGAGGCTGCGCATACAACTGAAAGGGTCTCGGGGGTTTCACCTTGGCTCCAGGGTTGGCTGCTTTGGACTGCAGGCTGTCTCATAGCCCTGCCTGACCCGCAGCAGTTGGCTTGCTTTTGACTCCCTGTCCTGCTCCTAACTCCTAGCAGGGGCCGGTAGGCTCTTACCAGTGGGGAGTGGAGCCCTGGCTGGGTCAAAGCCT
Source organism: Callorhinus ursinus (assembly GCF_003265705.2). Classification (NCBI taxonomy): domain Eukaryota; kingdom Metazoa; phylum Chordata; class Mammalia; order Carnivora; family Otariidae; genus Callorhinus; species Callorhinus ursinus. The sequence goes on from NW_027397082.1 coordinate 11,115,906, forward strand.
GTTGGCAATACTGCTGTGTCTGTCTGCCCATCTCAACCCCTGGGCTCATCCTTGGTACCCGGTCCAGACTGTAGGCCCCGATGCCCGTGTTTCTGTAACACCATTGCCTTCCCAGATGGCATGTGGCTCATGGCAACAGTGGCACAGATGGCGGGGTCTGTCTTGCCAGCTTCGCTGCAGCTGAGTGTCGGGTCGGGCCCACTTCATGGCCAGGGAAGAGAATGGGTGGTCGTCCTCTGGGTAGAACTTGCATCACTCCAGCCTTCACACCCGCCCCGCCCCAAGGGGGGAGAGTTTACTCTTTTATGGCCGCAGAACTTTCGCCGTTAGGCCCCTGTGGATCCGCCCCAACCCAGACACCAAGTCCTGTCAGACCTCCTTCCTTCTTACCTCTTTTTTAAAAAAATCTCCTGGGGTGGTGGGCACATTCCTTTGAGTGTCTGAAAGTTAAGCAAGCTCCCGGCCCCACCCTGCAGCACCACAGTCCTTGGTCACCAGAGGTTTGGGGTTTATCTAGATAGCCACACTCATAAGACCATGGGGGCTTGGCTGATCCTAGTTTATTCAGCTTTGGCAATGGAAATGGGTAGGAAACTCCGTGCATCGGTGCGACACCTTCAGGTGTGTCTCTTAGCAGGAGTTTAACCAGCCCTCTAGGGGCTAGTTTTCAGCCCCCCTCCCCTCCACTGCCACCCCAAGATGGCTGAGGTGTAAGGGAAGGAGGCCACATAGGTGGGTGTAGGACCTACCAGACCCCCTGCCCCGTCCCTCTCACAGTGTCCTGTGAGTATGGCTTGGGGCTCCTGTTGGGAAGGATACCTGGTTACAGGTTACTCTGCACTCAGGGAAGCCCGAAGCCATGACTTGCTCTCAGGTATTTTTAGTTCCTTCACAGTCATTGCCAGTCCACATGCAATAGACTGTTCTGGAAGCATTTTACCGTAAGCAGTGTGGCCTTGTCCCCTCGGTTTCCAGGGAAATGGTGCCCAAGGAAGTTACTCGTCCCTGAGCAGGGAGAAAAGGTTTTGTGTATCTCTGCTCTCAACTCGTGATCTCCGCGCCCGGGGGCCTCTCCCTGTTTGCCCCTGTAGCCGCTGGGAGAGGTGTGAATACTGCCTGTCTTTCTCCCGTCTTGCAGTGTGACTGGCTCAACAATTACCACCTGACCTGCAGGGACGTGATCGGGAAGGAATTGCAGAAGCAGGGCCGCCAGGAAGCTCTCGAGTGGCTCATCAGGGAGACGCAGCCCATCTCCAAGCAGCATTAATCCTCCCTGGTTTTCATTTTTGTAAAATGCTCTGGGGAAGGGAAGAAGCCTGGCAGATCCCTGACATCTGTCCCCTTTCCTCTCCTCCCTGCTTTCCTTCCCCTTTTTACTTTGAGATTCTAAGAAGAACTGAAAAATCTTATCCTCTTTGATATTTTCTTGCAAACACTCAATCTTTTATGATTTTTTTAATTGTTGAGAACGAGCCAAGAATAAAATTGCTGCACCAGAAGGAGGGTCCCCACAAAGCTGATCACTCGCTCAGGGAGACGCCCCGAGCAGCCGCAGTGAGTTCTCTGGCCAGTGATGGTGAAACACTGAGTGCTTGCTCTCTGATGGTCAGGTTCCAGGTGCTAGTACATTATTCATGATCACCTTGATTCATGAGACTGTATTTATGATCAGTGAATAAAATGTCAGAATGTGCTTTGTCTCGGCTGTGTCTTTCCTCTCAGCACTGTCCACCCCGCATGTTAGGCGAGCTCATCTCCAGGACTGGTGGCCTTTGGGGGAGATTTTCTAGATAGAAGGTCCCCTTTCAAGAGAGATCTCTGGCCTCCCCACATACTGTCTGGCTTAACTGGAAAGTCTTTTTCTTTTCTCTGGAAAACCTAATATTTTGGTGAGTGTAATGTCAAAAGTGAGTCTTCCATGGTCCACCATGTGTTACGCATTGCGGAGTCTCAAATAGATTTGACTATTTTTGATATTTTGTTGTATGGCTAGTTCTTTTTTAAAATAGTCTCATTACATCTTAAACCGTATCTTGGATTTGGATGGCTTTGAATGATGAATAAATATAAGATACTTCGGCCATCCACCAAAGCATGGTTGGCAACGTCCATTACTTTGTAGCTGGGGAAGCAGAAAATGAAGTGAGCTAATCTATTTTTACCATTCAGAACCAGGGTGTCAGCAGGGAAAGTTTCCCCAGTATGATGAGCCTAAATTGACAAGAGTGCCTTAAAACCCTTGCCAACATTTCCGTTGTCCCTCCTCTCTCCTTTTCTCTGAAGGATCGTTGGCTCCAACTTGCTGTGTGGGAGGAAGCAAGATACACGGCTAGTTCTCAGGTTGTATTTGTGATGCGGACTCAATAACAGGATGTATTTTGATCCGCCAGAGATCCATTCTTGAATGTGTTTGTTTTGCACTTGCTCCTATTTCTATGTCCCACGGGATTGTTCTTAAAAGAAGTTTCTCCTTGAATGATAGGATGTATTAATTGTGTTTCTCCTCCGTCATCCCTCTAAAAGTCAGAAGAACCTCCCCGTTCGGACTCAGACCATCATCTTCTCTGCTCCCCCCAAAGGTTTTCCTCTCCCAGAAAACGGGAGCTGTGAATGAATTGCAGTTGGTTTGGAGTTCAAGCAGGCCGGAACTCAAGCATGACAGCCACTCCACTGTTTGTTCATCAGGCTCGTAAACCTGTCCCTTCCCAAGGCAGCCTTAGAGCAAAGTTTGATTTAATTGCCTCAAGCCCCAGAAGCAAAGGTTCCTGGTGCCGGGTGCCTGGAGTTTCCTGCCTGGATCTGCATGTCTTGGCATTAAGTCCAAGAGACAAAACTAGGCAAGCTGATCCCAGAAAGATGGTTAACGGGAATAAAACTGCAATGTGCAAGTGCCCAGAGGGAGGATGAGCTAAACGAGAATCAAAAGACTCTTCTCTACTTTTTGAATAAATGATTAAAAAAAAAAAAAAGGTTGGGTGTAAAAACAGGCAGTATGCTAAATTTATGGAATAAGTCCAGGGAAGCTGATTTTCTTTTTCTTGCTCAGTTTATCCCTTGGTGAAGTCTGATGTACAAGGTAGTAAGGATTCTAGGAAGGGTACAGATGGGGGGCCTACACTGTGGACATGCTGTCAGGGGCTGACTTCCCCCTGGTAAAATGAATCCATCCATGTCATGTGTCCGGTGCGAGGGACCAGCCTTCACTCGGCCCTCCGTGCTGGTCCAGCCTGAGGGCCCGTCCTGGCATCAGCTGCCCGGTACTGAGAGAGGAGTGAGCAGTTGTGCAGGAGGCGAGGTTGTACCTGTGAGAGCCACAGAGGAGGTTTTGCCCTCTGTTTCCCCACAGCCGGGGGGATTTATGCCGGCAAGGACATGAAGACTCGACAAGAAGCACTTTGTGACACGTTTCATGCAATAGCTTGAGTGCTTTGGCTCTGAGGAGAAATGTAGGGGGGCGGGGGGGAGGTTGACAGAGGGGCGGAGGGGCTTGGCAGGTAGAGCCCATGCTGTGGTTGCTAGATGTGAAAGTGTTGGGAGTACAGAGTCGGGATTCAGTACACAGCGTCGGTGTTTAGAAACAAAAATGCAGACTTTGGCAAGATGATGTATCTAGATCAGGCCCCCCCTGAGGCTGCGCGTACAACTGAAAGGGTCTCAGGGGTTTAGCAAGGGGCTCTCCCGTATGAAGTCACTTTGCTCTCGGAAAGTGTGCTCTGCAAGACGGGAGAAAGGCAGTATTCACACCTCTCCCAGCGGCTACAGGGGCAAACAGGGAGAGGCCCCCGGGCGCGGAGATCACGAGTTGAGAGCAGAGACACACAAAACCTTTTCTCCCTGCTCAGGGACGAGTAACTTCCTTGGGCTCCATTTCCCTGGAAACCAAGGGGACAAGGCCACACTGCTTACAGTAAAATGCTTCCAGAACAGTCGACTGCATGTGGACTGCCCCTCGCACCGTACACGTGACAAGTTGGGTTGTAGTTTGTGGATTTCCCCAAATCACGCCCTATAAATGGGGTTTTGCTGGGATAGCTCATGGAGGAGCTCTAGACCAGACAGAGCTCGTGGAGAAGATCTACACCAGATAGAGGTGACAAGTATCCCCACAAACTCTTAATATGAGCATGTCATCAGCGTCTGTGCAGGAGGAAGCCGAAGGTCTGGTGGACCCAAGAACCCCCAAATAACCATCAGGAAGTTGAAATCTCGGTGAGCCAATTTGAGAGCAGCCCCTGGAACTGGGGCGTGGTTTGCCCACTCCAGTAGGTGAGCAGGAGGGATTTGCGGTAAGGCCTCCTGGGGCTGGAGCCGTCAGTGTCCCAGGAATGCCTAGGGCAAAGTCCCACGCCGAGGAGAAACTGCCGGAGATAGGATCCCAAAGGAAGCAGCGCCGGTGCAGGAGACACAAAGGAAAAGACTGCTCTTTCCCTCCAGTCAGACGGAACAGAGTCAAGACTTTGCAGAAAGTAAGAGCTGTATTTTTTAACACATCACAAAGTCAACAGCAAAGGGGGCTCTAGAGCCCTGAATAAAACTACCCTAGTTCAAGTCTCTCTTCCAGAAGTTCAGAAGAATTAATTTCACCTAAAAATGGGCAAAAGAGAATAAAGGTTGAGGTAAAGTACTATTGCAAACTTAAAAATAATGTGCAGAATGACCTGCCTACAGTGAAATCACATCGTCGGGACATGCCCATAAAATAAATGAAAATGATAATGTCTCAAAAACATATCTATAGATTTAAAAATAACATGCAAGAACGACATAAGACAGAATTAGAAAAGTTGGGAAATTAAGAACTCAGGAAAGAATTAGAAAAAGCAATCATTTAAAATACGAAGGAAAGGGGCGCCTGGGTGGCTCAGTTGGTTAAGCGACCGCCTTCGGCTCAGGTCATGATCCTGCAGTCCCGGGATCGAGTCCCGCATCGGGCTCCCTGCGCAGTGGGGAGTCTGCTTCTCCCTCCGACCCTCCCCTCTCTCATGTGCTCTCTCTCTCTCTCTCATTCTCTCGCTCAAAATAAATAAATAAAATCTTAAAAAAAAATGAAGGAAAAACCAGAAGGAACACGGGAATGAATCAATGCAACAATGTTTGAAGAGCAATAGAAGATGAATAAGGAGAAAATAAAAAATAAGAAAAAAATGAATAAAAAGGATTTAAGAGAAAGTGACAGTTATAAAAGATAGGTAAAAAATGTAACATTTGTGCAATAGGTTCCCCAGAGAAGAAAACTAAAGCAAGGAAACAGAACAAAAATTAAAAACTGTAATTTTAGAAAACATCCCCAAGATTAAAAGAAAACCAAAAAGTTTGAAATTACACATTGCAGGAGAATACCCCAAAACTGAATAAATAGACCCAGAATGACCACCAGGACATATTGTAATAAAGTTATTGTACTTTAAGAAAAAGAATGAATCCTTTAGTATTCAAATGATCTAGTAACTTAACAATAGGAAAAATGTGGGATTGCCATCCAGAATTGTTATTATTTTATTATTATTTTGAAAGAGGTAGAAGGGACCACGGGAGGAACCAGGTCAGATTGAAGGCCCACACCAGTGTGGCACCGATTCTGGGGCCCCTGGCTCTCCAGCCGGGGCTCTTTCCACCAAGGAGAGCTACTTCCCCAACGCCTGCCCTACAGCAGGTACAGCTGAGGGCTCCAGCCTCACTGCAGGGGCCCCCTCCTGTGCTAATTCATCCTTCTTCCCTTCTTCAGAGTCTCTATGAAGTGTTTCCTGATTGCTCCAACTGAAAGTCCCTGCTCTAAATTTCTGTTGCACTTTCTTCACAGACTGTAGTGGATATTCTCTTCATAAAACCAACTTTTCCCATGTCTTTCCAACTAGACTTGTAGCTCGTTTGGGTCCGACACCAGCTATTGCCAGGACTGGGCACACAGTAGGTACTCGTAAATATTTATTGATATAGTGGTGAAGACATTCCAAACAGGTTTACAGCAGAGTGAACCACAGGAGTGAATTGAATTCGGTCCCACCTCTTAATTGTTGGTGTGGGGCAAGTTAACGTATCTTTGACCTCATCATCGTCTGCAAATGGGGATGATATGATATTTACCGGCAGCACATTTGTGAGGGTTACGTGAAAAAGTGAGCACAAAACAGCCTAGTGCTAGGCAGGTACTAAGTAGTAAGTACTCAATTAGCTGGGACATCTATATTTTTAAGCAGAAGGTGAGGTGCCCGTTTTGAATTCTCTGCTTATTTCCCCCTATTTCTTCCTTCTCTAATTTTCTCATATCTTTACTTAAAAAAATAAACTTTATTGTTTAGAACAGTTTTAGATTTACGGTGACGATGGTATAGGGAGTTCCTTTACACCCTGCCCCTGGTTCCCCTGTTACTAGCATCTTATGTATTATGGTACATTTGTCACCATTAATGGACTGATGTTGATGTGTTATTAGTAACTACAGACCATAGTTTACTCAGATTTCCTTAGTTTTAACCGAATGTCCTTTTTCTGTTCCAGGATCCCATTCAGGATATCACATTCCATTTTGTTTTCATGGCTCTTCTTAGCTGTGTTTCTTGGACTTTCTTTGTTTTGGGTGACCTTGGCAGTTTTGAGGAGTACTGTAGAATGTCTCTCTACTGGGAGTTTTCACATGACTAGACTGTGGTTATGGGTTTTTGGAGGAAAACCCCAGAGATAAAGGGTCATTTTTATTGCATCTTATCAAGGGTACAGACTTAGAACATGACTTTCCCATTGTTGTTGACCTTGGTCATCTGGCTGAGGTAGTGTTTGTCAGGTTTCTTCACTTACTCTTAATCTCCCCTTTCCATAGTGTACTCTGGAAGGAAGTCACTATGTGTAGCCTACTAAGCTCTGCTCAGTTTTCTTGAGGGTGGACTGTCTGCATCAATTATTTGGAATTCTGCATAGAAGATTTGTCTCTTTTCTCACATTTATTTTTTCAATCATTTCATATCCAAATTGACTTGTGCTTTGGTTTATAATGAATACTACTTATTTTGTTGCTCAAATTGTTCCAGCTTTGGCCATAGGGACTCTTTCAGTTGGTTTCTTTGTCTTTTTGATACACTTCCATAATTGTGTGTGTGTGTGTGTGTGTGTGTGTGTGTGTGTGTGTGTGTGTGAAGCATGTTCTTACTTTCTGGCACTCCAAGAAGCCCCAGGCTCATCTTGTGTATTTCTCACCTCAGTTCTAGAATCAGCCATTTCTCCAAGGAGCCCTCGTTCCTTTTATTGGAGAAAGGTATTTAAAATTACCAGCTGGGCAGCAGATGGGTTCTTTGCTACTGGACTGTCATTGTTTGTAGGCCCTCTCAGCGAGAGCAAGGAAATGTATACATGCACACTAATGCATCTCTATCTATCTATCTATCTATCTATCTTTTATTTACCTACCAGTTTCTATATGTAACCATCTGTGTCTATATGAAGCTAGATGTGAGTTTGTACTGATGTCTCCAGCTCTAATCCATGATCACCTCCCCTTGCTTATCTGGAACCTCCCACTCTACCTTTGAGAAACCTGGCTCCTGCCATCCCCATCCATTTGCCAAACTGTCGAATTCTGATGTACATGTGTGGCAGTATTAGGATTGTGAGCCTGTGCCACTGTGGGAAAAACTCTTATCAACTCGAGTACAGTGTTTGTGTGCAGTTCCTTGTGCTTTGGTTTGCAGACACCACTCATTTCCAAAGTGACTTAAGTCAGCACCCTCCCGCCTCTCCCTTCAGGGAACTTGTTTCACACATTTGAATATAGTTAGAGTGTCTTGTCACAGTCTGCGTTCCATCCTGGGATTCTCCCAACCTCTTAAATGATTTTCCCAATGTGCATACATTAAGATTCACTCTTTGTGCTGAATGGCTCATTGAGTTTTGGTGCATGCATAGTGTCACGTATCCACACCTACAGTGTCATACAGAATACAGAAAACCCTCGAAATGTCCCCGGGGCTTCACCTATTTGGACTTCCCTCCTCTTCCCCTGCTGTTGGCACCCACTGATCTGTTCACTGTGTCTACAGTGTTGCCTTTTCTAGAAGGTCGTATATTTGGAATCATACAGTATGTAGATTGTTTCAGACTGACTTCTCAAACTTAGCAATATATAGATTTATCCATGTCTTTTTGTGGCTTGATAGCTTATTTCTTTTTATCACTGAATAATATTCCATCAAATAGATACGCCAGTTTGTTTATACATTCATCTATTGGAAGATGTCTTTTTTATTATAAATTTTTTAAAGATTATTTATTTGAGGGAGAGAGAGAGAGAGCATGAGCAGGGGGAGGGGCAGAGGGGGAAGCCGACTCCCCGCTGAGCAGGGAGGCTGATGCCGGACTCGATCCCGGGACTCCAGGATCATGACCTGAGCCATGCTTCACTGACTGAGCCACCTAGGTGCCCACCTATCATAATTTTTTTAATAAGAGGGAAAGTTTTTTTCTTTCTAAGGGAATTTTTATTTTATTTTTTCATGATAGGAATAGCATGTGAAAGGCAGGGTACTGTAGTGATTAGGAACCTGGTTCCAAAGCAGATGGTACAGGGTACTCACGGTGAGTCCTTGGGTAAGAGCGCAACTTTTCTGAGCCCCGGTGTTCCTTTCTGCAAAGGGAGATTAGTGGTGGCATCTCCCTGTCCTTTGGTTGTGAGGACTGATTGGGAAAGCTCCTGCAGAGCATGTCCCCGAATGTAAGCTCAGCCTGGATGCCCATAACTTCCAACCCAGCCAGAGAGAGACTTGTTTTTGAAATTGCAGTTTATTGAGATATAATTCACACAATATGCAATTCTCTGTTTAAAGTGAGACATTGATGCTGGTGCTTTCTCTCGATATCCCCAGAAGGTATCAAAGAAGGTTTTCACACAGAGACATAACTCTAAGATGCATCCTCAGGTCTGAGTTGTTAGAATGTGTAACAAACCTCATTACAGAAAACCTGACTACACCTGCTCGGGTGATCTGGGGCTGTGGTAAAGCCTCTTGGAAAAGGAGTGAGTGGGAGATGGCTTCTTCACCACCCCATCCTCTCTTCCCTTCCTCCCAGGGTCAGAAGAGTCTGCAATATGCTCAGGGGGACGGGGGAGAACACACTTCACTGAACAAGAGAAATTTGTTTTTAAATTTCTTTTTTTCAGATTTTATTTATCTATTTATTTTAGAGAGAGGGATGGGAGGAGGGAGAGAGAGAATCTCAAGCAGTCTCTGCGCTCCGCACAGAGCCCGGTGGGGCTTAGACCATGACCTGAGCCGAAATCAAGAGTCAGACGCTTAACTGAGCCACCCAGGTGCCCCAAGAGAAAGGTTTTTGAAGAAAAGGATGAATCCCCAAGGAGATGCTTGGAAAACCAGAGGGGGGAGAGCCTGGAGTTTCCAACAGTTGAGAGTGTCGCACACCAGAGGTTAGTTGGGCATTACTCTGGGAGTCGAACCCTGCGACTTCAGAGCAAGCCCCTGCAGTGCGGGCATAGCGGCGTCCGAGGCCCTCCTGTGTTCCGCCAGCAGATGGCAGTGTGGTTCTTCAGAGAGAGCGGAGATGGCCAGCCGCGGAGGAAGTGCATGGAATTCTAGGTACTAAGAAAGACCTGAGGGGCACCCTCGTGTGCTCCCAGGGCTGCCACTCAATGTCCCCTCAGAAACCAATGTGCCCAGCCCACGTCTGTAGGCAGGAATGTCGGTAGAGTTCATTTAACAAAGATGGACTGAAATGCCAGCTCTGATGGGACCCTCAGCTGGGTGTGATGGGTGCGGAAAGATGCGTCCTGTGGGGCTCCTCACAGAGCATGTGCGTTAACGGAGACACATGTCCCAGTGTGACTACAGCACAGGGAGGTTTATAATGTAAGTGGGGCAGCCAGGAGGTTTCTATAGAACCTCTCTAGCCCCCCGCCCATTGGCACATCCGGACTTCTCAGCTTGTGTGAGTCCATCCAGCAAAAGTAGCCGACCTCTGCTAAGCTGGCTCACCATGCCAGATGCTAGAAAAATCACCACAGCTTTGCTCTCTGGCCTTTTAAAAAAAGACTTAATTATTTTAAGAGAAGTTTTAGATTCACAGCAAAATTGAGAGGCAGGTACAGATTTCCCATGTACCCCTGCCCCCAGACATGTGCAGACTCCCCCATTATTAATACCCCGCCCCCGAGTGGTACATTTGTTACAATTGATGAACCTACATGGATGCATTATAATCACTAAAATCCATAGTCTATATTCTGTTTCGCTCTTGGCGCTGTGCATTCTGTGGGTTTGGGTAAATGTCTAAGAACATGTATTCATCATTATGGTATCATGCAGAATTTTTCACTGCCCTAAAAATACTCGTGCTCCAGCGATTCATCCCCCACTCCCTGACCCCTGGCCAGTGCGGATCTTTAATGTCTCCATGGTTTTGCCTTCTCCAGAATGTCCTAGAGTTGGAATCACACAGTATGTAGCCTTTTCAGGTTGGCTTTTTTCACATAGCCATCCATATGCATTTAAGTTTCGTCCATGTCTTTTCATGGCTTGGTACTCATTTCTTTTTAGTGCTGAATAATATTCCGTTGTTGGGAGCTATGACAGTTTATCCATGCACCTTCCGTAGGACACCTTGGCTGCTTCCACATTTTGACAAACATCAATAAGGCTGCAATTATGAATTAGACATTCATGCGCAGGTTTTTGTGTGGACGTGTTTTCAACTCCTTCGGGTAAATATCAAGGAGCACAGTTGCTGGTTCGTATAGCGAGAGTATGTTTGGTTTTGTAGGGACCTGCCAAACCGTCTTCCCCAGTGGTTGCTGCCTTTTGGTCTTCGCCATCAGCAATCTCACCTCCTTTCGCTCTCCCTCCGGGACTCTTACTTTGCAGCCCTTTGTGGTTTTCCCCTGACTGTGTCCCTTTTTGTCTTGAACAAGGAAACTCCATGTGGATTTCATTATCTGTAGCAGGAAATATACAGCTATGGGTTCCCCTCTACAGTGCTATTTCCTATCTAAGCAAAGGCTAAAGGGTTATGTTCTCTCTGACCCTAGAAACTTTTTCTGCCCTCTCCATGTGTTGTGATTTGTACTCTGTAGCCTCAGGACTCAGGAAGTCTGGTTAGTTTAGTGATTTGGAGCTCAGCACCAGTAAGATCAGAATCCTTTGTTGAGAGCCCAGGTGAGCCAGTAGATTTCTTTTGTTCCATGATCATAGCCAGTATCTTCAAACTTGTCACCCTTGTCATGGTGTCCTGACTTCTCCTCTTTTATCCCCATCTCTTCAGTCTAAAAATGAGGTCTTTTAGCTCCCACCTTCAGGCCTGGCCCCTTCCACACTCCAGGACCATACCCATCCTCTGCCCAGCTGAATGCTGAGCTGATTCTGAGTCCTTTCTTGTGCCCACTTCTAGGACAGGGCCTGGGCTTCTGAGTGATCCTGCCTGCTTGAGGTCCAGCTTTTGTTTCCTGCTCAGCCTTCTGGTGGCTCCTGGACTTCACAAGGGCAGAAGTACTAGCCTGGTGGGGGTGGAGTAGACCTACCACTTACCCACTGCACGACCTTGGCTTGGTTCCCTGGCTTCTCTGAACCGGTTTCTTCCTTTCTTAAAGGGATGGGAGTGGCTAATAACCTTGCCTGTACAATCTTCCACAAAACATAGTTGCCATTTTCCCACTTCCTCTGTCTTTGCGTTCCCGGGAGCTGGAATGTTCCAGCTTGATTGGTGCCAACTATTTGCCCATCTTTCTCACGCCCAGACTACAGAACCCCATGTACCTTCATACCTGGTGGGACACTCCCCTTTTGCAGGACTCTGCTGAGATGCCACTAGCCTGGAACACTGCCTCTCACTCCCTCTCCAGCACCATTGCTCTGCTGCTGTTTTGGTGTAGCTGCCTGCCCCAGGGCTGTGTAGGTTCCGATCCCTGATCCTGCCAGGCCACTCCCTGCTGTGGTTTATCCTTCTCTCTCAAGGGCATCAGAAGACACATGGCTTACTAACTTCTATAGCACTGGACTTGGTTGCAACCAGGTGAGGGAGCCTGGATGACAATGTAGCCCATCACCATCCTGGGTGCCTGGTTCAAAGAACATCTGGTAAGGAAGGTGCTTGTGAAACCAAACCCAACCCAACCCAACCCAACCCAACCCAACCCAACCCAACCCAACCCTGACATTGATGATTTGGAACATCTGGGTCTATCAGTTTCCTGTAAAGACTGGCAGAAAAATCCCTATAAAGTACATATATTGGAGGTAGATCGATAGAGAACACTTATTTTTCTGAGTACTAAGTGTGGGTCCTCTTCTAAGTACCACATATTTCTTCTTTCCTGTAATCCTCCCCCCAAACCCTATAAGGTGGGTACTACTAAGAGTCCAATTTTGTTTTTTTTTAAAGATTTTATTTATTTATTTGAGAGAGAGAATGAGAGACAGAGAGCACGAGAGGGAAGAGGGTCAGAGGGAGAAGCAAACCCCCCTGCTGAGCAGGGAGCCCGATATGGGACTCGATCCCGGGACTCCAGGATCATGACCTGAGCCGAAGGCAGCTGCTTAACCAACTGAGCCACCCAGGCACCCAATTTTGTATGTAAAGAAGCTACAGAGGAAATGAAATAAATGACTTGTTCATGATTGCACAGCCAATAAGTGATGGAACCAGGAATCTCACCTGGCCGTCTGACTTTGGAGACTATGCTCCTGTCATCCCCACCCTCACGCTGATCCCAGGTAGGCAGCTGATATTTGCAGAGCTGGACACACTCCTTGCACAAGCTGGATGTGATGGGAGGTCTTGGGGGCCTGGAGGAGCACTCTGAAGGGCAATTGTATTTGCCATGATCATGGGCCAAGGAATAGCATCTACAGATGCAGATGTAATGTTCCAGCTGTCCTTTGGCTCACATTTGGTGACCAAATGTGAGGTGCCAGTGGGTGAAAATACTCCTGTGCATGAAGTCAAAGGGAAGTCATTACCTTCTACCCCCCTACCCCAGGGTGCAAGTGCAGAATTAGAGGACATGGCTATAAGGTAGACCTGATGCTAATTGGCAGGAATGCTTTCATTGCCTTATGAAGCAAGGTTCATTAACTAAAACATAATGTTCAGTGTGACTTTAAAATTAAATACCTAAGACATAATGTCTCATGAGGCGGACATGAAGTGGAGTTATTTATATTCTTGCTCTTTAGCATGTTAACTTATTGTATTATTTAAAACCAAATCCACTCCGGGAGATTTAAGGTGCCTATTTGGCCTCTTTTCAGAGAACTTCATACTAAGTTTTGATACCTTGACTTGTGAGGTCATCAAATCCCTTTCTCTTTCTTTTGTTAGTATCAGTTAGTGTTGCCCAACCCTTTCATTGAGCATCTATGGGAAGAGGTAATAGAACATGTCTCTACTATGGAAGAATCTGTGATGTTTTGGAGATTGTGCTTATTGAGCGAACATATGGCCACATTACACATATGGTAGAAACTGTACCAGCTGGGTTCTCATTTGTAAGAATCAGACTCTTTCCATATTTAGGGGAAAAAAAGTGGAAGGAGAAGAGGTTTATGGAGGGTGGTTGGTGGCACTGGTGTTGGGCATCAGGAACAGTTGGTGTCAAAAGGGTGCAGTCCTGTGCTGAATCTGCCCTCTACATTCTCTCTGACTTACCACCAGGTGGCCAAGGCTCAGGGTTCCAGGAACCTGCCCTGTGAAGCCTGGGTTCAGGGGGCAGTGGAGAAACAATGTAGCGCCTTGACTTCTGCTAGCATAGGAGGCAGTGTGAGGTGACAGGGGCTGGACTTACCTTCTGCCAAGGCCTTGAAAGTTGGGGAATCCTCCCAAACGGGAGATGGAGGGGCTAAACAGAAATGGAATGGTGGGTGTTGAAGGCTGTATAGCCAACAACAAAATAAAACTGCCCCCTGTTGACCCAGTGGTAAAAAAACCAAGGATAGAGAGCTACTGCTATATATTTTGCTTTATGCAATATGTAAGGTTTTTAAAAAAGTTATGTTTGTAAGGAATCCTATGTCAGATGGACCAGGGTACCACCTATAAAAAGGAGCTCTTGGGGTGCCTGGGTGGCTCAGATGGTTAAGCGTCTGCCTTCGGCTCAGGTCATGATCCCAGGGTCCTGGAATCGAGTCCCGCATCGGGCTCCCTGCTCCTTGGGAGCCTGCTTCTCCCTCTGCCTTTCTCTCTCTCTCTCTCTGTCTCTCATGAATAAATAAATAAAATCTTTTTAAAAAAAGAAGACTGTAAGGTCACGCTTATTAAAAAAAAAAAAAAGGAGCTCTTGGTGCATCCTTTTACAAACTGGTGATGTGAAACATAGCCTCAGATTGACTTGATTTGAAGTGGATTGCCTTATAATGGATTGTTCTGAAGGAGATTCAGCTGCATACTTAACTGCGCACCTGTGGGGAAGGTAGATCTGAGTTTTCCCGTGAAGTCCCCTCCCCTTGATTAGATCTTGCTGGAAGATTCCATCACAGGCTCCATAATCTCCTTAAGAACTGGGCACACTAGGATTTCCATTTTTTCTTCCATGTTTATCCTGTTGCCTTCATGGCTCCCTTTGGGGCAGTGAATGAGCCTGAATGGTTTTTCTTTAAGGGTTTCTTCACTGGGTGCTCTTGTTGGATGGAAGGTGTTGCAGATGGACTCAAATTCCATCACAGCTGGTGTTTGCTGCAGCACAGGATTTTCTTACCCCTCTGCCAGTTAGTGTAGCAAGTTGTTGTTGTTGTTGTTGTTGTTTTTAATTAACTGAGTGCCTGCCATGAGGCCCCGCAGGTTCTTCAAGGTCCTGCTTCAGCTCTGAGGGTCTCCTAGCACACAGCCCATGGCCTCTCTTCTTCCCTGAACTCCACCTGGGCCCCAAGGGGGGGACACTCAGACGTGACTTCATGTGGTTCTGCTCTGTTCTCTGGTCCTGTCCTGTAAGTGGGTTACACACCGTTTCCTCGGGCTGCCTGACTAAACCTCATCTGGTCTGTTTTGAAGAGAAGTTGACACTGTTGTTTACTATCACTGTGTGGACACAGCTTGTGTGGGCTATATACCTCCCTTCCCTCTCTTCATTCTCCTCTTAAGAAAAGTCCAGAGTTTTAGTTCTGCGGCTTCTCAGGAGCCAATGGGCGTCTGTGGACTTCTCCACACTCAGCTGTCCGGGAGGCTCTAACCAGGAAGCTCAGAGTCTTGAAGAAGCTCTGCCCAGTGAATCACAGTACCCAGAACCCACAGTACCCAGAACCATTCACACCAACAGGGCCCACGTTTGGGGATTTCTGGGCCCAGCCAAATTTCAAGATGATATAATCTAGAGGCTGAATTTGCTAAACAGGGACAAAGACAAATGTATCAACAAAAGAACAAAACCAGCCAAATTATGGAAGTAGCCCAAGTGTCCATCGATTGAAGAATGGATAAAGAAGATGTGTATTTATATACAATGGAATGTTATTCAGCCATAAAAAAGAATGAAATCTTGCCATTTGCAATGACATGGATAGAACTAAGGGATACAATGCTAAGCGAAATAAGCCAGTCAGAGAAAGACAAATACCATATGATCTCACTTATACGTGGAATTTAAGAAACAAAACAAATGCACAAAGGAAAAAAAGAAAAGAGAGAAAGAGACAAACCAAGAAACAGACTCTTAACCTTGGAGAACAAACCGAAGGTTACCAGAGGGGAGGAGAGTGGGGGCATGGGAGAAGTAAGTGATGGGGTTTAAGAGAACACTTAGCATGATGAGCACTGAGTATAGAATTGTTGAATCACTATATTGTATACCCAAAACTAATATAACATTGTATGTTAACTATATTGGAATTAAAGCTAAAATCTTAATTTAAAAAAAGTGCTTGGTGTGGCTCCAGGTACAGAGCGAGTGCTCAGTGAGGAGTGCTCCCTTCTGGGGGCCTCCTCCCCCTTCACCCCTGGACTCCCCATAGTCTCTGCCTTGCTCTCCAATGCTTTCTAGGCACTTTCTCTGTCTCTTCATCCTTTTCTGCCCTAACCTGCTAGAATTCTATGATTCAACCCAGTCTTGTGATGAGGGGTGTGAACTGCGAACGATGATGCTCTGGTTCAAATCCCAGGGCTGCCATTTACCAGCTGTGTGTGCATGGGCAAGTTGTGTAACTTCTTGGTGCCTCGGTGACCACACCTGCAGAATGGGGATGCCCACTTCATGGGGGGGGTATGAGGATCCTGAGGGCTAAGATATGCATCAGTGTTCAGCACAGTGCTTGGTACCCAATAAACACCCAGTAAATGTTACTATTCCCAGCTCCCCAGGTGTCTGTCCTCTCTGACACCCTCTGTATGGAATCTCGTTCATTCTACCTCTTGGGGCCCTCATGACCCTCTCTTTCCCTTCCTGAGCTGCTGGGTGGGAGCTGCCCCGTCCCTGTTGTTTCATTTAGTTCCCTTTGTTCATTTTGTTCTGACCTACTCAGACCAGCATCCCTGCTACAAGTCTCTTTCTAGTACATTTCCCATATAAATAGCAGATGAATATTTTCTGAAGCACATTTCTGATTGCACCACTCCTCTGCTCTAAAACCTCCTATGACTCCCCGTTGCCCACAGACTAGATCTCAAATCCCAGTCTTGTGGTTCAGACTCCGCCCATCTGGACCCCATCCACCTAACCACCTTCGTTCCCCTGCTCCATCCTTCAGATGATGCACCGAATGGATTTGTTCTTTCTCCCTTGTGTCTTCCCCGTGGTTACTCACCTCGAGGCTTTTGCCCTTGCTGTCCATCTGGAGCACCCATCCCCTCCCACATACCCAACTTCTACCATTCTTCAAAGCCCAAGGGGAAATGTCACCTTCTCCTTCTAGCCTGCCCCAAATTGGAAGGATTCTCTAGAACTTTGTCTGAACCTCTCCAGTCACTGCTCCACTTTCCACTCTGCTTTTTGTTGGAACATAATTCGTTCACAGCAGGCTACCTGCCACTGTTCCTGTGTCTGCTTGTCTCCTGACGGCTGTCCGGCTGTCCGTAGCCACGCAGCCTCCCTCAGCGAGCGTGTCCAGGCCTGGAGCTACTGAATGTCGCCGCGTGCAGAACCTGAGGGGGGCGCTGCGAAGACAGGCCGAGTCTCCTCTGCCGCGAGGGAGCATGAAGCCCAGCTGGGGGAGAGTGTGCGCGCACGTGTGAACTGTCTTAGGAACATTCTCAGAGCCGCACAGCAAGCAAAATGGAGCGGGTGAAGGCAGTGCCCCAGGGAACTGGCCAGTTCTCCAAGGCTGCAGGGCAGGAAGGACTCAGCCTCGTGTGTGATGGGGGAGGCTCCGAGGAGCGGCCGGTTTGCACAGAGACTTGAAGGCAGGGAGGCGCGAGGGCTAACTCGCCGTAGGCGGGGGCCTGGGGCAGGGGCAGCAGTGTCTGTGGCGTCACTGGTTGAGGGACAACGCCTGTCCCAGTTGCTGGAGCTCCGAGTCTCTGTTTCCTCTTCTGGCTACCACGTGATGTAGTGACCGAGACCCCAGGCTGTGGTAGCAGAGTGACTTACTGGAGCTGAAATCCTGGATCTCCTGATGGTTGACTGAGTGACCTTGGGAAAGTGACCTGAGTTCAGTTTTCTCATGCTGACAGGACAGCAGGAGGTACAATGACCCAGCGAGCCTAAGTGCCTGGAAGTTCACACGCGCTCAGTTCAGCTCAGGATGCAACTCCAGAGCGTCAAGCTCTTCACCTTCCTGGAGGACTGTGTGTCACCAGCTGGCTTCTGCAGGGGCTGGGCACAGAGCACTCCGTGAAGGCGCAAGTCACCTCCCAAAGCAAGATGTGTCTGGGGTTAATTAAAAACGCTGGACCTACCTTATTAATTATCCTCCTGTACTTCTAGAAAGTGTGAAGGGATATATTTAAAAAAAAATAAAGCCATAATTTTCAGACACATGTCAAATGAACATGTGTCAAAGATTTCACTTAACTCATGAATGAGGGGATCCACGCTCTCCCCATCGTCTCAGCTTTTGCCTCATTGATCATTTTAATTCTCTCCCATGGCTCTTAGCTTCTACTCTACAGGTTGAAATGAAATGATGTGTGAGCATGGGGGTGGGGTAGGGAGAATAACCTTTGTTTTAAGAGGGTATTTTCCATTTTATAGTTATAGTGTGTTTTGTTGTTAATTTCCTAATTAATGGCAAGTCCTAATTAGTCCTAGGAGGAAGGAATGCTATGGAGAAAAGACAGACAAAACAGAAAGGAAAAAAGAGCAAAAGACCTTGCCATGGAAATCCGGATGAGCCACACAGGGAGCTATAAACCTAAAGAAAGCTTCATTCATCAGCATTTATTATTTTTTAAAGATCTTATTATTGATTGATTGATTGATTGATTGATTTATAGTGCAAGCCAGAGGAGGTGCAGAGGGAGAGAGAGAGAGAAGCAGACTCCCTGCTGAGCACGGAGCCCAACGCAGGGCTTGACCCTGAGATCATGAACTGAGCTGAAATCAAGAGTCAGACATTTAACCGACTGAGCCACCCAGGCATCCCCATTCAGCAACATTTATTGAATACTTACTGCATGCAGTGATGCAATGTGCTGTACCAGGCTGTGTAGACATAATACATATTACATACATAATTGTGACCATGACCTCATTCTCACCGGGCTTGTAGTCTAGTTAGAGGGAGAAAGCCACCTTGAGCCAGCCTGTTGAGCACCTTGATTTCGTGAGACAGACCAGGATAGTGAAGCGGCTTGGAAATTTGTCTTGGAGAAATTGTAGGGGAAGGTGAGGGTCCTTAGTGTCTAAAAGCGTGTCATGTGGAAGAAGGCAGACTTATTCCATGTGGCTCAGAGAAGCAGAGTGAAGACTCAGCATTCATTCATTTAACAAATATTTATTGAGTGCTATTCTGTGCCAGGCTCTGTTCTAGACACTGGGATACAAGCAGTTAAAAGGCAAAAATGCCTGTCATTAAGGAGCTGATTTTTTTTTTTTTCTCAATAGAGGAGGTTGCAGGGAAGACAGGCCCAATATCAGGATGAATTTCTACAGCCAGGACTGTTCAAAGATGGACTTTTTCCTTGACGGGATAAAGAGAATATTCAGGATTTTTACTGGATTGACCACTCTTGGTAATGATATAGGTAAAAAAAGTCAAATTCACAAGTGACAGCCAAATGCTTGTTTTTGTTTTTTTTTTAAAGATTTTATTTATTCATTTGAGAGAGAGAGAATGAGAGATAGCACGAGAGGGAAGAGGGTCAGAGGGAGAAGCAGACTCCCCACTGAGCAGGGAGCCCGATGTGGGACTCGATACCGGGACTCCAGGATCATGACCTGAGTCGAAGGCAGTCGCTTAACCAACTGAGCCACCCAGGCGCCCCCAAATGCTTGTTTTATCGATCCTCTTTTTATGGCTCAGTTTTGGCCCTTTGGAAGACCTGGACATGCCTTCTTCCTGGGTGGGTGAGAATGTTCTGGCATAGGATAGCTTGGTGCTCTATAGTGTCGGTTCCTGGAGCTGGGATTGACAGAGGCAATGCATTGTTACTCTCTCCTGTCAGCTTTTGAGATTGCACCCATAAATATTGGTTAGAAATACCAAATCTTTACTGTATTCTTTCTGTGTGCTCCCTTCTGTGCCTGGTGACTGAGGAATGAACGCAAGACCCAGTCCTTGCTCTTGGCAAACTGAAAGTCGAGCTGGGAAAACAGATGCCTTCTGAGGGGTGGGTGGGCCATCCTATAGCTGTGGTTCAAAGAAGCAGCAACCAACTTTTGTAAAGATGTAGGTTAAGCTGTATTTTCTGCAGGTGTCCCTTTTAACATGGAAATACATCTGGGAAAGGGTAACATTGTTATAACATAGTTTACCTTGATCATGGTGGCAAGGCATACCAGAATCACTTTCCACAAATATTTGTGGGGTTTCTACTATCAACCAGGCATAGTTCTGGGTACTGTAAGTACAAAGATGAGAGTGGCCCTAATTCCTTAGCATATAAGGTTCTGTAAGGAAAGCAAAGAGCAGCTTACATAAATAAGTAAGTCCCCTGTATACAGTAGCGTACACACACCCATTGCTCTCTTCAGTGATCTTCACGCATTTACACACTTGAGATTGTGATTCTCTCATTTTGTAGGCTTGGATTCATCTTTATTATTATCATCCTGGCAATAAGAAGATCCAGCCTTGCTGATGGAAATAGCAGCTCAAACATAAGAAATGTATTTTCCTACATTGTTAAGACAGCCTTGGGAGGACAGGGATTAAGTTTGGGGCTCTCAGGGACCATCTGCATGTCATTTAAAGGTCAACTCAACACATGGACCACCCCCTGAAAACTTCAGCATGCAGTAAATGCTCATTGTTGAAGCTCATGCCTTCAAACAACTTACCACCTAGGGAGTGTGTATGCGGGGGCATTGGTCTAAAAAGCTGAGTTCTAAAAGCTTTGGAAGATTTAGGCGCCTGGGTGGCTCAGTCGGTTAAGCGACTGCCTTTGGCTCAGGTCATGATCCTGGAGTCCCTGCTCAGCGGGGAGTCTGCTTCTCCCTCTGACCCTCTTCCCTCTTGTGCTCTCTATCTCTCATTCTCTCTCTCAAATAAATAAATAAAATCTTTAAAAAAATAAATAAAAGCTTTGGAAGATTTAGAGAAGAAAGCTATCATGGCTCCTTGAGGGGCAGTGATCAGGAAAAGCTCCACAGAAGAGGTATTGTTAGAAATATGGACCCTGATGATTGGTGGAATTTCAACCAAGAGGAAAAGGGGACCCCTGCAGGGTTGTGCTTGGATTTGTGAACATAGCAGATTTGACAATCAGTGAGACCCCCTCCCCAGGACCAGTCTTTTCAGTTTCATCAGGAAGATAGAATGGAGGATAAAGGTTCAGATTGTTAGGTAGAATGTCTTTGATATTTCGGGAGTCTTCCTAAATAAACAGTAGTCCCAAAGTTAGTCCTGTAATCCACACAAAGATGATTAAGCACACAAGTTGATAGGGTTCTCATTTCAAAAGCCTCCTCACTTATCAGACAGTCCCCTATTCACTAAATCTCAAGGCTCAGTGAGGCATCACTGTCACTAAAACACCCTAGAGGAAAAGCAAATAGGGCCATTGGTTCATATACAAAGCTAATGTGATGGACCTCTGACTTAAAGTCATACGCTCAGAGTTCCTGCAAGACTGAGGTGGCATGTGACTGAGGTCCTTGCTCGGTAATGATACAGTTTGGAGCTGGCTGCACAGTGACATTGTGCTTCCCATTGGCCCAGGAAACTGCACACCATGTGGCCTCTGAGCACTTCACATGTGGAAACCCAGTGAGTTCATGACTACCACTGGCCCCAGAGGGATGCTCTTTCTCCCATCATTTCCATTAGTGCCTCTGAAGGCCGGAAAGTTAGTGCAGGAGGGTGGGTTGGCAAGGATCTACTTGGAGATGATTTCAAATAGATTATTCCTCTACGAATAGATGGTCAGTTTAGCACTGAGAGTGGGACACAGTGAAAGCTCAATCATGAAAACATATTGTTAATATTAGCCTTCTGGTTACTATTTCTCTCCCCTCACTGGGCAGTTCTGCTGCCCCCTCCTCCTGTGGTATCAGTAATTTTCACTTTGGTTTTGAAACCCGAATCCAATTATGTCAGCCTTCTGCTCAAAATCCTCCACTGACTTCTGAGGCTCTTAGAATAAGGACCCTGGAATGTGGAGCTAAGGGCCTGCATGACTCGGCATCGTCCTCCCTCCCTAGGCTTCTTTCTCTTCGAGCTCTTTCTAACTCTCTTTGCTCCAGTCCTACAACCTGACTTTCAGCCCCTGGTAACTTCCAGACTGCTTCCCACAGGCCTTTGCACAGGCCACTAGCTCTGCCTGGAATGCTCACCTCCTCTGTCTCCACCGGTCAGCTCCCACTCACAAGTCAGATCTCAGTTCGAGCTTCATTGTCTCAGGGAAGTGCTCCCTGACCTTCCTGACCAGCTCAGAGCAACCCCCCCCGCCGCCAAAACACCCTCTTACCACGGCACCTGCTGCTCTATGTGGTACTTACTGCACCTGTAAGCCAACATTTATTTTGTCATGATTTGACTGATGCTCTGTCTTCCCCACCAGACTGTGAGTTCCACAGTGTCAGAGGCCCTATTTGTTCTCAGAGTTCAACCTCTAGGCTCCTAGCGTTGTACCTCACATGTGGTAACAGAGTTTCACAAATACTTTTCCATTCGTCCAACAAATATCTACTGAACACCCATGGACTGATGCTAGTGACTATTTGTACAAAGTGAGAGAGGGGGAAAAAAAAAAAGCCCAAGACATAATGGTGGTGGAATCACCACAGAGGGAAAGTTACAGAGACAATATGATTTCAAGAGGCAAATGGGTGAAGTAGGGCTGTTAGTACAACAGTTTCTCAGTCTCCGACAAAGCAAGGCTCTTGGCGTGCCACACTTCCATCCGTGTCTATTGCCTAGTTTGTGGTTTTCCAGGATGACGAACTCCCTGAGGTAGCCAGCACTTCCTGAGAGACATCAAAACCGTGGTGGGGAGTTGTTCCAAACTCTGGGAAATTCAACGGAGAATTTTTATTTCATTTAGCAAATACGTACTTAGATGTAGCCTTTTATGGGGCAGCTCTAACCTGTTAGGGGCAGCAGGAAGAGCCTCACCTGTTCAGAAATGAGTGAGTCACAAGGCAGAATGTACTTTGATGGCTGTAGGAAAGAGCTCTAGCCTAGATCGATTTATGTCATCATTATGACATGTCTAGAGAAACCATCTTTCAAAGTGAAAATCAAATTCTGGAGATGAAGAACTGCTTTTTAAGGGAAGTTTGTTGGCCCTGACATGATCACTTGAGAGCATCACCTTGCGTCTTTGTATCCAGAATTTACTGAACTGTAGAATGGATAATACGATGTATCATTTGCTTTAGGCAATGCACTGTAAATATTTCATGGCTTTTAATATGTGCCATGATTAGGTATGTGTTTTAGGAGTCAAGAGGATAAGGCTTTAAAGCAATGAAATGGAAGTATTTCCTTTCAGTTCAACATGTTTTCATCTGGGAGCTTTAAAAACATGTCACAAGGAAAAATCTCCAAGGCTAAGGTTCTCCTGATGATGTCAACAATGGGAAAGAGATCTTGAGTCTTGGTCTTTAGAGCCTCCATTTTTTTTCTAGAAGAAAATTCCCTAAAAATGTTCATAGAAGGGACGCCTGGGTGGCTCAGTCTGTTAAGCGTCTGCCTTTGGCTCAGATCATGATCCCAAGGTCCTGGGATTGAGTCCTGCATCGGGCTCCTTGTTGAGATGCCTCTCCCTCTGCCTGCCACTCTCCCTGCTTGTGCTCTCTCTCTCTCTCTCTCTCTGACAAATAAATAAATAAAATTAAAAAAAATTCATAGAAGTCCATAGCTATTTTGCAAATTTGTTTTGGTATTAGATAATATTACTCCAAAAGCCAGTTTTAAAATAAACTAGTGAATAAATGTTGAAAGAGAGCTTTAATGTTGAAGTGGTCTTAAAATGAATAAGCAAAGAAATAACATTCAGCAAATATTACTGAACACTTAATATGTATTGGGCTGTTTAATATCCAAATTGAGATGACAATTCGTGGCTCTTGGCACCCTAAAGATCAAGATAAGATTGGTTTGAATCCTTAAATTTACCTCCTGTGACAATTCCTCTAGCCTTAAAGGGATGTACCATTTAAGAGGGGAGCTAAGGCAAGTTCAGGAATAATTATAGGAAAGAAGTAAAGTGTACAGAGGAGAAAGAGAGAGAAGCCCTTGCAGCTGGAAGAATCAGAGGATGCTTCTCGGAATTGTGGAGGTATGTTTAGATGAAGGCAGAGAATCCAGTTATGGACCAAGGAAATAGTGTGAGCAAGGATATGGTGTCAGGAGAGTGTAGGGCAAGTACAACTGTCCTTTGGCTGACTGGGGCATGAGGTACCTGAAGGGAAGAGTAGTGAGGAAAGCTAAGAGTGGGCAGCTGGTTTGGGACTTTGGAGGTTAAGAGTTTTGTTAATGGTGGAATTATCCAGATGTCTTGCCTAAAGATTTGTTCTTATCCCCTGACACTAATGACATCTGTGTACAATGATTTGTTTGAGGACCTGTTTTCAATTCTTTTGAGTATATACCCCAAAGTAGGCAAACTCCATTCTTAATCCTGACCTGATGGATGGCCCCATCCCATTTTATAGTTTGATCTCAGATCCAAATCCTTCCTGCAGAACTCAAAAGCACCATTTCCCCATTCTGCTTGAATGTTCCCTTTATTTATTTACTTTTACTTTTTATTTTTAAAGAATTATTTATTTGAGAGAGAGAGAGAGAGAGAGAGAGAGAGCACGAATGAGGGAGAGGGCTCCCACTAAGCAGGGAGCCTGAATTGGGCCCATCCCAGGACCCTGGGATCATGACCCGAGCCACCCAGGCGCCTCTGAATGTTCCCTTTAAATAAGCCTTCTATTCTCTTTGTTGAAAGGCAGTGTGGGATAGGATTGAGGACACGTGGCCTGAGGCCAGAAGACTTGCAACCTAGGACTAGAGCTATCAGCTGGTTAGCTAAAATTGCCTGGCCTTCAGTTTAGCTAAAACTCAATGTACTCAGCTATACCCTTCATTCCTCTTGAAGTTGTGATTAGCATGGAGACAACTGGTGTTTTGAAGAGTATTTTCCAAATGTCAACGATTCCTCCATATAGGTACGTACTAGGTCCTTAAGATTTCAAGCCAGAAAGGATTTTTAGAGCGAGCATGCTTGGAAATGCTATTATTGTACTAATCTAACTGAAGCCCCCAGGGAGCCCTATTTGGGGGCTGAATTGTGGGGTAAACTCCAGATCTTCTGATGCAAATCTGGGCCTTTTCCACCTCCCCACAGCCAGACCTCCCTCTGAGGCTCAGTCAAATCTTTTGTCCTTTCTCCTCTGGTTGAGAAAAAACAAGAGCAAACACAGTACCTCTGAGTTATTCCCTGAGTCAGTTGAGCTCAGATTTATCTCCAAAGTCTGGTTGTTCTGTGACCTTTCCTGAATTTCATTCTCCAGGCGTGGGAGTGAAGCCAGTCCTTCTCCTGGCTCCTGCTTAGTATCCTTGGGAATTCTCTTATTTGTATTCCTGTCGCTGCCACTTTTAATGCACCAAAGCCTGCGTTTAAAGCAATAACCAGCCTGACGTTTATGAAATAAAAGATTGATATCAGCTTCATGAAACTCAGGCAAAAGCAATATCTTTTCTATACCTTGCTGTGCCTTTAACTCCAGGAACTTTTATACTCGGTGGCCACTGAGAAATGAAATAATAATAATGACAATAATAAAAAATAGCGATATCTTCTAAGAACCACAGTTTTGAGTAATGTTTTCTTTAATTTCTTTATTGATTTAATGACAAGAGAAGATTCGACTTATTACTTTCTTCAGTGTCCAAGTACATTTTCACTTTTAAAAGAAAGGTCATAGTGTATAGCTTAAAGGTTGACGTTTTGTTTATCACCTGGCTTCTTTATGCATTGGTAGCTTGGGCAGCTGAAATGCATGACCATGACCACCCTGTTTCCTCATGAGGAAGGTAAGAAGAATCAGATGGGAGAAAGCGTTGCTTCTCTTATGAAATAAAACATTCTGGAAAATAAGTCAGCTTTATACTTGTTCTTCCAGAAGGTCATTCCATTTTATGGGGGGGGGGGGTGGACTATTTATTTGCGCACAGAGGCACAAGTGCCTAAAGTAAGTATAGGATTTGACATCTGTGACCCAACGTAATTTGGCTTCAGTCAGACTTCCCAGTCGTATCACCCATTACTTTCACACCTGATGAGTTAGTCAAACTGGACATTTCTCATTTCCCATGTAATTATTTTCAATTTTATTTTTATCTGGTCAGACAATCTCTGCCCTTTAATTGGAGTGTTTAATTTATTTGCATTTAACTGGGTTTGAGTCTACCATCTTGCTTTTTGTTTTCTATTTGGGCCATCTGTTCTTTGTTCCTTTTTCCCTCCTTTCCTGCATTCTTTAAGATTAACTGAGACTTTTTTTGAGTATGCTATTTGATCTCCTCTAACAGCTATTTTAAAGCCCTTTCTGCTAATCCCACCATTCCTTTCATTTCTGTATCTGTTCCTATTGACTGATTTCTCTCTTGGATTTGGGTCACATTTTCATGCTTTTTCACATAACTGGAAAGTTTTGGTTGTATGCTGGATGCCACAGTATGATTATCTGTATTTTATCGTTTTCCTTGTTAGAAGAGTTAAGTTTGGTCCTGGCAGGCAGTTAAAATACATGGGGCTCAAGACTTGTTTCAGGTATATAGTGAAAAAAGGAGGAAAGTGACTAAAGGTTAGAAAAATATTTAGGGGCCAAATCATCTAGAACTTTGTAGACCCCAGTAAGGAGTCTGGATTTTACTTAAACAAGAAACCAGTACAAAATTTTCGGCTAAAGAATGATACAATCTATCTTTTTAAAAAGACTGTTTTCTGGGTTCAACTAAATAAACACTTATTGGAGACCTATATGAGCCAGGACATGTGACAGACAATGGAAACCAGACCGGGGATGAATATATAGGACGTTCCTGCCCTAGAAGAGCTCGCAGAGTGACTGAGGCTATTATGCGCGAATTTCACGATGGAGGTAGGCATGAAGTATTGGGAGACAGAACTGGTGCCTCGGGGATGGTGTCCTAGAGTAAGTTACTCTCAGCTGGCTGTTTAGAAATGACAGGACTTAGCCAGGTGAAAAGAGGAAAGGTACCAGCGGCAGGCGGAATACCTTGATTAAAGGTATGGAGAGGTGAAAGGGCTGTGTGTGGGGAAACACGGAGTTCAGTTTTGCTGAGTGTGAAGTGTGAAGCTTTGTTTACCCTCTCCTCTCCCCTCCAAAGTGCTTCCCACCCCAACCTGAGTTCCACATGTGCACGTGCCTCTACCCATTCTTCAGGTTCAATTCAAATATCACTTCCTTCATGAGCAATTCCTGATGCCTACAGAGAAGTGACCAGTATCGCCACTGCCAGGGTCTGTGTTATGCTCGTATTTAGCTCTCCATGTCCAATTTACCTATGTTTCAACTACAGAATCTAACAGCAATTGGCCTATAGTGGTCAATAAATATTTATTGATTAATAAATTCGGTAAATCTCCCGGGATGCTGATGTCTAGGTTTATTGCTAACCCCATTGCCTTTGTCCAGCTTCATACATCTTTTCACCACATTGGGCTCAGCTCTTCATATAGTTGCCCCAAATCACCAGGCAGCCATAACTTTTATTTGTACTACACTATATTCACTGACCCCTTTCAATTCAAATAATGGGATATCTACTTTTTCTTCATCTTGTTGTTTCAAGTGTCTGGTACTTTGAATCTTAAATCTGGAAGAACTCTTAAAAATCATCTAGTTTGTTGGTTTTTAAACTTGGCTGCACATTAAAATCAAATGGGGGAATTTTAAAAAAACATCTATGCTTGGGATCCACTCTCCAGAGACTGTGATTTAATTGCCCTGGGTAGAGACCTGGACATCCTATTAAAAACAAAAAACAAAAAACAAAAAAACCCCCAAACAATTCTCCCCAGGTGATTCTAATGTATAATGAGGAGTTAGAACCACTGATCTAAGGCACGTTCCTTATATATGACAAAACTCATTATCTGTTACAAGGGAAGAAACTCAAGTCTAGAGAGGTCAAGTGACTTGTCTGAGGCTCACACAAGGAGCCTAATATACAGCAGATCTTCATCTAGAACCAAAGTCTCCTTCCTATGCTGCTATTTATTTATTTAATTCTTTTTTAAAGTTTTTATTCGAATTCCAGTTAACATACGGTGTTATATTAGTTTCAGGTATACAATATAGTGATTCAACTTTTATATATCACCTGGTGCTCATCACAACAAGTGCATTCGTAATCCCCATCACTTATTTCACCCATCCCTCCACCCTCCTCCCCTTTGGTAACCAGTGGATTGTTCTCTAAAGAGTCTGTTTCTTGTTTTGCTTTTCTTTTTTTCCCTTTGCTCATTTGTTTTGTTTCTTAAATTCTACATGAGTGAAATTTTTCTCTGACCTCTTTTGCTTAGCCTAATACTCTCTAGTTCCATCCACATCATTGTAAATGGCAAGATTTAGTTCTTTTGGTTGAATAATATTTCATTATGTATGTGTGTGTGTATATATATATATATATATATACACACACACACACCACATCTTTATCCATTCATCAGTTGATGGGCACTTGGGCTGTTTCCATAATTTGTCTACCTTCTCCTCACATTACCAATTTATGAGCAGTTCATTCTCTTTGAATTCTGAACTCTGACCCCCCTTCTCATGAGAACAAAGCCATATTCTTTGGAGACTGACGAGCTTAGATTTGAGGGAGAGCATTTGTTTTCATGACAGTGTCCACCTCCTCTTCACAAGAGAGAAGCTTTTATTTGTCCAAACTTGATAATCATTTGGCCATAATTTCATTGGAGAGTTTTACAAGGGTAAACTTGTACTGGATTGTCTTACTCTCAGCGTTGTTGTGAGGTTCAAATGAGATAACACACATACCGCATTTAATGTTGGGCTTGTGGCAGAGTGTGTGTTCAATAAACAGAAGTAATCAACAGTGTTATTATTACTATCATAATTCCTAATCAGTGCCGTGTGACAACCCTAATTAACAGTGATACTGATGTACAGTGGTTGTGGGTAATTGCACATATTTTAACATCTTCGAGGGACTGTACCAGGCAGTTTACATACATTGTTTCATTTAGCCTTAAATTATTATTGTTTCTAGTTTACACATGAGCAAGCTGAAGCCAGAGCATCTAAGTATCTTGTTCAGTCTCACTGATAAATGATGGAGATAGGTTTGGGTCCCAGTGTGGCTGGTCCCAAAGTTTATGTGTTTTTGTTCACAACTGACTGCCTTGTTCAGTCTCAGGATTTTGCAGAAGGGGTAATGAAAAGGCAATGGAAAGTTAAGACTCCCATGCTGCATTCTTGATATTTCAGGTCAACATTACAAGGGGCAACAACGATGACCTTCCTCAAAATGAACATTTCTGATGTTCCTGCTCTTACCTGTCATAGCCTCATAACATAAACGCATCTTGTTAATCGGGTTGGCCCCATGGTCTCCCCTCTGTGTGTCCCTTCCCATCCCTTTCCTTCTGGTCCTGCTACTCTCACTGTCTGTGACTCTTTCCTCCTCTGCCTTCCTCTCCAAATATTTCTAATTTCTTAAGGCCCCACTTGAACCCTCATCTCTGTGACATCTCTGGCTGCTCCAGGCTGTGTAGACCTTTCCTTTCTTTGAATTCTTACTGCAAGCAGGGCCTAGACTATGTAGGTGAGCACTTGTCTAAGTCAATGTCCTTCGGTCAAAAGTAGCAAATGCCACTCCAACTTCAGGCATATGAAGAGAATGTACCAGAAGGACACAAAATTATCTCCTGAAACTAAGGGGCAGCTCATGTAGCTGGGCCTTATGAGGGACTTGAAAGCCTTCAGGAAGCAAGGCTGCTCCTCTCTTGTGGGTCTCAGGTTCTCTCTGTGATTTGCTCCATTATTTCCATATAAAAGGTTTTCTGTGTTATTTCATGTCCCTTACTTGGTCAGCATCCCTCTGCTCTTTTAGTTCAGGTGTTTAAAGAGACACACAGGGATTTCAATGTTGTGGGAGGGACACTTTCTTTTTTTTTAATGTAGGCTCCATGCCCAGCATGGAGTCCAACATGGGGCTTGAACTCACAACCCTGGAGTCAAGACCTGAGCTGAGATCGGGGCACCTGGGTGGCTCAGTCAGTTGAGCTCCCAACTCTTGATTTCAGCTTTCAGCTCAGGTCATGATCTCAGGGTTGTAAGATCAAGCCCCATGTCTGGCTCTGCGCTCAGTGGGTTATCTGCTTGAGATTCTCTTTCTCCTTCTCCCTCTGCCCCTCCCCCTGCTCTCTTTCAAATCAATCAATCAATCAATCAATCAATCTTAAAAAAAAAAAAAAAGACCTGAGCTGAGATCAAGAGTCTGAGCCACCCAGGCACCCTGGAAGGGACACTCTTATTAGCCCATTTTGGTGTTTACGGGATACCACTGCGGTTCAATCAGCTGTGACCCAACCAAGGATACGCGGTGTGGGTGGGGTCAGTTTCTCTGACATGGGAATGGGAGGCAGTGTTAGCTGGGCAGGAAACTGTAAAAATGCCCGCTTCAGCACTTGATAAGACATTGCCTTGGATAATTCTTTAATTGATATAGTAATTACTAGTGACATTGCCATAAGCCTCCCCATGGAAGTGACACTGTCTTTCCTATCTTTTTGTGCTTCTCTCTCACTACACACACTCAAAATGCCGTATCTGATTGTTTATGAACTGACTGAAACAAGGAGCAGGGCATTATTTAGAGAGCTGCTATCGTCCCTGGTTTTGGGCACAGAGCTCCTAAAAACATTGGAATTTGAGTGATGAGGGTGATAGGAAGCTCTTTTGTTCTAATGAGGTGACTCTTTCTGGACCCCTAGATAGCTTCAGGATGGGGGCTTGGTCCAGAAAGGCCAAGCCTTGATCATGAACTTGGAACTTTCAGCCCTAACCTCTCAACCTTTGTGGTGGAATGGGGGCTGGAGATTGAATTAATCACCAGTGCTCAGTGATTCAATCAATCATGTCTACGAAATGAAACCTCCATAAGAACTCCTAAATGACAGGCTCAGAGAGCTTCTGGGTTGGTAAACAAACACAGCAAGGTGTTCAGCTGGCATACCTGGAGAGGGCAGGGGAGTCCTGTGCACCCTTTTCTTTATGCATCTTTGCTCTGTATCTTTTCCACTTGGCTGTTCCTGAGTTGTACCCTTTATAAGAGAGTGCTCATAAAAAGGAAAGTGCTTTCCTGAGTTCTGTGAGTTGACTTAGCAAATTATCCACCCTGAGGGAGGGATTGTGGGAGCCCCTGACTTATAGCCAGCCTGCTGGTCAGAAGTACAGGAGGCCCAGGATTTGCGGCTGGCATCTGAAGTGGTTGGGGGCAATCTTGTGGGACTGAGCCCCGAACCTGTGGGGTCTGCACTAACTCCGGGTAGTTGAGTATCAGAGTTGAATTGAGTTATTGAGTACCCGGTTGGTGTCTGGAGAATCAGAAAATTGGTGGTTGGGGGTCAGAAAAACTCCAAAAAGGCCAAAGGGAGAAGTGCTGCATCAAGGAGATAAAGAAATTCTCACAATGATTGAGCTTCACAGAACACTCTTGTACCCAGTGGGTTAATCTGCCCAGACTGCATGAGAGAAGAAAATTAAAAACAAAAACAAAAACAACAACCTCTCTAAATTAGTCTGGAAAAGTTAGAAACTGGTGGTACCACTAGGTCAAACAGCAAAACAAGCTAGTGAAGTTTCCCAAATGATACTCAGCTCAGGGAGAGCAGCTAGTGGAGATGCACAGTCTGGCCTTGGCATCTTCTGAAAGCTTCCCCTCAGGAGGACCGGGCCACGTGGGAACGAGGCTTCAGCTCTGAGCTTTGCTGTCCAACTCAGTTCTGATTTCCCTGCGAGTCAGCACTCCCCATCACAGGAGAGAAGTGCCCCAGCACTTCCCCACCCCAAACCCCTCTCTGGGGAAGGCTTTGAGGGTGCCCATTACACTGCCTCCAGGGGCCTTGCATTTTCACACCCGCTCCTAGAGTAGGAACCTTGGATTTAGCTCCACACACCTTGTGGCTCCTGGCACAAGCCTGGGCACATGATGGCTATTCCCCAAGTTGACCATGCCCTGATTCCACGTGAATCTTATGCCTCCACTTTGTTCAGCTCCACTGAACAGTGACAAGGCCCGGGAGAAGGGAGAGGAGGATCCTGGCTTCCAAGGCCAAAATGAATCCTGGTGTGAAAAGCTTCATTCTCTATGAACGAAAGTTCAGCCTTCATCGGGCAAGTGGAAGAGAACTTTTCTTTCTTTTGACTGAGAATTAGCATCCACCTGTGCTGTTTTTGAGCAAGTTGGCCTGCATCTTCTGGGTCTGTGGGTAAAGTCTTTCACCTGCCACACTAATGACAAGGGCAGCTTATTAAAAATCCCGGAAACAAATAAACCCTGCTGTGCTCCCACAAAATGTTGGGAGGTATGGCAATATCCCCTAATAAGATACACCATTGAAAGGCAATTCAGTCAACTAATAACAATTAATTGAGTACCTACTATATGCTAAAGACTATAATAGGTAATGGGGTATTAGAGTTAAAAACAGCAGGGCACCCCACCAAATAGCACAAGATAAGAATGTCTGTACATACAGGCTTATCTTTTTTTTTTTAATTTTATTTATTTATTTGAGAGAGAGAGAGACAAGTGGGAGAGGGAGCAGACTCCCCGCTGAGCAAGGAGCCTCATACAACTCAGGGCTCGATCCCAGGACTCCCGGATCATGACCTGAACTGAAAGCAGATGTTTAACCGACTGAGCCACCCAGCCCCCCTCCTTTTTTTTTTTCTTTTGAATAATTATATCTAGAGCTGCTCATCTACTGTTTGTTAGGGATAAAGAAATGGAAACTTAAAAAAGAGGAGGGACTTCAAACAAAGCTTGTTTTTCAAAGAACTTCTTCACCTTACAACTCTTTTCTTTATGGCTTATGCCTTCTGTCTGCTCTTCAGTCTGGGCTAGAAACACATGGGCACAAGCTCCATGCCTCTAGCAAGAAGGAAATCTTTAGCCAGTTCCTGAGCAGGCATCACTCTTTGCCCACAGGTCCTGACCCAGTGAGCCTCAGGTATGGGTGGGTGGTTGCAGAACAGTAGGGATATGGGGTTTCAGCCCCACCGAACTGTGGTGATGGCCAGTAATGGACCACCATGGGGTCAACAAGGATCATGCCAAAACTTCACAATTCCCTGGCGACAGCTCTTCAGATCACAGCACCCTTGACCACCATCAACACATGCAGAAACCCTCTTTTTTTTCACTGCTTCTCATACCTTCAGTTGCCAGTGTGATATTTATCCTGCAAGTTTTAGAATCCGGTAACCTCAAAGGCAATTCTTCCCTTTGGACTTTCTGTCTTCTCTCTAGTTCTTCATTTGAGTAGGTCACAAATAGAAGAGGCAGGAAGAGAAAGCAGGAATAATTTTTCTTTGAAGAGACCACTGGCCACTATAGATTGATAAATATATATATATATATATATATATATATATATTATATATATGCTCTCTACAAAGCATTCTCTCTCTCTCTCTCTCTCTGTGTAGCATATTTGCTTATTCCGTTTCACAATATTAAACTTTACCTGAGCCCATTACTCCTGGAAAACAGTGACAGTTAAGAAATCTCCTAGCCTTTTGTGTTCCAGTAAACAGTTTATCATAAAGAACTACCCTTCCCCATGTGACTTTGATAAGACTCAAAGTCCACTCTTTCTTATGGCTCACATAGACATGGGGGTGCCTCCCTTATTTACCCAGGACAAAGCCAAACACAGCCCTCTCCCTTTTGTCTGAACCTGCTGACAAGGCTGGACACAGCCTCTCCAACTTCCTGTTCTTTGTCTTATGATTGGTTAGCTGAGATTAGAACTGTTTGTCCCCCTGAAACTAGCTAACCATAGAGGAAAACGTTTTCTGGTCTGATAACTGACTGAGACCTGTCCTGCTTTGCAAAACAACCCCAACTATAAATGACCTCACTTGCAGCTTATTTACTCTCCTTCTGCTCCCTTAGAAGTTTAAGGCAAAACCACCCCATGGAGACGCCCTGATCTTTGGATTGGGTGCTCTTTTTATTGCAACAGCCCGAATACAATCAATCTTCTTATTCATCTGGTGTTTGCCTCTCCCCCCATATTTACTGAGATACTACTGACCTGTTTTTGCCTTTGACAAGCTACCCAGGTTTTATTGAACCTCTACTGTACATGGGGGAGGCAGAGATAACTATGATACTCTTTCTTCTAAGGGCTCAACATGCAATAGATAAAAGATAAACAAACCTGAGTAATCCTAGTGCCTGGAGGCTGTAATAAGCACTCAGAGAGGTGAAGAGCACGAAGGTAACTGTGGAGATGGGGGTGGGGTTTTCAGTTCTGTGTGCCTCCCTCTCCTATGGCTATGTCCCTGGTTGTCAATAAAATATTTCCTGGGCTCCTGGAAGAAGATGCTCCTGGGAAATATGGAATTTAAAATAGGTATGGAAGAGCAGAGCAACCTTCCCAATATGTGGTCCCCTGCGGGAGGTACAGACTGGGGAGAGCAAATCTAAGCACACCTGCATCCCCTCTCCCCCCAGCCACCTCAAATAAGCATACAATTGAAGTCAACCCAATGTCCTTGATATGCAAGCTTCAAAAAAGTCTTCTGGCCCCCACTTCCAACCAACCAGACAGCTTCTTTCTGCAGAGAAAATCAGTGGCAGACACTGTCTGCTTTCAAGAGTCTGAAAATGACCTGAGCAGCCGGAATGACACCAGCAGACACAGGGCAGGAGAATGTGGTATCCAGTCAGCCTCAGGAAAATGATAAAGGGACCAACTTGCTGAGCTGATTGCTGCACAAAGGTTATTTACACAAACCCAATCTGGTCCTGGCCAGTGAAAAGAGGATTGAAGGGAATTATTAATTAGTAGTTCATCAGACTTTAGCCTTGCCTTAGCTTGCAGAGGCTCAGATTGCAGCCAGTGGGTTGTTTTCCCTCCCTTTCAAAACTGAGGATGCGGGAAGGGGAGATAAATTGCCAAACAAAACCAGATTGCAAAGGGGGCAGTCTATCACAGCTTCCAGGGAATCATAAAGGGCATCATCTTTATCGTAAATCATAAATGTGCATAAACTTAAATGCACATTACAGTGGCTAAAGCCTAGCTTAAATTGGTGCATTTTTGTTTCAATAGCATGTGATTATTCTTGTGATGTTATTACTGTGATTATAACTATTGAAATTTGCCAGTGTATTGAGATAGCTTGTCCAAAGAGATGCAGCTTGAAATCATGAATAACAGGTGATTTGTTGTGAGCACCCATTGAAAGGGCAACTGGTCAGGCAGAATTCCATTTGGGAAGCTCAGTGTGGTAGGGAGAGCCTGGCTGCTTACAAATGGGGAGAAAGAGATGGTGGAAAGAGAGCTGACCTTGATCCCTAATCTTGATGCTGCAGGATCTTGGAGAAGTCACTTTACTCCCCACTATGAAGTTCCATAAACATGCTATAATGCACATTAATGCTGCCTGATCTTTGCATGTCCTGTTGCCTCTTTTCCTCAAAGGTCTCACTTGGTAAATTGTCTTCCTTCAAGTTTCTGCTAGAATATCTTCATTAGATCTTCCCCTGCTCTCTCCAGGTAGAGCAGATGACAGGACAACCATCAACATTTATTAATATCGTGAATATAAGATAGTATAATGGTGGTGAGGCTTATGTATCACAGAGTATTATAAGTATTAAAAATGGGAGACAGGTCTGGCTCAACTTTATATCCACTGCATAGTGATGGCACTTGGAGGACAATTAGTAAATATTGGCTGAATAAGTTTCTTCCCCAGTATAGTAAGCAAAGCTCCCACAGAGTTGTAGCAAGGATCAAGGGAAATTATAAGTATTAATATACCCGGTAGTGAACTATACACAAATCAAACATTTTCAAATCAAACTGGACAAGAAGAATCTGTGTGAGAAATCATATGGCTGCTCATAAACCCAGCTGGCATCTGCTAATCTGTCTTCAAGAATCCAAGTCTCCTGCCTCAGCAGCTCTTCAGAACAAGAAAATCCCGTTTTATCATGAGTCAAAAAGGGTAAGATGTTGCCTTTTTTTTTTTTTTTTTAAATAGAGTATGGAAAGAGGTAGTGAATGGCAAGATAGAGTGACGCTTTGGAACACAATCTACCCATCAACAGTTGTATTTGCAAACATTGATTGTGCTCTACTCTTCAACTTTAGATGGCAGGTTGGCCTCTGACATCTAGGGTCTTCTCCTTCTTAGAAGGTCCAGGGGGAGAGGAGGGCTGCTTATGGTGCTTCCTCCTTCAACAGGATGTAGGGAAACATGAAGCATCAGGAAGACCAGAAGAAGGGGTGTGGCTCATGGAAGGAGGCAGGGAGAGGAAGCCCCCTTGGTTGAGAGGCCCTGGGGCCACACTCTGTTACTGCTGGTCAGGATGTTTGGCCTTAATCTCCATCCTGCCTTCACATGTTGCAGGGAGAGGGGAGGATACACCACCTAGAAACAAGGGGAAAAAGTCTTTAGGATACACAAATCCCTGAGTCTTCATCTTAGCACCAGGACTCGTTCTCCTGAAGTTTGCTGGAGGCTTCATCATCATCAGGCAAATATTTACCCAAATTATTAATTTCTAGAGCTTCAGTTCCACTGTTTATTGTTGACATATTTTATTGTAGTTGGGGGCAGGACCAGAAAGTAACACTTACTTTCTCTCATCAGGGAGATAGGACTGAGCAATCTCAGCTGCTGGACATGGGCAGGACAAATCATTTTCTCTGTCATTAAAACTCCTCCTGGGGTGAGAACCAGGATGGAGAATGCACATTGAGTGTCAAGTGAATGGACACCATTCTCCCTGCCTTCTTGCTGCTGGACTAGACTGTAACCTCTCGGAGGGGAGAGGCAATGGCTCGATTACTTAGCTCTGTATTTCCAACAACATGCATAGGATAAAAGTGAAGGAATGAATGGAAGGAATGAGCTCTCTTTAACACCACCGACAGAGAGAGATGAGTACTCAGCTCTGTTTTAGGGGGAGCGTGTTGCAGGAAGGTGGAAACAGGGTGGGAAGGGATGTGACCTGGCTCCTAGAGAAGGACCACACACCATCACCCTGGGGCTGATTTCTCCAGAGGAAGAGCAACCAGGGAATCTGGTCCCCCCAAATGGGGTTGGGCAGGCTCCCCTCTCCAGGTTCCACCCTGTTGTAGGTCAGAGAAAGAGCCCTGGAAGAGGAGAAAGGGAACTGAGCTCTGGCTGTGCCCATAGACCCAGTATGGACTGGACAAGTCCCTTTCATTTCCTGGGTCTCTCTTTCCATCATCACAGAATTGGTGAGGAATTGGTTCATTCTGGGCATCTCTGACATTCCCCTGGGTACATCTGGTGGCAGAGAGGAGAGAAGACCTGTGGGTTTGGAGCAGCCACTGCAATTGGTAAAGTTTTTTGACAAGGCCTCCTTAAAAATTTCTGGCAAATTGCTCACTTGACTTAACAGTATATCTGTTTGTTTTAATATATAATAATGTGTGTGTAGGAAACCTTCTAAGTGCATAGAATTATCTTAGAAGCTGAGCCATGTTTGCCTTGGATTCTTCATCTCTGTGGGCATTACCACCTCATTCCTGAGTGTGGGGAACATCAGAGCTACATGACCTGAGGGTCCCTTGTAGCTCCTAAACCTCCTGAGGTTTAAAGAAATTTGGAGTAGATAATTCCTCTCATTTCCCCCAAACAAACCCTCATTCCCATTCCTTGTTTCACAATATTCTGATCTGAATGTCATCCTTTGATGAGAAAGTTAAGGACACAGCAAAATTCTATGGAATTCTTTAGTAAATCCTTGAATTCAGGAACTTATCCTTCTTTGTTTGATTTATTTCTTCCTGGGCTACTTCTTAATATCCCTGATAAATTTAGATGGAACACATTCAGGAAAAAATTCCTTTCTGGATATGTCTTCTCTAAAAGCATGCTATAACCCCCTTAGTACAGGTCAGCTAAACTACTTGCTTCTTGGTAACAAGAAGGTGGAAAAACTGCAGGGACAATTATTTATTCATTATTTTCTTCTTTTTCTTTTTTTGGTCTTAATAACTAGTTTTGTAATTGCTAGACCTCTATTGGCTCCAGTAAAAAACTGTTTGCCATTTTAGAACCATGCCTGAGTTACAGGGGATTACTAGATGTCGACAAGTGCTAGAATTATGTGGCAACAATAATATATAATATGCCTCTGGTGTCCCTGTGTGCAATTTGCCAGCTTCTCTGGCGCAGCCCTAACAAACTCAGCAAAGGTCTGCTCACTGCTAGGGGCCAAAGAGCAAGTCTCCCTTGGTTGCAGTCACTGGGAGAACACATTGGTTATGCTGACAAGTACCTTACTTGGTCCTTAAATCAGAAGGCTGTCTTTGTCCCCTGGGACCTCAAGGCAGGAACTGCCATCCTTTCAACCTTCACAGCCACAAAGACCTAAGGCCCCTTTAAAGGGCTCTCAAGGATGTATGTCAGGCATTGCTTTTGACAGTTGATGTCACTAACAGGAAACTTCCAGCTCAGAACCCGGGCTTATCAGCACATTCAACACACTGTCTTTTGGGAGACCCATACCACATGAGAAATGGGAATTAATCCGAAGGGGAAAAAGTATTTTTTTTTTTTTTTTTTGGCTGGGTACAGTATACTTTATTGATGGTACATGACAAGGTGGGGCTCCCCAAGCCCCTCCCCTTCTTCAGGGGGTCTGGGATGGAAACGGTGGAGGTCGGAAGATTCTCAGTGTTTTGTGGGATAAGTTGGAGCAGGGACTCCCCAGCAGCTGAGGGCCTCTCTTCCTCTTGCTCTCACTGGGGCTGGTGGTCCAGGGGGCTCTTACTCCTTGGAGGCCATGTGGACCATAAGGTCCACCACCCAGTTGCTGTAGCCGAATTCATTGTCATACCAGGAAATGAGCTTGACAAAGTGGTCGTTGAGAGCAATGCCAGCCCCGGCATCAAAGGTGGAGGAGTGGGTGTCACTGTTGAAGTCGCAGGAGACAACCTGGTCTCCTTGAGGGGGCCCTCTGACGCCTGCTTTATCACCTTCTTGATGTCGTCGTATTTGGCAGCTTTCTCCAGGCGGTAGGTCAGATCCACGATGGACACGTTGGGGGTGGGGACACGGAAGGCCATGCCAGTGAGCTTCCCGTTCAGCTCAGGGATGACCTTGCCCACAGCCTTGGCAGCACCAGTGGAAGCAGGGATGATGTTCTGGGCAGCCCCTCGGCTGTCGCGCCACAGCTTCCCAGAGGGACTGTCCACGGTCTTCTGGGTGGCAGTGATGGCATGGACGGTGGTCATGAGGCCCTCCACGATGCCGAAGTTGTCATGGATGACCTTGGCCAGAGGAGCCAAGCAGTTGGTGGTGCAGGAGGCATTGCTGACAATCTTGAGGGAGTTGTCCTACTTCTCATGGTTCACACCCATCACGAACATGGGGCATCGGCAGATGGAGCAGAGATGATGACCCTCTTGGCCCCGCCCTTCAAGTGAGCCCCAGCCTTCAAGACCCCAGTGGACTCCACAACATACTCAGCACCAGCATCACCCCATTTGATGTTGGCGGGATCTCACTCCTGGAAGATGGAGATGGACTTTCCATTGATGACAAGCTTCCCGTTCTCAGCCTTGACTGTACCGTGGAATTTGCCACGGGTGGAATCATACTGGAACATGTAGACCATGTAGTTGAGGTCAATGAAGGGATCATTGATGGTGACAATATCCACTTTGCCAGA
The DNA here is from genome assembly GCF_003265705.2 of Callorhinus ursinus. Taxonomy (NCBI): domain Eukaryota; kingdom Metazoa; phylum Chordata; class Mammalia; order Carnivora; family Otariidae; genus Callorhinus; species Callorhinus ursinus. Next base: position 11,155,367 of record NW_027397082.1, read on the forward strand.
GTTAAAAGCAGCCCTGGTGACCAGGCGCGCAATACGGCCAAATCCGTTCACTCCGACCTTCACCATCGTGTCTCAGGGACGCGGCTGGCACTGCACCAGAATACGCGGCTGTCTGTCGAACGGGGAGGAGCAGAGAGCTGGGGAAAAAGTATTCTTGTCCTGGCGTCTGACTCTTCATTTTTTCTTTAAACTTTATTGAGATTTAATTTTCCTATAATGAAACACACTCATTTTAAGTGTACCGTTTAATGTTTTGGCAACTATGTATATCATGTGACCATCATAATCAAGATACAGAACATTTTTGTCATCCTCCATAATGCCTTATGCCCTTTATACTCAACGCCCCGCATGCACCCTAACTCTGGGCCATGACGGCTTTCTGTCATTAGAGATTAGTTTTACCTACTCAGGAAAGTTAAATGAATGGAACAATATGGTGTGTATTCTTGTTTCTGGCTTCTTTTGCTTAGCATATGGTTTCGAGATTCAGCCACGTTTCTCTGCATGCCAGGAGTTCCTTTTGTTTCTGAGCAGTATTCCGTTGCATAAATATACCACAAGTTGCTATCCATTTACCTGTCGATGGGCATTTGGGTTGTTTTCAGTTTTTGGCTTCTATGAATAAAGTTTCTATGAACAAAAGTCTTCTTTGTAGACATACATTTCTTAGAAGAGTATCTATGAATACAACGGCTGGATCATATGGTAAATATAGGTTTAAATTTTTTTATTTTATTTATTTGACAGAGACACAGCAGGAGAGGGAACACAAGCAGGGGGAGTGGGAGAGGGAGAAGCAGGCTTCCTGCTGAGCAGGGAGCCCGATGGGGGGCGCAATCCCAGGACTCTGGGATCATGACCTGAGCCGAAGGCAGACGCCTAACTACTGAGCCACCCAGGCGCCCCTAGATTTAAATTTTTAACAAACTGTCAAAAGGTCTCTAAAGCATGTGTGCTATTTTACATTCCCATGAGCAATGCATGAGTGTTCCAGTTGCTCCATATCGTTACCCACATGGTATTATTAGTCTTTTTTTTTTTTAGGATTTTTAATTGTTTTAAAATAATCTCTACACTTAATGTGGTGCTTGAACTCACAACCCCAAGATCAAGAGTTGCATTCTCTACTGACTGTGTCAGTCAGGCGCCCCAGTATTGTTGTCTTAATTTTAGTCATTTTAGTGTATGTGGAGTAATATCTCATTGTGCTTTTATTTGTATTTTCCTGATGATTAATAATGTTGAGCATCTTTTCATGTACTTTTAGTCATTTACATATCTTCTTCTGTGAAGTGTCTGCTCAAGTATTTGGCCAATTTTATTATTTGTCTTATTATTTTGTAAGTTTAAAAAATTCTAGATTTGTCAGATGTAGATAGTGTAAACATTTTATCCTGGCCTGTTTGCATTTTTATTTTTAATGAGTGGAAGTTTTAAATTTTGATTAAGTCTGATTTTCCTTTTTTCTTAAATCATTGCCCATCTCAGGGTCATAAAGATCTTTTCTTCTTTATCCGTATTTACCTAGAAGTTTTAAAGTTTTAAATTATCTATAGAAGTCTATGATCCATTTAAAGTTAATTTTTATATATGGTGTGAGGTACATCAACATCAGAGTCAACGTGTTTCCCTTGTGTTTATATTTAGTTGTTCCAGCTGCAATATTGAAACGGTTATTATTTTCCCAAGTGAAGAACCTTGACACATTGCCAAAACTCAATTGACTATAAATGTGTGAATCTATTTCAGAATTTTCTGTTCTAGAAAATTTGTATGATTATGTTTATGCCCATACCACACAATTTAATTACTGTCTGAAATGATGTAGTATAGGCTTCTGTATATATTGTTTTTTTTTTTCAAAATTGTTTAGACTATACCAGTCTTTGGAAATTGCTTTTTATTTTTTTAAATACAAACAAGACTTTTTGGGTTTTAACTGAGATTACATGGAATCTACAGGTTAGTATAGGTATATTTTCCATTTATTTAGAGTTCCTTCAATTTCTCTCAGCAGTGTTTTATGATTTTTATTTTACAGGTCTTATATATATTTTGATATATTTATCTCTAAGTATTTCAGGATTTCTGATGATACTGTAGGTAGTGTTATTTATTTATTTATTTATTTACTTTGTATTTCACTTTCTAATTGTTTGTTACTTGCGTGTAGACATAAAATTGATTTATGTATGTTGACTTTGTATCCTAGAAACATGTTAGACTTACTTGTCAGTTATGGTAGCTTTTTTTTAATGGATTCCTTAGAATTTTCTACACACATAATTATGTCATCTGTGAGTAAAGACAGTTTTACTTTTTTTTCTTAACTGTATGCCTGTTAGTTTTTCTTATTATTTATTTATTTTGGTTTCTCTCATTACCTAGGACCTCTAGTGCAATGTTGAATAGTAGTAGTGATTGTGGACATCCTTGTTTTGTTCCCAGTCTTAGGGCATTCAACCTTTCATCATTCAGTATGATTCATAGATGCTTTTTAAAAATCAGGTTAAGGATATTCTCTTCCGTTCCTAATGTGTTGAGAGTTACTATTATGAGTGGGTGTTTAATTTGGTAAAACATTTTATGCATCTAAGCAAGTGATCGTCTGCCTTTTCTCCTTTATTCTGCTAATATGATAAATTATAATGATTACATTTTGAATGTTAACCCAACTTTGCATTCCTGGAAAAACACCAACTTGGTAATAATTTATCTATCTATCTATCTATTTATTTATTTATTTTTAAATATTTATTTATTTGAGAGAGACAGAGAAAGAGAGAGAGAGAGAGTGAATGTGGGGAGGAGCAAAGGGAGAGGGAGAGAAAAAATCTCAAGCAGATGAGTGTGGAGCCTGATGCAGTGCTCCATCCCACGACCCTGAGATCATGACCTGAGCCTAAATCAAGAGTTGGAAACTTGGGGCGCCTGGGTGGCTCAGTTGCTTAAGCATGGGACTCTTGGTTTCAGCTGGGGTCATGATCTAAGCGTTCGGCAATTGGGTGTGTCTTACTCCACACTCAGCAGGGAGTCTACTTGGGGATTCTCTCTCTCTGCCTCTCCCCTGACTCATGGGCTTACACTCTTTCTCTCTCTCAAAAGGGTAGATAAATCTTAAAACAAAACAAAACAAAAGAATTGGAAGCTTAATCAACTGAACCACCCGGGCACCACAATTCATTGTCTTTTTTATATATTGCTGGATAAACTTTCTTAATTAAAAAAAATAATTAAAAAAAATCTATTCTTCATAGGGAATGTTGGCCTATAGTTAGCTTTCTTTTTTTATAATATCTTTGTTTCTGGTATCAGAATAAGTTGATCTCATAAAATCATTTCAGAAGTGTTCCTTTCTTCTGTATTTTATGAAAAAGTTTATTTAATATTATATTAAATTGCTCTTAAATATTTGATAAAGTTTACATGAAGCTATTTGGAGCTTGAATTTCCTTTATAGCAATGTTTTAAAGAAGGAATTCAATTTCCTTAACACATATAAGATTGTTAATGTTTTAATTTCTTGTGATGATTTAGTCTTTCTAGGAATGTGTTCATTTCACCAGAATTTTGGAATTTAATGGAATAAAGTTTTCCACAATATTTCCTTTTTATCCTTTTAATATCTGTAGGATCTGTAGCAATTTCCCATCTTTCATTTCTGACATCAGTAATTTGTGTCTTATCTTTTTTTTCCTGCTAAACATGGAAGTTTATCAACTGCACTGAGCTTTTCAATGAGCTTTGTTTATACTGTATTTCTTTATTCCTTGGCTTTTTTCTCTGCATTGGTTTCTACTTGTCTTTATTTTTTTCTTAATTTTATTCCCTTTGGGGTTAATTTGCTTCACTTTTTCCACTTTCCTAAGATGGCAACTTACACCCTTGATTTTTATACCTTTATTCTTTTTTAATGTGAACATTCAAAGTTATAACTTTTCCGGCAGTCACTTCTTTAGTTGCATCATACATATTTTGATATGTTATGCTTTAATTTTCATTCAATTCAACATTTTTCTCATTTCTTTTGTGGTTTTTTTCTTTGACATATTGGTTAATTAGAAGTATATTTTAAATTTTTAAATATTTAGAGATTTTCAAGATATCTTTTTGTTTATTTCTAATGTAATTATATTTTGGTCAGAGAACATACTCTCTTTAATTTCAGTCTTTGAAAATTTATTGAGTCTTGTTTTATGGCTTACCATCTGGTCTATGGTGGTGAATGTTACATGAGAAATTGAAAACAATGGGCATTCTGCTGCTTTCAGTGTGATGTTCTATAAATATCTATTAGGTCAAATTGGCTGTAGAACAGAATAAGAGATTGGATAAGTCATAGTTATTCTACTATGGCCAGAAGCAAAATCTCCTTCATTTACATTTGACTATACATACTATAATTAAGCCAGATTGGAACAGGTCCTCAAAGCCAGCTTGAATCAAATGTAACACTAATCCGATTTTAGAGGTCGTTACTGATCCAATGCTTTCAGCTCATTTCTTGCTAAAAAGGAATAGTTTCTTGGTATCAACAGAAATTTTTTGTCTTTGGCCACTGAAAATAAGTAAAACAAGAGGTCCAAATTACTTACCTCTGGCTCTGATACTATAGAACTGTATATTTAAAAATGGCCAGAGAAAAACATAACTTTTGGATAATATTATACTTAGTATAGAGAATTTAATTTTATTCATGGTCATAATTCAGAAATTATTTATTATATGATAAAGAAATTAAAAATTATGGTTAAGTTATTTCTTACCTCTATACATAGTCTAGAATCCCAGTAAAAATGACTTTATTAGATACAAACATCCAGTTACAAAATATGTAAGTTTTGGGGATGTAATATAAAGCATGGTGACTGTAGTCAATAATACTGTAGTGCATATTTGAAAGTTGCCAAGGGAGTAAATCTTAATAGTTCTCATCAGAGGAAAGGAAAATTTTGGGGTGCCTGGGTTACTCATTTGGTTAAGCATCTGCCTTGGGTTCAGGTCATGATCTCGGGGTCCTGGGATAGAGCCCCTGTGTCCAGGTCCCTGCTCAGTGGGGAGTCTGCTTCTCCCTCTCCTCTGTCCCTCTCCCCCATCCCTCCCCCGCTTGTGTTCTCTGCTCTCTCTCGTGCTTTCGCTCTCAAATAAATAAAATTTTTAAAAAAAGAAGAAAGGAAAATTTTGTAACATTTTATGATGATGGATGGTAAATAGACCTATTGTGGTGATCATTTCACAGTGTATACAAATACTGAAGCATTATGTTGTACCCCTGAAACTAATATAATGTTATAGGTCAATCATACATCAATAAAAAATAACTCTATTAACCCTATTAACTCTATTAACATACATCTGTACAACCTGTGAATTAAATCTGATCTGTGATTGAGTTTACTGACTAAGTAAAATATATTCTGCATGAAATGATAGTTGTAATGATATAGTTGTAATGATAGTTCCTTTTCTGAGAAAAAGGAAGAGAAGTCAGAGAGAGGAAATAAACAGCTATTCAGTCTTTTTTTTAAATGAAACAATTTTTTTGCTTATGTTTAACTACTCCAAATTACACACGCTTGTTTAAAGCAAAAATAGTAACAATGTTTTGTGAGTTTATAGCATACATAAAATTAAAATATAGGACAACGAGACCGTCAAGGTCATGAGGGAGTAACTGGAAACAGGAGGGAGTAACTGGAAACTTTAAAAAGATCCTTAACAAGTGTAGTTCACCTATATTTCAACCTACTACTTTTATTTTGAATCCTGTGTTGTATGCATTTTACCACAATAAAAAATTGGGTAAAAGAAGATAGGCTATTTTGAAGACTAAGGAAGTTAGATGTAGATAAACATAAATCTGCAAAATCTTATATCATCTTAAAGTATTTGAAGGGGGAATAGAATTTTTATTGTTTTTTTGTGGTTGCACTGACACTTTAAATGCTTTTATTCAGTGTTTCCAAAGGGCCATTTTCTGAAAGACTCAGTATTCAGCCTTTCTTGAAGAGGGGCAGAAAACAATGACCAGGCCAGCTGCAGGCAGATGTCCCATATAAGTTCTGAGATGAGGCTTACATAAACTTCACAAACTTAAAAAATTTTTCTTAAAATTTTTTTCTGTATATAAACACACAGAAACGTCTGTGTCAACACACTCAGATCTAGAGCACAGCCAGCAGATCTGGTGGACCTCTTGATACCTTCCAGGTATCATTCCTTGAAGACAAAGCACGATCCTGACCTCTAACTGCATAAATTCATTTTGTCTATTTTAGTTCTTTATATTAAGAGAAGCATTATAGTTTGCACTCTTTTGTGTTTGGTTTCTTTTCCTTAATGTTATATTTCTGTGGAATTTGTCTAAGGTATACGATTTCAGAGAGTTCGTTCTCATTGTGTATGTATAATAGAATATTATCTGTTCTGTTGATGGGCATTTGGATGGTTTGAATAAATTTAAAATTAAAAAAAATGTTTTTTTGAAACTTTTAAATTATGGGTTTAAAAATTCGTATTATACAGAATACTATGTATATATTAAATATTCTTTGGAAAGGTTTTGAGGGAATATATCAAATATTAACCATTAATTCTGCCTTCAATTATTATTATTTGCCTTTAATTATTTTTAATTGTCTTTCTTCTATCTGTACTTTCCAAATTTCTCTAGTTAACAACTATTTGTTCAGTACTCTAAACAAACAAACAGAAACCACCTCATGGGATTAAAGACAAGCTTTGCCAAATTAATCTGGCCATAAATTATTGGCACTACTAATATTTGATGACTCACCAAGCCAAGCCCATGGCACAGAGCAAAACCAGCTTTTGAGTTGATGAAAGCCAGTGAACAAAGGACTTCTATGCTGGCCCATGTAACTAAAGGTTTACTGATCGTTCTGAGTTCAGTTTGCTGAAGAAAAGTAGATCATTAGTCAAATTCTCCAGTCTACTTATTATGAAAGGAAAATCTGTTCTTAAGTTATCATAATGTAGCATATGGAGAAAAAGCAAAGGCACACCAAACAGCAGATGAAAGTGGAGATTCTGTTACAATGCCAGCTGCAGCTTTGGCTCTCTGGGTGCCATTATCATGGAGTTGCCTCTCTTCAAGAAATGGTACCAAATATTTACAGGGCTTAATTACCCAAGCCCTCCATTTTTTTTTTAATGAGAAATCAGAATATATTTCTTTTTCTTGTATCTCTCTTCGTAAATACCATTTGTCCAACTTCTCTTCTCTTTTAGATTGTTTGTTAACTTTACTCTGCAGCCTTAGTAGGGAGGCTATGTCTACACATTGGGCAGAGGACATGACATACCCTACTTCTTTTGAACCTTCTCTTCTTATGAGCACACAGGTCCTTTCAAGTCTATTCCAATAATCTCCAGCTGTCTTCCAAAAACACTAGGGTAGATAGTGTTACCAAGTCTTTGGGAGAAAATTTTCTATGGTCTAATATATTTGAGAAATACCAGGTTAAAACAATCTGAACAGGTTTCTTTTCTGTAATATTTCTAGAGTCTTAGGTGAATTGTTATGCTTCAGGTGGCTGAGGATTTATTATGAAGCATTTCCTAATGTATGTGACTAAGGAGACAGTGTGTGTGCATATGTGTGTGTGTGTGTGTGTGTGTGTGTGAAATGCATGTTAGCATAATGTGGAAGTGGGGATTCTAAGAACATCTTTGTTATGTGTTGATTTGAGTCATAGAACTCCAAAGCCTACAAGGGTTGGACGGAAACTACAGTTGAGTAGGGTCTGGGACTGGGGGGCAGTGTGGTCTTTCTGAATTGGGCAGACACTTCTCAGTTCCAGCTGATTGTTGCAATGCTGGAGTGTAGCTTCAGGAGTTTCGGATCTTCTGACTTGTCAAGTGAAGAGAGAAATCTAGATTTTTATATAAAATGCCTAAACTTTAGGTGTTGGAAAATAATTTAAATGTTTTTTAAAACACTGTGTGGATCACATAAAACATGCCTGCCAAGTAGATTCACCCTATAGGCAGATGACTTGCATACTCTGAAAAGGCCATGACATATCAGATAAAGGGCTAGTATCCATCACTTACCACCCAGTGCTTTGTCCTATCTGATATATTTCAGTTTTCCATGTGTGATATTTAAATTGTGCATTATATTGCATTGGGTTTTCATGTATGTAATGATAACAATATTAACTCATTCACCAAATAATGCCAGATATGGTGTTAAGGACTCAAACCTAGGGTAATTAGCTGAATCTTTGCCATATGAAGGCATGTATTAACTACATTTTAAGGTGAGGAAATAGGGAAATTAAAGAGATTAAGTATATCATTCTAGATCAAAAGAAAGTGGTGATAAGTGGGTGGGCTTGACAAGTCCGTATGCTTTACCACTAATTCTATGTTCAGATCTCTTGTCTTCAACTGGGGAATTCATAATAGATAGAATGTAAATTCTTTGATATGGCAACCACATCTTCTACTTCTATTGTATAGCCAACTCTTTACAGGACAGGACCCATACAACTAGACACATAGTTGGTTCTCAAAAATCACTAATAGATTTTTTTAAATTTAATTTTATTATGTTATGTTAATCACCATGCATTACATCAGTAGTTTTTGATGTAGTGCTCCATGATTCATTGTCTGCGTATAACATCCAGGGCTCCATTCAATACATGCACTCTTTAATACCCATCACCAGGCTAACACCCTCCTCTCTAGAACCCTCAGTTTGTTTCTCAGAGTCCATAGTCTCTCATGGTTCGTCTCCCCCCTCCGATTACCCCCCCTTCATTTTACTCTTCTTACATCTTATTTTTTTTTAACATATAATATATTATTTGTTTCAGAGGTACAGGTCTGTGATTCATCAGTCTTACACAATTCACAGTGCTCACCATAGCACATACCCTCCCCAATGTCTATCACCCAGCCACCCCATCCCTCCCAAACCCCACCACTCCAGCAATCCTCAGTTTGTTTCCTGAGATCAAGAATTCCTCATATCAGTGAGATCATATGATACATGTTTTTCTCTGATTGACTTATTTCTATTAGAATAATACCCCCTAGTTCCAACCACGTCATTGCAAATGGCAAGATTTCGTTTTTTTTTTTAATGGCTGCATAATATTCCATTGTGTGTATATATATATATATATATATATATATATATATATATATATACAACATTTTTTATCCATTCGTCTGTTGCTGGACATCTTGGCTCTTTCCATAGTTTGGCTATTGTGGACATGGCTACTATAAACACTGGGGTGCACATGCCCCTTCGGATCACTACATTTATATCTTTGGGGTAAATACCCAGTAGTGCAATTGCTGGGTTGTACGGTAGCTCTATTTTCAACTTTTTGAGGAACCTCCATACTGTTTTCTAGAGTGGCTGCACCAGCTTGCATTCCCACCAACAGTGTAGGAGGGTTCCCCTTTTTCCACATCCCTGCCAACATCTGTCGTTTCCTGACCTGTTAATTTTAGCCATTCTGACTGGTATGAGGTGGTATCTCATTGAGGTTTTGATTTGGATTTCCCTGATGCTGAGCGATGTTGAGCACTTTTTCATGTGTCTGTTGGCCATTTGGATGTCTTCTTTGGAAAAATGTCTGTTCATGTCTTCTGCCCATTTCTTGATTGGATTATTTGTTCTTTGGGTGTTGAATTTGATAAGTTCCTTATAGATTTTGGATACTAGCCCTTTATCTGATATGTCATTTGTAAATATCTTCTCCATTCTGTTGGTTGTCTTTTCGTTTGTTGATTATTTCCATTGCTGTGCAGAAGCTTTTTATCTTGATGAAGTCCCAATAGTTCATTTTTGTCCTTGCTTCCCTTGCCTTTGGTGATGTTTCTAGGAAGAAGTTGCTGTGGCTAAGTTTGAAGAGGTTACTCCGTGTGTTTTCCTCTATGATGTTGATGGACTCCTGTCTCACATTTAGGTCTTTCAACCATTTGGAGTCTATTTTTGTGTGTGGTGTAAGGAAGTGGTCCAATTTCATTCTTCTGCATGTGGCTGTCCAATTTCCCCAACACCATTTGTTGAAGAGACTGTCTTTTTTCCATTGGACATTCTTTCCTGCTTTGTTGAAGATTAGTTGACCATAGAGTTGAGGGTCCATTTCTGGGCTCTTGATTCTGTTCCATTGATCCATGTGTCTGTTTTTGTGCCAGTACCATACTGTCTTGATGATGACAGCTTTGTAATAGAGCTTGAAGTCCGGAATTGTGATGCCACCAGCTTTGCTTTTCTTTTTCAACATTCCTCTGGCTATTCGGGGTCTTCTCTGGTTCCATACAAATTTTAGGATTATTTGCTCCATTTCTTTGAAAAAAGTGGATGGTATTTAGATAGGGATTGCATTGAATGTGTAGATTGCTCTAGGTAGCATTGACATCTTCACAATATTTGTTCTTCCAATCCATGAGCATCGAACGTTTTTCGATTTCTTTGTGTCTTCTTCAATTTCTTTCATGAGTATTTTATAGTTTTCTGAGTACAGATTCTTTGCCTCTTTGGTTAGATTTATTCCTAGGTATCTTATGGTTTTGGGTGCAATTGTAAATGGGATCAACCCCTTAATTTCTTTCTTCTGTCTTGGTGTTGGTGTATAGAAATGCCACTGATTTCTGTGCATTGATTTTTATATCCTGCCACTTTACTGAATTCCTGTATGAGTTCTAGCAGTTTTGGGGTGGAGTCTTTTGGGTTTTCCACATAAAGTATCATATCTACAAAGAGTGAGAGTTTGACTTCTTCTTTGCCGATTTGGATGCCTTTTATTTCTTTTTGTTGTCTGATTGCTGAGGCTAGGACTTCTAATACTATGTGGAATAGCAGTGGTGATAGTGGACATCCCTGCCGCGTTCCTGACCTTAGGGGGAAAGCTCTCAGTTTTTCCCCATTGAGAATGATATTTGCTGTGGGTTTTTCATAGATGGCTTTTATGATATTGAGGTATGTACCCTCTATCCCTACACTGTGAAGAGTTCTAATCAAGAGAGGATGCTGTACTTTGTCAAATGCTTTTTCTGCATCTAGTGAGAGGATCATACGGTTCTTGTTCTTTCTTTTATTAATATATTGGATCACATTGATTGATTTGCAGATGTTGAACCAACCCTGCAGCCCAGGAATAAATCCCACTTGGTCGTGGTGAATAATCCTTTTAATGTACTGTTGGATCCTATTGGTTAGTATTTTGGTGAGAATTTTTGCATCCATGTTCATCAGGGATGTTGGTCTGTAATTCTCCTTTTTGATGGGGTCTTTGTCTGATTTGGGGATCAAGGTAATGCTGGCCTCATAAAATGAGTTTGGAAGTTTTCCTTCCATTTCTATTTTTTGGAACAGTTCCCGGAGAATAGGTATTAATTCTTCTTTAAATGTTTGGTAGAATTCCCCTGGGAAACCATCTGGTCCTGGGCTCTTGTTTGTTGGGAGATTTTGGATGACTGCTTCAATTTCCTTGTGGTTATGGGTCTCTTCAGGTTTTCTATTTCTTCCTGGTTCAGTTTTGGTAGTTGATACATCTCTAGGATTGCATCCATTTCTTCCAGATTATCTAATTTGCTGGCATATAGTTGCTCATAATATGTTCTTATAATTGTTTGTATTTCTTTGATGTTGGTTGTGATCGCTCCTCTTTCATTCATGATTTTATTTGGGTCCTTTCTCTTTTCTTTTTGATAAGTCTGGCCAGGGGTTTATCAATCTTGTTAATTCTTTCAGAGAACCAGCTCCTAGTTTCATTGATCTGTTCTACTGTTCTTTTGGTTTCTATTTCATTGATTTCTGCTCTGATCTTTACTGTTTCTCTTCTCCTGCTGGGTTTAGGCTTTATTTGCTGTTCTTTCTCCAGCTTCTTTAGGTGTAGGGTTAGGTTGTGTATTTGAGACCTTTCTTATTTCTTGAGAAAGGCTTTTATTGCTATATACTTTCCTCTTAGGTGGCTTTGCTGCATCCCAATGATTTTGGACAGTTGTGTTTTCATTTTCATTGGTTTCCATGAATTTTTTTAAATTCTTCTTTAATTTCCTGGTTGACCCATTCATTCTTTAGTAGGATGCTCTTTATCCTCTATGTATTTGAGTTCTTTACGACTTCCTCTTGTGACTGAGTTCTAGTTTCAAAGCACTGTGGTCTGAAAATATGCAGGGAATGATCCCAATCTTTTGGTACCAGTTGAGACCTGATTTGTGACCTAGGATGTGATCTCTTCTGGAGAATGTTCCATGGGCACTAGAGAAGAATGTGTATTCTGTTGCTTCGGGATGGAATGTTCTGAATATATCTGTGAAGTCCATTTGGTCCAGTGTGTCATTTAAAGTCTTTATTTCCTTGTTGATCTTTTGCTTAGATGATCTGTCCATTTCAGTGAGGGGATGTTAACGTCCCCTACTATTATTATATTGTTTTCGATGTGTTTCTTTGCTTTTGTTATTAATTGGCTTATATAATTTGCTGCTCCCGTGTTAGGGGCATAAATATTTCGTCTTATGGTATCACTTATCTCTCGAATTCTGCCCTCGAGTTCCAGTAGTTTTTTATCTCTCTTTTGCTCACTTTCTTTATTCTCCCTCATTTGGTCTTTTATATCACTAATTCTCTCTTCTTCCTCATTTATCCTAGCAGTTAGAGCCTCCATTTTTGACTGAACCTCATTAATAGCCTTTTTGTTTTCGACTTGGTTAGATTTTAGTTCTTTTATTTCTCCAGAAAGGGTTTCTCTAGTATCTTCCATTTTTTTTCGAGCCCAGCTAGTATCTTTATAATCGTCATTCTGAACTCTAGTTCCGACATCTTACTAATGTCCCTATTTATTAGGTCCCTGGCAGTCGGTACTGCCTCTTGTTTTTTTTTTTGCGGTGAGTTTTCCATCTTGTCATTTTGTCCAGAGGAGAATAGATGAATGAGAGAACAAAATGCTAACAGGGTAACAATGACCCCAGAAAAAAACATGCACTAAACAAATCAGAAGAGACCCGAAACCGGGGGAAAAGAAATGGAAGGAAAGAAAAAAGAAAAAGAAAAGAAAGAAAGAAAGAAAGAAAGAGAAAGAGAATATGATCAAATATGATCAGGCTGGTGAATAGATCAGTGCCACACACTAGATTTTGGGCATATTTTGGTCTGTTAGAAGAAACTGCCTCCCAAAATTTTAAAGAAAGAAAAACTTATATATGTACAAAAATAAGGGTAAATATGATGAAGGGATGGAACATGCCTTTAAAGATGAAAATTATAAAAGATTTTATAAAAGGAGTTGATAAGATAAGTTGGTTAAAAAAGAAAGAAGAGAAATTAGAAAAAAAGGGGGAGAGAATGTGATAAGGTGGGAGACTAGAACAAAGCCATACACTAGAGATTTAGAGTATATTTTGGTCTGTTAGAAGAAACTGTATCCCAAAATTTTAAAGAGAGAACAATTTATATATATGACCAAAAAATAAGGTTAACTACAATGAAGGGATAGAATATGACTCTAAAAATGAAGAATAAAAACGATTTAAAAAAAAGGGGATTGATAAGATGTTAGTTGAAAAAGGGAAAAAGAAAAATTAAAAAAATAGAAAAAGAAAAAAAAGAAAATTAAAAAAATTAACTTTGGAAGACTAAAGAATCACGGGAAAAAAAGCCATGAATTCTATGTGTTGTATTCCCCTAGTGCTGGTGTTCTCATTGATTGGTAAACTTGGTCTTGGCTGGCGGTTCTTGCTGATCTTCTGGAGGAGGGTCCTGTTGCCGTGGTTCCCAAATGTCTTTGCCGGAGGCGGAATTGCCCCGCCCTTGTCGGTCCGGGCTAAGTAATCTGCTCAGGTTTGCTCTCGGGAGCTTTTGTTCCCTGCAAGCTTTCCGTACAGCATTGGAGGACGAGAGTGAAAATGGCGGCCTCCCCATCTCCACCCTGGAGGAGCCGAGAACTCAGGGCCCCACTCTTCAGTGCACCCCCAGAGAAAAGCAGTCAATCACTCCTGTCTCCCTGGTCTCTGGCTGCACTCCGTGCTCACCTCGCCTGTGACCGTGTGTTTCTATCTCTGGCACCCGACCCCATGTGGAGTCTCCAAACCTAGTGGATGCCTGCGGTGCGCTCCCCCACTGCTCCTCCCAGGGGAGGAAGGGGAGTCTCCCCGGATCTGCCACTTGTTAGGTCCCTGCTGGAGGAGCAGTGGGCCGACTATGCCGTGGATCACGGTTTATGGCAACCCCGAGCTGAGAGCCCACTCCTCAGCTCCATCTCTGCAGCTGGCTTCCCCGCTCCAATACCTGGGAGCTCTTCCACACTCAGGCACCCCCGGTCGTTCTGTGACCCCAAGGGTCCTGAGACCACACTGTCCCAGCGAGGATTCCACCTCCTGATTAGCCACTGGAACGAGGTCCCTCAGCGGAGCCGACTTCTAAAAGTTACGAATTTGTGCTCCGCTGCTCTGTCACTTGCAGGTAGCGGCTGATGGAGGCTACCCCCCCCCCGTCTATCTTCCCAAATATCGCCTGGGATTCACGTCTTTGCACGTCTTACCTTCCAGAAAGTGGTTGCTTTTCTGTTCAGAGAGTTGCTGCTATTCTTTTCTTCCATTTCCTGTTGAGTTCGTAGGTGTTCAGAATGGTTTGATCCCTATCTAGCTGAATTCCTGGGACCAGACAAAATTCAGGTCTCCTACTCCTCTGCCATCTTTCTTCTCCTCCCCACTAATAGATTTTTAATGTATTACTGAAGTAGTGTGGAGTACTGAAAAAAAAAATCACTTGATTTCAAGTCAAGAAATTTGATCTTGATATATAGCTTGTCACCTACTGGGCTTTTTCCCAAAGTGTTGTAGACCTTAATCCATAAAGTAAGTGTGTTGGACTAGAAACTCAATGGGTTCTTTCTAGCCTAAAAAAATCTATAACTCTGATTGATCTATGTTGTTGTGGAGATCAACCTAGGAAACTAGACTTTTGGTCTGAGTCGGAGGGTGGCAGTATATTAGGCAAGTAACAGACCCCCACCACCACACCCACCAGTTATCTTAAGTTAAAGGAAATGCACTGGCTGAGAACTGCAAAGTCTAGGGCTCTCGTTAGCTTCAGGTGCAGCTTGAAACAATGACCCCTCATCCTCCATCTCTCTTCTCAGTGTTGTGCTCCTCCAAATGTTGGTTTCATTCTTATGCTCCTCAGGGTCACAGCATCTACAAACATTTTGTCATTTTAGCTTTACCTCCAGCTGGAAAGAGAGAACTTTGTCTCCTTCTCCTCAGCCTTCCAAATAGACAGATGTTTAGGGTCAGGGTCTCTTAGATAAGGTTGAATTCCTATCTCTGAAGCAATCACTATAGCTAGGAGCATAGGATATGTTGATAAGATCAACCAGTGCTTCTGTATTCTGGCTTCACAGTAGAGTCACCTAGAGTTGCTAAAAATATTTATGTTGTTTCCATACTCTAGAATTATGACGGAATATCTGGGGATGAAATGCAAGCATTAGCATTTTCTAAAAGCTCTCCAGGTAATTTCACTGTGCACCCAGGTTTGAGAACCAGTGACTTAGACTTTTCAGTATCTACTCCTGGAAGGGTGATTGAAGCCAACTGTAGCCAAAATCCATAGACTGAGATTATAGGAGGGGTGATGTACCAGAGGGAATTTAGACAACTATTTTATGTAAAGAAGGGTGAAGGAATCCTGGATGGTAAGAAATAATAGATGTCCTCTAATTGCAAGTGAACAAAATTTGATTCCTCTTTCTTCCCTGTTTGTCTTCATATTTTGCCCTAAGTAATTAACAGCTGAGGGGCTCATAGGCTTCTAAGCCCTCATGATTCAGCCATTCATCTAATAGCCTGAGGGTCAGAACCTCAAATCCTATTGGGTTTCCAGTGGGTAGTCACCTTTTCCTTTCTTGACAGTTCTAATAGGTCATCAGAGGATAGGGTGTGGCCTTTCCCCTGGAACTACAGGGGGCAGGTGGGGGGGTATTGAGACCTTGCCTTCTCCTAAAGATATCTCTGCCTGTGAATTCCATCCCTAGAATTCATACCATTTCCATTTTCTCTTGAAATATAATACTTGCTATGGCCAGCCAACCTGTTATCCCTAAGGAAAAGGCATTCCCAGCTTCATGAAAATAGAAGACATTAACTCCAGGATTCATAAGCCAGCCCTATTCCCAGGCAGTTAAGAATGTGAAAGAAACATAAATCACTAAGAAAAATAAGATGAACCTAAAATACTCCCCAGAGCCCTGACTTCATTTTCCAGGAGGCAGGGACTCTTGCTAGAAAGGCCCATGCTGACCAGACTCAAAGTCTCAGAAGTCCTGCAGTGATGCTGTTGAGTGTGAACCTTACACTCAGTCCTCCTTTCAGTGTCCCAGCCAATTCCTGCACAGTCCTGAATGCCACATGTCTTAGACCATGCTTAGGCCTGGCCTCCCAGGTACCTTCCATCTTGAATTATACTTGTCCTCGCTCTGTCATCTCATTGCCCTGCTCTCTACAAGAATCTTCAGGGGAAGAGGGATATGATAAGGAAGAGAAAAGAAACTTCTTTTTGCTAGGCCCTGTGTCAGATGCTTTACATATCCTCACACGTTCCAAGGAAGTGGGTATTATTACTGTCCTCAGAGGGTGAGATGTCTTAATTGTTCTCAAGTCATATGGCTGGTACACCACTGAGTTTGGATTTGGTCCCAGGTTTTCCTAGTATATCAAGCTCAATGTGTTAACCTTTCTGGGAATATACTTTTCCTTCCCAGCAGGATCACCAGGGTCACTGAGAGCCTGGCATTATCTCTTGCACATTGTGGAGCCCTTGAACCTCATCTAGTTCCTGGCCCAGAGTGACTGCTTAGGACATATGTGTTAAGTAAATTACATGGGCTAGTGTGGGGTGAAGATATTTTTGACTTGGAAAGGAGGTTTTAGCTTCCCCATGAATTATACTTAACTCTTTCAGTTCATTGACCAATTTTGTTTTGCCCATATTCCTTTTGGCAAGATAGGCTTTCCCAAGCACCCCTCCATACTTGCTCTCAGAGCAAGAAGGTGGTGAGGATCTTTCCAGATTTGTACAATCCCTTCTTTTGTCTTTTCCCAGACTGCCCGTGAGAGGATCTCACTATACCACACAGATAAGGGAACCTCGCCAAAGTGACTCCAGACCAGGGGCATTTGCTCCTGTAAAAACCCATGGAAGAAGGTACAGAAGGTACTCAAAAATATTGGGAATCTTACAGTATTAGAGGATAAGTTACAGCAAAGTTAATTTGGTTCATCTCCCTCATTTATTACCTCTCCAAATCATAAAAGTACCAAATACTGTGTACTCTATTAACTAGTTTTCCCTCCAGCTTTATTGGTGTACAGTTGACAAATAAAATCGTAAGATATTTAAAGCATA
This sequence comes from Callorhinus ursinus, assembly GCF_003265705.2. NCBI lineage: Eukaryota > Metazoa > Chordata > Mammalia > Carnivora > Otariidae > Callorhinus > Callorhinus ursinus. Next base: position 11,172,765 of record NW_027397082.1, read on the forward strand.
CAACATGATTTGACATAAAAATTGTGAAAGTAGTCCCTCATTGAGTTAATTAGCACATCCATCACCTCACATGTTTACCTTTCCTTTTTTCCTTTCAATTTTTTTAATTTTTAAAATTTTATTATTTGATTAGAGAGAGAGAGAGAGAGCATGCATAAGCAGGGGGTGGGGTGGGGTGAGGGGGTGAGGAAGGGGCAGAGGGCGAGGGAGAGGGAGAATTCTAAGCTTTTTCAGCGGAGCTGTTCAACCTCACACCCCTGAGATCATTTCGCCAGCTGAAATGAAGAGTTGGATGCTTAACTGACTGAACCATCCAGGTAACCCTATCTTTTCTTTTTTTTTCTTGAGAAAACATTTAAGCTCTACTTTCTTGGCAAATTTCAATTATACAATACAGTGTTATCAACTATGATCACCATGTTATACATTAGATCCTCAGACCTTATTTATCTTCTAATGGAAAGTTTGCACTTTTTCCAGTGTCTCCCTATTTCTTTCAACTCCTAGCCCCTGGCAATTACTTTTCTACTCTGTTTCTTCTACTCAGTTGTGTTATAAGTGATCCCATGTAGTGTTTGTCTTTCCCTGCTCTATTAATCCATTTTGGGTAGAGGGCAGACACCTCTTCCTACTTCTTGTTGGTAGACCGGAAATCAAGGCTGTGGGGTATGTCTAAACCACTTAACTATTTAACCCAAAGAGATAAAAATTAAACATGAAGGTTAAGGAAGAATCTTGCAAGAGTCCTACACTTGGTCCTGATCTTCTGGTCCTTTGGTGACCACTGATCATTGTCCCTGCTCTGGACAACGGAGAATTGAGACACCCTGGCATGGAAGGAAGACTGTGGGAAAAACACTCTCATCAGGAACTGGGTCAGTGTGGTCCATTACAGGAGGTTCAAGTCACTCTTAGGCACTATGGTTGCAGACCCTAAGGTTTGCCTCTTGTAAGATTAAATAATACTCACATGTTAATAGACTTAGCAGCTAGGGGACGGTAAGATCCTTTTGGTTCACCTATATATTGGGTTTTATGTGTTCAATAAGTTCCAAAATCAGTACGTGCTCAAATGTAACCTAATTAGGATGCTGACACCCAGTAGAGAATCACCTGGCAATAAGTATGAGATATAGATCCTCATCATAAAGATAATAAAAATTGGTAAAATAATAATGGCTAAATGAAGGTACTAAAAGTTAATGAAAATTGATAAAATAATATGGCTAAATGAAAGTACTTACTGACACTGATCAGAAATTTTAGACTGTACCCTGCCTGTGTTGGGCACATCATAAGGTGACTCCCAATGAGTCGTGTTATTGTATTCTCTTCCCTCGTGTGTGTGTAGGACTGGTGGTTTGCTTCTAGCCAATAGAATATGACAGAAATGAAGTAACTTTTGAGGATGCAATTAACATCCCAAATCAGCTGATTTTGAGTGAATCAAAAGGGAGATTATCCTGGGTGGGCCTGACTTAATCAGGTACAATCTCTTAAAAGAGAAACTGGGGTCTCTCCTTGGGATCAGAGACTCTCTCCTGCTTGTCTTGAAGAAGCTAGCCACTGTCAGTTCTACAAGTGCAAGCAAATGAAATCTGCCAACAACCTGAGGGAGCTTGAGCAGGTCTTTCCCAGTGTGGTGGGCATTTTGACTGCAATCTTGTGAGACCCTGAGTAAGGGACCCAATTAAGCCATTCCCAGATTCCTGCCCCACAGAAACTGTGAGATAGTAATGGGGTGTTGTTTTAAGCCTCTAGTTGATGTAGTTTGCAATGCAGCAACAGTTCTGGTTTGGGAGACAGATCCAGGGTTGTGTTCCAGCCTGCTCTTGCCATCTCTGTGTCATTCATTGAGAAAATCGTTTCCCCCTTTTGAGCTGCAGATCCTTCATTTGTAAAATGGACTTAATATTCCTCAAATTAAATTAGAAGAGTGGGTATTTATGAAAGAGCTTATAAAGTACAAGTGCTCTATGTATGAAGTACGATCAAATTATCAAATCATGGTAGATTTTTCATTGAAATTTTGGGTAAAGTCAAAGGATATGTTTATCTGAGCATGCCCTAATAGAAAACTACAATGCTTCCTTGGACCCTAGAGTGCTAGACAGTAAGGACATTGATCTGCCCTTATATAGTAATGCTCATATTTCACATGTTTTGATTTTGAAAAAATTACTGCAAAGTTCTGCAAGGCTGTACACAAAAAAATGATAAATGGACTTCAGAGAAATTACCATAAACCTGTAATGGGAAAACAGGTGCTATTTGGGGGATAAAGCTTTACTTGTTGATGGGCAAGAATTATGTGCAGACACTACAGGAAACTAGGTATAACATAGCAGTTTTTACCACAAAATGTTAGCAGTGTTTACCCCCCTCTTTTTAGAGGATTTTTCCTTTGATCACAGAGTCAGGAGCAGGTCTAGAATGAAAGCCCTGCTTTGATTTGCTCCCACGGGAGCAGGGTGTTTTCTGATAGTTGAAGAAGGGATTCTTAATATCCCCCTCCCTAGCTTTTGTTCTAGTTTCTGATGAATTTGGCCACAGGAAAGCAGTGAATCTTGCTGTCTTTGGATATAACTGATTTCAGTGTGAGTTAAAGAATTCAGCCTACAGAAAAAATAAGACAAGGAGAGAGAAATCCTATTAGGATCATTTTCTTCATTCCAATAGGGCTGAGACTGGGGCCTTCCTGCCGGCCTTGGAGACTTTGTCCAGTTGATTTTTAAATAACTCAGGTGATTGTCCTCTTATTTCTCCTGGAAACTCACTCTACCATGTCATTGAGCTGACTTTTAGGAAGTTCTTCTTGATATAATATTATTGTGTACAATTTCTTCATACATTTCCCTCTATTCAGTTTCATTCCAAAAAGAAATCAATAAAAATTAAAAAAAAGAGAAAAAATATGGTGAGGAGATAGACTGGGTAGGTGAGGAGTAGTTGCTGGCTGGTAGGAGGGGGGAGAGCAAGCTAGGCTGTGCCAGGAAATGCTGACAGAAAGACTACTTGGGGGAAAATGGCCCCCCAGAATGGATCTGAGGAGGCAGAAGTGGCTCAGGATCAACAACAAATTTCCTTCTTAATATTGAGCTCTTTTGGGGTGCCTGGGTGGCTCAGGCAGTTAAGTGGCCAGCTCTTGATTTTGGCTCAGGTCATGATATCTTCAAGACAGGGAGTCTGCTCTAGGATTCTCCCTCTCCCTCTGCCCCTCCCCCCTCTAAAATAAATAAATAAGTTTAAAAAAAATATTGAGCTCTCTCTAAACTAAAGTGTGCCTCAAGATGTTGATTTCAGTAATCTGTATGGATTTGGTCAATTTTTAGGCTGCTAACTTCAAATCGATAGTTAATCCATTTCAAAACCCCATAGCTATTCATGTTAACCTGCATAACCCAGGTTTTTAACACCTGTCCTGGGAGGACAGGGGAGTGAGGGAGAGGAAGATAGCATTACTCTCCTTCATGTCGTGACTTAGACGCTGCTGTTTTCCCTACTACAGACCCAACCCATCGTCTTCTCCCTCATTCACACTCCCACGCGGCTTTATTTCGGACCTTTGGCTTACAAAGTAGTCGATTCTGAAGTAAACACAAGAGGGCAGACATGTAGCACACAAGAGATCTCTGCTGTCACCAGAAAACAGAAGCAGACTCATCCGCCATGCTGCATCCTGTCAGGGCAGTTTAGAGCCCAGATTCCAGATGGATGTCAAGAAGATAAAGGCCTCACATGCCATTCTTCATTTGTAAAAAGGAATACACAAAGTTGAGAAATATTCAAAGAACTACTTCTTCCTGTCAGTCAAAGGTAGGAATGATTTAAACATTCAAGTCTTGCTCCATGTTCCATAGTTAAATCTGCACCCCACAGTGACTAGCCATTGTTCTTGATATAAAATTCAGAATTGTCTATATGAGCCGTAGGACTGTGCCTGATCTGGTCCTTGTTTGGCTCTCCAGCCTCATGACTGGCCAGTGTTGCCTGTGTCCTAGCCACATTGACCACTGTCCATTGACTCAAATGTGTCACCCTTTCTGTGTTAATGGGCCTCAGTCCCTTTCTGTTTCTCTGATTAATTCCTCTTCACCTCTTATACCATCACTTAATCACCCCATCTTCAGGGAGAACTTCTCTGACCACCTCCCTTCCCAGAGGTTGTGTCTCTGCCATGAACTCTCCCAGGACTTTGCCTCCAGAGCATCTATAATGAAACACATAATCACGTGGGTACACGTGTAAGTGTGTCCACTCCGCTGGACCGTAAACTCCATGACAGAGACCTATGGCCTGCTAGTATCTTGTGCACCCTGGGAACATACTTCTCTCTGTAGGGAAAATGACTGTAGGTTACAGCCCATCCTCAGAGACAGGCTATTTATAGCAAGTTGTGATCCATCTGGGAATGGCCAAGGAATAACCACCACGATCCAGAGACCTAGAGGTCATTGTTCAAAGGGATTAAAACAATTAACTCTGACTGTTTAAACTGAGTAAAGGAAATCTTTTCCAGTTGGAAATGAGTTTGCTACCAGTTTAAATCATTCAAGCAATGCTCCAAGAGTCTCACAACTACCTTCTGGTGGGTTCCCAGGTTTATGAAACACATGCTCAGAAGCACACACCACTCCATGTACCTTGAACACTCATACAGAGTAATTACCAATCTCCTTAGTATTTTATTTCCTCTCCTGTTATACTCCCCCCACACACATTTTTTTTTTTCTGATTTAACTTGTTAACTCACCGAGAATGGAATACATCTCTGTTTCTTCACAGCAGCTAGTGCACTGTTAAATAACACTTACAATAATACTTAAGAGTAACAACCACAGCATATGACTTGGGAAAATTAGGAGGCTCTTAGAGAATCTTTTTATTTTTCTTATTTTGTGGATAGCTCACTGAGATATTTAAGTCCAAGTTAAATGTGGATACGAAGAGTGAAGAGATGCACTGGTATTATGTAGATAAGCACAAATCACTGATACTCCAGAAGCCGTATCATTCAAAGGCGCGATAGAGGGAACATGTGAGTAGAAAGCCCAGTGCTTGCAGGAGTCAATGAAGCCCAGGATGATTTGTGAGTCGTCTTGAGGGGAGGGTTTGGGAGGGGAGGAGACTATTGCAGAGGCATTGTTAGGGAAAGGGATCATGAAGAATTGAAGAGATTGGAGTGAATAGTGTTCTCTGAGAGAAAGACAGGGGGCCTGAGGAGTGTACAAGCAGGACTGTGATACCAGCCTCAATGTATTGTGTTAGGGTTGAATTGGTGAAGAGCTTCCCATACAGCCTCTGTCAGTGTTGCGGACACACGGAGGTGGCACAGAAGTAGGAGCTCATGTTCCCAACTTTTCTGTAAATCTTGTGTAGGAACACAAAGAGGTCAGTAGTAGATGATGCTAGTATGGCCCAAAGTGAACTATTAAGGGTAAGATCCATGAGCCCAAGAGGAGGTGAGCAGGAAGTGGGAGTTGGGGCCCTCCCTCCTAAGTACAGTCCTCCTTCACTCCACCCCCAGAGGTCTCTTCTTAGCTGGACTCCCTCAGCTCTCACTGGGGTTCTACCCACCCAGCACTGCAGTTTGCTGTTTCTGGCAGCCAGTACTATTAGTATGGGGCTGCTTTGGCTCTCCAGTTAGATTAAGGAGGCCTTGGTCCATCTTCAGGCATGGGTTTGGCCACCTCAGTGCATGGTTGCTGAACAAATCTGACATTTGGAAACAGTCTTACTCTGCATCCAAGTCACACATGTAGTAATCTTTGGGTCCATCTTACCAACTCTCCTGATATCATTTGGCTTTAATGTTGACCTCCCAGTGGAGCAGCTCTGTTCTCAGGCCTGGCGGCTTGTTGCAGACATCCTGTGGTGGAACATCAAAGAAATCATAGCATGCCTCTCTTGGAATCAACTACAATAGAGGAGGTTTCTTTACTTTTTCTTCTCTCAATGCTACAGTTGTTTGAATAAACACTGGTTATTGATGATGCAGGTGGCCCGCTTCATTCCCTGCTGTGTGCTTTAATTAGCCTCCTTTCTGGGTCATGTTTTTGACTTCCTATTGGGTGTTCCTGGATGCAGAACCATGTGTGTGGTCTGGTAGGGCTCTTGTGTTTCCTTACTGAATTCTGCAAAGATTATTGTTTTTAAAAACATGTTTGAGATCCACAGAATTGTTTTGCTCTTGCTACTCTGAAATATATCCATGATCATGCCTGTTCCATTATTCTCTGATTTAAAAACAGGCGCGTAACCTAGAGGCAGGATTGAGTGGGAAGAAAAATCAGTTTCTTTCCCATTTTTTTTAAGTTAAAAATTTAGCAGGAAGGTAACCAAGGGAAAATTGTGGTGTCTTCAATTTCAGCTGTTAGGTAAGATAACAGAGTGGAAGATGGACTGGAATAGACCTAAATCTGTGCTTCACTACTACCTAACCAAATGACCTTGAACGGGTCATCTCAGCCTTTGTGATCACTGTTTTTTCATGTATAAAATGAGAACATTACATTAAATGGACCAATGCTAAGGCCCCTTTTGGTTCTAACATTCAAGGGGGACATGGGGCACAAACTTCAGAGGCTTATAGAGAAATGGAAGTGTTCTAGTCCAGTGGGGGATTTGGACATGACTAATATAAGGATCATTAAAAACTGGAAAGTCACAAGGTGATGTCCTTCATTTTCCCCTATGGAAAGAAGTCTCACCCAGGAGGTACCTGTGTGCAAGATTATTACGCAAGGCATGTAAAAGAGAAAATGGCAGGGGAGACAAAAAGGTACTTACTTTACATAGAAAGCACAAATTATTTTATTATAATTTTCACTACTCTGTAAGGTAGACATTGTCCTCTCCACTAGACAGACAAGAAAACAGAGACCTAGAAAGGTTGAGTTTGCTTTAGATTACAAGATACACAACAAGTAAGTTGTATTTTCAGATTCAAATCCAAATCTTTCTGATCCCAAAGTCTCTGCTCCAAAACTCTATTTAAAATAAGCTGAAACACTACAAAACAACATGAACAAACTCCACCCTCCCAAGCTTGGATTTATTGCAAACATTATTGGAAGTGATTCTACAAAGGATTCTGAGTGATGGGCAAGAGGAGAGAAATGTTGCCTCATTTTTGTAGTAGGGAAGATTCCTTTTTTTAAAAAAAAATTATTTATTTATTTGAGAGAGAGGGAGAGTGAGAGAGAGCATGAGCAAGGCAGAGGGAGAGGGAGAAGCAGACTCCTTGCTGAGCAGGGATCCCAACGTGGGGCTTGATTCCAGGAGGGATCATGACCTGAGCTGAAGGCAGATGCTTAACTGACTGAGCCACCCAGACGCCCCTGTAGTCAGGAAGATTTCTAAAGGAGATGGTCTTTTAAAAGGTTTTTCCAAGTCTCCATCATGCATTCATCTCATTAATGATGAAGGACATGCCTTTCCAGTGGGATCATATCATCAACATCATCATCATCACCATCACATGGGAGGTAGAGTGTATGAGCCAGTTCCCCACCCCCATCTGTGGAAATTGCCTTCCTTTGCTGCTTAGGCAAATGCAGATAGATGGACCTTCAGCCTGGGACAAGGAGTTGTCAGTGTAGGGAAGGAAACACTTCCCTTCTTCCCACCTAGGTTGTTTGGCTGGTCTAATAATTACGTTGACATAAGACTAATAGGAGAAAACCAAATTTAATTTCATATGTACAGGAGCGCATAAAAAATGAGACTCAAAGAAGTCACCAAAGCAGACATCTTTTATGCTTTTTAGGCAAGGAAACAATAAATTTGTGAGGAATTGACAAAACAAAGGAGTTTGGGCTTGGGGTAGCTAATTAGCAAAGAGGTAACAAGGTTTGTTTATACAGCCTTCTCGGCCCTGAATACCCTATCTCTGGCAATAAGGATGCCTTCTATCCTCTTGATATAGGGAGGGTACCTTCACACGTAATTTATTTTCTGCTTTCAGGGGGACAAAGGAGGTCAGAGTGTCCTTCTTGAATCGGCTGTTTCTCAAGTAACTTTAATTCAAAGTAATCAATATGCCAAAGTAGTGTATTTTAAGGTGGCTAATCTGCTCCCCTTTACCAGTGAATGGTGAAACTTCTGACTGCATGAGGAAGTTTGGAAAAAAGGGCACGTTCTCAAGCCTGCTTGCTGTGACTGTGTAGAAAGCACAGATCCCCTTGGTCCACAGCAAGTTCGCCAGGATATGCCCTCCAGCTGACCCTGACTTCTGACTCCTCCACAGGGTGTGGCTTGAGTGGAGAACAGGTGGAAAGCACATGGTGTGGTCTGTGCAAGTGACGCAGGGCCAATGCCACATCCCCAGAGGTGAGGAGACCTCAGGGACCACCCCATTCTTCCTACTTAGCTGCTAGGTTTAGTGGGATGCACAGGTTCTTCATCTTCAGGGAGCGTCAGGATCCCCTGGAGGACTTATTAAGACAAACTGTTCGCCCCACTCCCAGTGTTTCTCATTGAGTAGTTCTGGGGTGGGGTCCATACTTTGTATTCTAACATGTTCCCAGGTAATGTTGAGAACCACTGGCATGCTCAGTAGGGGATCCCCTAGCCTGTTTGGTGTAGGAAGGGAAGTTTCATGTAGGGTTGTGTAAGAGAATTAGAGGCACATTTTTCCATCCACAGAGTAGCTCCAGCTGAGTAGGAAACAGTCATGCTCATGTAAAGCATCAAATCGTTTTTTTTTTTTTTTTGAGAGAATGAGAGACAGAGAGCACGAGAGGGAAGAGGGTCAGAGGGAGAAGCAGACTCCCCGCTGAACAGGGAGCCCGATGTGGGACTCGATCCCGGCACTCCAGGATCATGACCTGAGCCGAAGGCAGTCGCTTAGCCAGCTGAGCCACCCAGGCGCCCAAGCATCAAATCTTATGATGGCATCACTGCTGCTGTCGGTCCTTTCCTGGGAAAAAGTGCCCCAAATGCCTCACGTCATTCCTAACCATCCTAGTGGTGGGAGTTGACAGAGAGTAAGGTTGGCTGGTTGACTAGTGGCAATCTCCCCATGACTGCCCTTAGCGGACTACAGCTGTCCTGACCTTCCTCAGGCCTATGGCCTATGACCCATCACCCAGTGGCCTTTCCACAAATAATGCCCAATGATTCCAAAGAAGGCAGAGTTTAAAATAGAAGCCTAGGACAGCTCTAGAAATTAAATCATCAGTGGGTATGGAAAAGTGATTCTGCTTTATTTATCAAACATATGAAGTCCCAGAAAGACAATTCCATAGCATCTAAGCAACCTTCCTCCATGTGATGTAGATAAAAATAATCCCGAGTCATGGGCATCATCCTTTCTTCCATTTTCCCTGATACTTCTCTCGAAGTTTGAATGCGAATAGAAAAAATGCCAAATATTACATTGTCTGGAAGTCGTATCACAAAGCCAGCTCTCAAAGCCTCGGTGACTCTAACAAAAGGCGACTGATATGAATAGCAAGAAAGGGGAGTCATTACTACCCAAAATATCTTGACAGGTGAATACGGCTGACCTTCTGACGCAAAGTCCTAAAAATTGTCATAGGGGATGCAGCCCCTTGAAAGAATGTGCTGTGCTATTCAGCCTAAAGCCGTAGCTCTTTTTAGCTCTGATTGTGTTACAGGCTCCATGGCTCTGTCACCATTTTTCTCTCAGAAGCAGCTGATCTGAAGAAAGGCCATTGCTCCCAGGAGCCTGCTGAGCAAGGACTGTCCGGGGTTTTCTCCATCTGGTCCCCCGTCCAAGCTACCTACCCTCCTTTCTCATGATTCGTCCCCTCCCTGGGTACCATTTTCCTTCTATCTTGGTTCACTCCCCAGAGGGCAATGAATATACTATACCATGCCATTCACCCACCTTCTCTGTGGTCAAATTATTCTGTCGGTCCAAAGATACCTAATTGAGTTCTTTAAGTGGTGCAGAGTGATCCTTCTGAGTTTTGTTGCATACAACTTAGAGTTTCTTGGATGACATTGCATTGCATATAGGTTATAATGCAGAGTATCTCCCACAGCTTACAGTGTTCTGAATAGTCTCTTTTGGCTTCTTTTTCATGCAGCATCTCATGGGATCCCCCTATACCTCACAAGTCTCTAGCCACACAGGCTTCTTTCAATAGCTCAAAAGCGGGGAAACCTCAGGGCCTTTGTTTATCCTACTCTTTCAACTGAGAACAAGTGTCTCCCTATTGTTCATTTGCTCAATTTCTACTCATCCTTCTGGTAGCTTAAATGTAGGCTTGCAGAGGGGTTAGTGCATGCTGCATAGGCAGAATGTCTGGATTTGTATCTGATTTCTACTGCTTACAATATTTGGCCTTGGGATATTTGTCTAACCTCTCTAGGCTTTACTTCCTCATCTATATCATGGGAATAATAGTGGTAAGTACCCCAACTCAGAGGGGTTGTTCAAAGGCTTGAACAGATAACCCAAGGGATTCTGGAAAAATGGCAGTCAGTGGTGGTATGATTTTGTAATTTCTCCACATATACCTATAAATAAAACAAAGCCGTTAGCTAGAACTATCCCCCTCCACTCCCAAAATCTATAGTCAATACCCACAAAAAAGCTAATTGACAAAGTATCTTGAAGAACCCTAAATATGAGTAGGTGGGGACAAACCACCAACACTCCAAGACCTGAATTGTATCAACATCTGTGTTGGAGAAAGTAAGGGAGAGCAACAGGACATCTGATGGATGCTATAACCTCCAAAACAAGTAGATGGGCAGTCACTGGAAATGTAGTGGGCCAGTTTGAGAACAACGGCTGGAACCGGAGGAGGTTTTAGACTCCACTAGGCTGGGGGCAAGCTATGAGATCTCAAGGGCCTGGTCGTCAGGGCCCCACAAGTCCTTAAAACTAACCAGACAAAACTCCCTTCCAAGACGAAGCCCCACAGTGAGTGGAAACTGCTGGGAATAAGATCCAATAGAGACAAGGGGTCAATAGAGACAAGGAGAAAAGAAAGTCCAGACGAAAGAAGGGAGGAGAGCAGAGATGGATTTTTAGACCCAGAAACCTATTGTGGACATTTCACAAAAGCAGCAGAAGAGGGAGCTCTAGAGCCATGATGTTAGGAAGGAAAAAAGCAACCCAAATCCCTATAAAAATGAACAACAAAAAGATTGAGATCAAATTCCACAAAAAGATGTTAAAAATAAAAAGAAAGGAGAGAGAGTAAGGAGCAGAACAACATTCCTGTAGACAATTAAAGCAGTCTAAAAGGAGCATGTATACAAAGCTGACGGGAACATAGTCTCAGGTATAAAGAGAAAACGGGAGGTGGTGCCCATCAGCGCAGAGATGGTGTCTGCTAGTGAAGCCCTTCCAGGGAGGGGATCATGGGTGTTTTCTAATCCTCTCCCTCATGGAGAACCAGGCAGAACCAGCTGGGGTGCCATGTCAGCCAGAGGCTTAGTCCTATGGCACTAACTGGAGGAGTGAGCACATAGGAGGGAATCCAGAGCAGAAGGCATGATCTTGCATGGACCATGGAACCCTGAATCTGGACCAGAGCAAAGAGTGTAGGCGCTGAGCAGAATTCCACAGGGTGAGAAATCAAGCAGAGCAACAACACGCAGGATGTGGTTTGGGAAGGTGTTCACAAATGGTTTTGGAGCCTTTCTGGTGCTCATGTAATGGTTGGCATGTAGGCAACCCACAGGCACAAGGAGCTGGTTTAAAGTTGCAGAATGTGTAACAACCGTCATGGGAGGACAGGTATCTAAACAGGAGGGAGGATATTTTGGAGCAGAGCAACGTCAACGCCTAGCAAAGGCTTGGGACTGGAATGTGTGTGCTCACCTAACGAGTGAAGTCTGAAGTGGAGGTCTCCGCCTCCTCAGATCCACTCTCAGACAAGCATCTCTGGTCCTCCCACCTCGCCTACTCTACAGCTCCCACTGTGGCAATTATACCACCTCACTGTGACGTTCAGCCCTCCGTTTCTCCTATTCTCACTGTTCTCAGGTCCTTCTTCCCCTGCTCCCCCGGGCTTCATGGTTCCATATGCTCACTCACTCGCAAACATCACTGATGCCAGCTCCCTCCTTCACTGTCTTTGGGCAGCAGCCTTGACCCTGGCAAACCTGTCTATAGATCAATGATCGCTGGGTCTCCTTTTCCAGCTCTGACTTTTCCTAGCAGACCCATCAGCTTTCTTGACATTTCCACTTGGATATCTAAAAGAGTTTTCAAGTTTAACTCACCAAAACAACATTGATTTCCCTCCCTCACCTACTCCTTCTGTCTTCCCCATGTCAATAAACAATGCCACGTTTACTAGGTACTCGAGCCACAAACTGATTCTTCTCTTTTCCTCAAACACTACATTCCACCTATCAATACATTGTGTTTTATCTTCTTCCAAAACACACACTGAATCCATCTACTCCTCTGCACCTCCCCCAAATACCCCTATAGCACAGTTATAGCCCTAGTATGATAGCCTTCCAAATGATCTCTCTGCTCCAAGGTTGCCCCTATCTCCTGCCACACGGGAGCTGGAGTAACCATTCACGATATAAATCAGATTGTGTCACTCCATTGCCTAAAACCTCCCGTATTTTCTGATTGCCCTTAGACTAAATCCTGAATTAAGCTTTTATGGGCCTGACTAATTTGCCTTTCTGACCTACACATCCCCTGCTTCCTACTATATCCCCAAACACACTGGCCCTCTTTAAGTAGCTGGGAACTGTCAAGCTTGTGCCTTTAGGGCCTTTAGGACAAAGAAGGAATGAATGATATGTGCTGTGGAGAAGTCATGCATGATGCTGGGGAGCCTAGAATAAGGAGACCTGACTTTGTCTGGGGGAAGCAGGGAGGATTTCCCTGAAAGAGTGACATTTGTGCTGGCATGTGAAGGCTAAGTTGGACTATTAACTATGTGAAGAGCTGCAGGGGAGAGTTCCAGATAGAAAAGGGAGCATGTTCAAAGGCCTTGGGGTTGGTGAGACGGTGGTGTTTTTGAGGAGGGAGCTAAGTGTCACAGAGATAGGATATGTTAGAGACCTGGGCAGAGACTGGATCTTTCAGTGTCTTATAGGCCATACCAAGGATGACTTCACTGGGGCCCACCCTACTCACAAGGCTGGCTATTAACTAAAATCCCACCCTCAGCAATTCATTCTTTTAGACTTAGGGATTGGACTCCATTAAAATGTGAAAACAGAGGGGAAGAAATTTCAGTGATATCTTGGTGTAAGTGATGTCTCTGTGAGGTTATATTAGAGGAGGAGTGGATGCTTTCTCTCATGAGAGCTGTGGGTGAGAAAAATCAGAATACTAGGGGGCTGCTTCTCACTTCAGTCTCTAGAGGTTCTTACAGCAATGCCTCAGTGGGAGCAGAAGAGGGAAATATCTCCCAGTTGTTCCTACTGGCCTTCCTCCTCTCCAAGGGGGCAAGGCTCTCATGGATAGTTCCTGAGGGTCAGGAAGCAGCGAGTTGCCCCTGTGCGGTCAGAAGAGCCAGCAGGAGCTCAGGTCAGTGGGACTAGGAATGTCTGCTGAGCTGCCCAGGTGCTTGGTTTTCCATTACCATTAATTACGGAGACCGGACAGTGTTATCTCTTAGACTCCTGAGTGTTTGAAAATAAAAATGACATTAGACTTGGGCCAAGTTTGCCAGAGTGCTGAGCAATTACAGACACATTATGACTCTAGGGTTCAACTTCCTCTGTCTCCCTTTGGTTTGTTGATTAGTAAATACTTTCTTGTTTCTTCATTGGTTACTTCCGTCCTCGCTTGCTCTCTTGTTTTCCCTTCAGTCTCCCTTTTGCAAGTGGATTAGATAAGCCAGCGCTCATTGTCTGTCTCTACATCCTTGCTCACCAGCCTTCAATCTCCAGATCTTATTTCTGGCCACAGATATGCACACTCCCCCATGCCCTGTGGGAACAGCAGACCTCATGAAGGACAGACAACTCTTCCCCCCATTTCCCCTACATGAACTTATCTTGTACACCCCTGTTCCTTTATAAGCCTTGAAGCCTCGGAGGCAATGAGAAAGTTCCTGTCTGTGCCCTGAACACCAGTGGAGAGAGACGCAGTAGCGGGTGTCCTTGGCCCAGACCCTCCATTTCAGTGGGATGGGCTGACAAGAGTCCGGAAGCCAACGGCTCACTTTAATGGGCAGGACGTATTTTCTAGTGATTGATCACTTCCTCCATAAATTATGGATATGCATCTCTACTGAGGCCAGTGACTTATTGAGAAGCCTTTTAAGCAGTAAGTCCCCTCTGTCTCCATTCTCTGGGTGGTAATGACATTGCTCAAGTCACAGAGAAATACAGGGCTGCCTTTTGCAGGGAAGGTACTTTCTTAAAAAACAGATTTTTACTTGTTACAGCCTCAGCAGGGAAACTTCTGGAGAAGATCAGATACCCCAGTCTGAGCAGCGTTGCTTCCCTCAGCTCTCATGTAGCAGGAAGTCCTGGCTGGGACCAGGGCACCAATTTGCATGAACTGAAATGCATAACTTTTGCTTTGCTGTTATTATTATTTTGGCAAGAGAGTATTTGTTTGTGGGCTGACACAGGAAGAAAAAGAGTAGCTATTTGAGGAAAAGGCGTGCCTCCTGCCCTATTCTTGGTCTTGTTTCGGTTTGTGGGGAAAGGATTAGAGGTGACAGTGAAGCTGTGGAGGGGGCTCTTTGAGACTCTGGGCTCAAGCAGTTTCTCTTTGGGACCAGGAGAACCAGTGATGCTTAGAATTGAGACAGGACCCTTACCCAATTTCTGCAGGGAATCCCTCCAGCACCTCTAGTACTGGCATCTTAGGGAATGACATCTAGGCACAGACCCTGGTGTCTTTCTGAGCACAGGACGTGGGCAAGACGGACACGGAGTAGAAGAAGTTTGTGCATAAACAAGGTCGTGTGGTGTGTGGATTAATGACAAAGAGTGATGATTCTGGCTTCAGATTGCCTAGACCAGTTGTTTATCATGGCTCATTTCTTTTTTTTTAATTGTTTTTATTTATTTAATTTTTAAATAATTTTTTTATTGTTATGTTAATCACCATACATTACATCATTAGTTTTTGATGTAGTGTTCCATGATTCATTGTTTGTGCATAACACCCAGTGCTCCATGCAGAATGTGCCCTCTTTAATACTTATCACCAGGCTAACCCATCCCCCCACCCCCCTCCCCTCTAGAACCCTCAGTTTGTTTTTCAGAGTCCGTCTCTAATGGTTCGTCTCCCCCTCCGACTTACTCCCCTTCATTCTTCCCCTCCTGCTATCTTCTTCTTCTTTTTTTTTTTCTTAACATATATTGCATTATTTGTTTCAGAAGTACAGATCCGTGATTCATCAGTCTTGTACAATTCACAGCGCTCACCATAGCACATACCCTCCCCAATGTCTATCACCCAGCCACCCAATCTCTCCCACCCCCACCACTCCAGCAACACTCAGTTTGTTTCCTGAGATTAAGAATTCCTCATATCAGTGAGGTCATAGGATACATGTCTTTCTCTGACTGACTTATTTCACTCAGCATAACACCCTCCAGTTCCATCCATGTCATTGCAAATGGCAAGATCTCATTCCTTTTGATGGCTGCATAATATTCCATTGTGTATACATACCACTTCTTCTTTACCCAATCATCTCTCGATGGACAACTTGGCCCTTTCCACAATTTGGCTATTGTGGACATTGCTGCTATAAACATTGGGGTGCATGTACCCCTTTGGGTCCCTACATTTGTATCTTTGGGGTAAATACCCAGTAGTGCAATTGCTGGATCGAATGGTAGCTCTAATTTCAACTGTTTGAGGAACCTCCATACTGTTTTCCAGAGTGGTTGCACCAGCTTGCATTCCCACCAACAGTGTAGGAGGGTTCCCCTTTCTCCGCATCCCCGCCAACATCTGTCGTTTCCTGACTTGTTCATTTTAGCCATTCTGACTGGTGTGAGGTGGTATCTCATTGAGGTTTTGATTTGGATTTCCCTGATGCTGAGTGATGTGGAGCACTTTTTCATGTGTCTGTTGGCCATTTGGATGTCTTCTTTGCAGAAATGTCTGTTCATGTCTTCTGCCCATTTCTTGATTGGATTATTTGTTCTTTGGGTGTTGAGTTTGATAAGTTCTTTATAGATTTTGGATACTAGCCCTTTATCTGATATGTCATTTGCAAATATTTTCTCCCATTCTGTCGGTTGTCTTTTGGTTTTGTGGACTGTTTCTTTTGCTGTGCAAAAGCTTTTTATCTTGATGAACTCCCAATAGTTCATTTTTGCCCTGGCTTCCCTTGTATCATGGCTCATTTCTTAATTCCTTTGTGCCTCCGTTTCCCCATATGTAAAAAAGAAATAGTAGTAGTACCTATCTTATAGGGTCAATCTAAGCAATCTGAAGTATAGAATTAGATAGCGCCTGGCACATCATTAGCATTCAATAAACATGAGCTGCTTTAATTATTAGAGATCGGACTCGATGAGTGGTTCAAAATTTAGAGTGTGCACTTCAATCACTTGGCATTAAAAAAAATGATCCAGGCTCCAACTACAGAGAACCTGATAGAGCACATCTTACACCCAGCCCCAGCATTTGTATTTTTTTTTTAAAAAGAGCCTTCCCAGATGAGTCTACTAGAAACCAGTGGGTGAGGGGTGCCTGGATGGCTGAGTCAGTTAAGCGACTGACTCTTGGTTTCAGCTCAGGTCATGCGGGGTCATGAGATTGAGCCCCATGTTGGGCTCTGTGCTTAGTGTAGAGTCTGCTGGGGACTTTCTCGCCCTTTCCTTCTGCTCCTCCCACCTGTTCTCCCTCCCTCTCTCTCTCTTTCGCAAATCAATCAATCAATCAATCCTTTTTTTTTTTTTAATCAGTGGGTGAGGACAATTCAATTAGCAGAACAAGTTCTCTGAGAGTCTGTGATTCAAAGGTGAGTATGGCTGTTTAGAGAAAACTTTGTAGATCGTTCATTCTCAACAGAGGTGATATTACCTTAGAGGGTACAAAAATTGGTTCTTGCAGGAGGGGTATGGTGAAAAAAAACCCTCACTTTTTAAAATGCATAGATATAAATACAACACATAAAGAGATAGACTAAATCTGTGATATTAAAATTTCATTGGAGGGGGCAATTAGGAAAAATTGTCTAAAAAGACTCCTTTGGGGGATAATAAAAAAATTCCAAAGAACACTGTTAGAAAGGAGTGTGTTTGATCTTAAGATGAAAGCAAAGATGCACATTTCCCATCTGCCTCTCTGCTTGACTAACTCATGCTGATGTTGTTCTTAAGTGGTGAGTAGGAAAAACAGGGCTAACTGACAGTCCAGGGAGGCAAGAAAAAGAACCTTTAAGAAATTTGAAGACAGGGGTGCCTCAGTGGCTCAGTGGTTAAGCGTCTGCCTTCGGCTCAGGTCATGATCCCAGCGTCCTGGGATCAAGCCCCGCATCGAGCCCCGCATCGGGCTTCCTGCTCCGCGGGAAGCCTGCTTCTCCCTCTCCCGCTCCGCCTGCTTGTGTTCCCTCTCTTGCTGTGTCTCTCTCTGTCAAATAAATCAATAATAAAATCTTTTTTTTTAAAAGAAATTTGAAGATATCTGTGACCTAAGATCTAAAGTAGACCTTTTCATATTTGAGAGTTGGTTGTGTTTTGCTTGTTTTTTAAGTCTGATAATAATTTTAGTCTTTTTGCCCAGCCTGCCTGCTGTCTGGTGGTCTAGACATAGGAGGCGAAGAGATCTCAAAACCAGAGAAAACAGCATTTCCTCTGGGGCTATGTATTAGAGTTTGCAGAAGTAAGCTGTGGAGGGACTGGGCATAAATGATGTAGGAAATACTAATCAATCACGACTCGATTGCCTATTTCTCAAACAGCTTGTGACAATATAGTTGGAATTTTCTATTTCTGCCAAAGTCTCTCACACTAAGCATCTTGAACGAGACTTTATGGGCTTCTCTTGCATAGATTTATTGCTTTTCCTGAAAGAACATCTACCTTCTTAAATGCTGGGCAGAGGGAACTTGAGGTGTGAAACAGGTGTGCCTGCTTGTCAAGGATCCCGTCAAAGACAAAGAATCAAATGCAGATGTGCTCTTCTCTGGAAACCATTTGCATAAGACCATGCTTCATGTCCAAATGTGAACTTTCAATTTTCACATCGCAAATATTTATTTTAGAAACAATGGTGCCATCCCTCTCTTCCCACTCCTACAATAAATACTAACACAAACAGACACATCACCTTTAACTGAAGTAAGAAGCAAATAGTGAGTGGAAAAATACTTGAAACTTAGATGAGAGGAAATAGTTGCTATTCTTTTTTTTTCAATTTTTTATTGTTATGTTAGTCACCATATATTACATCATTAGTTTTTGATGTAGTGTTCCATGATTCATTGTTTGTTCATAACACCCAGTGCTCCATGCAGAATGTGCCCTCTTTAATACCCATCACCAGGCTAACCCATGCCCCCACCCTCCTCCCCTCTAGAACCCTCAGTTTGTTTTTCAGAGTCCATCATCTCTCATGGTTTGTCTCCCCCTCTGACTTACTCCCCTTCATTCTTCCTCTCCTGCTATCTTCTTCTTTTTCTTTTTTCTTAAAATATGTTGCGTTATTTGTTTCAGAAGTACAGATCTGTGATTCAACAGTCTTGCACAATTCACAGCACTCACCGTAGCACATACCCTCCCCAATGTCTATCACCCAGACACCCCATCCCTCCCACCCCCAACCACTCCAGTAACACTCAGTTTGTTCCTGAGATTAAGAATTCCTCATATCAGTGAGGTAATATGATACATGTCTTTCTCTGATTGACTTATTTCACTGAGCATAACACCCTCCAGTTCCATCCACGTCGTTGCAAATGGCAAGATCTCATTCCTTTTGATGGCTGCATAATATTCCATTGTGTATATATCCCACTTCTTCTTTATCCATTCATCTGTCGATGGACATCTTGGCTCTTTTCACAGTTTGGCTATTGTGGACATTGCTGCTATAAACATTGGGGTGCATGTACCCCTTTGGGTCCCTACATTTGTATCTTTGGGGTAAATACCCAGTAGTGCAATTGCTGGATCGAATGGTAGCTCTAATTTCAACTGTTTGAGGAACCTTCATACTGTTTTCCAGAGTGGTTGCACCAGCTTGCATTCCCACCAACAGTGTAGGAGGGTTCCCTTTTCTCCGCATCCCCGCCAACATCTGTCATTTCCTGACTTGTTCATTTTAGTCATTCTGACTGGTGTGAGGTGGTATCTCATTGAGGTTTTGATTTGGATTTCCCTGATGCCGAGCGATGTTGAGCACTTTTTCATATGCCTGTTGGCATATGGATGTCTTCTTTGGAAAAATGTCTGTTCATGTCTTCTGCCCATTTCTTGATTGGATTATTTGTTCTTTGGGTGTTGAGTTTGATAAGTTCTTTATAGATTTTGGATACTAGCCCTTTATCTGATATGTCATTTGCAAATATTTTCTCCCATTCTGTCGGTTGTCTTTTGGTTTTGTGGACTGTTTCTTTTGCTGTGCAAAAGCTTTTTATCTTGATGAACTCCCAATAGTTCATTTTTGCCCTTCCTTCCCTTGCCTTTGGTGATGTTTCTAGGAAGAAGTTGCTGCGGGTGAGGTCGAAGAGGTCACTACCCGTGTTCTCCTCAAGGATGTTGATGGACTCCTGTCTCACATTTAGATCTTTCAACCATTTGGAGTCTATTTTTGTGTGTGGTGTAAGGAAATGGTCCAGTTTTATTCTTCTGCATGTGGCTGCCCAATTTTCCCAACACCATTCGTTGAAGAGACTGTCTTTTTTCCATAGGGCATTCTTTCCTGCTTTGTTGAAGACTAGTTGACCATAGAGTTGAGGGTCCATTTCTGGGCTGTTGATTCTGTTCCATTGATCCATGTGTCTATTTTTGTGCCAGTACCATACTTCTTGATGATGACAACTTTGTAATAGAGCTGGAAGTCCGGAATTGTGATGCCGCCAGCTCTGCTTTTCTTTTTCAATATTCCTCTGGCTATTCGGGGTCTCTTCTGGTTCCATACAGATTTTAGGATTATTTGTTCCATTTCTTTGAAAAAAGTGGATGGTATTTTGATGGGGATTGCATTGAATGTGTAGATTGCTCTAGGTAGCATTGACATCTTCACAATGTTGTTCTCCCAATCCATGAGCATGGAACATTTTTCCATTTCTTTGTGTCTTCTTCAATTTCTTTCCTGAGTATTTTATAGTTTTCTGAGTACAGATCCTTTGCCTCTTTGGTTAAATTTATTCCTAGTATATTATGGTTTTGGGTGCAATTGTGAATGGGATCGGCTCCTTGATTTGTCTCTCTTCTGTCTCGTTGTTGGTGTATAGGAATGCCACTGATTTCTGTGCATTGATTTTATAGCCTGCTACTTGACTGAATTCCTGTATGAGTTCTAGCAGTTTTGGGGGGAAGTCTTTTGGGTTTTCCACATAAAGTATCATATCATCTGCAAAGAGTGAGAGTTTGACTTCCTCTTTGCCGATTTGGATGCCTTTGATTCCTTTTTGTTGTCTGATTGCTGTGGCTAGGACTTCTACTACTATGTTGAATAGCAGTGGTGAGAGTGGACATCCCTGCCGTGTTCCTGACCTTAGGGGAAAAGCTCTCAGCTTTTCCCCATTGAGAATGATATTTGCTGTAGGTTTTTCATAGATGGCTTTTATGATGTTGAGGTATGTACCCTCTATCCCTATACTCTGAAGAGTTTTGATCAAGAAAGGATGCTGTACTTTGTCAGATGCTTTTTCTGCATCTATTGAGAGGATCATATGATTCTTGTTCTTTCTTTTGTTAATGTATTGTATCACGTTGATTGATTTGCGGATGTTGAACCAGCCTTGCAGCCCAGGGATAAATCCCACTTGGTCGTGGTGAATAATCCTTTTAATGTACTGTAGGATCCTATTGGCTAGTATTTTGGTGAGAATTTTTGCATCCATGTTCATCAAGGATATTGGTCTATAATTCTCCTTTTTGATGGGGTCTTTGTCTGGTTTTGGGATCAAGGTAATGGTGGCCTCATAAAATGAATTTGGAAGTTTTCCTTCCATTTCTATTTTTTGGAACAGTTTCAGGACAATAGGTATTAATTCTTCTTGAAATGTCTGATAGAATTCCCCTGGGAAGCCATCTGGCCCTGGGCTTTTGTTTCTTGGGAGATTTTAGATGACTGCTTCAATTTCCTTAGTGGTTATAGGTCTGTTCAGGTTTTCTATTTCTTCCTAGTTCAATTTTGGTAGTGGATACATCTCTAGGAATGCATCCATTTCTTCCAGGTTATCTACTTTGCTGGCATAGAGTTGCTCATAATATGTTCTTATAATTGTTTGTATTTCTTTGGTGTTGGTTGTGATCTCTCCTCTTTCATTCATGATTTTGTTGATTTGGGTCATTTCTCTTTTTTTTTGATCAGTCTGGCCAGGGGTCTATCAATCGTGTTAATTCTTTCAAAGAACCAGCTCCTAGTTTCGGTGATCTGTGCTACTGTTCTTTTGGTTTGTAGTTCATGGTTTTCTGCTCTGATCTTTATTATTTCTCTTCTCCTGCTGGGTTTAGGCTTTATTTGCTGTTCTTTCTCCAGCTCCTTTAGGTGTAGGGTTAGGTTGTGTATTTGAGACCTTTCTTGTTTCTTGAGAAAGGCTTGTATTGCTATATACTTTCCTCTCAGGACTGCCTTTGCTGTATCCCAAAGATTTTGGACAGTTGTGTTTTCATTTTCATTGGTTTCCATGAATTTTTTAAATTCTTCTTTAATTTCCTGGTTGACCCATTCATTCTTTAGTAGGATGCTCTTTAGCCTCCATGTATTTGAGTTCTTTCCGATTTTCCTCTTGTGATTGAGTTCTAGTTTCAAAGCATTGTGGTCTGAAAATATGCAGGGAATGATCCCAATCTTTTGGTACCGGTTGAGACCTAATTTGTGACCTAGGATGTGATCAATTCTGGAGAATGTTCCATGGGCACTAGAGATGAATGTGTATTCTGTTGCTTTGGGATGGAATATTCTGAATATGTCTGTGAAGTCCATTTGGTCCAGGATGTCATTTAAAGTCTTTATTTCCTTGTTGATCTTTTGCTTAGAGGATCTGTCCATTTCAGTCAGGGGGTGTTAAAGTCCCCCACTATTATTGTATTGTTGTCAATGTGTTTCTTTGCTTTTGTTATTAATTGCCTTATATAATTGGCTGCTCCCATGTTAGGGGCATAGATATTTACAATTGTTAGATCTTCTTGTTGGATAGACCCTTTAAGTAGGATATAGTGTCCTTCCTCATCTCTTATTACAGTCTTTGTTTTAAAATCTAGTTTTTCTGATATAAGGATTGCCACCCCAGCTTTCTTTTGGTGTCCATTAGCATGGTAAATGGTTTTCCACCCCCTCACTTTCAATCTGGGGGTGTCTTGGGGTCTAAAATGAGTCTCTTGCAGACAGCATATGGATGGGTCTTGTTTTTTAATCCAATCTGATAGCCTGTGTCTTTTGATTGGGGTATTTAGCCCATTTACATTCAGGGTAACTATTGAAAGGTATGAATTTAGTGCCATTGTATTGCCTGTAAGGTGACTGTTACTCTATGTTGTCTGTGTTCCTTTCTGATCTTTGCTGCTTTTAGGCTCTCTCTTTGCTTATAGGACCCCTTTCAATATTTCTTGGAGGGCTGGTTTCGTGTTTGCAAATTCCTTTAGTTTTTGTTTTTTCTGGAAGCTTTTTATCTCTCCTTCTATTTTCAATGACAGCCTAGCTGGATATAGTGTTCTTGGCTGCATATTTTTCTCGTTTAGTGCTCTGAAGATATCATGCCAGTCCTTTCTGGCCTGCCAGGTCTCTGTGGATAGGTCTGTTGCCAATCTAATGTTTCTACCATTGTAGGTTACATATCTCTTCTCCTGAGCTGCTTTCAGGATTTTCTCTTTGTCTCTGACACTCGTAAGTTTTACTATTAGATGTCGGGGTGTTGACCTATTATTATTGATTTTGAGAGGGGTTCTCTGTGCCTCCTGGATTTTGATGCCTGATTCCTTCCTCACATTAGGGAAGTTCTCTGGTATTATTTGCTCTAATATACCTTCTGCCCCTCTCTCTCTTTCTTCTTCTTCTGGGATCCCAATTATTCTAATGTTGTTTCATCTTATCGTATCACTTATCTCTCGAATTCTGCCCTCGTGATCCTGTAGTTGTTTCTCTCTCTTTTTCTCAGCCTCTTTATTTTCCATCATTTGGTCTTCTATAACACTGATTCTCTCTTCTGCCTCATTTATCCTAGCAGTTAGTGCCCCCATTTTTGATTGCAGCTCATCAATAGCCTTTTTGATTTCGACTTGGTTAGATTTTAGTTCTTTTATTTCTCCAGAAAGGGTTTCTCTAATAACTTCCACGCTTTTTTCAAGCCCAGCTAGTATCTTTAAAGTCATGATTCTGAACTCTAGGTCCGACATCGTACTAACGTCCGTATTGAGTAGGTCCCTGGCTGACAGTACTACCTCTTGTTCTTTTTGCTGAGGTGATTTTTTTCGTCTTGTCATTTTGTCCAGAGGAGAATAGATGAATGAGAGATCAAAATGCTAACAGGTTTACAACGTCCCCAGCAAATATACTGTATACAAATCAGAAAAGACCTGAAACCAGGGGAAAAGAAAGGGAAAGAAAGAAAAAGAAAGAAAAAAAAAGATAAAAACAAAAAGAGAACAATACAAAAAAAGCAGAATATGCTCAAATATGATCAGGCTAGTGCATAGATCAGTGCCACACAGTAGATTTTGGGCGTATTTTGGTCTGTTAGAAAAAAGTGCCTCCTAAAATTTTAAAGGAAGAGAGACATATATGTACAAAATAAGGGTTGATACAATGAAGGGATGGAAGATGACTGTAAAGATGAAAATTATAAAAGATTTTATAAAAGGACTTAATAAGATAAGAAGTTGTTTGAAAAAAGAAAGAAGAAGATTTTAGAAAAAAAAAAAGAAAAAAGGGAGAGAATGTGATCAGGCAGGAGACTAGAACAGAGCCATACACTAGTGATTTAGGGTATATTTTGATCTGTTAGAAGAAACTGTATCTCAAAATTTTAAAGAGAGAACAACTTATATATATATGCCAAAAATAAGGGTAACTACTATGAAGGGATAAAATATGACTCTAAAAATGAAAAATAAAAAATGTTTTTTTTTTAAAAAGAGATTGATAAGATGTTAGTTGAAAAAGGGAAAAAGAAAAATAAAAAAAA